>NW_017618047.1:44115-663108 GCF_001879475.1 Ipomoea nil | reverse complement strand
TGGAACTTCTTTTTTTCCACTTGGTGGGACTTCACCCAACCGGCACTACAAGACAAACGTTGTTGGCCAAACGCATATACGTCCAAACCTTCTTGTAGGCCTAATCTCTCTTTTCCACCTTTTAAAATCACAGTAACATATATTCATTCCCACCATTAGCACAACATAAATATAAACAAAACAACCTTAATTTTCCCATTATTAATCCTTGCTTGAATATATTCGTATTTCCATTTGTATATATTTGTCGTGTTAATACACGATTTTACTTAAAGTTTATCACTTTTTTCATTCACTTCTAAGTTCTAACCATTCCCACCAAGTTAAAGGTATAGTGCACATATTCTAGGAAGACACTTTCCAAGTCTATTTTTGTCCACACACACAGTCCTCGAACATATATGCATAATAATATATTAATAAAACTTAGAAGAATTTGCTAAGAAATCATCCACCCTTTTCTGTCCTCCCTAAATGTGTGTCAAATTGATATTTGGAGAAATGACACTTTTTTACTTTTAAGTTAATTGCTTATAACAATTTTTTTTTCTGGGTTATTCATATATTTACATTTTTCCCCTTCATTATGATAAAAGTGACAATGTTTCTCCCTTTTATGTTAGAAGATGGACACTTTTAACCTTACAAATAAGTATTTTATTCATTTTTTTCTCCAATAAATTATTGCTTATATGTAGGGATGAGTATGGTTCGATTTGAACATAACCGGACACTGTAACAATCGAATTGAAATAGTACTGACGGATTTGGTTACGATTTAAACCCGAAATAAAATAAAATAAAATAATTGTTGTTGAATTTAGACTATTTTAAAAATAAGAAATAGAATTTAAAATATATAAAATTTAAATTGGCGATTCAAAGTCAAAACTGGAACAAAACCGAACCGGTTTATCATTTACCAATAGTGTTTGATCATTTTCACATTTATTCTAATTTCACATATAAGTAGATATAACTGCAGTTTGGTTCCGGTTCATAGTTCTGGGAAATGATAAATCGTAACGGGAACCATTTAGGAAGATTACAGTTTTGGTTTGAACTGTCAGTTTGGTTCCAGTTCACGATTCTTGGAAATGATAAATCGGAACGGGAACCTTATAGGAAGGTTCCAGCTTCGGTTTGAACCACCAGTTCAAAATTTATTTATTTATTTTTTTAAATTCTATTTCTTATTTTAAAAATAGTCTGAATTCAATAATTATTTTAGTTTTTTTGTTTTTGTTTTTTTTGGTTCTGAATCATAACTAGAATTGTCCCTACTGTTTTGGTTCGGTTGCTACAGTGTACAATTACGTTCGAACCGAACTGTGATCATCCATACAAACAAGCAATAATTTGTTGGACAAGAAAAATAAATGAAATACTTATTTTAAGGGTAAAAATGTCCATCTAACATAGGGGGAGGGGGGAGGTGAAACCGCCACTTTTAACATAACTTAGGGGGTAAATGTGAATATATAAATAACTCTCACTGGGAAAAAAAAAAATGCTATAAGCATATAACTTAGGGGGAGAAATTGTCATTTTCCCTTGATATTTTCACTTTTAATTCTTAATAACTAGCACACCCTCTGTCGTATTTTATCTGTCATATTTACTATTTATCGGTCAAATAAATTTTTTCTTCTTTGTTTATTTTTTTTAGTATGTATTTTAATTTTTTTGTGTTTAATAGTACTTTTATTGTAATTTTCAAATATATAAATTTTTTATATTAATACAAAGGTTAATATGTTAAAAAATTAATTTAAAAATAATTCCAGTCAAGTCTTAGAATCGGACATAAAATGAGATAAATTGAATTATTTTTTTTCGCATTGTAAATTGTAATGCATGGCTTCAAAGTGTGTGTGTGTTTTTTTAAAGAATAATTTTACTTTAATATTTTAGTTTTTTATTTATTTATGCATATCGTTATTTCTCCGGTCAGAAAACACCCCCTCTTAGCTTATTGTCATGTTGAAGACACCGTGTATTGCAACAACAACGTTGGTGACAGAAGTGGGTAAGTTCCAGTTTTGATTTATTAAGATTAAAAGGAACACATTTCAATAATATATAGTCACCATTAAAAGAATCTGCTTTAGTTCAACGCAAACCAATACAAATAAAACCAATAATATCCATAAAATAACCTTGAATTAATAATATATATTTTAAAAAGAAAACCAATAACACATATAAGTGTAGAGGTGTAGTATAAAGTAAGACTTGCAAATATATATATATACAAATTAAAATTATAGAGAGAGAGAGAAATATGATTACAAAGGGTTGGTTGTGAATCAACCCTTGTTCGAAAACATTATAGTATACATTAAAAAATGTTTAAAAATTTAGGGTTTTCTAAACGCACATAATTAAGAATGATTCAAAGTAATTAAAGTTGTGGAAGTAAGGAGGGGACAATAAATAGAATACGTTGTTGAGTGTGTGCCACATGCTTAGCCCATCACCTTCATATGCCACCACAATCAATTTGTCCAAATGTGCTACCACTCTTAACGTTGGCGTGCTACTTCCTCTTAACTCCCTCTTTCTCTCTCTCTTTTTTTTTTTTTTTGACCACGAAACAAATTTACAACCACTGTTCGAGAATGTGTATTGAGTAAACTCGGCCTTATAACTCTAATCAGCAAAAAACTACAAGTAAGTAAAACAGTCTAGTTTATCCATAACTGACTGGATCAAACCAAATAGACTAATTGATTTCTCCCACTGAGAATTAAACTTAAAATTTTATAACTACTAATAAGCTAGAAATATGACCAAATTGATTGCCCCTCCTCTCTCTTTCTATCTCTTCTTTATCTGTTTTGGTTGTAACTACATAGCTTTTTGTCAAAGCTAATAACATGTTTTTTTTTTTTTTTTTTTAATAATAATTAAGAATAGTGGTGATAAGGATGTGTGTTCTTGTCGTTTCTTGGACTTGTTCAAGCTATGGGTTTTCATTTTCTTGAGGTGTTTGGCACGCCTTTTGTGTGTGTTCACATGAAACCCAATAGCCCCAAAGGGTTCTTGTGTAAATAGCTGTTTTGCCTTTAATTTAAAAAATTATGTTATATGTATTTAACTATTTATAAATTATTTATTGATAATTCATGATCATTTGTACTGTTAAAAATTAAAATAAAAATAGGCATGGTAATATTATTGGAGTAGATTAAAGGAGCGATGGCTCTTAACCATTGAATAAATAGATGGTGTTAAATGGTCATATATAGAGATGGTAATGCGGTAAAAATACAATTGATCGAGTTCAAATAATATTTTTTTTATCACTAAGTAAAAAGAGTTATTTTATAGAACAGATTACTTTGTAAAAAATTGTAAGTGTTTAAAAAAAAAAGTTATTTTATTTTAAAAGACAATCATGATTGTCATAGAAGTGAAGGTAGTCAGGGTAGTCTACAACTTCACAACAAACACAATAGACACTCTAATACAATTAGTAAGAACTGAATGTCCATCTTCAATGACTCAAACTACTTTAATTTTTATAGGTTTCTACTTTCTAATGCGGTTAATTCCCCGCTAAAAAATCCAGTTCATGGAAATTGCACAAATACTGCACGCTAGCGCCAATCATTATTCCATGGACCATGGTGTACACATTTGTGTGAACTATAAATAAAAAGTACATTTTTAATATATTAAAAATATATTATTTGTATACATAAAGTATATTATTTAAAAAATTACATGATTTTCTATATATTATCAAATAATGTACATTTAGTACACAAATAATATACATACTTTTAGTATATTAAAAATGTATATTGCATTCATGGTTCAAATAATAATTTACCCGCTAGGGCCATGCCATTCGATCCCACACACCCTGCACAACCCCTTCCTTTGGGCCTAATTATCTCTCGACTCCGGAGCATAGCTTAGTGGTCGAAAGTCTGAATATGGATTAAAGGGGGGAATAGGCCAATCCCCTTTGTAGGAGCTTATGACGTAGCCTAATTAAAGCTTATTTAGATTTGACTTGTTTAGTAAAAAAGCTAGACTTGTGACCATTTCAAAGCCTATTAAACTAAACATGCCAGACTTATATATACCGCCCCGGCCTTCAGACCTACATGCTTGACCTATTTATATACGTACGTGTGTGTGTGTGTGTGTCTATATATATATATATATATATATATATATATATATATATATATATATATATATATATATATATATATATATATATATATATATATAAAGTTATACTCTATTTTATACCTAATATATTTTTATATTTGCAATATAACCGCAAGTATATATAATTACCAAACCCTAACCCTCCACCTCCAAAATCTCATTCTAAATTCTGATTCAACTATAAACATTGTTGTTAATTCTGTTATACGTGTTCTTATTTGTTTAATTGTTTATTAATTTTTCTTACTGTTATAATATTTAATGAAGTGTCACGACTTAATTATGTAAGTTGATTGTTAACTATTTATGAGATTATATAGGATAAAAAGTAATAATACAATTGAATTTATTTCTAAAGTACTAAACAATTTGACGAACATGCTGAAGTCGTGACTTGTTTTATTTTATGTTTTAATGCTATTATGTTTGCATTGTGGTGATATGCTTATGCAGTTATATATTAATTTTGTATTAGGTATATTTCTTAAATTATTTAGAAATACTTATTAAAATTTTTAAAATGACTTAATATACAGGCTTTAAATAGGTTCAAAGCAGGACTTACTTTGAAACCTTTTTAATGACCTAACATATTAGACATGCTTATAATAAAGACTTCAGGTCAGATCAAGTCATGCCAATTGTAAGCTCAGGACCAGACCCATGCCTCGGCCTATTTCCATCTCTATGTGGGTGCAGTTCATATGAATTGCTCGGGTTCGAATCCTCAATAGGCGAGGATTCTAGCCTGGAAAAAAAAACAAAACAAAACACTCAAATCATGTGTTATTGAGGTATATTTAACGATTTATTTTATTTTACTATTTTCAAAATAGGGGGTGCGAAGAACTCAAGTTTAGGGTTTAAACTTATATATGTTGAATAGGTAGATGGGAGAGTTTTGAAGGGGAAAACAACAGGCCTAGGTTGGCACACGCTCGGCGCAAAACGACAAGTAAGTGTCGTGTTCGTAGTGGCATGGTTAGGGGTTTGATAAGGATGGGTTTTAATTTGATTGAGCAAATGGAAGTTTGGCAATTGTACGTGTTTTCAGACCCCTCACCTCCTTAGACTCTTTGTCGCCACCCTCATCTTCCCTTTTCTCTCTTTCCGACAATATCATTTACTTTGCTTCCAACATCATCCTTTAAATCTCCTACTAATTTTGTTCCTATCCTTAATTCCCACGAAATTTACCTCAAATAATATTTCTTGTATCACCTCTTAACCCTTCTTTTCGTTATAATGCATGTGTTGTAAATTATATCATGCATGTGATATTTCCTCCACTTTTAGTGGATAGTTGTTTTTAGAAAAATTACACCTAAGTCTGTATCGCTGTGGTAAAAATCTTGTCATTTAAATTAATTTATGAAAAAGTTTACAGTTACGTACTATATGAGAGTGCACTTTGGGTGAAGCTTGCATTGTAATACTAGTCGATAAAGAACCACGTAAAGGAAAACCTGCCTAAACGGTGGATACTCATTGCGTAAATTTAGTGCTTTGATTTAGGAGAAAAATTACAACTGCTATCCGATCCAAAGGTGCACGATGGGGTGAAGATTGGTTGTGACCCTAGCTATCAAATTAAAAAATTATAAGGAAGTACACTAGCCAATGTTATTCATAACTAATTGACACATAATTAACTGATTAACTTGATTGGGGTTGCCCCTAGCGTTAATCTAGTCCTTATGCATGCTATTAGTCACTCAACTCTTAACGAAGTAGTGAATTTGGCATCTTAATTGCTAGCTAAGTGGCATATTTGGTCCCTCTAAGGAACAAATTAAATCGTCCACTTTAAAAAAAAAAATTGAGGGACTAAGTATACACTAGGAATGAATAACTAAGTCACTAAACCAATACCATGATCGAGAGATTAAAATTGATATTTAGATCATATTTCTTAATTAATTCTTTATAATTAAACCATAAGATACTATAAAAATGTCCGCACGGGTAGCTTAGTTGATTCCTATGTGGCAAATTGTGAGCAATGAGACATGATCGAGCATTGATTGTCGCAGTGTAGGAGTTACACCAAATGTAGTGAGTCATCCCACATTATCAATCACTTAATCACATTGATTTATCACCTCTACAAATTCTATCAAACAAAAATATAAAGATCAGAGCAAGAGATTTCGCCTTTTATGGGCAAGATAATGTAAACATTACTATAAAATCATAAGACCAAGGCATTAAATCGTAAATTGTTGCGACTCATATAACGTTTTGTTGGGGGTTGAGTGAGGGAAAAAAAAAACAGAATTTTTAAATTCTAAAATTAACCCTTTCGTGTTTTCATGATTTAAACGTATACTAACAAAACAAAACAAAAAAATAATTTATCATATCTATTTTATAAATAATTTTATATTATATGTTATTTAGTCCGACCAATCAAGCTCTAAATACGAAACAAAACGATGTGCGTGGGAACAAAACGGAGTGGTTATGTACAGTTCCTATGCGTGAATCTTTGCTAAGCTCTTCTGGCATTAGCTTTGTAACAGCTCTTAGCTCAATTAAATTATTCAATAATAATAATAATAATAAATTTAAACATTTGATAAATTTGAGAAGGAAATAAATAACGTTGAAAAAAAAAAGGTAAAAGAAAATAAAAACAAAACAAAACAAAAAGATAAGACCAATTTGGATTTAGTATATTACAATGAGTGGGACCCATGGGAACAGTTTATTTCGACCGTCTCCGTTTGTCGTTTCTGTCGTCTCCCCGTCCTTCACCGTCGTCCCTTTTGCGTCTCTCTCTCTCTCTCTCTCTCTCTCCAGACTATTCTCTCTAACTCTGTTTTCTTCTGCCTTTATATCTTCTCCTTCTTCTTCGTCCTCTCTCTCTCTCACTACCTCTCCCAGGTTTCTTCTTCTCCTCATCTCTATAAGCTCTCTCTCTCTCTCTCTCTCTCTCTCTCTCTCTCTCTCTCTCTCTGTCTCACTCGAAACTGTGGTGTTGTCTGGGGACTCTCTGCAGGGCTGCAATTTAATTTGTTGGTTTCAGAAGTGTCTCTTCTGCTTGATTCCTAACCCTCCCATAGAAGAGGAAACGGGATTTCTTCCCTGTTTTGCGATCTCCGAAGCGTTATGAGCGGTGCGAAACGCTGATCTTTCCGGAGATCAGTGCTCCCATCTTAAGCTAGCTACAAAGCTTGGTTCTTTGCATACCGGAAAACGCCATGGCCGGCAGCGACGAAATCAACGCCAGTGAATCAAAGGTGAAATTAAGAAATATTTGGTGTTTAGTAGTGTAGTATTGTTGGTTTGTGGTAGTAATTGGAAGAGTTGTGTGATCGTTTAATGATTGATTTGTGTTTGGGAGTTTGTTTGACCGTACTGTTTCGAGAAAGTTCTGTTTTGGAGGACCCAAACCTTGATCTGGGCAAAAAGATTGAGTCTTTACATTCGATTTCAAGATTTGGGCTTTAACCATGTATGCCCAGTACGTTTTCTTGTGGCTATTTGGCTTTTTTTGCTTATTGATGATATAATAACGGCCTTTCTGGAATCAAAGTGTCACCTTTTTTTGCCTTCTTGTTGGGGGCTTGGGTGGTGTTAGTTTGTGGTTCACTTTTCCATTTTCTTTCTCTTTCTGGATACGCATAAACATTCCAGATATGATGTTTCCTTTCTGGATGATGAAATACAAACTGTTTAATTTTAATTTCATTTCCTGTCCTTTTGCAGAAGGTGGTTCCGCTCAATACATGGATTCTCATCTCCAATTTCAAGCTCGCTTACAACATGCTCCGCCGCCCGGACGGCACGTTCAACCGGGATTTGGCGGAGTTTCTGGAACGGAAAGTGGCGGCGAACACGATTCCGGTCGACGGGGTTTACTCTTTCGACGTTGTGGATCGGGCCACGAGCCTGCTCAACCGAGTTTACCGGCCGGCGCCGGAGAAGGAGTCGGATTGGGGGAAAGTGGAGCTGGAGAAGCCTCTGAGCACCACGGAGGTTATCCCCGTCATCATCTTCTTCCACGGCGGGAGCTTCACTCACTCCTCCGCCAACAGCGCCATCTACGACACGTTCTGCCGCCGCCTCGTCAAGATTTGCGGCGCGGTGGTGGTTTCCGTGAACTACCGCCGCTCCCCGGAGCATAGGTACCCCTGCGCGTATGACGACGGGTGGGCCGCCCTGAAATGGGTGCATTCCCGGCCGTGGCTGAGGAGCGGCGAAGATGGGAATTCCAAAGTCCATGTTTTCTTGGCCGGAGACAGCTCCGGCGGGAACATAGCCCACCACGTGGCAGTCCGGGCAGCGGAGTCCGATGATGTTGAGGTCCTAGGAAACATCCTGCTTCATCCCATGTTTGGTGGGCAGAAGAGGACCGAATCAGAAACAAAACTGGACGGCAAATACTTTGTCACAGTCCAAGACAGGGATTGGTACTGGAGAGCCTATTTGCCAGAAGGGGAAGATAGAGACCACCCAGCATGTAACATATTTGGCCCAAGAGGAACAACCTTAAACGGACTAAACTTCCCCAAAAGCCTCGTCGTCGTGGCGGGGTTCGATCTATCCCAGGACTGGCAATTAGCTTATGTTCAAGGCCTTCAAGAATCTGGGCAGGAGGTTAAACTCCTGTTCCTCGAACAGGCGACAATCGGGTTCTATTTCCTGCCTAATAACAACCATTTCATCTGCCTAATGGACGAGATAACCAACTTCATCCACCATCTCTAACTCTTCATACCTCACTTAACCCCGCTATATATACATCTCCTGCTAATATATATATATATATATATATGTTCTGGACTTCTGGTGTGTCTGCCGGTTATCCGAGGATCATGTTTGGATCTTCTTTTGGCTGCAAACTTCATCAACTTCACTTTGGTATGTACCTCTGAGTTTTAGGCTATTTTTGTTTTTTGGTATTTTGGCAGAAGCATTATCCAGTTTTGAGATTTGCTGGTGAAATTAAGGAGGAAGTAGTAGTAGTAGTAGTACTACCATGTAAGTGGTTTCTCTGCTTGGTGCCATCCAGCATTATCTGGTTTGATGCCAGAAATCTAATTTTAGAATATGGATTTTGGGAAAATCCATGATGTTGTGAAGAACTGAAGATCATATATATATATATATGTAATGTGTATACTTGTGTATTAGAAATATATAGTCTATTTTGCTTATAGATTTCATTTAATTTGTCTCTAGCTTTGGTTCTCTATATACGAAAATCGAAAACTAACTGATCTCCTCTCTACCTTATGCTTGGCAAAGAACTACAACTCCATACTAGCTGCGATCTAGCGAAGTTTGAAGAAATATTGTGCTTGTCATACATGTAGGGTAGAAAATGCAACATCAGTGACAAAAAGCACAACGCCCTAAAAGGGTTCATCGCTCTTTCAGTAGTGTCTCAACTTAAAAGCAATATATGTCATGCTTGTCATACATGTAGTGTAGAAAACACAATACCGGTGACAAACAAGTAATATTGTGCTTGTCATACATGTTGTGTAGGAAACACGATTTCGGTGACAAAAAAACATAATACCTTAAAATGGTTCATCGATCTTTCTCTTTCAGTAACACTAGCTGACTCAATTAAGAAGCATTGCATACTTGTCATACATGAAGTGTAGAAGACGCAACACCGATGATAAAGAAGAATGTTGTGCTTGTTATACATGTCGTGTAAAAAACACAATCCCGATGACAAAAAAACATAACACCTTAAAAAGAGTTCATTGCTCTTTTAATAAAACTAGTTGTGTCAAGTTCTCAACTAAGAAAGCAATGTCATACTTGTCATACATTTAGTGTAGAAGACGCAACACTGGTGACAAAGAAGAATGGTGTGCTTGTCATACATGTTGTGTAGAAAACGCAATACTAGTGACAAAAAAACACAACACCTTAAAAGGGTTCATTGCTCTTTCAGTAACACTAATTGTCTCAACTAAGAAACAATGTGATGCTTGTCATACATGTAGTATAGAAAACCCAACACCGGTGACAAAGAAGCACGTGTCATGCTTGTCATACATATTGTATAGAAAACATCATCCACATGACAAAATAACACAACACTTTAAAAGTGTTCATTGCTCTGAGTAACACTTGTTATTTCTGTTAGACTAAATATACAATCAAATATAATACTTGTAATAATCTAACCTCATAGTGGAAGCGAAAGGATCAAGCAAAACTCTAGCCATAGTTGATACCTCCATTGTATTTCTTTGTGAATAGCATGGTATATCTACTATATATAGCTAGTACTAGTATTAATGTGTTGATGTCTAATTGGAACATGAAGTTCATCCACATTTTGAGGGAACATAATCAAATTGCGGATTCGCTTGCGAAGAATTTTGCCCTTAACCACGAGTTGGTTGTGTTGTATTTTTGCCCTAACGCCATGCTCGCGGATTGCATCCGCAAGGATAGTTTAGGTGTTCCCTATGTCCGCGGTGACTGATCATTTTGTTTCCCGAGATTCCACCCTTCCCTTGTATTGAAAAAAAAAATGTGTTGATGTATAAATGGTAGTAGTAATTTCTACCGAGTAACAATGCCTCCAACTTGATCTCCGAACAATATAGATGGTGTATTTCACGTATTCCGGAACCGTGGTAGGACCTGTACTTATATAGCCTTATATGCCATCAGTATAGGCTTTAATTTGTAACGGAAACCTTACATCCGTTTCAAACCACAACATAACAGACATAAATGACCTATTAAACTTACACCACTTAATAATGTCATTAATTACATATAAAAAATGTTATAGTTTCAACTAAGGGGGCGTTTGGTTCACGGAATCTTGGATTACCCCAGGTAATAGGATTACCTCCTGGAAGGTAATGTGAGATTTTGGGAATGTAAGATTTGACCTTGTGTGTTTGGTTTGAATGGTGTAATATAATATTACCTTGTTTGATTCAGGGTTATATTTTAAGTTATATGGATCAATTTACAATAATGCACTCAATAATATATATATATATATATATATATATATATATATATATATATATATATATATATATATATATGGGAAGGGATCAGGTGCATTTGTTGCTTCTCGTGCGGTTGTGCGGTGAATTAATGTGCGTGAAGTTTATACTTAATGTACGTGAGTGTTGTTCTTAATGTGCGTGATGTTAATATGCGTGAGTTTTGTACTTAATGTGCCTGAGTGTTGTGCTTAATATGCGTGAGATTTGTGCTTAATGTGCGTGAGTAGTTCAGAATTACGAACTCAGAAAGAAGCAGAACAGAAAATCACCATATAACTATGCTACTGAAAAGAGAAGCACCCATATAGTCATGATAAAATGTTTGCACCAGCACCCTTTTCGCACCTTCATTCTTAAGAATATGAGCTATGCTACTGAAAAGAGAAGCACCCATATAGTCATGATAAAATGTTTGCACCAGCACCCTTTTCACACCTTCATTCTTAAGAATCTGAGCAAAAGCATCAAGAGAGCTCTTGTACTTGACGGCTTCACCAGATGTCATCATCATTGGGTAAGAAGCAATACCAGCACCATTTGTGATAACCCATGCGAGAACAAAGCTAGCGAAGAAACTATCCTGTAGGTCTCCACTTTTATGCTGCATTTTACACATTCACGCACATTAAGTACAAATCTCAGGCACATTGGATACAACACTCATGCACATTGAGTACAAATCTCACGCACATTAATAACCGCACAATCGCACGGGGAGCATTCACCCGCACGGGAACCTGAGTCTATATATATATATATATATATATATATATATATATATATATATATATATATATATATATATATATATATATATATATATATATATATATTATGTGTGTATATTTATTTATATCTATCAATGTATATCAAAGCTTAAATATTAAAAAAAATTAAATATATAAATATACACATATGTATATTTAATTATATAAACATATATTAATTTCATTATTATTATTATTATTATTATTATTATTATTATTGTTATTATTATTTGTTAACAAAGGAAAAATTGGAATAATTCAAGATAATCTAAGATTACCTAAAAAAAAATGGGGTTAATCACATTACCTTGAAACATTACCGACACATCAGTTTTCAGGTAATATAACATTATCTGGTAATCTCATAACTTGAATCAAACAAAGTAATATAACATTACCATACTCATATTACCTAAGTAATCTAAGATGACATGAACCAAACGCCCTCTAAAAGATTAAATTGCCAATTAGACTACGTATATTTTATACGGAGTATTATATTAGAGAGTATGTTATACCCAACACGTTAAATGTTGTCATAGTAAATTTACATTTTACATTGCAGTAAAAATGTTTGTGCTACAACATGTGTGGATAGAATTTAAGGTTTTTACCTTGTACTCATAGGGTTATGTGTGTTGTACTATGGGAGATTGGACAGTGTGCACAATATGGATTGAATTTTCCTAAATTGGAGACACCGCAGTTTGGTCAGACAGACTTGCCAAAGTGATGAAACACTAGACTTTGGGTGTTACAATTTTGGTGGTGGACCCGATTGGGACTCTGTCGGGTCGTCAACCCTAAACCCCATCCACCAGAACTTATTATTTTTTTTTTTTCTTTTTTGATGCAAAAAGAATATGATTGGACGTTATGAGTCCGAGTCATATATCCATCCATCACTAAAAATGGATCCGGGCCGCCCGGAAACCCGCCAAGTCTTTTTTTTTTTTTTTTTTTTTTTTTCTTTTCAAGGATTTGATTTGATTTATTCCTGTGTCAGCTTTTGGATAGTGGAGGCGTGTTTGGAGTTTTGGGTACTTGCTTTTTCTTGGTAGGCAATAGGGAGAGAATAGAACAAAGGAATTGGGACCTGTTTTTTTGTTTTGTTTTGGTTTTGGACAAGAACCCTTGGATCTTATATGGATATCTCTCAATATTCGATTCAATATATGAGATTATTATAGATTGATATGAATCAATTTTCCTTTTCATCCTATCATAGGTAAAAAGAATGAGAAAAAAAAGTCTTCAAAAAGCAGCTAAGTAGGTAAAACATGATTCTCAATTTCTCATACCTAAAAATCACAAGTTTAATTATTGACATACAACAAACTCTATGTCAAGTTGGCTTATTGCATGGGGTCTTCTTAGTGCGGATAATGTGTAGGCTATTATATTACACATGAGCGGAGTTTACTTAATGTGATTTGTAGATTATTACACAAGAGCAAATTTTATCCAATATGATTTGTTAGTAGTGGATTAGTGGATATGGATTTTCTTTGCCAAAAAAAGATGATATGCAATGTTGTATTATTGAAATTTGATATTTTGCCCGCATGGACAGCTCAGTTGGTCACATGAGTGAAGTGAAGTTTGGAAACATTGACTTGGGATCGAGTCTCACCAGCGGCAGTGTGGGAACAACCTCTCAAAGTGAGGGGACTCCACCAACAAAGGTCTAACATCTATGTTCAGCTGAGTCCTCTCAAATGCTCTGTCGCGCCGGGATAGGTCTAGCCTATGTGTTCAGTTGAGATCATATCATGATTTACATCTTCTAAATCCCAAAATGCTATGTTGGATCGGGATGAGGATTTAACATTTTGGGATCAATATGAAATTTGATATTTTGTTGGGTGTTGTAACATTTTGATGGTAGAAAACAAAGGGAGTGTGGACAAAATGAGTATTGACTTTAGGGGCATTGTGTTTGGCATTTGGTTATAGATCGAGATAATAATATATTAATAATAATGATGAAGCCCACTTTGGTTGGTGGAGAATTGACGTATTAAATTCTGTGTTATGACCAAGTCATGCAATTAATTAACTAAAAACGTGGGATTAGTGAGTTTTGTCGTGTTATAGGTAAGGACGATATAATTAGGTTGTTTGGCGTTTGGATTATGTGGTGTGAGCATGAGTCATTGTCGTCAAAAACCGTACTAGGGTTTCTGTTTTTAATCCTTCTTAATTGTATTCTTCTCACCCAACTTTTGCTGTTTGCTAAGCTGTCACCCAACTTTGATGTAGAACCATGCATGCCCATTTACTACCTTTTATTTTATGTTATTTTAGTAATTTTTTTTTCTCCATAAAATAGTTATATGATTAGAAGTTTATAACCGAGTTTTAGGATTGTTTGGTTGGATGTAGTTACAATTCAATTACAACCAAATTTATTGGTCATCAGAATTACAGTGTTTGGTTGGAGGGAATTGCAATTCCTCATTTTGTTGAATTGTAATTCATACCCTCCCTCATATGAATTGGAATTTAATGGGAAAAGGAAAGGAAAAATGGAGGAAAATGCCTTTTTTTATCCTTGATTATTATTAGCATTATTATTACACAAGGACATTTTAGTCTTTATACCACTCTTTCTGTTCTCATCCACAATAATTCTATTCCTCCCTACCAAACAATGTAATTTGAATTCCTACTTTATTCACATCTTATTAATCTTTTCCCACCGAATTACAATTCAACCCCCCCCCCCCTCCCCCTCCCTCCTCCCCCCTCTCCTAATTCCTTCCTTCCAACCAAACGCCCTATTAGTGTTAGATTCTTTGTGCATACTGTACATTTTAGTGTTAATTAAGTATCAAACTATATTTCTTTAATTTTTTTTTGAATGCTACTAGCTCTATTACATTGTAGTATCTGTTCATATACTTTTTCATGAGCCTAGAAATTAGTCTGACAAAATGAAAAAATATGAATTATTAACAAAAAAAAAAAAGAAAAAAAAAGTGGTGCCCCCATGGTTAACATAATGGTTCGTTGCTTAATTTAAAGTCACGACGAAGATAATAATGTAGGGGTTCAAATCTCACTAAAACATGAATGACAATGGTTTATGATAATGGAAGGTTTGGATTAAATTATATTCGTTATGCACACATTAAAACTAAGGTACGATCTATGGGCTGATGAAAATGGGATTATCTTTTTTTTTTTATTATTATATATAATTAGTAGTCAATGAGAGTTGGGTTTTCCATAGTGGGTACTTATCATCATTATCATCATCATAGTACCAAGCAATAATTGGTCGTGTGATGTTGTCGTTTATTGCCTTTGCACCACATGGTTTTCCACAACCTACGCAACTTTGATTACACTATGTTATTCAACAACTCATCTTCATTTTCATTTAATAAATCATTAATTATATCCATTATATTCATCCATACAATTTTCTTATACTAACTAATACATACGGAGTAATATAGATGGGAAAATTTTCAATATCGAAAATTGTCATGCATGATTATATTAGGGAAATTCTATTTACATCACCTATTTTGCTATTTGTACCACCTATTTAGTAGGTTAAATAGCTTTATAGGTGGTGTAAATGTCAGCATTAAATGTGGTCAAGGATTATTATTTATTTTTCATTTTTTTAAATTACAAAAAAAAAAAAAAAAAAAAAAAAAAACAAACAAACCTCCTCCATCCCGTCACCTTCTCCGGTGAGAAGGCAGGGACTGTCTTCTCACCGGAGAAGCCCAGTGGGTTGCCTTCTCACCGAAGAAGGCAACTCAATGGATTGTTTAAAAAAAAATAAATAAATAAAAAAAAAACAACGAAGGAAACCATGCCTTCTCCAGTGAGAAGGCTATGGACATGCCTTCTCATTGGAGAAGGCAACTGGATTGCCTTCTCGGGTGAGAAGGCAACTGGATTGCCTTCTCGGGTGAGAAGGCAACTGGATTGCCTTCTCCGGTGAGAAGGCAACCCAGGGGTCGCCTTCTCCGGTGAGAAGGCGACCCATGTAGCCTTCTCCGGTGACATTAATCTTTCTTTTTTTTTAAAAAAAAAAAAATTTTGAATTAATTAATTATTATTTAAACATAATAAATGTGATTTAATTAAGGTGGTGCAAATAGCATTTTGACCACTTATTAGGCTATTTGCACCACCTATGTATTTTTTTTTTTTTTGAAGGGAAAATATAGCTTTTATTAAAACAAATGTTTAATACAACTCGGAATAGAAAACAACCAAACAGAAGGACCAGTTTGAGAACGAGCTGCCCTTGCTAAAGCATGAGCCGCTTTGTTCACTGATCGTGGAAAATACTTTTTAACTTTTTATTATAACTTTTTAACTTTTTATATTTTCAATTTACTTTTTATCTCATTTTAGTCAAAGGGGGGTGCAAATAGCAACACCCTTATATTATCATCTACAAATTTAATAAGAGCCAATAAGATTGTGTCATAACAAAAATTAAAAAATATTAGTGTAATTATTGATTGAAATGAATGGTTCATATTATTTTGATTTTTATTTTTTCTACTTTACCTTCTATTATATCATTTATTTTTCTTAAATACCCTTACATTCCGTAAGTGTAAACTTTAGTAACAGAACATTCCCTTAACTATTTATTATTCTTAACTTACTTATTAATTTTCATAAAGAAAGTCTTAGATTCGAACCTCATCCCAATTAAAATTGACATTATTGTTAAACATATACTATGAATATATTAGATTGTATTAAAAAAATACAATATAAAATTTAACATGAACTTTGACCAATTAATTAGAATCATATATTAGAATGAGAAACTATGCCTATAAATTGTGAACATTTCAACATTCAATATATAAATGATGTACTTTGACTCGGATCCATGGCATAATTGTTGGAACCTTACAAATTACAATGCCAACATCTTGAGTTGGGCTTTTGCTGGATTTGCATATTCATAGGCCCAAATAACCTTAAGAGAAAAGTCTGTGCAATTCATGCATCCAAATTCCAGAGAAATGGAAGAGCCCATTTCATATATGCCATGGCCCATGATCATTCAACACTTGATCTGCCCAGTCTTTATATTACCTTATCTAAATAAAAACATAATAAGTCTCAATTCAGATCATATTTCTAATTTATGTTTATTTTTTAATACATTATGATATAAGAGTTTTACTATATAAAATTTTGGACAAAAATATTCAACATTATAACTTCTATTATATTTTCTCATTATTATTGTCATGCATATGCATACACAATAAGTTTGATTTCATTTTAGATGGCAGAGATCTATTAGATCTTCCACCAGAAGAAAAAAAAATAACTCAAAAAAAGAAGAGAGGAAACTTGCCTTGGTGGTAAGAAGATAGATGATGGCAAGAAGATGAAGAAGCAGCTGGTGTAGCAAGAATAAGCTGAGAGCAGATGAGGCATGGTCGGTTGGTAGAGAGGCGTAATCCGTTGGTAGAAAAAGGCATGAAAAATGACTTTTCAAAAAAAAAAAAAAAGGTCATTTTCGTGAAAACATATCTATTTTTCATTAACTTAAAATTTTTTTTCTTTCCAAACACTAGAAATCCAAAAAATAATTTTTAAAAATTATGTTTCCAAATTTTCAACACACCCTTAATATTTAAACCATACCATAATTATTATTCAAATTATTAAGTATACTTAAAATTTAATATTAAATATATATTTTTGTGCATCGAGATATTAAAATATACTAGTATAACGTATAATGGTAAATATTTTTTTTTGGAAGAATGAATATTTATTTTTAAACAAAATTTTAACGAATCACTCACCCCACCCAAATCGTAATCTATATTCCTTTATTAAAATCGCTTCTGAGATTTACCTCATAAAGCGTGACGAGATTGATTAATTTACGAGAAATTAATAAAAATAAATGATAATTTCACATTTACTTGGAGTGCATCTTCATCTTCTACAGTCGTTTATTCTTATTCCGTAATTTCTCCTCCATTTATTGACTGGAGTGTTTATTACTTTATTTATTTATTTATTTTTTTGGGGTTTTTCCTGAGAAGGGTGGCAGAGGATATATGATAAGAAAAAGAAAGAAAATATGAGTGTGTTGTGTATGAACCCCGCAAGTCAACAACCATTTAGCCCGAACAATCAGGTGAGTGAAATTTATTAATTTTTGCTGATTTTTCTTCTTTCTATAAAGTGCATTCCAATTCTTGGTCTGTAGCCAAGCTGCTATTTTGGGTTTCTTTTTAATTTTTGTTGTTATCAGACACAACTAATCCTTAAAAACTGGAAGGATCTTGAATTGCTATGAATTCTTTTGATGAACCGATTATCTATACTGTTGTGTATATATGGCTGCAGAATTTTGGGAGTTGAACCGATTTTGGTATGCCCTTGTGTGGACATGTTTGAGTCTTGGGTGTTTGTTGAAATGCTTTAATTAACTGATTTGAATCCACTTCACGATTTTTATGGTATCCCCAATCTGATTATAGGTCTGGAGTTTTGGTTAGTGTTATTATACCCTGCATTTGCATTGTTCTTTGCAGGTTTAGTGTTGTGAGAACTGAATTGGGGATGAATGAGAAGTTTTCAGCTGCATTTTGTATGTTGGGTGGATAAATTTTGGGTGTGGGGCTTTGCTTGAAATGTACTTTGTATATCCCGAGACTTCGGTTGAGGAAATGGGGTTTGCTCTGAGTAGATTGGAAATAGATTCTGGACTGTTCGATGGCTCAAGTCATGGTAATTCTGAGGTTGCGAAGATGGCTCAGCATGACGGGCATTTACATTGTTTGGACCATGAAATTGCTCAGCTCACGAGGCTTAGATCCAAACCTAATGAAAACTTGAGCAAGGTGTTAGGTGTGAAGAAGGATGTTCCCGTTTCGATTGTCAAGATGCTAGTTGGCAGAGAAGCAAATTACTCGGGGAGAGGAAGTTTCTCGTCGGCTGATCGTTGTCATGTTTTAAGTAGGTATCTGCCTGTAAATGATCCTTGCGTTGTAGACCAGATGCCAACGAGGGCTTATGTATCGCAGTTTTCTACTGATGGCTCTCTATTCATAGCTGCATTTCAGGTATTGCTAATTGCTGACTTTATATATTTCCACGTTGCTGAAAATGAGCACTTGATTAAACCTTTTCGGTTGACTGTATTTGTATCTTAGCGTTATTGCTTTCCATCTTATGATTTATCGTCAAGTGTGCATTTTAGCCTTGACGTGTATAGTGCATAACTGCAATTTTCACTGTATATTAACTTATTTTTTGGTCAGACTACGAGGTGTTCTGTGCAGGCCCTAACTGTAGGAGGCACCTTTAAGCCTGTACCATACTCAGACTAATCCCCTAACTGTATATTCTAATTTCATGGTTCCTAGTTGTGTAAATGCCCATTATAAACCGCGTTGTTGTGTACATGTTCCATTCCCGTAAGGGCACGATGCAGGGTCTAACCCAAGAAGTCAAAGTTTAATTCTTTACACCTCATTTTAACGTGCTATGGCGTATTTTTACTTGTATGAAACAGGGAAGCCACATTCGAATATATAACGTAGAAAAAGGCTGGAAAATCCAGAAGGATATTCAGGCCCAAAGCTTGAGATGGACAGTTACCGACACATCTCTTTCACCAGATCACCGGCATCTTGTGAGTTTGTACACTTAAATTTGCATAGATATGAATCCATATCCTCTTTTGGGCTTGAATTCATGTTTGTCTTCAATTACAGCTCGGGAAAGATTATAATCCCGAGAGACCCATGCTTACAAAGCAATATATTTAAATGATAACTTTGCAGCCACAAATCTCACATCTTTGTCGGGCAATTATTCTTGCAGGTCTATGCTACGATGTCACCCATTGTTCACGTTGTAAATGTTGGATCTGGTACCACCGAATCGGTTGCAAACGTCACTGTATGAACCAATTTATATAGTTGTTATCGGGAATATGATTTGGACTTCACGTTCCTCTTTGTAATAAGGTGATTTCTTGACATTGAAAAAGTGATCCTTTGCGACTTTAAATGCAGGAGATCCATGAAGGTTTGGACTTTTCCTCTGATGACGATAACGGCTATTCTTTTGGAATCTTTTCCGTAAAGCACTCCACTGATGGTCGGGAAGTTGTAGCTGGGAGCAGTGATGATGCGATTTATGTTTACGATCTTGAAGCAAATAAACTTTCCCTTAGGGTTTCTGCACATGGGGTACGGTCAGTTTGTGATGACAGATTCATCGTTCCAATTACCCGTCATTTGCATGCTTAACGAAGTTTATTTCTGATGCAGTCCGATGTCAACACCGTTTGTTTCGCTGATGAAAGTGGTAACCTTATTTATTCTGGGAGTGACGACAATCTCTGTAAGGTAATGTCTGAGATAATACATATATAGTTTTTTCTAATGACGTTTGGTTTTTTAATGTAAGCGAGTTTGATATTTATGAATTACGATGCATTCTATAATAGGTTTGGGACCGACGTTGCATTAGAACCCAAGGTAAATCGGAAGGAGTGCTTATGGGACACCTTGAGGGTATTACTTGTGTTGACAGCCGGAGAGATGGCCGCTATCTCATATCAAATGGTAAAGATCAAGCAATCAAGCTTTGGGATATCCGCAAAATGTCCTCCAACTCTACTTGGTATGTTCACCCTCCAACGCCATGGCTACTCGAATCATATCTACGCATATTGCGACTTTCTCTGACATATATATAATTCACATTTTTTCATGTTCATTCCCGGAGGAGCATATAGTTGAAGCATGTGCTTCATCTCAACTAAAAGCTTAAGCTGATAGTTGGACTCTGCACATTTATGTATGTTTATATATTATATGCGCAACACGCACCCACACGTGCGGCGCCGGTCACTTTTGACCAGCTCTAGAAGTATGTGCTCCATCTCAATTCTCAACTAAAAGCTTAAGCTGATAGTTGGGCTCTGCACATTTATGTATGTTTATATATTATATGCTCAACACCCACCCTCACATGCAGCGCCGGTTACTTTTGACCAGCTCCAGAAGCGTGTGCTCTATCTCAACTAAAAGTCTAAGCTGATAGTTGGACTGCACATTTATGTTTATATATTATATGCTTAACACATAACATTCATACATGTTCACTTCTATTATATTCCTTTCTTGAGAATCTGACGAGCAACATTTCTACGCTTCGTTGTTCTTTATCAGCACGGGTGGGTGGTATAGGAATTACGAATGGGATTACAGATGGATGGACTACCCTCCTCAGGCGAGATACCTGAAGCACCCCGGTGATCAATCGGTGGCTACTTATAAGGGCCATGCAGTATTGCGTACTCTGATTCGCTGTTACTTCTCCCCGGCATATAGGTTAGTGCAAGCAAACGCCCTCGTTATAAGTCCGTTCTCTCTTTCTACACTACCGTTTTGTCCATTCATTTTAACTTGCTCGAGTTTTTGCGATTCTCAAACCCTGGAATAAATCCATGAAATTTTCTTGTTTGGTGTTTTGCAGCACGGGCCAGAAGTATATTTACACCGGATCTCATGACAAGTGCGTTTATGTCTATGACTTGGTATGCTCGTTTTTCTTTATAAGATGCACACACGAATGTCACGATCCTCTTCTGTAATTGATATTTTTCCACCTCGGGATTAGTTTCTGAAATCGAAAAATCTTTGAAATATACAATCTTCGTTTCTTGGTCAACCAGGTGAGCGGTGCCCAAGTGGCGAAACTGAAGCACCATAGATCGACTGTAAGAGATTGCAGCTGGCACCCGCATTATCCAATGCTCGTTAGCTCTTCGTGGGATGGGGATGTCGTGAAATGGGAATTTGCAGAGAATGGAGAGGCGCCAACTCCTGCAGAACGAGAGCAGCCTCGAAGAAGATGATCCCCAAGATGACAATAGCAGCCATGTTCTGCTGTACTGTTACTGCTGCATTCATGAAAACTGCAACGTTCATATGAATTCGCAAGTTTTAGCTTATGAAATAAAGTGATTTGTGAATATTTTGGACTGTAAATATGATGATTCATGGGGGATTATAGACACCATATATATGCACAGATTGAAACCGAACCCACTCGGGTTTTCTTAGTGCTTGTTTGACCAACAACTTACATACTTCTTTAAAGTTGGTTTGCATTGTTTATTTGTTTTGTTGAGAAAAATGAGATCGAGAGATCAAAAATAAAGAAACAAAAACAAAGAAAAGAAGTTTGCGTGGTTTGGTTGAGAGCCTACGCTTATAAGAGTGAAGGGGATATTTTATTAATTGTAATGATAAAAGATTCAGAATTGCAAGAATCCTATTAATAAACAACTCTAATGGTACACATCGTTGTACCGTATCGTGAGGTGTTGTCTCCACACGTCTGAATCACTCAACAAACCTAGTTTAGGCTCGAATAGGGATGGCAATTTCAATCCGACCCGTGGATATCCACCCGAATCCACCCCGAATGGATCGAGTTTTTTTGGGTGATGGTGGGTGGTGGGTCGGGTATGGGTCTTAAAAAAGAAAACCCGCGGTGGGTCGGGTTGGATTCGGGTTCTATGTACAAGACCCGTCTAGAACCCCACCCGACCCACCATGTGTGTGTGTATATATATATATATAATAGTAAAAAAAGTACTAGTATGTAGTTATTTATAATAGTTTATATAACTCGTGTATCTTTTTACTATTTTTTATATCAAAACTACTAAGTTTATTTTTAAAAATTAACAATTTAGTTATTATATTTAAATATTTCCATTATTTATGTTTTAGTATCACTAATGGATTTTATTTTTTTTTTATTATGTGTAAATAATTTAAATATTATTTTTTGAAAAACATAATAAGATGATAAGTGGTGGGTACCCGTAGTGGGCACCCGCACCCGGTGGGGGTGGGGGTGGGTTCTGAAAAAAGTCCACCTGATGCGGGTTGGAGGTGGGGGTGGGTGGAGAAAATATATGGTGGGTCGGGTGATGGATGTAGCCCTCCCCGACCCACACCCGACCCATTGCCATCCCTAGGCTCGAATAGTGAAGACTAAAGACAAGTGTTGTCAGTTTGTTACACTCTGTTTTTTATGCTAATCATCTTCCGATTAACATATGAGATAGCACTGACTTTACACTCTATTTTAGAGATAACCGTGTCGAACCAAAACTAATAATTATTTCGTGTAAAAGTTTTGCCTTTCATTGTGGACACGGTAACGGTGCCGTTAGTGGCACCGTTATCTTCCACCATTTTTTTAAAAAAAATTTTAGACCGCTTTGTTATAGAAGCATATGTTCATAATTTTATTATTATATGTTCATAATTGTAAGTTCATGATGTCAGAACTCTATGTTCATAATTCCATAACTGTACATTCATAATTCCATAACTGACATTCATAATTCCATAACTGTACATTTATAACTCCACAAACGAATAACACCGTTAACGGCGAGACAAAATCAATTTTTTTAAAAACTGGAATGCCACATTTTTCCTAAAAACGATGTCGTTTTGGACTCGTGTCCACAACATAATTTGCGCAGACTAATCTCCATTCACTTCAGGCCGACCCAATTAAGTACCAAAGTGCTGACCAAATTATTATTTTTTCATACTAACATGGCTAACACTTTGCCCCTTAATTTTGTATGTCTGCAATATGAATTGCAACTCGCTTCTCAACAATCCCACAATAGAGATTAAAGAATCAATTTTTATCTTGAAAAATGAGGTAATTGAATAAGTGACACATAATTTTTGTATCTAAAGGTCCCGTTATCCCGACACCAAGGTGGGGGTGTTTAGGAGCGCTATGGCCAAACAAGATGCATTATTGTAGATGGTCACAGACATTAGCAACGGCGTATTAACAGTACTGCCTACCAACCATGTTCTCTGACTTCTTTCATTATTACAAATCGTACTTCATCTCCTTCCTTGTGAAAATATATAAAACTAAAAAAAAGACAGAAACTTCCCTTAAAAAATCCATAATCAATTTATGCACATTTTTGTTTATGACATAATTTTACAAAATTTAATAAATAAATATCATCTTGAAAAAAAAATCAATAATAATAATAATAATGAAAATACTATTCCTCGTCCACAAAGGTAAAATTCCCTAGCTCCAGACTCTTGCACCCCGACCCTATAATATAGGCGAAATTCCCTTTTTGCCCTTGATGCAGCTGTCAATTCCCTGTTTTACCCTTCCAGCCGATGCATTGTTGTGTGGGCCTCGTCTTTTGCTGCCCGGCTCGCAACGGGCAGGGGCTCTGAACCGGCGGCACCATACAATTATACTGCAAACACAGTGAGCTGCTCACCGGAATCGCCGCCGCCGGGTTGATGGAGATTCCGGTGAGATAGTTGTGCTGTAAGTATAGAATCTGAATACTGGCAGAGAGTAGCCGGTCCACGATGGTTCTCGGGACCTGGCCGGTGAACTGATTGTTGTTGAGGTAAAGATTCTGCACGGTGGAGAGGAGCGGAGATATTTCGCCGTAGAGACGGTTGAAGCTGAGATCGACGGTGGGGATGGTGACCTGATTGATGGGTTTAATGGGGCCGGAAAATTGGTTTCTTTGGAGTTGGAGATTTGTGATGGGGAAGTTGAAGATGTTTCCCGGAATGCCGCCGGTGAAGAGGTTTAAGCTCAGGTCGAGATAGTTCAGCCGGTTTAGCCGGGTTAAGATCTGGTCAACCGGGCCGGTCAGCCGGTTCCATGACAGCGAGAGGTACTGGACTGACTCGGGGAAGGCGTTGGCCGGGAGCCGGCCGGAGAGGGCGTTGTGCTTGAGGTCAACTCGGGTTAGAGTTTGGGAGACGAACCGGGGAACCGAACCGGAGAGACGGTTATGGCAGAGAATAACGTTGGACAATGCCGGCAACGCTCCGATGGCCGGAGGGATACTCCCGGAGAATTGATTGTAACTGAGATCCAGCGTTTGCAACCCCCGGAGCTTACCAAGCCCCGACGGAATCCAGCCGGAGAGAAAGTTCCGGCTGATTCCAAGAAACCTGAGATTCTCCAACTCCGACAAGATTTCCGGCAATGCACCGGTTATCCTCCCCGGAACAACGCTAAACTCAGCCAGCCCAGAAAGCTTCCCAATCGCCGGATCAATCCGGCCAGTCAATCCCGGCGACCCAGCTCTAGGATCACCCAGATTCAACGCCACCACCTTATCCCCATCGCAAAAAACTCCGGCGAAGCCACAGGGATCAGAAGTAAAATCCCAGGAACCAAAATAGTTGGACCCCGGCAAATCATCCAAGCTTTTCCGAACAGCTTGTAAAGCCAAGAAATCCACAGGGTCAAGAATCGCAAAAACTGCAAAGAACCTACACTGAAGAACAAGGAAGAAGAACAATCTAAGCATTGTGTACCCGATTTTTCAAGAAAAGAGCAGAAGATGAAGAAAAGAAAGCTTTTTTTTTTTCCCAGATTTCTTTCTTTCTTCTGGGAGAGAAGTGAAGATTTTGGAAAGGGCAATAACTGGTGGCGCTGCTACTATGTTGTGTCAGTGTGTTACGCTTTTAGGTGGAGGAGAGGACACAGATTTTATGTTTTGCTTCGTTTTTTTTAATGAAAAATTATGTACGTAATATTGTGGAGTTCGAGGGATAAACGGTTGTCCGAGCCTACGTGGATGTCCGAAGCTGGGTGTTTAGGTGACAGATAAGCAGGCTCGAGTTTTGAGGAAGATGACCATGTAACCTTTTTGTCTTTATGCTTAGGAGTTGGAGAAATGAAAAGCGTGCCTTGTTTATTAGATTAGAGGAAGAAAAAACTAATTAAATAAAAATTGGGAATGATGTTTTCCCATTATTTATTGAATACTCATGAATATTCATCTCATTTGATATGTCTGATTCGGTTAATAAGGCTTTATTAAAGTTATTTTTAATTCAATTTGTTATAATATTAAATTTAATATTTGTATATAAAATATACGGAGTATATATTTAGAAATTAAAATAAAAATATTATTAAACGTAAAAAAATTAAATTTAAAAATAAGTAAAAATAAACAAAGAATAAAAAGTTGGTTTGACCAATGAATAGTAAGTGAGACAGATAAAATGGGACAGAGGGAGTACATGTATTATTATTATGGCTACTATTTGCTCATTTAGCCTTGAAAAGGAAAATGATTATCCATCTATTAGGCATGCAGCTCAGTTGATACTCGGATAGTAAATTGAGTCTTGAAAAAGAAAATAAATATTATTTCTATTTCTAAAAACTAATTAACAATTAAGAAATAGAAATAATATGTGATCACAACTCAAGGAACGAGATCAGATTGGCATGCATTCATGTGTGTTGGGGGCCTGCTCAATTAGATTCTTATTCATCACTATCATTTGATTCTTAACATCAACATCAAATATTACCTAGCCATTTTACATGTTATTATAATGGGTGGTTTAGTTGGAAGTAGGTATCGTACAAGGCACAAGCAAGCAATAATAGATTTGATAATGTCATTCTTTAACTTATACGGCTTAGCTCAATGGTTCAAGAGGCAATATATTTAAGAGAAGAGATCTATGTTTGAATTTTGAGTCGGTCTTGATTTACATTCTCCCAAATGCTCGTATATTTTTTTTTTTAAAAAAAATAAAATTAATATACGACATCCCAACTTGTTCTTGTGAAAATAAAACCCTTCTAAAATCCCCTTCCAACCATATATCCAACCCTCCATGAAAATAAAACCCTTCTAAAATCCCCTTCCAACCATATATCTAACCCTCCATTGAAGATTAAGCCACTCCCTTTAATCGTCCCGGCTTGTTCTTTAAAATAAAACCCTTCTAAAAGCCTCTTCTAACCATATATCCAACCCTCCATTGAAGATTAAGTCACTACCTTCGGTCGTCCCAGCTTGTTATTTAAAATTATAAAACTCTTCTAAAATCCCCTTCCAACCATATATCCAACCCTCCATTGAAGATTAAGTCACTCCCTTCAATCGTCCGAGCTTGTTCTTTAAAATAAAACTCTTCTAAAATCCCTTCCAACCATATATACCCAACCCTCTATTGAAGATTAAGTCACTCCCTTCCATCGTTTTCTTCTTTAAAATAAAACCGTTCTAAAATTCCCTTCCAACCATATATCCAACCCTCCATTGAAGATCAAGCCACTCCCTTCAGTAGAGTGTTCAAAACATCAATTGAAGAATTGGCCCTTAGCTTCAGTAGAGTGTTCAAGACATCAATTGAAGAATCAAATAACCATTCAGAGATCTTATACCCGCACTGTATTATTGATACTACTTGTAACTCAATTTTGAATTTTAATATATAATTCAGAATTTGTGTTTACAATAATAGTTCTCACAGAGAGTTAATTTTCATGAAATTAACTATTGAACCATCTTGATTGTGTTTTCTTATGTGCGTTGAATATGTTGTAATGAATTGTACTTTGAAGCATTAATGCATGCATGAAGATAAGAGAATGAGTTGCACTAACCCCAACAACCGTGGCATCTTCTCATCATTGCAGGACATGTCATGGCCTAACCATTCCATTACTGCAATTAACTTTTGATAACAAATCTGGAAATTTTGGACCGTCATATTTCAATTATTTTCCTATAAGCTACTTACTGCTATATGAGTATGTGTATTTATAAAGCTTAGCTGTGATGTCTCTTTCATCCAACTGCGCTGACCCCTTTGCCTCTTCCACTGTCAATTTTATAGGGGTGGCGGTGGCCTCCATGCCTCCCACCCCCTCCTATAATTTCACTCTTTCTTTCTTTCTTTCCTTCTCTCAATATTTTCTTTAAGAGGTCAACGCAAAACAACTGAGAACTATCTACTCGGTACAATGGATCTACTCAAACCGTTTCACTTTTATTCCTTATATGAGACAGACTCATATTCCTAATCCTATATGAGATAAACTCAACAGTTGCATAAATGCAAAATCACAGAAACAGCCAACACATATAATCAACCATAAAGTAAGCTGCCAATGATATCAACCAAGTTCAAAATGCAAAGAGTATGTATCAGCTGATATAACAGTATATGGAAGAAGAAGAAGGTTTTATTCGGTTTATCGCCTGTTTCCTCTATAGCAATTCCTTATACCTCTATCAGAAGTATAAAAGTTATTTGTAACATCCCCCCTCCAGTATGCCCAGATAGGCCTTTACGTCAATGTAACGAACTTATGGCAGAATAGGAATTTTCCCACCAGCGGCCAAGATTTGCTGCTCGAGCTGCATTTAAACAGAGAAAATTACAGTTAATATAACAGAATTTCGATATTGTACACTGGTTTACACCCAGAAATCAAGACAAGTATTTGAATTTTAAACAGCCAAGGTAAGTAGTGAATCAACTGTCAAAAGTTTTAGGTTTTGTTTGTTGTGTCCTTGTCCATAAAATAACAAATGTAAGTATGTAACAGTTGAAAAGGCGAGTACTAGACTCGAAAATTGTACTATTGACTCTGTTACAATGTAGTATCTGTTCTACTTTCTCAATCTGAAAAGGGCGAGTACTAGACTCGCAAACTGTACTATTGACTCTGTTACAATGTAGTATCTGTTCTACTTTCTCAACGTACTGAAGCACAAAAAGTCGATACTGCCCCCACTGGGGCTCAAACCCATGACCTCCCAATTGGGAGAGTCGCTTCATGCCACCAGATCACAAGGTCATTGGCAAACAACACCATGTCCATTCATGTAGAAGTCGTACAATATCGAAAAGTAATATTTTGGTATATATGGAATATAGTACTTACCTTGAGTAAAGTTTCGAATTTGTTCTTCACAACAAAGAATTCATTTTTCACAAGTTGCAGGCATTGCACACACCTACACCGAAAATATTAGTAATTTCAGTATCAAAGCTTCTGAATACCAACATCTCTTTTTAGTCATACCCTTTTCCCTCTTTTGAAGTGTGCCAAATAGGGAATGAAATGCAATAATAAGATTCAGAAGGAAACCAAATCTCTTCATCAGTTCATCGTGTTCTTTTTTAATATCCCTAAAGAATACGTGTATTGATGAAGGATTAGTTGCAATAATAGCTTAAGCAAAACTTACCCATCAAGGTTCTTCTCATTGCAAAAGTTTCTGAAAGATACACACACATTCTTAACTCTTTGTGCACCTATGCTGCAGACCGAAAAAGTAGGATTTTGAGTTAACATGTTAGGCAATAAAGATGGCAAAGCTTTATCTGTTAACAATTTCCAATGTTTCTCAGTCTATTAAACTCATATTGGGTGTATAGTTGTATACAGCAAGCTTTGAAACCAATTTGTTTGGTAAAAATTGCCTAGGAAAGTTGACGATTTTGCAAAAATAGACCCCAAAAAACAGTTACTTCAATCCAAATAAACCAATTTCCAAAGCTTTTCACAATCTTACTCCCTTTCAAGAAGTTCAAATCCAACTATTTATTGAGTACAGTTCAAAGCACTAACATTAGCGGTTTAAGCAGAGAGCATGAGCTAACGGTTAAGACAAACCACTAACTTAAAGCGAATTCGAGCTTTAGTAGGTTAATTCTTACTAAAATTCAAGCCACAACAACAAAACCATTCAAGAACAGCCACCCGAACGAAAACTCTTGACTTCATTACCAAACACAGCATCGATTAAGAGTCAGATAGATGGAAATTAAATCCATTTCACACAAAGCAGAACAAGTAGTTGATTCATAATCCTTTCATACACTAGTATATAATCATTATTAGCATCCATAAATTCCATAAAACACAAAACTAACTAATCATCAGCTACATGATACAAATAGCCTATGAATCAATCAGGATACCTGGAACTTCTTCCCTTGAACAGGTGAACATGGGCCTCAACCTGGTTATAGTCTACAACTGGCTGCTGACTATACAATAGAGAAAAAGGAAACAAATGAAATACCCAAACATTTAAAAGATTTCATTTTTGACTAGCAAACCATACAAAAATTTAAAGAAATGAATGAAAATCTTACAGAGCTTTGGCCAGATTGCTAATAAGCATCTCAGAATCTTCAATGAAAAGTGAAACCACCTCAGCCACGAAGTCTGGGTTTCTGTCATCCTGCAGTTTCTGAAGCTGCAGAAACTGATCATCCAAAAAGCCCTATTTTTTTTCACAAGAAACAAAAACCCAGTCTCAGAATCCTCCAAGAAATGGGAAACACAAGCCACAAGAATCATAAAAGCGAAAGAAAGTCCAAATCTTTTGGACTGTTACAAAGACCTCATGATACAGAGAAGCTATGAGGTCCACAAATTGTTTCTGCAGCTGAGGTACAACGTCCATGGCGGATTTGCTACTTGGCAATTTGGCAGAGGGTGAAATTAAAACTGAAAAACTCTCTTTTCAGTCTTTGCAGATTGACTTGCAGGGCCTTTTTTGTATGCGTTGAAGAGGAATTTCGATATGTTTGGGTAATTGTTGTGCGATTAAGGTTATAATTGAATTTCCATAATTGACAACCTTATTACAAATTCCAACAATTCCAGACATTCAATGAGATTTCGCTCATTTGGGTAATAACATAAATACTTATTACATGCATGCAATTCAAGCAGTTACCAAACTGGAAATAGAGTGTGATTCGAGGAGGATTGTGGAGGCCCTTCGCTGGCCAACGCGGCATCACGCCGTTTCTAGCAATGTTATCAGGCGGTGCCTGGAAGTGGCAGGTGGTAACCGACATCATCCGGATTGATAAGCTGGGTGCAAATGTCTCCAGACGAGTTCCCCGGGATACAACTAGGGTGCTTGGTCGTTTATGAGTTTTTGGGTTTCCCCCTCTTGAGAATGATGTTTTCCCATTATTTATTGAGTACTCATGAATAATACTTCATTCATTCCATTTATGTGTCTAGTTCGGTTAACGAGGCTTTATTAAAGTTATTTTTAATTCAACTAGTATTTGCGCACGTGCGATGCACGGAATAGATTTGTTACTCTGTATAATATATTAATAATAATTACATGGATATTTAATAGTGTAAATTATACCAGTGAATATTATATAGGGCAATTGATGATTTTAGTTTAATCTATTAAGTTTTATGATGTTATTATTGCTTTAATTTGAGGAAATAATTACCTAAATAATAGTGAACATGTAGATATACGCATTTGGAACTGAAAGTTTAGACAATTTATGTTGGGTAATATGGTTGAAAAATCTCAAAATAATAATTCTACAGAAAAATTATTATTGTATGGGAAAACAGAAAAATCTGGGAAGGAAAAGATGGAGTGTTTGGATATAGGTTTAGCACGAGTTCGAACACAAAGTTCTTTTCCTTAAAACCTTATTTGCTACCTCCCACAAGTAGAGCCGTCAAAAATGGGTTTTACCCGCCGGGTCGACCTGTCCCGTACCGCCGTAGGTAGGGGACGGGTTCTTCAAATTTTGATCCGCCAGGAGGCGGGCTTTTTAGCCCGTCCCGCTTGGGTCACGGGTCTAGGCGGGCCGGGTCAGGCGGGTCACGAGTTTAGCCCGCGACCAGCTAATACATATATATTTAGTATTTAATACATGTTATTTTGGTTTGTGTAATAGTGTTAGAGTGTTATAACTTATAACTTATAGGATTATAGATTTATAGGAATACAATACTAGGTAGTGTTACTGTGTTAATGTACTGTACGTCTGTACATTGATTTTTTTTTTAAGGATATTGTACATTGATTTTTTTTTTAAAATAACACAGTGAAAAATTGATTGGCGGGCTTTGGCATGGCGGGGCGGGCCGGCCGCATTCCAAGCCCGCTAAGAGGCGGGCTTTTTAGCCCGTCCCGCTACAAGGACGGGCTTTGGTGTTTTTTGGCCCGTCTCGCCCCGCGAGACCGTTTCGACAGCTCTACCCACAAGTGCTAGGAGCGTTGTAGCCTAGGTTTCCCAGGATAAAACGTACTACGATTCTTTGTTTAAGCACCTACACAAAGAACCCGGCAAACAAAGCAAAACTTAGAACACTGCTAGGTAAAGAAGAGATTAGAAGCAGAAGTTTTGAAGCAAAACAGTACTGGAATTCCTTTGGTTTTGTGCTGTGTAAAAAGCTTCTGTCCTACCTCTCTTTATATAGGGATGTTGGAGGGATAACATTCAACATGACCATTAAATTGGTTTTATGGTATTAAAACTAATTGTGTAACACCTGTAACAGCCACCCACTGTGGTGCAACATGAGAGTATACCTCCTTTGCTGACCGTTGCACGAGAGTTTTGCTCTCGGTGCACCACAACCTCTCGTGCTCTCTGTAGCACGAGAGTACTACTCCCGGTTTTGGCCGAGCCACCAAGTGACTATTTCGATTGGAAAATGATACCGAAGTTTGGCATAACTTAGCCCGCAAGTGCCAGCGCAAGCGAGCTCGGGCTTGATTCAATTTCTTCTAGTTGGATTTTGATTTACACCCCCCCCCCCCCTCACCCCCCACCGCGCGAGAGAGCCTCTATGCTATACAATTCTACAAGCTTTAAAAGAGCTCTTGTATATAAAGGGGACAAATATTCTTTCCAAACCAATGTGGGACAAAGTCCACTATTTCCCTTCATTTCCTAACTCAAATGGGTCTACTTTGAGAATCAATATCTCATTCACCTATTATCCATTTTGAGCGTACAATATATCAATCTCTTCGTCTCACTACGAAGAACCCGAATCCACTTTGACCCGACCCAAATTGGAAGTGGACCCCACTGATAATTGTACCACAAAATAGCCACTTAATATGCCATTTTAAGCAAATTTTTCCAACAGTTTATATATCAATGTTTCGAATTTGTATTAATTGGTCTTATTATCTTGTTGTGTAGTAACTCAGGTATAGAAATTATTTGCACGGAATATATATGTAATATGTAAATATCTAACAATTTTGTCATATTTTGTAAGAAGAATACATAATATAAATGCTTTGAATTATACATTGTTGAAAACCTATTTGTAGACGCCATTAGTAGTAGTAATAGAATTTTGTCCATTATCGTCTAGAGCTAAAACTTTTAGGCCATCAGGATAAGTGACTCGGGAAAAAGCCACGTACTATTGACCGTGATTAAAAACCGATATTTTCAACAATAAGCCAACATGAGTTAGTGTTTGACCCTGACTTTTGTTGATAGTCATGGCATATGCTAGTATCAACGGGAATTGTTTATGCTGGAACTTGAAGGGCAATCTTGTATCAGAAGGGGTGAGAGACATTCGTGGTATAAGAACTTTGGTTCCTTGATGTGTCCCATTAACTATTATTGCTTCCACAATATGATCTGCCAATCTTGTGACGATGGGGCGCGTACCGTTGCAAATACCATGCTAAGAGAGTGGTCTATGTTCCACAATAACATAATAGGTGCACCAACCTTTATTGTAAATGAATTATTAGGAAGTCTAGACAATCTCAAACTATTTAAAAATTCAGGAGTGTGTATTTAACAAAATCGTCTGAAGCTAAGCTCTGTAGTCTAAAGTTCGTCGTGAGCCTCAATATACCTTGCAATTGCTCCAAAGGTATGAAGAATTAACAGTGGCTCCCACAACCATTGGCCTCGTTGCTTTTGGAATAACGGGAATAATCTGTCTAAAATCACCGCCCAATACTATTGTCTTTACACCGAATGTTTTCTCAGCACTACCTGGTATGGTATTGAAGAATAAAATGATATTTTGAATATAACATATACCATTTGTGATTGCACTCAATGGTTTTCCTCTGGTGGCCACATGATTATCTTCAAACAAACTTTGATGAACATTAACTATTGCAAAAAAAAATCGAAAAAATATAACTGTTTAAATAATTCTCATAGAATAACTTCTACTTAGATAGAACTATGAATGGGTCTCTGAATTGTAATAATTTTGAAAATAATAAAAACAAATAAATGCATAATAATTAACATGAACATGTTAATTGTAAGAAATCAATAATTTGTAAAAACAAATAAAACAAAATGTGTATATACTAAAATGTAAAGGTTATTACAAATAATGTTAACGATAGTTTTAATACCATTGGTTGGCATATTAATAGGTGCTTTTGGAGAGGAAATCATAAATCCACCGTACAATGGTTCAATACCTGCCACTGCAATTATTTATATGAAGTGAGGAAATTTAAAAATGATTCAGTAAAATAGTTAGAAAGGATTTTGATACAAAATTATATTTACCATTCACTTTGGGAGTAACTGGTCTAACTGCTGGTGCACCAATAGTTGATTGTAATGATGGCTGAGCATTATCGAATGATATATTTGATCGCAACAACAATGCTTGTGTATTATTCTGATTACACAACGACTCGTTTTCTAAAAAAAATAAAATGACAGAGTTTAAATAATTGTGAAGGAATGACTCGTGATGACAATAAAGAAAAATGAAATTTTTTAGGTACAAAAAATTGAATATTATAAATTATTTAGATATTTATTAATTAACATTTCTATTTTACAATTTTTAATTACATATTGTATTAAAAATGGCATACCCCAGTGCAAGTTTCCAAAATTCTAAAAGTTTAAAAAAAAAAAAAAAGCATTAGGCCATTTTTATTCATTCCAAAACTCAAAAGTTAACCATTAACGTAACAAAGTTTGTATTTCTAATCGATTAATTGATTAACTCAAATTTTGTAAAGGCTTATAATTTGTTTTTAATTATTTGCTTACAAAATACTATTTTATTAAATTAGTTTGTTCATTAAATTGTAGCATAATATTAATAATTTAATATAGAGTCAGTAGCATTAAAAAAAATCGTAGCATAATATTTTCATATTAATATTTTTTTATACACGGTAATTTATTATCTAGCATATATATATATATATATATATATATATATATATATATATATATATATATATATATGAAATGGTTAATATTTAGATTGCTTAAATTGGTTATACACTTATACACTATTTTATGATAATAGGTTCATATGAGAATATGGACTCATTTATTACCAAGATTATATAAATTACGTATCTTAATTTATTCTTTCCTTTATTTATTTATTTATTGGTTTGAAAATATAATCCAAGATTACGTAGTCAATAACTGTAATAAATTTTCATTCGTACCTTAATTTATTCTTTTTCTTATTTATTTATTGGTTTGAAAATATAATTAATAATTATACTACCCCGTCTACCCATATTCATAATTATTTTTCTTTGTATCCACCAAATGGGAGAAATTAGGAGTGAATTAAGGTAAATAACAGAGAATATTACAATAAATAAATTATTTTTATTTGTATCCACGAAATGGGAGAAATTAGAAGGAGTTAATTAAGGTAAATTAAATAGAAATATTCATAATATTTATTTCTCCTTCTAATAACATATATCTTTTCCAATTTAATCCATACATAATATTACCATATTGAAATAATATTACAATAGTGCATATAAATATTATCAAAAATTAGTAAAATCGGAACTATATTCTTAAAATTATATATATAAATTATATAAATTAAAATTGATTAAATTGTTTTTTTAAAGGAGCCAAGGTGGCATTTATTCAAAATAATGTGAAATCGTAGATGGTGGGATTGAATCCCAATACATAGCAGTAGACTGACTAATATATAATTGAGGTAGCTAGAGTATGTGCTAAATAGTTCTCTGATCTAGGAATAAATTTAACTAAACAAGAATGTAAATTAAAATTGATTAAATTGTTTAATTATACTTAATGTAAATCTCACTACAAGAAAAATCGCGAATCGCGACGGGAAAATTCTGTCGCGAATAGCATTTCGCGACGGAATGGCGACGAATTTATTCCGTCGTCTATCACGTTGTCGTATTTTGATAGACGACGGAATAATTCCGTCGCAACATTTGGCGACGGAATATTTCCTTCGCCAAATGACGACGGAAGTATTCCGTCGCGATTCCGTCGCCAAATGTTGCGACGGAATAATTCGGTCGCAATTCCATCGTTATTTTTGAACTGAATATTCCGTCACGTCGCCATATCATTTTTCCGTCGCCTATTTCGCAACGGAAATGTTTTCCGTCGTAATTCCATCACATCGTTTACAACAAATGTTTCGTCACAAATCTTATATTCCGTCGCAGTTTTGATTTATTTTAAAAATTATGATTCCAAAAAATATTAATATAAAAAATACTATTAATTTTAAAATAAAATAAAAGATAACATAATTTTAAATTAAATTCAAATAATAATACATTACTAATCCACATTTCATACATAACATAATCGTCAATTCAACTCTAAACATCATAATAATACATTACCATTCCACACTTAATACATACTAATAATAGTCAATTCAAGTCTAAACAACATTAACAAACAATAATTAAAATCAATTGATTTGAGATGGAAGTGATGATGAAGTACTCGCTCCCCCGCCATCAATAGCATCAAGTCGTTGTTGCATATATATATATATATATATATATATATATATATATATATATATATATATATATATATATATATACATACATATATATATATATATACATATATATATATATATATATATATACATATATATATATATATATATATATATATATATATATATATATATATATATATAATAAGTTATATAACTTAAAATTGATTAAATTCTTAAAGGCACAAGTGTCAAATAGGCCCATCTATTACTGCGAAGTGCTCAATTTCCACCACGAACTAAATTAAGTGTCAAATAGGTCCATCTACGAGTTAAATTTGTTCAATCGGCTTTTTTTTACAAGTTAATAACAAGTTACCTATTTAATTATTAAAATAAATAAATAAATAAAATAAAATAAAATAAAAAAATAAAAAAAAAAGAATACCGCCACCAGCTGTCCTCGCCGGACAGCCGGTGGCTTCCATTTCAAAGACAGTCGTGGCTGTCTGGCGAGGACAGCCGGACAGCCACGGCTGTCTAATATGAGGTCCAGATCTAGACCTCAAACGGCCTGGAACGAGGGCGGTGGCCATGGTCGCCGCCCCCGTTCCAGGCCATGGACAGCCATGGCCGTTCCCAAACAGCCATGGTCGTCTAAAAAAAAAATTTTGAATTTTTTTTTAGACGACCATGGCTGTTTGGGGAAGGCCATGGCCGCCGCCCTCGTTCCAGGCCGTTTGAGGTCCAGATCTGGACCTCATATTAAACAGTCGTGGCTGTCCGGCTGTCCTCGCCGAACAGCCACGGCTGTCTTTGAAATGGCAGCCACCGGCTGTCCGGCGAGGACAGCCGGTGGCTGTATTCTTTTTTTTTTTTTTTAATAGTTTTAAAATTATTTTTTTAATAATTGAATTGGTGACCTGTAAAAAAAAATCAATTACTTGCACAAAAAATTAATTGAACAAATTTAGTAGGTAAGTGTGGTTAATTAGCCTTTAATTTAGTTCATGGTGGGAATTGAACACTTGACAATAGTTCATGAGCCTATTTGACACTTCTCCCATTCTTAAATTATAGTTAAGTTAATCTTACCAAAAATTGGCAAAACTAAAACCAAATTTGTAAATTCGATTTTAATTTTTGAATTTTTGGATTAAATTCGTTACATGAGTGTGACTCTAATTCGTAAATTTAAAAACATAGTGCAGAATAGGAGTAAATTAAGTTAAATATTACCAACAATTGGCAAAACCGAAAACACATTCTTATTGAGAAGTGATAAATGCCTATTACATAACAACGATGAAGAATATAAGAAATGACTAATTCTGATGAGGATATAATATTTCTGAATGAATCAAATAATAAGTCTGTCCAGGAATATATAGTAGTGAATAGCAAACCTAATACAAGACTAATACTAGTAACAATAGGTAACGAATACTAATAATAATAGAGTCCTAATACTCCCCCTCAAGCACAAGGTGGACTAGCTACAACATTGAGCTTGCCACACAGAGTAGAGAAACGCGGACCAGGGAGAGCTTTAGTGAACACGTCAGCCAGCTGATCCTTAGTAGAAATGAAGCTAACCTGCAACTCTTTCTTTGCCACTTTGTCACGAACAAAGTGATAGTCAATTTCCACATGTTTTGTACGAGCATGGAACACCGGGTTGGAACAGAGATAAGTTGCACCCAGATTATCACACCAGAGAGTGGGAGGAGCTGTCAACGGCAACCGAAGTTCATGCAATAGAGAAACCAACCAGGTGACCTCAGCAGACACGTCAGCTAGTGCCTTGTACTCGGCCTCTGTAGACGAACGAGCAACCGTACGTTGCTTCCGGCAAGACCAAGAGATCAGATTGTCACCAAGAAAAACCGCAAAGCCGCTAGTAGACTTTCTGTCAGCGGGGTCCCCAGCCCAGTCCGAATCCGAAAAAGCATGCACTGCAACAGAGGAGGATGGGCGAATAAACAGACCAAAATGCAAAGTGCCTTTAACGTACCGCAGAACACGTTTGAGCATTGCCCAATGCTCAGTAGTCGGGGAGTGCATATGCTGACAGACCCGATTCACAGCAAAAGATAAATCCGGGCGAGTGACAGTAAGATACTGCAGAGCCCCAGCAAGACTGCGATACTGCGTGGGATCGGCATAAGGAACCACAGATTCAGAAACGGGTCGAGTCACAGGCACCGGAGTAGCCAACGACTTGCAGTCCACCATACCTGCACGGCTCAAGATATCTCGCATGTATCGCTGCTGAGAAAGAAACAAACCATCACCACGAGAGACCGTCTCAATGCCCAGAAAAAAAGACGGAGCACCCATGTCACGAATCTTGAACTCCGAGGCTAAGTCAGTCAGAAGCCGAGTAACACGCGAAGCATCAGATCCCATAACAAGGATATCATCTACATAAACAAGCACATATAAAGATACAGAGTCACGAGTGTATATGAATAAAGAGACATCAGTCTTTGAAGGTGAAAAACCAACCGACACCAAGAAAGCATGTAACCTGTTAAACCATGCGCGAGGAGCCTGCTTAAGACCATAGAGTGACCTCTGTAATAAGCATACAGCATCCGGTCGTGACGAGTCCTCATAGCCAGGCGGCTGTCGCATGTAGACTGTCTCTGCAAGATTACCATTCAGAAAGGCGTTGTGAACATCCAACTGCCGAATTACCCAACCGCGAGAGACAGCCAAGGAGAGAAGAAGCCGCACGGTTGTGGGTTTTACAACAGGACTGAAGGTCTCAAAAAAGTCCTGTCCTGCGACTTGATTGAACCCCTTAGCCACCAACCGAGCCTTGTGCCGCTCAATCGTGCCATCAGCCTTGCGCTTTGTCCTGAACACCCATTTGCAGCCTACAACATTCATACCAGGTGTGCGACTAACCAGACGCCAAGTGTGATTCTGGAGCAAGGCATTAAACTCAAGATCCATGGCCTCACGCCATTCCGGATACCGAACTGCTTGAGAATAACAGGTCGGCTCAGAAACAGTCATAAGAGCCACATGCTGCGTCGGCCCCAAAGAACGAGTCGCCATAACATGAGACCGAGGTGGAACCGGTTTTACCGCGCGCCGACCTCGCTTGGGCGCCTTAGGAGCACCCGAGACTGCCACATCGGGAGCCACAGCAGTCTCGGTGCGGGAATCAGAAGCAGCACCAGCAGCCCCGGAATCCGTGTCCATCTCCGGACGAGGATCCGGTCCAGCAGAACAAACACCGGAGCTCGCGCCAACCTGAACGGCGCCAACACCCCACGGCTCAATCGGGCGAGAGCTAGAGACCTGAGAGGGGACAGAAGAAGCAAATGGAAATATGGTTTCATCAAACCGCACATGACGGCAAATGAATACCTTGTTAGTAGCAGGATCAAAACAACGATAGCCACGAAACGAAGACGGATAACCAAGAAACACACACGGAGAAGACCGATACTGCAACTTGTTACGATTATACGGGCGTAACAGAGGATAACAGAGACAGCCAAACACACGCAAGAAAGAGTAAGAAGGACTAGAACGATGCAACCGAGAATGAGGACTATCATTATCCAAAACCCGAGTCGGCATCTTATTGATGAGATAGACCGCAGTCTCAAAGGCATAATCCCAATATCGTTGTGGAACCGAAGCCTGGGCCAAGAGAGCCAAACCCGTTTCCACAACGTGACGATGCCGACGCTCAACTCTACCATTCTGCTCATAGGTATAGGCACAAGACTGCCTATGATTAATACCCAAAGAGACAAAAGTACGGTGCAACCGTTTATACTCTCCCCCTAAATCAGATTGAATAGAGACAATCTTACGACCATATGAACGCTCAACTAGTGACCGAAACTGCTCGAAGATAGCATACACATCAGTTTTCAAACGCATAGGATAAAACCATACATAGCGCGTATAGTCATCAACAAACAAAACAAAATAACGAAAGCCATTAACGGAAAGAAAAGGCGCTGGGCCCCAAATATCAGTATATATAAGTTCTAAAACATGAGACGTAGTAGTATTGACACGAGGCAAGGGAAACCGTGAGGATTTCCCAAGCATACAAGCACGACACAATTCCGAAGTATCACTAAAACTAGACTGAATAGAACATGAATTTAAAATCTGCCGCAAGACACGCGGGTGAGGATGACCCAACCGACTATGCCACACGTCAGAGGAGACTCGAGAGGCCACAAACGCAGCGGGACTTGAACGAGAGACAGGCCAAGAATAGAGACCCCCGAAGCCGGCCCTTTATATAGAACTTCCCTGGTTGAACGATCCTTCACAAAGAAACAATCAGGGTGAAACTCAAAAAAGACATTATTATCACGAGCAAACCGTTGCACAGACAATAAAGACGCAGAAAGCCCAGGAACATGAAGAACATCAGACAATCGAAACATTGTTTTAGATGCGGCTAACGAAGATGAACCAGTACTAACAATAGGTAAACACTTACCGTCACCAACACGAAGATGATCCGGACCATTATAAGGAACCGCCGAGGACATTAAAGACGGATCCGGAGTGGCATGATTCGACGCACCAGTGTCAGGAAACCACTGCTGAGGATTAATCGAAGCCGAATCATCAACAGAATATGCAACATGTGCCCGCGGCCCTGGAGCGCCATCATAACGACGATAGCACGAAGCGGCCGAGTGGCCTTCGCCGGAGCAGATCTGGCACTGGACAGCCCCGGCGCCACCTCGACCGCGGCCTCGGCCCTTGCCACGACCTCGGCCTCGATTGCCGCCGCCACGCTGCTGCCCGCCCGAGCGACCTCCACCTCGCTGAGCCGCCATGGCGACCGGAGCAGCAGCAACGTCACCACCATCATCAGCACATATAAAGGCCTGCGAAACAAGAAAATCGGATAACTCGGGTAAAGACACCGGAGCACCCCTCGTCAGCGACGCCACCAAAGGGCGATATTCGGACCGCAAGCCCCGGAATATATACATATTCTGATCTTCTAGTGTCACCGGACGGCCGGCAAGTGCCAAATCCTCAATAAGCACCTGAGCACGCCCAAGATAATCCAGGATTGAAGCATCCCCCTGCCGCAATCCTTGCAGTTCGCCCACCAACCGAAGAGCACGGGCCCGAGTCGTCGAACCAAGAACCTGTTCGATCGCCACCCACAAATGCCGAGAGGAGGTTTTACCGATGGCAAGATGCATCATCTCGTCGGACAAGGACGAGATCAACAAGGAGAGCACGACCTTATCTTGACGAAGCCATGCACTCCGAGCGGCGGACGATACGGCCGACGAAGACACGGCAGCAGCAGCCTCCTCGGCAGAAGGTACCGTAATCGCAGTAAACGGGGGACACACAGACGTTCCATCGACAAAACCCAATAATCCTTGGCCATCCAGGAACGGAAGAAGCTGAGTGCGCCAAAACAAAAAATTACGGGATGTCAATTTGATGGAAACGAAGTGATGAGCCGAAGAAAACGACACCCCGGACTGCAGGGGTGCCACAAGCGCAGCCTCAGAAACAGTCCGTTCAGAACTTCCAACAGAACCGCCATCAGAACCGAGGTGCGCCATAGAGAGAGAGAAAAAGAACCTGCTGATACCAGATGAGGATATAATATTTCTGAATGAATCAAATAATAAGTCTGTACAGGAATATATAGTAGTGAATAGCAAACCTAATACAAGACTAATACTAGTAACAATAGGTAACGAATACTAATAATAATAGAGTCCTAATAATTCTAATAGAAATCTTTGAATAACTTTTTTCATGGTAGATTTTCAACCTTTAGAGCTCTTAAAAGATCCCTCATTATTTGAATCACATTCCTTGTTAGACTCCAAATTTCCAATAGAACGTTCAGGCACATGTCTATCCAGAGAATCATGAAATGTAGGAAAAGTCAAATACCTCAATAAAGTTATACAAAAAGTAAAACAATATAAGTGAGCAATAAATAACCTCTTCAAAGAAATCACAATCTTCTTTGTCACAAATATGTGTAGAGAAATCTGCATCATTCACTACTCCCATAGTGGTTTTAGCACAAAACTGCAGCATATACATGTGAGTAAAAAAAAAACCTATACCTCATAGACTACACACTGTATATAGTTTATTGTTTCAGAACCTATTGTCTCTGGAATACGAACCACACGGAACACTATAATCTGGTTGTGATTCCATATGAGTCTAGGATGAAGTCCACAACCAACAATCTCGCTGTGAGTTGAAGCCGTCATTGCTATTCGGTGTAATGAGAGTACAGAGGTAAAAATACGTTAGAAGCTTACAACTTTAGGTTTTGCAGAATGATCTGTTCAAATAGTAAATTATTATGTTCTAATTTGACCGAAAATATGGAGATACTATAATATAGAGTATATTATTTACACGATTATGAATTGCAATATTACCATAAATGATTATTCCATCTTCTGCCGATTTGTATGTATTTATGTATGGATGTATGAATGTAGATACCATAATATATTATGAATTTCAATAGTACCATAATTAATATATTGTGAATTGTAATATTACCATAATGAATTATGAATTTTGTACTCATCTAACCGGAAATATGAAGATATCATAATTATGCAATATTGCCACTTAATACATTTTACCTAATTTCCATTAAACATTTGCTTACCAAATAAAATTTATTATTAATTTGACCAATATATATATATATATATATATATATATATATATATATATATATATATATATATTATTAATTAATTGTATATAATATCTATGTAATATCATCTATTATTTGTATATAGATATTATATACAATTAATTAATAATATTTAATATATATATATATATATATATATATATATATATATATATATATATATATAGATTTTTTATAATATTAAATTTTCTATTTGTATATAAAATTTATATATTTAGAAACTGTTGGAAAAAATAGCTTAAAATGGCATAAAATGGCATATTAAGTGGCTATTTTGTGGTACAATTATCAGTGGGGTCCACTTCCGATTTGGGTCGGGTCAAAGTGGATTTGGGTTCTTCGTAGTAAGACGAAGATATTGATATATTGTACGCTCAAAACGAATAATGGGTGAATGAGATATTGATTCTCAAAGTAGACCCATTTGAGTTGGAAAATGAAGGGAAAAAGTGAGCTTTTGTCCCACATTGGTTTGGGAAGAGGATTTGTCCCACTATTTATACAAGAGCTCCTTTTAAGCTTAATGAATTGTATAGTATAGAGGCTCTTTCTTGCGCATAGGAGGGGTGCAAATCAAATCCCAGAATGAGCCTAATCTCGTGGTGTCATTTTCCAATTTAGCCATGAAACAATTGTATAACAATGTTTCGCTGTAATAATGCCTCAAAATGAAATGAATGGTTTCACTGTAACATTTGTTTGATTGGTTGGCCACCACGAAACATCTATTGTTTCGTGTAGCATGACCACCACGAAACAAATGGTTTCACTGTAACATTCGTTTCGTTTGTTTGGTTGGCCACCACGAAACATCTATTGATTCGTGTAGCATGGCCACCACGAAACATCTGTTGTTTCGTGTAGCTCCCTGGCCGAAACTACTACTTAGGTCGAAAGTTTGGCCTGAAACTTTTTTGTAACTGTTGGGATTTAATTCCAGCTGTTATGGAATTAATGGCATTGTTAATTTTTTGAATTAACACCCATGTTAATAGTGGATGTTACAAGAAGTTGTAGGGTGCCCTTAAATGCCATAATAAAGGCTATTGACTCCTCATTCCCTATATAAGAAGGGGTAGAGTGCAGCAGAATTTTTCGAAGGAAAAAAGTAACAACAACACATAAGAAAAATAATTTTTCCAAGCCTCAAAATACTTCTGCTTCTACTCCATTCTTGAAGCTGTGCTCTTGTTCGCCGGGTTCGTTCGTTTGGGTGCTCAAACGTCGAACCGTTGTACGTTTTATCCTGGGAAACCTAGGCCACAACGCTCCTAGCACTTTTGGGAGGTGGCAAATAAGGTTTTAAGGAAAGAAAGGCACTCGCCTAACTCGTACATTTCTTTCTTTCTTCTTCTTTCTTGTTTTGGATTATGCTCTAAGCAAAAATCCGTTCTTTCTTGTTGTTTTGGAATTATAATCTAAGGATTATATTTTCTTTTTGGTTGATATATATTGGTATATCTTTTTCGTAGATATACATGTATATATAACCGTTGGGTCCGTTTTATATATATTTGTGTGTATATATATATTTCGGATATATATCCAATAATATTTTATATATATTTCGTGTGTATATATATATAAATATTATTTTACGGATATTAAATCGATTGTGGTTCATTATCTCCAACAGAAACTACACTAAAAATACGGTTAAACACAAAAAAAATCAAATTTAAAAATAAGTAAAAAATACTAAAGAAAATAAACATAGAATAAAAAGTTGGTTTGACCAATGAATAGTAAGTGAGACAGGTTAAACACAAAAAATAAAATTTAAAAATAAGTGAAAATACTAAAGAAAATAAACATAGAATAAAAAGTTGGTTTGACCAATGAATAGTAAGTGAGACAGATAAAATGTGACAGAGGGAGTACATGTATTATTATTATTGCTACTATTTACTCATTTAGCCTTGAAAAGGAAAATGATTATCCATCTATTACACATGCAGCTCAGTTGATACTCGGATAGTAAATTGAGTCTTGAAAACTCAGGGTTAAGCTCTAACAGTCAGAATATAGAAATTTCACCTAATATGGTGAGTTCATTATATTGTGGATATCAAACACTGATCCTATACCTCTATAATTTTGTCGAATCGAAATGTAGGAGCCCGGGGTAAGGGACTTCATCTTTGAAGGTGGGGGAAAAGGATTAGCAATCAACTAATCATGTTAGGTTATGTATTTCTTTGGGAGAAGAAGAAGGTTATGTATTTCTTAATTAGTTATTAATTAATACTTCGTATTTCTAAAAGCTAATTAACAATTAAGAAATAGAAATAATATGTTATCACAACTCAAGGAATGAGATTGACATTCATATGTGTTGGGGGCCTGCTCAATTAGACTCTTATTCATCACTATCATTTGATTCTTAACATCAACATCAAATATTACCTAGCCATTTTACATGCTATTGTAATGGGTGGTTTAGTTGGAGGCCGGTACGTTAGAATATTTCCCTGTTTCTTTATAGTTTTTTCTATATTCTGAACTAGTCATAAATTAGTTTATATTCTTTAGTGATTCTATTTTGATCCTATTTTCTAGTAAGATATGCAGGTTGTTTATGATATTGTATTATAGCCTATTTAAAGGCTTTGGTCAGTGAATAACATACACAGATTGTCTTCCTCAATTAGAATATTATTACTGCTCACTAAGTGTTTGAGAAAATACTTGAAAGACTTCCTTGTTCTTCCTAAATCAGTTTTCAACATTTGGTATCAAAGTCAAATTTACTCACAACTGCAGCAGGTGATCAATGGCCTCTGATGGATTTGTGCAACCTGCCATACCACGCTTCGATGGTCATTATAACCATTGGAGCATGCTAATGGAAAATTTTCTCAAGTCCAAAGAGTTTTGGGACGTGGTGGAAACTGTCGTAGAAGAACCCACAGCGGGATGACACCAGAACAAAGAACTGAGGTGAAGGAGTTGAAGTTTAAGGATCTTAAAGCCAAAAATTATCTGTTCCAGGCAATTGACATATCAATTTTGGAGACAATTCTTTGCAAAGAAACCTCCAAGCATATTTGGGACTCAATGAAAACAAAGTATCAAGGTTCAACAAAGGCGAAAAGACAACAACTTCAAAGTCTTTGTTCTGAATTTGAAACACTCAGAATGAAAGAAAGAGAGTCGGCTTCAGATTACATGGGAAGAGTAATGACGATAGTCAATCAATTGAGGATCAATGGTGATAAAACTGCAGATGTCACTGTTGTGGAGAAAATTTTGCGCTCTATGACATCAAAATATGATTTTGTTGTCTGTGCAATAGAGGAGGCAAATGACCTTGATGAGATAACTCTAGATGAACTAGAAAGTTCATTACGGGTTCATGAGAAGAAGTTTATCAAACACACAAATGAAGGTGAACAAGCTTTGAAAGCCACAACTGATGGAGCCTCAAATCGAGATCGTGGTCGTGGTCGTGGTCGAGGTCAAGGTAGGGGAAATTCTCCCTATCAGAATCAAGAATGACAGAATTCTAACACTCAAAGGAAGAGGACGAGGACGAGGACGAGGTCGTTGGAGGTCTCAATCAACCAATCATAGAGACAAATCTAATATAGAATGTTATAGGTGCCATAAGTTCGGGCATTACAAATATGAATGTCGAACTTATATTCCCAATAACAAAGGAGAAAATTCCAATTTTGCTGAGATGGAACAAGAGGAAGAGATTGCTATATTGTTAATGACAGATACGAAGGAGGTGTGACAACCTAAAATTTTAATTTTATAAATCCAATTTTAAGAAATTCCAAAATAGTCATTTTCACCCCGTTAAAATTTTTGAGATAAATTTGGTGTTTGAATAAATTATTTTGAGTTACATTTTAAATTAATTCAACACCGGAACTTATTTTAATTCCAAAATCCAAAATTTTCGGTTACTTCGCGAACCAAGTTTTAAACTGAGAAACCTATCTGAGTGAGACCGGGAGAAATCTGAGAAACCTGAACCAAGTGTTTATATAGAAATCATTTTTGGAAAAATCTATTTTGACCCCCCAAACTATTTAAAACTATGATTCTAGACCTTGGTCCATGAAGCTTGGTGAACCACTAAAAGCCATATCTCACTTGTCTGATATTTTTAGAACAACCAACAATTTACCATCTTGCCCTCCACCAATCATTGAGCATCAACCTAGGGTTTAGCACCCTATATAAACTTCACTATTCTATTGTTGTCTCCTGATCCCATTTCTTTGCCTATCCAAGCTCTTTGTAGAAGAAGAAATATAAATCACAGTAAGGTTTCTAGCTTCCTTCTCCTCCATTCATTTCATTTCTTTCTAAGCTTTCATCCTAGCTTTCAACCTCTGAGATCTTTTCTTAAGCCTTGTAAGTGTTGTTGTGTTGCTTGTCTGAGGTGTTTAGGTGATGAAGGAGGTAGTGATTGAGTATAGAGGAAGAAGGGATCCACACAAGAGGAAGAAACAACAAAGGTATAACCCCATGGACTCCCTTCTTAAGTTTTGGCTCTGTGAAGCCATTGTTTCATAGGTAGAAATGAGTAGAAATGCTAGATTTTTGAAGTGCTTGAGCTATTAAGTGATCTATTACTTGTCTATGATGTGTTGTTGATGTTTTGGATGTGCTAGAATTGCCTGAGATTGTATTGCAGATGAGAAGAAATCATCTGGTGCACAGTGTGCACCAGTAGAAGCACCGGCCCCAGCCAACGGCCCAACAAGGGGATCGTTGGCTAGAACAGTGGCCAGCCGGGCCTAGGGAACAGCCCTAGGAGAGGGTCGTTGCCTAGAGTCGGCAAATTGGCGGTTCTAGGGGGCGAGCCTAGCTGAGCTCCGCCCCAAGGTCCGTGAGTTGTTCTCTGTGCAGTGGTCGGGCCCTTGCGGCTCAGCTACGTGTCGTTTCGGACTAGGTGTCATGGGCCCTTGCGGCTCGGTACCTCGGGGCCGTCTTGACGCACGTTTTGACTTTGATTTCGTTGAATTTGGATTAGAAATGAGCATGTTATAGAAGAATTTGTGATGAAATGCTTCACAGAAATGTTTATCTGAGTTCACTGCTTTTGGGATTTGCTTGCATTTACCTTCCTGATGTTATTTGAGTACTTGAATAGAGAAGCATAAACACTTTGTGAATAAAAGTTGTTAGAAAAGCATGACTAGAATGTGTTGTATGTTCAATGGAAATTGAAACCTATTTTGATGGTAGAAATGTACAGAGTATGTTATTTTGCAACAAGCATGACTTATTGAATTGTTGAGAGTTTCACAGCGAATAGAAAGTAGAAGCATATGGTTACAGTAAATGTCATTTTGAGCATATCATGTTTTAAAAGTGCATAAGTGGCCAACGTGAGCCTAAGTATTATTTTCCAAAAATCTCATTTCCATGTAGAGCATCTTTATCTTGTCTTTTGAGAATGAGTTGAGAAGTATGTGCATTTCTTTTTGCATAAGTTAAATGTTGCATATATGAGATGCATGAGTGATATATCTATCTATATCTATGGTGAGGAAAATCTTGTTTTGGAGGACCCGTTTGGACTACATCCTCTCGGGAAGAAAAAAATGGACATTGCGGTCCATGTATATGTAACGCGGCGTATTCCCACGTTACAAGGTTGGAAACTGCCCGCCAGGCTTGGAATCCTAGTCAGGGAGTGTGCACACTAAAAGTTCGATACCTGATTCCACAGAGATGAGTTTAGAACCAAGAGAGTGGTTCAGTAGATGAGATTGAGCATAGGTCGGCTAAGCGCCGTACCGGGATAGGTTCATTCACACTACGGTGAAGTTCCTACCTCATCCATTAGTAAAGAAAGCGAGTCATTATGACTCTAAGAAAGCGAATCATTGCGACTCTAAGAAAGAGAGTCATTGTGACTCTAAGAAACCTCCACAGAAAAGTATTTTATTTACAAACGAGTTTATAATTATACTTATCCTATAGCATCCTATTGCATACGAGTTTAGTGTTGCACGAGGTAGGGGAAATTCTCCCTATTAGAATCAAGAATGGCAGAATTCTAACACTCAAGGAAGAGGACGATGTCGTGGGAGGTCTCAATCAACCAATCATTGAGACAAATCTAATATAGAATGTTATAGGTGCCATAAGTTCGGGCATTACAAATATGAATGTCGAACTTATATGCCCAATAACAAAGGAGAAAATTCAAATTTTGCTGAGATGAAACAAGAGGAAGAGATTGCTCTATTGTTAATGACAGATACGAAGGTGGACATTACCAAGAAGTATTTATGGTATCTTGATACCGGTTGCAACAATCACATGTGTGGAGAAAAGTCACTTTTCTCAACTTTGGATGAGACCTATCGTGATGCTGTGAAGTTTGAAAATAATTCTCATGTGGCCGTGATGGGTAAAGGACACCTGGAGGTAATTTTAAAATTTCAGATGTCCTTTATGTTCCTGAATTGAAGACTAATCTGTTGAGCATGGGGCAATTACAAGAAAGAGGTTATGAAATCATTATCGAGGATGGAGCATGCAGAATTCAAAGCAAAAACTTGGAGGTGATTGTAGAAGCAAAAATGACTCCAAACAGGTTGTTCCCTTTAAATCTCAAAGGTATGAACACTCATTGTTTCTCAGCAATAGTAAATGATGTGGCTTGGCTTTATGGTCATCTGAATTTTGGTGGGTTAAAGACACTTCAAAAGAAGAATATAGTAAAAGGTCTTCCAAATTTTGATAGTCCTTAAAATATTTGTGAAGATTTTGTTATTAGCAATAACACAGAGTTCCTTTTCAAAAAGGTGTTTCTCAAAGAGCCAAAAAGCCACTTGATATTGTTCATTCTGACATCTGTGGGCCAATAAACCCAACATCCAATGGAGGGAAAAGGTACTTCATAACATTTATTGATGATTACAGTAGAAAAACCTGGGTTTATTTCTTGCAAGTTAAATCTGAAGCTTTTGCAGCATTTAAGAGCTTTAAAGCGCTTGTAGAGAAAGAGAATGGTAATGTAATTAAAGTGTTGCGTAGGGACCGTGGAGGAGAGTACTGCTCACATGAATTTGAAAATTTTTGTGAGTCACATGGCATTAAAAAACAGTTAACAGCAACTTATACACCTCAACAGAATGGGGTTAGTGAGAGGAAGAATCGTACTATCCTAAACGTGGTGAGAAGTCTTTTTACAAGGAGTGGTGTTCCTAAAAGCTTTTGGCCTGAAGCAGTTAATTGGAGTATACACATTTTGAATAGAAGCCCAACGTTTGTTGCTCAAAATGTGACACCAGAACAAGCGTGGAATGAAAGAAAGCCATCAGTTAATCACTTTAGAATATTTGGATGCATTGCATTTGCACATGTTCCAGATGAGAAAAGGAAAAAGTTAGATGACAAAGGAGAAAAGTGCATATTTCTTGGTGTTAGTAGTCACACAAAAGCCTTCAAGCTTTACAACCCAAACACCAAGAAAATAGTGATAAGTCGAGATGTGGTCTTTGATGAAGGGAAGTTCTGGAACTGGAATGAAGGCAAACGTGGTCAACAGCAAGTTCTAGTAGGCTTGGGTGATGAGGAGGAAAAAGAAGAAGCTGAAACGGTGCAACCAGTACCAAATCAAGGCATAACTGAATTAGAAAATATCACATCCTCTACGCATGAAACAAATGATGATCGCCCTCAACGTAACAGAAAGAGGCCTTCCTGGATGATTGATTATGAAGTCCCTAGGGTTGATCAATCTGATGATGAGCTTACATATTTTGCTTTATTTTCATATTGTGATCCTGTAATGTTTGATGATGCTGTTGCACATGAAAAATGTAGAAAAGCAGTGGATGAAGAGATTTCTGCCATTGAAAGAAATAATACTTTGGAGTTGGTTGAGCTCCCAAAAGGAAAGAAGACTATAGGTGTGAAATGGGTGTACAAAACCAAACTAAGAGAAAATGGAGAAGTTGACAAGTACAAGGCACGCCTAGTTGCGAAGGGATACAAGCAGGAGTTTGGTGTTGATTATCAAGAAGTGTTTGCTCCAGTAGCAAGGCATGATACTGTTAGATTGATGATCTCGTTGGCAGCACAACACTCATGGCTTATCTTCCAACTTGATGTCAAGTTTGTTTCTGCATGGAAACTTGGATGAAGAGGTATATATTGATCAACCTTCTGGTTATATTATTCCCGGTAATGAACATAAAGTTTACAAGTTAAAAAAGGGCGTTGTATGGGCTAAAACAAGCCCCGAGGGCTTGGTATAGTAGGATTGAATCTTATTTTCTGAAGGAAGGTTTTAGAAAATGTCCTTATGAGCACACATTCTTTACAAAGTCTAAAGGAAAAAAAATTCTGATTATCTGCTTGTATGTAGATGACTTAATCTACATATTGTTGATGAAATTACCATTAAAATGGTCCAACATTTGTACTGTCTATATTGATCAGCTAAAGAATGCTGCTCCAATCATATACCTATGATAATTTCATCTAGAGAGAAGTGGTTCTCTTTCATCTGTTTAACACGGTGATTTGCATCCTCATGGGCTCCAGCAGCCATATCTAAAAATGATGTGTCCTTCGACCTGGAATTATTCTCAGTCTCTATTATTTCCAGACTGCCATTCTGTGTCTCATCCTTGACTTTTGATGCGGTTGAAAAGAACTGATGCATTGAGATGAACACAATAGAGATCCCTAAAATGAAATTCATAGTAAAGGTATAACCAAACAGAACAGCATATGCTATTCCAGTAAAAATTGTGAATACTTCTTTAGGATGGGTAGTTACTTTATTTAATTAGTGTATTAATCATTCATCCTAAAATAAAATAAATACTATTTTTATCCTCATTTTTAACACCCTTAATTAGTGTATTAATCATTCATCCTAAAATAAAATAAAAGAAATACTATTTTTATCCTCATTTTTCACCCTAAACATTTATTTAACAGAGAAGGGAAGAAATAGTCGCTTTTATAAACAAATGAGGAGATAAAATGGTTACATAAATAACACAGGAAAAAAATATGCTATAAATAAACAACTAAGGGGTAAAAAGTATCATTTTTCTTTTTATTTTCTATTTTCTGATTAAATTACAAAATTATCACTATTTTTAAATTTAAATATCAAAAGTCCTATTTAGAAAATAAGTAAATAAATACTAAAGCAGAGAATGGTAAGGACATGGCCAACTGTTTGTGGGGGACACCTTCAAACCACCTTAACAATATCATACCAACCGACACGTTGGGAATTCTACATCCAATCATAATACGCAATATTAATTTCAACTTGTACGGGCTTAGCTCACTGGTTCAGTAGATAGTATTTGAGAGAAGAGAGACTAATGTTAAAACTTCGATAGTGACAGTGTAAATCTCTTGTGTGTACTATAAGATTTGACCTTAACTGTTGAGCCATTGAGTAACGTGATTTACATTCTCTTAAATGTTTTTTTCGATCAGAGTGTGAAACTCTTGAGGTTGGGAACTCAACCTTTTGAGAGAAGAAGAATATTAATTCCTAGTCCTCATGGGCAGCTCAATTGGTCATAGATGTGAAAGTTGGAAAGAATGACCAGGGATCGAGTCTCACCAGCCAGCGGCAGTGTGGGAGCAACCTCACCTCCCAACCTCACTTTACAACCTCTCAAAGTGAGGGAAGCTTGTGTGCAATTGAGTTACCATGATTTACATCATTCCAGATGCTCGGCCGAGATGTGGGGGGTCCTTATACGATCCTTGTACGCAGTTGAGTTACCATGATTTACATCCTCCTAGATGCTTTGTCAGACCGGGGTGCTTAGGGTTGAGGTTCAACCATTAGAAAGAAAATATTAATTCCTATTCTCAAAAAAAAAAAAAAAAAAAGGAATTCCAATTTCCAATATGGAAATAATTTAATACTCTTTCTATTAAAATGCATTCCTTTTTAGCCAAATATTTTTCTGGACATGAAAAAGAAGAATATTAATTCCTATTCTCAAAAAAAAAAATATTCCAATTTCCAATATGGAAATAATTTAATACTCTTTCTATTAAAATGCATTCCTTTTTAGCCAAATATTTTCTTGGACATGAAATAATTTGTAATTATTAATCGAGTGTATATATTGGGTAAATTTTACTCTTGTGTAAGAGTACATAAATCACACATGAAAAATAAATTGTTTTAGAAAAATATTGTGTGACAGGCTTGATTAAAAGAGTGGTGTCAATAATTAAACTTATGACCTTCTAATACGAGAATTATGTTTCACTCACTCAAATGGATAATTTCCTAATAATAACAATAATTCCAAAATAACTACTTCTATAGGGGTGTAACTCTGTAAGCGAGTCATACTACTCAGTACTCATGAGCTATTTGAGTTTGATTTGATGAATGTTCAAATTCGATTTGGTTATTATCGAGCCAAGCTCGTGATCGATTAACAATTCAAGCTAAGTTAATATTCGACTTGAGTAAATCGCAAGCCTAATCAATTTTTTTAACATATTTTATATATTAATATTATTACTTTGTTTAATGCATTTATGTTTATATATTATAAAAAATACCCATAATTGAAATGTAACAATTGAGTTTTGTTATGATAATTGGTAATAACATATTTATAATTATCTTGAGAAGAATACTTATACGTTTGGTTGGAAGGAGATAATTACGTGGGAAAGGAATTGCAATTCCATGAGAGATGAATTATTAGGAATAAGTGAGAATCTAAATTAAAGTGTTTGGTTTACAAGAATTAAATTACTGGGATTTCAATTCCAATGTTTGGTATACATGAGAATTGAAAGGGAATAAGTAGTATAAAGTTCAAAATATCCATTGTTGTTGTCCGGCATCAATTTTAGATTAAAAAAGGGGAGGATAATTTTGTCTCATCGTTATGTCTTTTTTTTTTTTTCCCAAGATCCATGGAATTAAAATCCCACGGAAGGGTGGGGGAGGGGCATGGGATTTTAATTCCATGAAAATGAGAGAATTGCAATTCCTTCCAACCAAACTAAAGAATTTAGTGGTCTTTGGAATTATGTGGGAATGAAATTTAAATTTCCTCCAACCAAACGCCCTGTTATTATCCTCTTTTTTTTTTTTTTAATTAGAAATGTTTGATAGTGCATTTGAAAATACATCTTATCTTATCTTATCTTACTTCTTACTCTATATAATAGCAAAATGTTTTTTGCCAATCAATTTCCCGCCTAAATGAAATTGCATCATTTTAAGGTATTAAATACCAATTAAATGAAATTGCATCATTTTAAGGTATATAATGCATCATACTTATCTATTTTCAATACATGTTAATCTACAATTATTGTTATTTAATGATGAAGCAGGTAATACATTCCAGTATTTTTAAGTTAACATTTTATTATATAAATTAATTTATTGTTTACTGGAAAAAAAATTAGAGTATCCAATTTTAAAAAATAAGATTAACCTGTTTTTTTATTCTTACAATTTTGTTGATCGACAACAATTTAATTGTTCATTCTAATATAGTTTTGAGAGGGAAATTTTTTTTAAAAAAAGTTACTAAATCAGTTCCTAAATTGAAAAAAAAAATTAAAATTTAAATCAGTTGCATGAACAATAATATTGGAGAGACGAATAAGTTTAAACAAATAATTATTGAACTGATATTAAGTAATTAGAAAATATGATGTATTTCTTAATTTCATTTTAAACAATAAGTTTTACCTGAAGATGATATTGTATTTATTAGTTTGTTTTAGATTTGCTCCGGTCACCTGATTTTTCAGATCGGCATTTGGGGAAGAAAGCAATTCCACAACGGTCAAATGCTACGGTGAGATTATCTGAAAAGTTTTTTAGCAGTGGATTACTTGGACGTGCGATGATTTAAAATTGAGTGTGTCAAGACGCCGGAAACAGAGAAGGTTCGCGTAAGTCAGTGAACATTTTAGAGAGAATGACGAACGCAACAGAGTAGACGGAAGCGCAATCGTCAAAAAATATGGATTAGGGTTTGGTAATGAGGTTTTATAACTGGGTTAATGGGCTCGGGTATTGGGCTGAAATGCAACGTAACTGTGTTATATGGATAGATAATTAAATGTTTATTGGGCTTAGCAATGCAGGTTTTATTTTTTCTTTCATGTCATGAAATATTTCATATTTAGTTTAGATTTATATATGTTGTACGTATATAATTATTATTATTAAGCAATGTTTAAGAAAAGATTTTCGTAGTTAGTTTCAATGTAGGATGATGATACTGTATTTTTATTTATATATTGTCAAGTATATGTACTATAGGCTTTAATTGCAAATCATATTAATAAATGTTTTTATATATAAGAAAATTTAATTTCATAAATTTTTTATTGTATATTGTTTGATTTTCTAATTTTAATTTTTTTTTATAAAAATGTGTGTGTGTGTGTGTGTGTATATATAATTATTTTAGTGTACACTTTTTAAATCTCATGTGATATGTTATAACACAATTCTTTATAATATATGCTAACAATATGTGATGTTCGATATAACAACCAATTTAGTATTGTTAAAGAAAAATACATTTCAGAATAAGTTTTAATTTCATGATTAATATTTTATTTTATTGTTTTTAAAATATTATCAATAATAAAGTTACTTAAATTTTATGTCGTGCATCACACGGGGCAAAAACTAGTGATTAATTATTTGCGAATGCATTATTAAACGTTTTCAAATACATAATCGTAACAGTAGAAATGTCACCCCATATTTTTCTTTCTTAATTTTTAACCATTGATCATCTTAAATTGACGAATGAGATTATTCCGTACCTTCTTACAGAAAACCTAATTCTCGTGTGAGTCAAATCACACCAATAAAAATAATACATTTAAAATAGTTTTAATTTTAATACTCTCGTTTTTTCCACTCTAATTTCATAATGTCGGAATAAAAGCTGTAATAAGTATTTATGTTATTATACCCAAATGAGCGAAATCACATTGAATGTCTGGAATTATTGGGTTTGTAATAAGGTTGTCAATTATGGAAATCCAATTATAACCTTAATCAGACCAACAATTACCCAAACATATCAAAATTCCTCTTCAACGCATACAAAAAAGGCCCTGCAAGTCAATCTGCAAAGACTGAAACCAGAGTTTTTCAGTTTTCACCCTCTGCCAAATTGCCAAGTAGCAAATCCACCATGGACGTTGTACCTCAGCTGCAGAAACAATTTGTGGACCTCATAGCTTCTCTGTATCATGAGGTCTTTGTAACAGTCCAAAAGATTTGGACTTTCTTTCGCTTTTATGATTCATGTGGCTTGTGTTTCCCATTTCTTGGAGGATTCTGAGACTGGGTTTTTGTTTCTTGTGAAAAAAAAAAAATAGGGCTTTTTGGATGATCAGTTTCTGCAGCTTCAGAAACTGAAGGATGACAGCAACCCAGACTTCGTGGCTGAGGTGGTTTCACTTTTCTTTGAGGATTCTGAGAAGCTTATTAGCAATCTGGCCAAAGCTCTGTAAGATTTTCATTCATTTCTTTAATTTTTGTTATGGTTTGCTTGTCAAAAATGAAATCTTTTAAATGTTTGGGTATTTCATTTGTTTCCTTTTTCTCTATTGTATAGTCAGCAGCCAGTTGTAGACTATACCCAGGTTGATGCCCATGTTCACCAGTTCAAGGGAAGCAGTTCCAGGTATATATCCTGATTGATTCATAGGCTATTTGTACCATGATGCTGATGATTAGTTAGTTTTTTTTTTTATTTTTTTTTTTATTTTTTTTTTATATGGAATTTATGGATGCTAATAATGGTTATACAATAGTGTATGAAAGGATTATGAATCAACTACTTGTTCTGCTTTGTGTGAAATGGATTTAATTTCCATCTGATTGACTCTTAATCGATGCTGTGTTTGGTAATGAAGTCAAAAGTTTTCGTTCGGGTGGCTGTTCTTGAATGGTTTCGTTGTTCTGTTAGGTTGTTGTGGCTTGAATTTTAGTAAGAATTAACCTACTAAAGCTCGAATTCGCTTTAAGTTAGTGGTTTGTCTTAACCATTAGCTCGTGCTCTCTGCTTAAAACGCTAATGTTAGTGCTTTGAACTGTACTCAATAAATGGCTGGATTTGAACTTCTTCAAAGGGAGTGAGATTGTGAAAAGCTTTGGGAATTGGTTTATTTGGATTTTTTTGGATTGAAGTGACTGTTTTTTGGGGTCTATTTTGGCAAAATCGTCAACTTTCCTGGGCAATTTTTACCAAACAAATTGGTTTCAAAGCTTGTTGTATACAACTATACACCCAATATGAGTTTAATAGACTGAGAAACATTGGAAATTGGTGCATTTCGGTTTGGGGATTGAATGAATTTGTTGCCTATTTCGTTGTCCTCCGTATTTGTTAACAGATATAGCTTTGCCATCTTTATTGCCTAACATGTTAACTCAAAATCCTACTTTTTCGGTCTGCAGCATAGGTGCACAAAGAGTTAAGAATGTGTGTGTATCTTTCAGAAACTTTTGCAATGAGAAGAACCTTGATGGGTAAGTTTTGCTTAAGCTATTATTGCAACTAATCCTTCATCAATACACGTATTCTTTAGGGATATTAAAAAAGAACACGATGAACTGATGAAGAGATTTGGTTTCCTTCTGAATCTTATTATTGCATTTCATTCCCTATTTGGCACACTTCAAAAGAGGGAAAAGGGTATGGCTAAAATGGCATTAGTAACATTAGTTCATAACGTGATGATGCAATAGTACCATTAGTTCATTAGGTGAAGATGCATTAGCAACAGTAGTTGATAACGTACCTTAATGGCAGCATTCTTCTTAAGAAACGGTATGTCTGGTAAAAGGAGATCTTGCTCGTTGTTCTTGTTAACTAAACATGCTTAATGGCAGCATTCATACCTTTCGATAGTTCTGTATGTGTAAATTATTTGCGATAAAGATTTTCAGAAGCTTTGATACTGAAATTACTAATATTTTCGGTGTAGGTGTGTGCAATGCCTGCAACTTGTGAAAAATGAATTCTTTGTTGTGAAGAACAAACTCGAAACTTTATTCAGGGTAAGTACTATATTCCATATATCAAAATATTACTTTTCGATATTGTACGACTTCTGCATGAATGGACATGGTGCTGTTTGCCAATGACCTTGTGGTCTAGTGGCATGAAGTGGCTCTCCCAACGGGTAGGTCATGGGTTTGCCCCCCAGTGGGGGCAGTATCGACTTTTTGTGGTTCAGTACGTTGAGAAAGTAGAACAGATACTACATTGTAACCGAGTCTAGTACTCGCCTTTTCAACTGTTACATACTTACATTTGTTATTTTATGGACAAGAACACAACAAACAAAACCTAAAACTTTTGACAGTTGATTCACTAATTACCTTATTGGCTGTTTAAAACTCAAATACTTGTCTTGATTTCTGGGTGTAAACCAGTGTAAAATATCGAAATTCTGTTATATTAACTGTAATTTTCTCTGTTTAAATGCAGCTCGAGCAGCAAATCTTGGCCGCTGGTGGGAAAATTCCTATTCTGCCATAAGTTCGTTACATTGACGTAAAGGCCTATCTGGACATACTGGAGGGGGGATGTTACAAATAACTTTTATACTTCTGAACTTCTGATAGAGGTATAGGTCAAAGGAATTGCTATAGAGGAAACACGCGTAAACCGAATAAAACCTTCTTCTTCTTCCATATACTGTTATATCACAACTGATACATACTCTTTGCATTTTGAACTTGATTGATATCATTGGCAGCTTACTTTATGGTTGATTATATGTGTTGGCTGTTTCTGTGATTATGCATTTATGCAACTGTTGAGTTTGTCTCATATAGGATTAGGAATATGAGTCTGTCACATATAAGGAATAGAAGTGAAGCGGTTTGAGTAGATAGTTCTCAGTTGTTTTGCATTGACATCTTAAAGAAAATATTGAGAAAATGAAAGATAGGAAGAGTGAAATTATAGGAGGGGGTGGGAGGCATGCAGGCCACCGCCACCCCTATAAAATTGACAGTGGAAAAAGCAAAGGGGTCAGTGCAGGTTGATGAAAGAGACATCACAGCTAAGCTTTATAAATACACATACTCATATAGCAGTAAGTAGCATAGGAAAATAATTGAAATATGACGGTCCAAAATTTCCAGATTTGTTATCTAAAGTTAATTGCAGTAATGGAATGGTTAGGCCATGACATGTCCTGCAATGATGAGAAGATGCCATGGATGTTGGGGTTAGTGCAACTGATTCTCTTATCTTCATTCATGCATGCATTAATGGTTCAAAGTACCATTCACTAAAACATATTCAACACATACAACAGTTAATTTAATGAAAATTAACTTTTGTGGAACTATTATTGTAAACACAAAGTTTGGATTATATACTAAAATTTAAAGTTGAGTTACAAGTAGTATCAATAGTGTGGTGCGGGAACAAGATCTCTGAATGGTCCTCCGATTCTTCAGTTGACCTAACCTCTCGCTGGGCACCTTTATTAAGCGAGCCTGTGGGTTTCCTTGCGAGCGGCGTGCGCCTGACCTTATTAGGTCAGGGCTGAACTGACGATCGAGATCCCGCAATGGTTGTGCACCCTCAGAAACATTGATGCACGTGTACGCAACCCCTTTGGACCCGGTCTAGACCTGTGCATGGGCTCCACGTGCCCTACATGTCGAGAGCGCGGAACTTGCCTCATTTCCTCAACTATAAATACCACATTTATTACAGAGGGGGAGGGGGGGATTCGCAACTACTTCATAACTAATACTTTTAGCTCGGAGACCACTGATCTACTGCTGTACGTCCCGAGTTCGAAAGCTTAAACCAACAACCATACTAGGCGAATGATCCGACCTGGTATCGTATGTTGTAGTCTATACCGTTCATATTTACAACATGACTTGTCTTTGTGATCCAAACTTGAACTGGGTTCGCTAAGTGGGTTGGGGTGCGGGGGCAGTGCCCTTGTGGTACAGTACATGGTAATTTTATAAATATACCGTTAGGTTTGTCTATAAATATGATGCTTGCAACCTAGGATGTTTAATCATAACAATTAATAAAAATCTCATTTGCTTGCGATGTAGACTCTTATTCTTTTTTGTTTTGTTTTTTTTTTTTTTTTGTTCTTGATCTCTTGATCCCATTTTTCTCAACATACCTCATTGTCGTTCTTTGTTGACTCTATCAGAAAAGTTATAGGATGCTTGGTTTAAGACGGGCCTGTAAGTTTTGGCCAACCTTTGGCATCCCGACTTAATTATATGCTTATTCAACAATGACATTATCTTCTCCTCAAATCTATTATTGCTTGCTTGTGCCTTGTACGATACCTACCGTGTTGAAAACTGATTTAGGAAGAACAAGGAAGTCTTTCAAGTATTTTCTCAAACACTTAGTGATCACTAATAATATTGTAATTGAGGAAGATAATCTGTGTATGTTATTCACTGACCAAAGCCTTTAAATAGGCTAGAATACAATATCAGAAACAACCTGCATATCTTGCTAGAAAATAGGATCAAAATAGAATCACTAAAGAATAGGAACTAATTTATGACTAGTTCAGAATATAGAAAAAACTATAAAGAAACAGAGAAATATTCTAACATGTCCTCTCCTAAACTAAACTCTCAAATGTTCACTTTAATCTTCAGTAAACTTCAGGTCACAAACTCCTAGCATCATTTTTTGTTTCTCAAATGTTGTTGACTTGAATGCTTTGGTAAAGATATCAGCAACTTGATCTTCACTTCTGCAATACACGAGTTCAATAGCTCCTTCCTTAACAAGGTCCCTTATAAAGTGTCTCCTGACATCAATATGTTTGCATCTCCCATGGAACAGGATTTTTGGCCAGCTTTATTTTTTTTTTTTTTTGAAACAAAAGCAAACAACTTCATTAATAGCTTAATAAACCGGAAATACAGGCTGGTGGGATAAATTCCCACGTTCTAGAGACAGAAGAAGAACCGGTTGCCCGAGCTAACTCATGAGCCACACGATTCGTTGTTCTCTTGACATGGCAAACATTTACATTACCTATGTCATTAGCAATAGCACGACATTGCTTAACTATCACCCCTACGTACGAGTAGTCCGTACTACTAGAATTGAAAGCGTTACGAAAATTAATACAATCGGATTCAAGAATGATATTCTCAAAATGGGAAGTTTTGAGCCACGTCAACGCTTCCTTAGCCGCAATTGCTTCCACCATTAGTGGATCCCGGCTGCCCACAATTCGACCGCTTCTCGCCGCCATGAACCGGCCATCGTGATCACGAACAACAGCACCATAGCCTGCTCCTTTGGCCAGCTTTATAGTTGAACTATTATCACAGAATATAGTAATAGGTCCTTTTTCTTTGAACGGACATTCTTCAAGAATTCCATATATATATACACACACACACAAATATATATAAATCAGATCCCCATGGTTATATATACATATATATCTATGGAAAAGATATACAAATATATATCAATCAAAATTGGAACGTAGAATCCTCAGATTATAATTTCAATCCACAACTAAATCAAATAGAGAGAGGATTTTTGCTTAGAAGCATAATCCAAAATCGAAAGAAGGAAAAGATGGCTCGTGTATGGGTATAGGGTTTTTAGCGCGAGTCAAGAGATCACTCTTTCCTTAAAACCTTATTTGCCCCCTCCTAAAAGTGTTAGGAGCGTTGTGGCCTAGGTTTCCCAAGATAAAACGTGCTACGGTTCGACGTTTGAGGACCCAAACGAACGAACCCGGCGAACTAGAGCAAAGCCTTGAACACAGCTAGGCAAAGAAATGAGTAGAAGCAGAGTTTTGAAGCTGGAAAAACGTGCAAGTGTGTATCTCTCTTGTTGTGTTCTTGTTCACTGTCAACTCTCTTCTTATATAGGAGATGAATGATCAATAGCATTCAAGTTGGCATTTAACAAATGATTTGTAACACCTGAAACAACCACCATTAAGTGAGATTAAATTCAAATTTTAAAAATTGGAATTAATAGACAATTAATTCCATAACGGGAGACAATTAATTCCATAACGGATGAATTTAATCCCACAAGTATTGTCCCAGCTGTGTTACTTTCGACCTCCTCTCGACCAAGGCCCAAGGCCGAACTTTCGACCTCCTCTCGACCAAGGTCCAAGGTCGAACTCTCGACCAAGGTCCAATTTTCAAGTGACTTTGGAAAATTGATATCGAGAGTTGGCATGACTTAGCCTGCAAGGCCTACCAACTCAAGCTTGAATCAAGCCTTTTTTTATCTCAATTTGGGATTTGATTTTCACCCCCCTTGCGCGCAAGAGAGGGCCTCTATGGTATACAATTCAATACGGGGCAAATCCTCTTCTCAAACCAATGTGGGACAAAAGCTCATTTTTCCCTTCATTTTCCCAACTCAATGGGTCTACTTTGAGAGTCAATATCTCATTCACCATTATCCGTTTTGAGTGTACAATATATCAATCTCTTCGTCTCACTACGATGAACTCGAATCCACTTTGACCTGACCCAAATCGGAAGTGGACCCCACTGATAATTGTACCACAAAATAGCAACTTAAAATGTCATTTTAATGCTATTTTTCCAACAGTATTTGTTTTGGATGTTTTTGTTTTGAGTGTAGGTCGGGGGGAGGGGGGTGGGGGTAATATCTATAATGGGTGGGGGTGTTGATTCGAGGTTAGAGAATCTCTGGGGATGAAGGCTGTTGATTTAATATAATAATTCGAAGTTGATTCGAGAATGTTGTGAAAATTTTAAGCAAAGCGAAGGGAATATGTAATATCGGTGAACCTCTCCATCCCCATTAAATAAAAAAGTGAAATATCATTTTTGTCCTTATTTTTAACACCCTAAACATTTATTTAACATAGAAGGAAAGAAATAACCACTTAAATAATACAGGGGAAAAATGTTAAGTAAACAACTTAGGAGAAAAAGTGTCATTTTTCTAAAATAAAAAGTGAGTCTTCTATTCAAAATTCATCTTTTCTGAATTGTGAAAGTGTAGAATTTTTCAATTTTACATAAAAGAATTTAGAATTTTGTGTGTTTACAAAAAATTTTAAATTGAAAAAAATATATCAAATAGGCCACTGAACTTATTACTTATGTACAACTAAGTTATTGAACTTAAAAAATGTGTGATCCAAATTATCAAAGAAGAAAATATATATAATTGAAATATTTTTTAAAAAAATTTTCCAGTAAAACCTTGTAATATTACTTACATGGTAATATGATATGTAATAAGAGCCGTCATTTTCTCTACCATATTAATTAAAAGGAAAGATTGAAATGTGTTCAACTGTACTTAAACTACATTTAAAAAATTTAAAAATATCTTAATTGTACAAAATTTTTATGTTTAATGATTATCTTGAACACTTTTTAAATTCAATAACCTAATAATTACATAGAAACTATATGCTGAGGGATCTATTTGACTTTTTTTCTTAAATTCTGAAACATATCTAATTCAACCCTAATTGACAAAAGATAATTAACCTGCTCAAACCAAAAAGGCTAACGTAATATGAATTGAAAGAACATTCTAACTAACAAAACAAAACAAAAGTATTCACAGCAGAAGAATGTGGGAACTCTATCTAAAGAGGTTGTAGGAGGCAAAGGTTTTGTTGGAGGCCAAGTCCTATATTCATTGCTATGAACGTATAAGAAAATACAGTTACACCTCCGCTACAGCTGACTGATGTTGTAAAAAGTGTTGCGATTCCCGCCTTCAAATAATTCTTTGACATGCTATAAACAAACATGCTTGGCGTTGTTTGGTGACGGATCGAAAGAGTGCATGCAGACATCTCCCGTCGAGCATAATATATATAAATAATAACCGTATATGTCTCGCTGTCTGTTTAACCTTTTAGTCGAGACAGAACACGTCCTTCAATCCCGTCTTCATCCATTTTGGATTTCCATAGCAATCTGTTCCTGCAGACTAAGACAACTCCTCAAGTTGCTGTTCTTGTGAAACCCTTCTTCTGCATTGAAGAGTTCCTCATAGTATCCCTTCCACTGCACTGGCTTTCTGCATCTTCTGATCAAATCCAGGCTCTCATAGTTCCCTCTCAGAAGCTGCAGAACCTGTAAGTGTATCACGATTCAGAATCCATAAAAAATTTCGATTCGATTCATCACGAACTAGAAATTAAACGTGTATATCACCACTTGCCTGGCTGATTCGAGGGCGCTTTATCGAAGATTGCTGCACACACAAAGAAGCAGCCAAGGCCATGAGATTCATCTGCAGCAAGTTGTAGCTCTCGCCAAGCGACGAATCAGCAAGCTCTCGAATTCTGTTCTTCTTTAGCAGAGGTTTTGCCTGCAGACATTAACAATAAGATCTTAACACGAGAGTAGGATGGGAATCCGGGAAAGAATGAAAGATCGAGGAATATATATATATATATATATACCCAGATTACAAGGCTTTGCTGCGAGTAATCAAGGGCTCGACGCCCAGTGATGAGCTCCAACAGCAGCACCCCGAAGGCAAACACATCAGTTTTCTCGTCTACTATTCCATGCATTAGAAACTCGGGCGCAAGATATCTGAAATCATGACAAGGTTTTACTCGAAAGTAAAATCGAAAGAGACTAGCAGGGAAGAATGATATGTGTTTGCTCGATCTTTACCCGAACGTCCCTTCAAATTTCATCACATTGATGTGAGTCCATCGCTCTGGCAGCCACTTTGCAAGTCCAAAATCACAAATCTGTAAAAAAGGCATGTTCTCTATGAGATTCTATTTGTAAAAATTAAGGTAAATAGCTAAGTATGTCAGTGACATTCTCTGCAGACCGATAAGAACAAAAAGCAGACCTGAGGCTCGAAGTCCTTTGTAAGCAATATATTTGCAGCTTTGATATCTCGATGGATAATTCTCCTTCGACAGCCCTCGTGAAGATATTGAAGCCCTTTAGCTGTCCCTAGAGCAACCTTATACCGGATAACCCATTCCAATTTCCGCTTTGAAACTGCAAAATAAAAGAGCATATGAAACTGTTATTAGACAATATAGAAGGCAAGGAAAGGAAATTCATATATAGGTGAAAGATGGTCCCCGGACCGTGCATCATAGAGGCTAAGCTTCCATGAGGGGATAACTCGAGAACGAGGAAATATCCGCCTTCAACCCCATAGCCAATCAACTTAGCAGTATTGGGATGGTCGACATGAGCCATTATCCCAAGCTCGGATAAGAAATCTCCTACTCTCTCCTCGGGAGGCCCTCGTGTCAAGCGTTTAACTGCAACGAGCTGCCCATCTCTCAGGCGTCCCTTGTGCACCTCAGCATAGCCGCCTTTCCCAATCAAGCTTTCTGCACACCATAAAAGACCATCCGTTCTCTTTGAAACCACACGTATCAAAAGCATTAATGAAAATGTCTAAGGAAATCGCTACTCGCCTTGGTGAAAGCCTCTCGTGGCGGTCTGAAGCTCCGAGAGGCTGAAGCTCCTCCAATGTGGCTTGAAACAGTTCGAATCGTCACTATTATTCTGCAAAATCTTGGCAGCAGAAGCGGTTTCCCTCATACTGCTGCTGAATCTTTTCGACAGTTTGAGAGAATTCAAGGGATCCAAGCTACCTAAATGGCTTTTCGACTTTGTTCTAAAGAGTTGGATAAATCCTGCCCATTTTGAACTGCCCTTTGCCTCCTTATGATGAGCTTCCAATTCAGAATTATTGCTGTTCTTGGAAGAATCTGTTTCGGACTCTAAACCGTTTAAATAGTCCTCAAGAACTGTGTCTGGAGAGTGCACATTCCCCTTCCTTTTCTCCATATCTCAACTTCACTTACCTACCAGAAAACTGTCAATTATCACTTACAATTCAGACCCAAAAACTGCAGAAAACACACCAAATCAAGAACAAAGAAGCTGTTTTAGACCCATGATTTCAATGTCCCAAATCTAAAAAGGGAAATTTGTATTTTTGGTCCTTCAGTTATACCCAGGGTACAGACTTATTTCTGAATTATATGCATGACTATATTTAACTCCTAAGCTACGAGTAAAGTGACGATTTTAGTCCTTGAAGGACCAAATCAAACACTTTATTAATTAACATATTGATGACATAAATAGTCACTTCACGCATATAACTCAATGACTAAGTCTATGCTTTATAATTGGAGTACCAAAAATACAATTTTACCTCATGAAAAAAGAAACAAAAAAACACTTTGGATTGTGAAGAAACATAAGAAATATGCACCACAGGAAGGCCAAAGTGCAGAGTGCAGAGACCACCACATGTTTCACTCTCTGCATACATGAAAAGATAGCAGAACAATAACTGGACCCAGAACATTAAGAGCAATAAATTCCCCACAAAGAAAAAAAAAAGGAAAAGATCAAAACTTTAGACCAGCAAGAAGATACTGTTCACACAAAGACACCAAATCAAGAACCCCAGATTTCAAAGTCCCAAATCATGGCTGAGAACAACTATGATTGTCCCAGAAACAGAAGACTATGAATGCCCAAGAAACATGACAAATATACACCACAAGAACACCAAAGTTAGTACCTTTACATACATAAAAACATAGCAGAACAATCCCAGAACATTAAGAGCAGCAAATTCACCAGAAAGAAACAAAACAAGGGAAAAACATTGAAACCTTAGACCAGCAAGAAGATTCTGCACATACCCAGATGCCCAATCATGCTCTGCAACATAGATTAAAGAATCTTTTTTTCCCAGAAAAGAGGAAGAAACAGAAACAGAGCGGTGGAAAGAGCCAAGAACTAAGTGGTCCTTCTCCTTAAACACTCCAAAAAAAAAAAATTTCTGCACCTTTTAATCACGTCTGGAACAAAAAGGAGAAAATGTTTAATTTTAAGTTTGGATTCTACTCTTTCTGCCTCTATGGTCTATAGATTATAGATATTGTCTTCAATTCCTTTAGGCAGAAGCTGCCAAACGCACCCCACCTCGCACCAAACAAGAAAATAGGGGGAGAAAAAAAAAACAGAAAATAAATTGAAAATTGTAAGCCGCCAAAGATTTTGTTTGTCGGCTTTTGGAGTCGTCTACGACATCGGATTGCATAGCGGCCACGTGTTTTTTCGTGGAAGTTAACATTTGACAGCAGCCTTTATTGTCGTCAGTTTTCCACTTCCCGCCTGAAGGTATGAAACCAGTCAAAGCGTCAAACACACACTTTAGTTGTTACAGGGATTCTTAGGTTGTATATGATTAATATTGTACTTGTAGATAACATCATAACATTATTATACCTTTTTTTTTCTTACACGGTATCGTATATTCATATGACTAATTAATCGACTGCATGTCCGAAATTAGGTTCTCTCTCTCTATACGACTATACATATACATGCATGTATACTGTATAGCCACCGACGATTATCTCATTTAACGTGGTAATATAAATATATTATTTTTTATTTATAACGCGGGTGAGATCAGTATAACTAATGAATAAGAAAATTTTATTGTCACATGATATGATAAAAGATTTTGTTGAAAAGATTTTATTTTTTTTGAGAATATTGAATGATCAAAATACGTAAAAGGAAAAATAAGCATTATTATTATATACAAATACAAGTCATGAATCACATGAACACGTTTGCTTTTGGTTTAGATATGTCACGGGAATAGATAGATTATAGATAGAAGTAATTAATAATATATGATTAATTGATTATTGGAAATTAAATTGCAAATTAGAGAAGAATATATGGTAGTTAGCTAGGTGATGATTGGGAATGGAATAACTGATGCCTTAAGGGATGTCAATCTCCACTCTGTCAATATATTAATTACGTTATCATTATCCATCTCCACGCACTAAAGTATGTACATGCACCATCTATTTTGTACATAATATTATATATATTAATCGCTACTTATACCAAATAGCAATATCAGCTAGTATTTTATTTGTTGATGTGTGTATGATTATTCTTTCAATTTTTATTTTTAATTTTGTTAATAAAATGACTGTATCGAACCCTCAATGAAGAGCGCGCTTTAAAGTCGGTTACATTTGCAAATTTGGATAAACTAGTCCATTCATCCTAAATAAGTTCACAAAGTATTACTTTTGTTAGCAACCACAAGTTTCAAGGTTCGAACCAACAGACCAGTTGAGGCACATGTATGTTACGATTTACTTCATCAAATTTCAAATTAGTCTGAAGGTTTGTACCGAGTTTCCGACAATATACAATAATTGGTGGCTGATCACTCGAGCATGTCTTGACCAAGAAAAATGCCTATCTTAAATAGCATTCAACTTAGGGTACGGTGTTCCCTCTTTTTTTATTTCTTAAAAAAAATGAGAGAGGTTAGATTATTGAAATTGAGTATATTCTGCATGTTATCTGATTGCTACATTCATACGGATTAGGATAAAGCTTAGGCTGGGCGGCTGGCAAATATTTAGGTTTTTTTTTTTTTTTTTTTTTTTTTTGTTATTGAAAAAGGAAATAGAGATCCAATTAAGTGTGAAATGCAAGAAACCTCAATTCAATTATGGTATCTTTTCATGTCACAAGTTATATATAATCATCATGGATGGGCTGCATTTTCTTTTGATTGGAGTATAATATAAGTTGCGTCAACCTTTTTTGTTTTGATAATATATACAAGATTATTGCGTGTAACATAATGCAGCCCTCTTTTCATATATATATATATATATATATATATATATATATATATATATATATATATATATATATATATATATATAAAAGCTTCCCATGTGCGAACGTGTGGATAGATCTAGTCTATCCATCTAAAACATGATTAAATGTTGAAATCCAATGAAAAGGGAAAAAACATAGTAGTGTTCTTGTAATCTTATGTAATTAGGATTAGATTAATCGTGCATTTAGAAATGTTTGATGTTGCATTTTGAAACTCTTATGACGGGATGTAGGGGTGATAATTTAGTCATTTAGCTAGAAATGCATGACGTGCATTTGAAAATGTTTTGAGTCCAAATGTACTATCAAGTTCCCATGTGCATCGTCAAACATTTTCAAATGTTCATCCCCGGAGTTATATGCAAACAATACAGCATTATAAAAAAATTACAAAACCTCTATTACAATGTAGTATTGCACAAAGAGTTAATACCTCTACTTGAAGTTTCAAGCTACAACTGAAAACGTTTTTTTTTTAATGCTACTGACTCTATTACATTGTAGTATATGTTCAAACATACTTTCTCAACCTAATAAAGCACAAAGAGTTAACAACACCTCCACTGAGGCTCAATCTCATGACTTCTCACATAGAAGAGGTCTACATGTCAAACTGAGCTCTTAGCCAACAAAGTTTTTATTCAGTGACAAGTAAAATGCATATGATTTGAACTTGCTTGTACTTTTTTTTTTTTTTTTTTTTGACCTACCAAACACTATATTTTAATAGTGGATAGTATAGTAGGTTCCAAATTTATATCCTAACTTTCAATTTAGGTAATAAATGTGGCCTACAAAAAGAATATGCATGAGGGTCAAAATCAAACTTAATTTGAGAATATTTTGACCTTTCAAAATTCTCTCCATTTTTTAAAAAATTATAGAAAACTAAAAAGGTGTTACTATGACTACTAGTTTATTATTAGCATAAATTCACGTTTTAAACAGCATAATTAAATACAAAACGTGGTCAACCCAAAAAAAAAAATACAAAACGTGGTAATATGATATTAGGATTAATAATAATATATATGTTGACAGGCCGCCAGGCCGGCCTGCTCTGCAATGGGCTGGATCTGTCCAGTGGGGCCCAATCATCTTCTGTCCTTTCCTATATTTCGGCCCATTATACGGGCCCATATTGAGGAACCTGCGACTTGTACAGTTAGTTGTACGTCATAGGTGCATGCATGTACTGTGGCAATTTATATCCTACACCACGGCGCGCGTTGCACTATGCGCCCAGATGCAAAACGATGTTGTTTTATTTTTTTATTTTTATTTTTTGAAATTTCCCGCCCCAGTGAATGACATTAATTTTTTCTTTAAAAAAAACCCCGCTGTTCAAGAATGTACATAATGTTATACTAGAATACACATAATTGTATACATGAATGTACATAATTATATAACAAAATATACATACTCTTTTTAAAAGATAATACACATAATCTAATATAATACATAATAAACATAAACTTTTAACATAATACACATCAACTATTAACATAATATACACAAATTTTCTGATTCGGATGTACATAATTGTATAAAACGAATGTACATAATTGTATAAAAAATGTACATAACTGTATGAACCAATACACATAACTGTATGAACAAATACACATAACTGTGTGAACAAATACACATAATCCCAGCAACTTCCTACCGCGCCTCCCAAAACGACCCCAAAACAACGTCGTTTTGGAAGGCGCGCGACGCACAGTGATATGTGCGCCGTGGTGTAGGGTATAACGATTGATGTACTGTGTTGGTGTTCCAAATATAGTATATATGAATGCGTTCAACTTTATGCCTAAAATAAGATAAGCGTGATGAATCACTTTAAATAAGTTTAGATATTAAAAAACATAGCCCTAGACACAGCTCAATCAGTTATCGAATCCAAAATAAGTTCATAAATTTTATTTTATTAGTAGTCATATAAAGTAAGGATTTAACCTTATTGAGAAAATTAATCTATAAGACTTCCTTTACCAGTCTTAAGTTGTATATTAAGACAAGAATAGTGAATGACTGCCGCGCGAATTTAGATCATTAGTTCAGCAAGCAGTATCTGAGAAAAGAAATCAAAGTTTAAATCTTGACTGTGACAGTGTGGGATTGTGTCCAAAGTATAGACAGATTTCTTGTGCGCACTGGCATTTGGCCAGGTCTGTTGAGCCATTGAATCACAGTAATTTACATCTTCTCAAATACTCTGTCGGGTCTTTTGGGTTGAAGATTTAACCTTTTTAATTAACTTAGTATATATGTATTTCTCAATATTTTTATTTGCACATGTTCATATAAATAAACTTAGCTTGTATTTATAAATGTAGTAGTTTGTATATATCTTGGTTGAATATGACTCGATTTTGGTGATTAAATGGTTGACTTAGTGGAGGCGTGTAGAGGGGATATGCGGTGCCCTAATTTAGGACCAATGTTTGAACGATTTATGACTTTAGATATCAAAATAGAGTATGTAATGGACGTGTCAATAAAATTAAAGCTTTCTTTTAATACGCTAATAGTTTGATTGGCTATTTTATGATTTTTAATAACTTCTTAAACCCTAAACATATGTCATTTCGAACAAAATTTATAACGTTAGAAGTATGCCAATGCCGTATGATACAACCCTGAGGTTGTATGGGTTGCTCTTCTTCGAGTCAAGAGCCAAACTCCATGGCCGTGCTTCGAGTGACAGCCAAACTCCCAATGACTATACTTCGAGTGATAGTCTAACTCCCAAAATGTCTCCAGACATCATAAATATATTCTTCATTGATATTCTTCAAATACACATGTAGCTATTTATACTGATAATAAAACTACCCACCACCCCTTTAACTATCCACTACCCCATTACATGTATAACTAACTACCCATTATTACACTATAAACTAAACCACTAATAATAATAATAATAATAATAATAATAATAATATAATAGTATTGCAGCTGGTTGTATCATTTCCATGCCCGTCAAAATCACCTTGTCCTCAAGGTGATGGTACACAATGGTTGATTGTATCATTGCCATGCCCATCAAAATCACCTTTGTCCTCAAGGTGATAATTAATCAGAAATAGCTCCAAAAGTTTGAATAACTCTGCTTTAGTACCCAACGTGATGTACGTAAATTATGGCCACCTAGCTTCAATTCCTCCATTTTATGTTCATGTTGCCTTGCAAGAATCGACCGAAGTTGAAGCAAAACATGCTTTGCTAGGTACTCCAATGTAATTGTGGGATTTGCAAGAGAGCACAAGTGATACTGTATTGGTGTGGAAACTGTATGGAACTTGATATCTTCTTGAAGCTGCTATGCAAATCCACGACTCAACAAGTGTTACTCTGTTTATGATTTTTCTTTCTTTTTTTTTTTTTTTCGCAAGCCTGAAAATAATTTTTCCAGATTGATACTCTCAATGAAAGCACCAATTGATACAACCCTGAGGTTGTATGGGTTGCTCTTCTTCGAGTCAAGAGCCAAACTCCATGGCCGTGCTTCGAGTGACAGTCAAACTCTCAATGACTATACTTCGAGTGATAGTCTAACTCCCAAAATGTCTCCAGACATCTATAAATATATTCTTCAAATACACATGTAGCTATTTATACTGATAATAAAACTACCCACCACCCCTTTAACTATCCACTACCCCATTACATGTATAACTAACTACCCATTATTACACTATAAACTAAACCACTAATAATAATAATAATAATAATAATAATAATAATAATAATAGTATTGCAGCTGGTTGTATCATTTCCATGCCCGTCAAAATCACCTTGTCCTCAAGATGATGGTACACAATGGTTGATTGTATCACCGTATTTAGCTAATGTTTTGCCTAATAACTTACAACTCATGTGAACTCCTCTCAACTTGAACTCAATATATTAAAAACTTCATCATATATATAATACTCAGCCAACATGTCTTAACTATTAATTGTAGAGCTGGTACGTACCTTTAGTCATTGTGTCTAAAACAAAAATATATCATCAAGAGATATTGATGGGAGTTGAGCAAGCTAGCAGGTGCATTCTCCGATGAAGACTTTGATATGCTCGGGACCCAAAACAAGGAAAGATAAAATGAGAGATGTGAAAGGGAAAAACTACTTGAATGTTTGAAAGCAAACACGCCTCTGCCAAAGGTGTTTTTGTAAAATACTCATTTTCCACTTCATTTAATATCTATATGAATATCTATCCATACATATAAATACAATGTTGACCGTATATACTATTTTTTTTTTTTTTTGAAAGCTACTGGTTCTATTACATTGTAGTATCTGTTCATATACTTTTTCAACCTACTGAAACACAAAAAACCAATAACGCCTCCACTGAGGCTCGAACTCATAATCTTCCAAATGGAAGTCCAACCCGGATACCATTAGACCACATAATCCTGATACCGTATATACTATTTAATTCTTCTTCTTTTTTTTTTTTTTTTTTTTTAAATGTTGTTCTTATTTTTTTATTTTTTTGTTTGTTTACGGTTCGTTTTGCCTCTTTTCATTTATTTGGTTTTAAAAACAAATTGTTCGAGTCATATATATTTTTTGTTTATTTTGTTCCATATATTTTTTTTGTTTATTTTGTTTACTGTTTGATCTAGAACTTGCGTAACTGGGTTTACTTTTTTTATTTGCCATCCAACTGCTTGTTGTGTATTTTGTGTAATTTTTTTTTTTTTTAACTTGTAACTAAATTTTGTCTTCCAACATTCTCTTGGGTAGAATTCTTCTGATCTGTCCATATCAATAATTTTGTGGTCTAGTGGCATGAAGTGACTCTTCTAAATGAGAGATTACGAGTTTGAATCTCAATAATAGTATTAAGTCTTTATGTTTCAGTAAATTAACAAAATAGCTATAAACAAATATTACATTATTATAGAGTTAGTAGTTCCCAAGAATTCCTCGGCCAGTAAATGATTGGAAGCTAGCCGCCACCCCACATGGATAATTAAAACTGCAGTTAGTTAACGTGGACAGCGTAAGTATCACATGGGAGAAACAAATTGTACCACCTTAATTAGGTTGTTTGGTTGAACGTACGAATGAATTATTGTCTGTGTTTTGCACCTATCAACATTGGTGTTGGAGCTATCCCTATCCCTAGTACAACACTGTGTACACACTTCCCAAACGACTCCAGTTTTCCAGCCTGTAAACGTGCATCGTTACGTACATTATATTGCAAATTGCATGACCAAGCTAACAACTACCCCACAGCGACCTTAACCGAATTCATATTATTTCATTTGCTGATCTATTATAGCTCGTTAGATTCGCTGAAAAATATTTGAAGGGAAATGAAATTAAAATTTTTAAAAAATAGATTTCATTGTTTGGTTGATGGAAAAGAAATTACTGGAAATATGAGTTCCATTGTTTGGTTGAGTTTGGAATGGTAAAGAATAATGCTTACAATGACAAATATAACCCTACACAACAATAATAATATAATAATAATAAGAGTAATTAATAAAAAATGATGAGGGTAAAATTGTCATATTAGTTTCTCATGGAAAATAAAATACCTAGCTAAGAATTTGTTTTCCTCATTCTCAAGGAAAACATTTTCGAGTGGAAAATGTTTTCCATCCAACCAAACAACATAAAACATCATTTTCCTTCACTTTTAAGAAACCCAACCAAACACCCCCTTACGATTTATCTATCATTTATAATTTATGATGTAAACTATTACACAAGAATATAATTTATTGATTGCACATATTTAAATAAATAAATATATGATCGATATGATATTACAAATGCATCTGACTCATATCATTATCTAATATATACATTTAAAATGTCCAAATACATCTCCAAATTAGCTACCACTCGCAATTATGATGAATAAGAATCTAACTCCATTACTATGGTCATATCCTAAATCAAAATTAAAGACATTTATTTTGGTTAAGTTTATCTTATCTAGATGAAAACATTTTATCCTCCCATGTATTTCTTTGCCTACATACTTAGGTAACCTAAATCCAATATATATATTTTTCAAAAAAAAAATCCAATATATATATATATATATATATATATATATATATATATATATATATATATATATATATATATATATAGAGTGCTGTTCAGGTGTGAACTGTGGGTTATATGTGAACTTGTGAACCGCTACCATCCGTTCATCTTGTTATGATCAACGTACGCTAATGAGGGTGCACGGCCCATTATGTGCCGCCTCGTACTGGATCGAAGCCCGTGGAATGGGTGTTTTAATTCATCTTCGACTCTTCCGCTCAGACCACTTCTCAACTCGCTGCGTCTTTCGAGCTCGTTTGAAACTTCGCCTCAATTCTAGTGTTCAGGCGATTGGAACAGGTTGCAAGGCCCGGTCTAGTGGTTGTAGTCGCCGGTCGAAGCGTGGTAGGTCCGGGCGTCAGTTGCCACTGTTGGCTTCTCCGTCAGCATCGCGGTCATTCAAACAGCGTACCCGTCGCCGGCTTACCAGCTCCCGTTCGAACGGCGGTCATCACGGTGGGTTCGACTGGGCGGCGTCGGGGGTAGCGTCCAGAGTGGCGGCACGGAGGAGGGTGGCGCGGCGATTGGGGCAGAAAGGTGAGTCCTTTTTAATTTTTCAAAATTGGGAGGGTTATACGGTTTTTTGGGGGGTGTGTGGTCTGGTGTAATAATCTGGTTGGGGTGTGCATTTGCATTACATGGTGTTCGGTGTTTAAATCTTGAAGTACTCTCACAGGCTGTTGTTGGTATATAATCTTAGTAGTCTGGACCAAATTTGTTTAGTCTAAAATTCTGTTTGTGCATCAAATTTGTCTTACAATGATATAGTTAATGTTTCCTTCTTAATTAGCTGGGGTGTCTTTAGATTTGCTATCTGTTTCCTTCGTAATTAGCTAACATAATCTGTGTAAATTGTGTATACTCTATTTTATATTTTCTGGATTAAAAATTAAAAAGTTTACTATTAAGTAAATTGTGGTGTATGATAGTTAGTGTGCTGCATTCAAAATCTGAGTAGAGCATATTAGAACCACTAACATAATCTATATAATTGACAGGACATAGACTAAATGGATGTGATTCTATATCAATCCGTGTGCAGTGCATAGAATCGTATAAAGCTCTGCATTTTATTCGCTAGTCTATTTCCTTCGTAATTAGCTAGAAGTGCATGAGGATTTGCTATCTGTTTCCTTAATTGGTTCTACTGTGTCGTTTCCTTAATTTAAGGTTTGCTATTTGTTTTCAATTTCAATCATAGTGTATAGTGAAACAGTGGTGTAATAATTATTAGGTTTGCACTTCTCTAATATATTTTCATTTACTGGAGTGTAATTGTTTTTTTTTTTTTAACTGTATTCAAAGTACTGATTCATGAGCTTAGTTGAATACATTAAGATTAATTGCATTTCTGTTGTAAATTTACATTTAATAGGGATTAATTGCATATATTTTTCTTATGTATTATATGGGCGATGAAGCTCCAAAAAGTGTATCTAGAGTACATTAAATTTTGTCTTATACTCTATTTTATATTTTCTGGATTAAAAATTAAAAAGTTTACTATTAAGTAAATTGTGGTGTATGATAATTAGTGTGCTACATTCAAAATCTGAGTAGGGCAGATTAGAACCACTAACATAATTTATTTAATTGACAGTACCTAGACTAAATGGATGTGATTCTATACCAATCCGTGTGCAGTGCATAGAATCGTATAAAGCTCTACATTTTATTCGTTAGTCTGTTTCCAGTCATTGTTTGAATGTTTGGATATAGTCTCTTGTGGTGCTCACGGGTTCTCATTTTTGTGTACATGCTATAATGACAAGCACCCAGTCCACCTAAGTGATGGTGAAAGTGGGGAGGATGACGTTTTCCATACTCCGCCGCTGGTGTTGGATGAGGATGTGGAGATGGAGGCACCGCGTGTGCAGCGTTCCATTGCAAGTCAAATCAACCCACGGGGGACGCCGAAGGACCTTGCCAACTTTATGGGAACCCTAACCACGTTGCAAATGGAGGATGTTATAGCAATTGGCCTTGGTGCGTTGCTGGGGTTTAAGATTACTGAGGTACCGTTGCGGTTGGGGCATTGGTTGGTCACCCATTTTGACCCGGCTAAGATGCGGATTGACCTGGGGAATGGTCGGTACATTCCAGTCACCAAGGAGGATGTCGCTGCCGTCTTTGGCCTGCTGTGTGGGCCAATACCGATCTCTGAACGGGATAGCCAGGTGGTTAGCCCGGAGTTCCGGGAATGGAGGGACGTGGTGGAGCAACGGAGGGGGAGGATTACAGTTAGGGCGTTATGTGGGCTCTTACCATAGGTGCACTACCAAACTTTGATATGCATTACAGTCTTACCATTTGCAATATGCATTACATCCATACCATTAGCAACCAAAGGCAGTGCACAGCTTGTAAATTCAAATATTAGCTTAAATTCAAATGATAGTTCGTTTTATTAGTGTTTAGAGGACATTCAATCAAAGAACACAATTATGCACTAGTATAATTGCATTGAGTAAACATGTCATCTGTAATCTTTATTGTTTCAGATCCTCTCTTCATCTCCATTGAAATAAATCTCTGCGTCTACTACATATATTGATTAAATGAATGACACTTTGCCATCACATAATTCTTGTCATCTTACCAAGGGGGTAAAATGCATCGGGGTAGTCAGCTGTACTCTCTAATATTTAATACATGCAAAATCTTAACAACAGTGTAGGGAATTTAACCATAACTAAGAGGGGTTTAAAGTACCAATGCTATTTAAATGGAGTAAACGAATTACATAAAGAAAACGGAATAAAAAAAATAGTGTAAATAGACTCCATATTTGCCATCAAGCTACTTGGTCGGTCACAACGCATAATGGCTTCTTGCCCATTGCACTTAAAAATTTCTCCAACAACCAGCTGTATGAGTCAGCATCTTCCTTAGTCAGCAAACCGGCCCCGAATGTGATGCATCGTTTATGGTTGTCCACACCAGTGAACGGCACGAACACCATACTATACCTGCACAATAAGTAGGGATGCGCGACATGTCCAACAAACAGAACATAAAAATATCATGTATGCAGTACTAATAGCTGTGAAATTTCCACATAAGAAATAATTCCCACACCAAAACCTTCCAGTAACCTTCCCATATATAGAAAGGATGCATCCTACGGGGAAACAAGCAATTTATTGTTCAAGCTGCAATGAAGTCTGAATAATCAAATCCTCCAAAAAAAAACAAAACAAAACAAAACAAAAAAACAACTAAACGTGCATGCGCATGTAGAAGTTTCATCACTGCCTTATCATTGCATCATATCAAAGTTAGCTTCTAAACAACACAGTTGACCAAGATCATGTAATTTACCAATTAATCACTGCGTCATGGGCAATTAAGCTCCATTTAATGCATTTAGATTAGACTAGTTAACATGTACTCTATATTATTCGTGTGCAGTGGATAGAATAGTATAAAGCTAGGCATCATGTAGTATACTCTTTTTTATATAATCCGTGTGTAGTGCATAGAGTAGTAATGTATTGGTCTCACACCAATTTAAACAAGGGGGATTGGGAACCAAATTGTAGCACCATACCTGTTTGTGTCGTAGGTTGCATCGAACGAAATATGACCGCCATAGCAATAAAATTTCCGCCTACTGAGGGGGTCAGCCCAGAATAGTCGCGATACCCGGTTTTCTTCATCCAGATCGTATTCATAGAAGAAGTCACTACAGACTTCGTGTCTCGTCCCGGCGTTGGCCGGATGGAAGCGTCCACGATCGGGGTCCATTGTGGTTGGTCGGTGGCTGTTAAACCCATAGCAATGCCGGGTTCGGACACTGTGTCCGGTATCATCTCTACGCCATCTGCACAAATACGTACGGGAGGGCTGTTACGGGAAAAAAAAACCAGCGTTGGTAGCCATGCACCTGGGTAAATTTACATACGGACCTGTTAAGTCGCCGGCATCGGAGTCGCTTGTCGTCATCCTTCGTCATTCGCACACGGGTGATACGTCTGGGCCGCAACTCTCGCGATACATTAGCGGAAGATGCGATGTCAAACTGGAATTCGAATGCCAGTGTAATGGGAGGGAGAAGTTTTGTTACGTAAGAACACTGTGGTTCTTCTCCCGTGTTACGTGGTGCAGGGGATGTGGTGCGCTGGTGATTTTGTGCCCTACGATCTAATACATCAACGCACCATATTGGTTCACTAGTTTACATGTTAATAATGGTTTGCACCAGAAAGATAGCCTATATATATATATATATATATATATATATATATATATATATATATATATATATATATTAATAATCAAATGAGACCACGCATCTTCCGATCCCATAAGTCTCGTGAGATCCTTCATAAATACACAAAAATTACTACACGAATGTACAAACACTAGATTGTATGCAATTCGTCCAGTTTGAATGCACACAATTTACCCTGTGTGCATTCATATAGTAGCTTGTATGCATTTACGAAGGGTCTCATGAGACTTACAAGAATATGTAAATAAACTTGAATAGTAGCCTATATATATTAAACTTATATGTCCGTATTTCTATACTTATTGAATTGTATATTGTGCTACAAACATTAGATTATTATTATATTATTTTTATTCAACAATATTATTCTTACACCGTTAAACTTTCATTAGTATATTTAATTCAAAATAATGTTTCCTTAATTGTATTCAATCATTCACCATATCTAAAAATTTTACTTTAACAATTATTAATGATACCATAACGGCTTTAAAAAAAAAATGATACCATAATTATTACCGAAATTATCAACTACATTTTTTAATATAATATTAACTCTACAGCTTTGTATTTTATATTTTGATGACCTTTAAGAAAATTATATACTCTTTATTTATTTATTTATTTATTTTTAAAAGTCAAAAGTTTATCCAATATAAATTGGTCAGATAAACGTGTTTTTGGATAAAGTTTTGGATTTATTTTCTAGAAAATCTAATATGGTTGAAGTTGATAAATAAGATCAGAATGTACGAAACGTAACATCAATGGAGACTGGAGATTATTACTAATGAAATCTTGCCAGCAGATCATGTAATTATATTATATACATATATATATACACACACGACATCAAGGCAGAAGCCAGCTGCGGGAATATTTAGTACGTGTTAAAGTGTCTTTCTTGGTCTTCTGCGTACAATTAAGCTAATTATAACGAGAAAAATGGCGGCCGGACAAGACATAGAGAACGGAAAGAATGAAGGATCCACGGCGGGGATGGCGGCGCCGCTTATCGGAAAAGAAGATGACAGCAAGACCGATAGATGGATGGTTTACCTCAGCACATTTGTTGCTGTCTGCGGGTCGTGTGCATTTGGATCTTGTGTAAGTTTAGTTTCCATAGTTTTACATTTTCTTTCCCTGATAATAAAGACTGCATTTATAATCTCTGGGTGTTCTTGATTTTCAGGCCGGTTATTCATCCCCGACTCAGTCTGCAATCAGCCAAGATCTCAACTTCTCCATTGCAGAGGTCAGTGAAAACTTAACAACACTCAAACAATAGGCGTCAGTGGCCGTGCACTCTTGGGTCGGGAGTTCGAACCCTTTCTCGTATAAAAAATCAATCTGGTTAGCACTTTGCCCCTTAATTAGGCCAGGCCGGTGTGAACCGAGATTAATCTGGCTTAAAGGTGCCTAACCCTACAGTTAGGGTCTGCTCAGAACAACTCGTGCTCTGACAAAAGAAAACAATATCTGCTACCTTAAAAAGACTTAACGTCGAGTTAGTGAGATTGTTAATTTGATAATCACAGGGTTATAAGTTCGATTCTTGGTAGGGTGAGCTATTGAGCTTTTTGGTTTGAGCTAATTAGTTATGGACAACCTAGGCTGGTTTATGTTGTCATGGTCCTTTGCCAGTTAGGGTCCTGTACACTGGGGATTTTCCTTGTCACTGAAAAAAAGACAAATGTTAACTTGACCATGTGAATGTTGAACACAGATACATATATTACCATTTCAGCATTATCATAGTATTAAGGTTTATGATGAACATTATTGAATTGTCTGGTTCTTAAGTAGTAAGCAGAGATTTCATTCCTTAGAAGCAAAAAAAAATGCCAATTACATGTTTCTATGCAGTACTCGCTGTTCGGCTCCATACTAACATTTGGTGCAATGGCGGGAGCAATCACAAGTGGTCCTATAGCTGATTTCGTGGGTCGAAAAGGGGTAAATTCATTTCTCCAGTTAGTAAACGCCCTCATCATAATTTCTTTTATCGAATTCTGATCTGGGTAGTTTCGATCACACGAAAATCTGACAGGCAATGAGAATGTCTAGTGTTTTCTGTCTAGCAGGATGGCTTGCCATTTTTTTTGCTAAGGTTTGGCATTCAAATTCAAACTCACTAGATCGAATTTTCTGTTCACAGCAAGAAAACGCAGAAAACTGAACTATATTTACTCTTTTGAAGGGGGCTTTGGTGATGGATATTGGAAGACTGGCAACAGGATATGGAATGGGAGTCTTTTCTTATGTGGTATGGTCTCCATTACAACCAAAACCATTCAAAAACCAGCAACTCAATCCTAAGATTGATGTTTTGTTTTTTGTTTTCTTATGAAAAACATGAATCAGGTACCTGTCTTTATAGCTGAAATCGCGCCCAAAGAATTGCGAGGAGCTCTGACAACCTTAAACCAGGTGAGTGAAACAGACCTGGAAAGGACAAAAGACAACATTTTTAGCAGATTTTGACATTTCTTGTGACATTTTAAGGAAAAAGTTTCCATTTTTTTGGTGTTCTGTATCATGCCATGATGTTATGCTCATACTTACTCTACAGCTTATGATAGTCACTGGAGTGTCAGTGGCCTTCGTGATCGGAACAATGGTGACATGGAGGACTTTGGCACTAACAGGTAACAGAAAAGGAAACCGAAGGGAAATAGGTAAAAGAAGTAACGTTTCGAGGCTCACCTTTCTACTGTCTTTCAGGAATAGTTCCATGTGTTGTTCTTGTTTTGGGCCTCTGCATCATTCCCGAGTCTCCTAGATGGCTGGTGAGAAAGGCAGACACGATTTTTTTTCTCGAACGATGAAACTCGAGACCACATAGGACTTCACTCATATAATGTTAAAACATGCAGGCAAAGATTGGGCACGGGAAAGAGTTTGAAGTTGCACTGCAAAAGCTTCGTGGGAAAAATGCAGATATATCAGAAGAGGCAGCTGAAATCCAGGATTATGTAGAAATGCTTGAAAAGCTCCCAAAGGCGAAACTATTCGATTTGTTTCAGAAAAGATACTCGCGTTCTATCTTTGTAAAGAACTCTCTCTCTCTCTCTCTCTCTCGTCGTTGTTTTAATGTCATCATGGTTAATTGATTCTTCTTATAGTTTACTCGATTCGTTGCCAGATTGGGGTTGGACTGATGATATGCCAGCAACTTGGCGGAATTAATGGAATCTGTTTCTACACCAGCAGTATATTCGAGTCTGCAGGTCTGCAACTTCTTGTTCATGACCTCAACAAAACACTTTAGACCAAAATCTAACATACTGTTGTGTTTGTCTCATATATGGATTAAGAATATGAGTTTGTCTCATACAAGGAACCACGTAAATCTTGTCTTCTTTACTTTTCTGTCATTATTATTATTTACTGTTCTCGTTAATCTCAACACATACTTTGTTGATTTCCAGGATTTCCTTCGGATATCGGGACTATAATCTATGCAATTCTTCAGGTTTCAAATTTCACAATGGAAATGATATCTGAAACTTCAATGTCGATCTTTTCCCCCATCATATGGATTATTTTTGTGGTTTTCGTTTTCGACAGGTTATAGTGACAGCAGTAGGGGCAACCTTAATAGACAAAGCTGGAAGAAAACCTCTTTTAGTGGTACAGCTAAAGGACACCATTAACTATAATCTTCACAAAATTTAAGGCTAAACCTTCTTGGCGTTTTTTTTTATCTCTGCAGGTTTCTGCATCAGGACTTGCTCTCGGCTGTATATTAACAGGCGTCTCGTACTATCTTAAGGTTAATGTTAACCCAAGAACGCGCTTTTCTTACACTCATTTCTTAGCTTCTACAAAGACGATGATGAAAAAAAAATCGTTTTTTGGATCAGGGACTTAACATTGCAGGCAATGCAGCACCTGTACTTGCTGTAACAGGCATAATGGTGTATATAGGGTCATTTTCAGTAGGAATGGGAGCAGTTCCATGGGTTATTATGTCCGAGGTATATATGCATGTAAAACTGAGATTTACCTTACATTTACATGCCCGATGCGCCTCTAATCTGTCACGATTTTTCCCAGATTTTCCCTATAAATGTCAAAGGGGTTGCAGGAAGCTTTGCAACACTAGTGAACTGGTTTGGGGCATGGTTATGTTCCTACACTTTCAATTTCCTCATGGCCTGGAACTCATTCGGTAAGAAATGTCGATTTTCGTGTCCTCTATGAACCCTGTTGGGCGCCAAGGCCAGGTTGGCCGAGTTCAGTCCCTACTCGATTCGAGACGTAGCGTTGTGGTTTACAATGGAGGATGTGGTTAAATGATTAATGTCCACTACTTATCACCAATTGGTTTTAAGTAGGATATGGCAACCAGATAGCCAAAGAACTCTGTGGTTAAACGTGCTTGACTTACAGCCGTCCAATCTTTTAATGGTTGTAGGCACTTTCATTCTCTACGCAACGATCAACGTGCTTGCGATCTTGTTTGTGATCAAGGTAGTGCCTGAAACCAAAGGGAGAACTTTGGAACAAATACAGGCTACCATCAATGCATAATCTCGTACCAGAAGACACAAAAATTCGAGGCAAGATGGATGCTGTAGCAGGAGAAGTTTTTCGATATCGTTCTAGGCAGATCACAGGAAGTGTAAAATCATTTTATTTGTTGTATGTAACCATTTCTATTGTTGCTGATGAACGACAGCACGAGAAATAACAGAGAATCTGTTAAGTTTCATTTGAACAATCTGAGACAGACACAACATACATACTAGGTTTTAAACTCGAAAGAATTTAAGAATCTGCTGTTATTGTCAGGATAGCAGACATTTCCAAGAACTCCACCAATTTACAGTCTCTCAATATCTTTGGAGGTTTATATTGAGTGGCTGGCACCCCCTTCTCCACAGCCATTTCCAGCAAGCTATCGAAGCTCCCGGGCTGGACAATCGATACCAGTAAACTACTAACTTCGCCTCTCGCCTTCATCACCTTATAAATCCCTCCCAAGTCATCCTCGAGGCGACTGCAACACTTTCTGAGCTTCGTTCGAATCATTTCCACCTCCGATTGAGCACAACCATCTTTCAACTCCAAGAAGATCTTCAACCGGTTTGGCTCTGCTTCCAAATCAAAAAAACTCGTAAAATCTGTGACTTCTGCTGACAACATAACATCTCTCGCCACTACCCGAAAGCCTCCCATGGCAGACATGAGATCTCGTTCTGTGACTATATCCCCGGAAGTTTTGGGAGCTCTCATCACAAACTCGACCTGGGGAGACGAATTATAGTGGCCTACTACCTTCACAATATCGCCCAAACGGTATCTATAAAACCCCCTATAAGTTGTCACTATCAGTTCATAAAATTCCCCCACTCGAACACTCGAAAGGTCCAGTGTGCGACTCCCACTGCAACAACACCTGTCCATATCGAATGGCAGAAACTCGAAATAGGCTGCACTCGGGATCATGGTGTATCGGGTCAGCTCGGGAGGCTGCAACACATCGAAGTTCAAAGCAATACTACACTCCGATGAAAAGTAATCCCCTCCGAGAATTGGCACATCTCGAGCATAAAATCTTAGTTTTTCATAGTACTGAAACATGGTTCCTGTGGTTATACACCTGACATAGCCAACATTAGGCCACAGCTTCCTCACTATCCCCTCCCACGACTTCTCTCGAAGAATCGCCCGAAACTTGTTAGAAAGATCCGGTCTCGGTCCAGAGAGAATCTCTGAAACAGATTCCCTCATTACAGCATCAGTGATGATCTCTGCAGCAGGGAAGCCATTTTCAAGATCCTCACAGATTCTCTCCCATTTCGCCTCCAGAAGGCGAAAGGCTCTAGCTAAGCCAGAAGCGTAAGGCGCTCTAATGGAGTGAATCAGATCAGAGTTCCTGAGCCCACACAGAAGATGACAGTACATTTGCTGCTCAACATCTGTGCCTAAAATCACTTCTCGGGGACTAACGCAGGCCGATAGTAATCGTGACGAACTCGAGCCTTTGGGATCATTGTGCAGAGGAGATGAAGTTGCAGCCATGGCCTTGTATCCACCTTTAGTCTCTGCAACATTGCCAGCATAGAGAAACCACAGCGCTTTATTCGCGGATGGCCTCGGGGGAAACAACCTGCGGTGTTCGTTGCGTTTAAGGTTAAGCATAAAACTCATTGGTTGGAAGACATTTGTTGAGATTGTCTCATATATGGATTAAGAATATGAGTTTGTCTCATACTAAGATAGGAGTGAAACAGATGCCTATAAATATATTGGTTGTATCACCATTATCACCATCGCTATGTATTAATGAATTGTTTCACTCAGATGGACGTAGGCATATTACAGAACCACGTAAATATTGTCTTCTTTATCCTTCTGTCATTATTATTGTTTCTTGTTCTTGTTAAAGGAAGTGATAATACCTGCCTACATTTGCAAAGCTGCCTTGATGAGCCATGGCCGATATCTCTTTTGCAGGCTTTGAATCAAAATAGGGAATTAACTTTGGTTTCATTGAACTTGTCCCCGAGCTACAAAAATGGAAAATATTATTAAACCTCAAAACTACAGCTAAGCAATATGAGCTTAATTTATTACTCCGTATTACCTATAGAAAAAGCAGGTGAGAGGGTCAACGGAGAGGAGGGGGCGGCCGCCGTCATTTTCGTCGGCGAGGACGCCGTCGGCCATTTTATTGATGTAATCAGCGTAGTCTTCGTAGCGCGACAACGGCACAGCTGACCGGAAAGTATCGGCGTCGACCGGCTCATTGTAGCTGCCTAGATATCGCCGGAGATAACTTACGCCACCGTTGTGTTGGAGAATGTACCGGAGAGTCTCCGACTGGTGTCTGGCAGCGTCCCTGGTGGTGTCTTCCAGCTTCTTGATGATCTCGCCGCCGCCCGCCGTCATCTTCCGACGTCGGAATCACTCTGACTAAGAGAGAACGATCTGCTCCGATCAGATCCTCTTTCTATATTCTCGACTTTCCCGCTGTAGTGTTTTACAAGAAATAGTTGACCGTTGACCTTCTTGCAAGGTGCCGGATCTTAAATCTTAATGTCGGTAAAATCTATCTATAAAAATATATATGGATAAGTTGACATGACTAGGTGATTTTTTTATGATTTATCTATTAATTTAGTTTCGCAATTTAATACTAAATTATATTTTTATGTACACAAAAATTCAATAATATTTAATTTTAGTGAGAAGAATTGAACCGTTCACTTATTCCAGATACTAAATTTTAATTTAGACTTTTTATCTACTGCACTGAACCAATTTTATGATTCAGTCAATATGTATTAAAGTAATAAAGTGTGCTTATTTGTTTGAAAGATTGATTCGATTTGAAAAGGTAATAAATAAATAATTAGTTATAAATATACAATAACATAATTGTAAAATACATCGTACTACAATCTCACCATTTTAATAAAATTCAAAACTAAAAAGGCACAGTTATGGACTTGCGGGTTTAATTAGCTAGCTAAAGTAAATGGTCTTTGCTTTAAATCTTGGCCTTTCATCGGATAGCAGTAGAAAGCTAGACAACTCAGTTAGTTACAAGGTAAAGTTCGGGAATAACAATAACAAGGATAATAGAGGAAAACAATTGTTAAAGTACTTTAGCATATGTACGCATCATCTTTGTGTTTTTCGTATACCCATAGACAAATTTGAGTTTGTAATCTTCTTGACAATTCTCTTCTTTTGTTGTTTCTTTCTATCAATCCTTCGCCGATGATGACAACCACTGCCGCCTACAGCCTTAACCACATCGACTTTTACTATGTGGTGGTCCGAGGTTCCTTTTGACGACAAAACCGAGTATGATCCGGGCACAAATTTGTACACTGAATCTGGGGATGACACTATGTAATCAACCCGAGTTCCATACTTGCATGTTCCCTGCACACCTACATCAATAAATAAATGTTTCGTTTTTATTATCAGTTTAAATTTTTAGTTGAGACAGAATTTTGAAAGCGATTTTCTTACATTGTCCCTTGGCAATCATGACCACTGACTCGCATTCACCCCCAAAATCCTTGGCATCACAGTACTGCTTGCTCTTTAAGTACTTCATCACCTCAACCTTTGGTGTTGGCTTCCCCATCTCTTCATAGTACTGTCAAGAACTCAAAATAAAAAAACCCATTAATCAAATTGAAAAATGTGTTTTATAGACATCGTAATAATCTGTCACTACGAGATAAATCTGATTTTGTAACATTAATTGACAAAGGACCCAAGAGAATCCCGCTTAGTGACCCTTGACCCTAAGCGACAAGTGATCAGGTAAATAATCTTAAGTCACCCATAACTGATTGGCTCAAACAAAAAATGGTCATTAAGATCGAACTTGTAACTTCTGACCAACTTAGCAAGCAAAAAAAGGTCATTAAGATCGAACTTGTAACTTCTGACCAACTTAGCGGGATGTCTAGGACACAAGAAACTTGAACTACTAAAACTTTGAGGACTTGCCTTGACAATCTCTGCCCATCTCTGAGGGGAGTAATCTGCTTCGTCTAGGGAATTCAGTCCTCCTGCTAGGATATGGGGCGTGTCAGATGATTGAATAATGGCATTAATCTGCTTCATTCTCCAGTTTTCGTCAAGATGATCTAAGAGAGTGCAGAAGAAGTTGATTTCTCCTACTTCCGGGACATCAATGGTGGCCTTCATCACATTTCTGCAGTAATAATTTCCAATTACCCAGACCGTAATTATACACACAATAAAGATTGCATAATTCAATCAAGAATATAATTACCTGAAATCGGAATCGTCAAAGATTTTCTGGACTTTACAGCTCTTAATCGGCCATTTGGAGAGGATAGCGTTCCCGTACTCCGGCGCCCAGCTCTCTGCAAATGCGTATTTCATTCCCAGCCCGGCGGCCAAATCCGACAGCGGCTTCATCTCTCTCTCCTCCTCCGCCTTCACGTCTTGCAGCGCCAGAACATCCGCGTTCAGTTCCCGCAGAACCTCGACCACCGTCCTCGTACTTCTGTAACTCCGGCCGGCCGACGAGGAGGAGAAGTTCAGGCTGGATGATGATCTCAGAGGGGACTTTCCCCGGCCGTCCCCCTCGTCGTCAAGAAAGGTATTAGTGAACTGCAACTGCCCGCTTTTCTTCAGGGAAATCTCGTTGTCCGGCAGGTTTATCGACACCCGCAGTTTCGACTTGGGAAACCTCTGCTGCTCGGAGAGATTAGCGTTTGGGTGGAGGGGAGACTGTTTAAGGATGCTTTTGGGACGATGATCCATGGATTTAGCTCTGACGTGGATATGATTATCCTGTCTGAAATCCTCGTCGCCCAAGTCGAAGCTGGCGGATTTCGTCGCCTTGGGGACCGCCGGCGCCATGGAAAAAAGGCCGGCGTTGAACGTCGCCACGCGAATGGGCTTTCCCAGTTCCCCGCCGCCGCCACTCGGATGAATGGACGCTTCGTTTGTGCTAACGTAAGCCTTTGGAGGATTCGTTTTCCCGACAACCTCGGAGTCCTCGGGCTTGGAACGACGGCTGAGACGCCACCGGAAACCTCGGTACAGGCGGCTCAGCTTCCCGGTGAGGATTCTGAACATTTTGGGGCCGGGAAATGAGGAAATCAACTTTTAGCTTGCCAATTCAAGAAAGTTGCGGCCTTTTGTTCATCTTGAGAGAGATGACATGAGAATTTTAAGGTTTTTAGAGGTTTTTTAGGCGCAGTGTTGTGTTGTCACGCTCAGACACTGCAACTTACTTTCTGTACTTGTTTGTCAGCTTGAATGAAAAGGATTAGCCAATGATGAATCAAACCGGCAAAACAGGATTTATTTACTGAAGAAAAAGGATGTTTCCGGAAATAGAATCGGTAAGTAAACTATTAATACAATTATATATTTAAAGATAATGTGGATGTTTAGTAAATAGTTTAATCGATAGTTATTAATTGATTGGGTTACTGAGTTTGACTAGCTGATATCATTAACTGATTATAGAAAAGATGTTTGGTAAATTAGTGCGAAAATACACAATTTATGTGTTTCGATTTTATGGATGTCAATAAAATTTTAGGTCATTATTATTTTAGTGGTTGCATCTCTTATGAATCTTAATACTTTAGCATTATAAAAAATTCTCTTATTAATTATCTCAAATTATTGAGTTGAATTACTTTTAAATTCGGCTAATCTTTTAAAACCAAATTATCAAATTCCTATACTATACTCTCTTTTTTCATTATTAAAGTTTTATTACATAATCAAATATATAGAATGTGCTAAGCAAATTTATCTAATTCACATTCTTATATAGTGACTACAATTTCTTTAACCGTCTAAACTTAAAAAATAAAATAAAATAAATAAATCAGAAACTCAATCAACTCATCATGAAACTGTGCCATGCATCTCTGTAAAGACTTGTAACAGCTAAGCTAATGGCTGTGGATATTTAGTCCCTGTGCAATAAACTAATAATTAACACACACACACACACACACACATATATATATATATATATATATATATATATATATATATATAAGTATAGTGTTTCTCGTGCGGTCGTGCGATCACTCATCATTAGGTACACATAAATACAGCGTTAGGTGTGGTGCAATGCGGTGCACATTTTCGGTGTGGGATTATGATACATTTTCAAACATGTATTTTTATATATCTAATGATAAATTCGTTCCGAAAACCTGTATGTGTTTGAATTAGTATATATATATATATATATATATATATATATATATATATATATGGCACCACGTACACGTACACGTACAGCAGGCGGCATGCAGCAGGCGGAGCATGGAGGCCGGCTTATTGGATGGCGGCGATCGAGGCCGGCGGGTTTTGAGGTGTTATAGATAGCTTAAATATAATAATTAAAAAGAAATTAAATTAAAGGGGACATTCAACCACTCCATGATCTCAGTCTCCACAGTCCATGCAAACTAACCCAAGCAATCACAAACAGCGAAGACGAATCTTGTTGGGAACGCCACGTCACCTGAATCACGCCGAACATAACTCCCATGTTTATAAATTAAACAACCTTAAATTTCATTTCATTTCATTTCTTCAAACCCACACCTAAGCTACTCGAATAATTAACTCGATAACCATAAATTTTAAGTTCATCAATCATCAGCACCTCATAAAAGATGTGTATTGAATTTTTTTAATTTGAATCGATCAGCTATGGACAACCTAAATAAGTTAAAGTCCTTTAATTTATTAACTAAAATTACAAAATACTTTACTCCAAACATAGCGATTATGACCGATCTTTCACAATTTCACGTAAATCAAAAGAGGTTAAATTTCATGTGTTAAATATATATCTTTATAAATGTAATGCGGTGTTCTCTTGTTAGCGACTTAGCGTGCAAACTTTGTCACTTAATATACATATAAAATAATCTTGACATAGACTTATCTTGTTAATATACATAATATGGATACATTAATTAGCATGTATACTTCATTACTTTGTACCCACTAATTAAAAGAAAATACAATACGCGTTGTATTAATTGAGTTTCGTGTATGGGTATATGTTATGCTATATTTGTCTTATAATTATCAAGTGAGAAAATTAAAGCGGCGTTTTGTGTCTAAGTACGAAACGGAACAAAAAATACAACTCAACTTTGTGTTACTTCAATTTTTTAGACTAACGTCACGATCTAGGTGAACTATGTCCCGAACACGACTATTTTATTTCTTCCTCTGGTGAATTGGGCTTCTATTCACACAATCTGATTTATTGTCTTGAGTCGTTGGACCGGACCATTATATAATAACCGGTTACTTATATAAATTATGTATACTATTTATACGCATCTTAACCAATAGCATATTTAGTGATTATGGAAACTAAAATACAATAAGAATAATAAAACCAAAAATAATCAGAAGATTCATGTGTTCCAAGTTCCAAATAATACAAAAGTGTGAAGTCCAACAGCCTATAAACGCAGCTAGGGTATACACATGATACAGTTGAACAGTCAATTTTTGTAGCCAATTTTGTATTACGGTCCAATTTGACAGGAAGGGCTGGCGAAAATGGCGTTGAGTCAAATACCATTCCAAATATGAAATATTACAAGTGGGGTAATGTTTATTAGTTTATTTACTTATTTCTCTTTTGGGTGTGGAGATTTGTATAAGACTAATTATAAAAGGTTGAATTCAAATATAATTTTTTTTGTTCGTTGGAGGCCACTCTAATGCACCCATTAGCCTTATATTATAAACTTAGTTAATATTATATAAATTAGTAAAATATTTCTTGTTTCAGCATATATTATATATTATATTATATTATATTATTTCCTTTTGTTTGACTTTGTAAGTCACCATACATAAATAAAGTAAATTAAAGCCACATATATGATACATTTAGCATTATATTTAATGACCAAATTATATATATATATATATATATATATATATATATATATATATATATATATATATATATATGGGTATATCCAGGTTTTCACCGTCGAACAAGTGACTAATTAATTTCCTTGCTGAATTGTAGGCACCTCTTTTGGTCACTCGTTGAATTGTATGCACCTCTTTTGGTCCCTAGCTGAATTGTAGGCACCTCTTTTGTGTGAGACAGCTAGCCTGGAAATTTAAGGCAGTTCTATTCTAAAAGCCGTACCATTGACCTTTGGTTAAGGATGGATGAATCCCTTCCATTCAACCACAACCTCCAGAGAATATATATATATATATATTCTGTCTAATCAAACTGATATGCGATCCTATACATTAATGGCCATGAAACACAGAATTGAAACAGGATGAGCCCATATGAGCTTAGCCTGTTTCAGAATGAAGGTGTAAACTAAAACAGCCAGCCAAGAACACAGGACCACCTTAATTCAATTCCTAAAATATTAACATTATTCGCATCCATTGCCACAACACATTTACCTACTCCAATGTTTAATTGGTTGCTGCATGGATGCATGCATGCAGCATTTCAAGAATCTTGCTTGTTACTCAGAATAAACAGATATATTATTAGATAAAATAATAAATTTAATATATTTCTTCACTAATTTGTTGTTTTTCAAGATAAACAAATGGCTAATGTAACTACAAGGTTAAGAAATTGACTCTTTATTTATGCTATTCAATCTAGCAGCTTGGTATAATTAATAAACAAACTGTTAATATGATATTCAATTCAGCAATTCGGAACAGTTAATAAATTACAACTTATAGGTGTTGTTAATGTAACTATAAGGTTGGAGAATATGCTCTTGTATGCCTAACACGGGTTGGAGATAAACCAAATAATAATGATTGTTGTGGGGCATTATATTAAGACAGATTGGGTAAGCTCAAATCATAACAGGGATACTATTATCCCTATCCGTACATAAGTATATAATTGAAAATTGGAGATGGGGCAAAGCCTATATTAATAACAAATATTTTCCAGCTCATGATTTGAAGGATGTTTAGGAGAATCTACATTATAAGATAGATATATATATATGAGCTAGCAATAATGCATGCATGCATATATAATATTTATGATATATGATTGATTATCTGTTTCTTCTTATCAGTTTCCACTAAGATATTGTCATATATACTCTGCAGATAGACAGCAAAGAGCAATGATTAATCAAGCCTGTCTCTTGTATGAACCATGCATGCATGTGAAATCTTGATTTCCAGAAAAGTCCGCAACTTTATACGTGAAACTCATCTTGTGACTCGAATCAGTAAAAAAAATCACAAGAAAGTATATAAACATAAGCTGTTCATATCTGACTTGCTTAAATCAAGAATAGAGACGAAAGACGGGAGAACATGTATAAATAATTTCTATTTGTTTTTATTCTGGTAATAACTCCAAGAACACAAACAAAAAGTTTTTTCCTGTTAACTGTTGCCAGGGAATTTGAAGGACTGACTGGTAAATCATTTACAAAGGCTAGAAGGCAACTGCCCTTACACCACTGGGGCATAGCTTTCTAGTGTGTATCTGTCTGTTTGTTTCTCTCAATCTTTTCTCAAGTATTCTACTTTTAGCCGTAAAATAAAAGCCCAAAAAAACATAAATGGATGAATATGTCAAATGTTGTATTTCTGTTGAAAATGGAATGGGGATCATCCTCTAAACTCCAGAAGGATTGATCCTTGTCTAGGAAGGAGAATAGCGCACATTGATCCTTGTCTTGATTGGCGTTCGACAAGAAGGGCAGTCGTTCATTCCTTGCTTCTCGTGACGAATGTTGCACTGCGTGCAAAGAACTTGATGTGCACACGGTAGGAAAACCACCGAAATTTCGTCTGTCAAACACATAACGCACTCTCGTTCTCGCTTTTCACCTCCCTCCCTCATCATAGGCCCCAACTTACCATAGCCCGAGCCAATGCCCCTCCGGAGTGCCTCTATTTTTGAAGCTTCAGACGCTAATATTCGTACAGAGATTTCACTTGCAAGCTTGTCGATTTCATTTTTACACTTCTGCATCTCTTTTTCTGCATTTTCTCTAATATTATCCTCCTCTATTTTCGCCAAAGCTCCCAGTCGCTCTCGTTTACCCTGCAGGAATTTGGCCTGCCTAACATGTTCTTCTTTCTCCTTCTTTTCCTGTTCTGCAAGAGCCTGAAAACGCTCTTTTTCATCAGTAACGAAAACAGTAAAGGGTAAAGCAAATTAAAGCCTCGATCAATTAGAAATCAATCATTCCTGCAATGAAAGCATACCTCGATCTGTTTTAGCCGTTTCTTAGCCTTCTCTAATTGCTGCTCCAAGTTAGCTCTTTCGCATTTCAGAGCTGAGAATTTTTCCTGCAATAAGCTCTTCTCGGCCTCCCCACCTTGACACTTCTTCAGTGCCTCCTGCTCTCTCACCATGGCTTCCTGGGATTTTCGAGACGACTCGAGAGAATGCGATTTTGCAGCCTCCATCTTCTTTTGAAGCACGGCATGTTCCGCTTCGAGCCTATGAAGCGAGGAGTTAGCCATCTCCATCTGGGCACTAGCGTTGGATATTGCGTACTCCATTTCAGTGAGCCTCTTCAAAGTGTTCTCCTCCAGTGTTTGCTTGTCCTTGAGAAATTTTTCGACCTCTTCTTTTTCTTGTCTCAACGTTCTCAACTCGGCTTGATCCTTGCTCAGCCTTCGAGTAACCATCCTAACCTTCTCGGCTGCACAATCTGACAAATCGGTGATTTCTTTCTCTAGCTTGTGAACGCAGGAAATCAGCGTTAATATCTTTTCATCTTTCTCGTTTTGAGCAACGTATTTCCCCTGAGATTCGTCGTAAGGGATACCGGTATAATAACTTGACAAACTGGAAGAGGTTGAGGTGTTGCCCGGGGGCTTTGGAGATGGGATTATCTTAGAGGAAGTGAGTTTCGTTGCTGTACTAGAAGAACCGGGTTGAGGAGGATTTAGGGTTTTGTCGAGAACCATGCTGCCCCAGGAAGTAAATTTGGCCTTAAAGGAGGGCCCCCCCTTACCCACACGACCTTTGTAGGTCTTCTCGAAATGAAACGCCTTTTGCCGTAGGAGATCTTTCTTGGAAAGAAGTGACGATCCCTTTCGACCAGCCCCGCCGGATTTTTCTTCGGCACCTAAAGACTTCCCCTCCATCTCCAGAAGGGACACCGAGCCTTCTTTCCCAGTCATCGCAACTTCGCGAAATCGCGAGTTTTTCGGTAGTTGAGACGCGGCAACAGCTTTAGACTGCGGGTTTTGAGAGCTAGTAACGGAAGATTTCAAAAGATGTGATTTTTGATTGTTTGAACTGGCTTTAGAAACTTCGGTTTTCGACTGGGGAGCCTTTGTATCAGACGAGCTCTCCCCGTGATTTACTTGACCAAAGAACTCGCACGATGGATCTCCCTTCACTGCACATGCGTGTAACAGGTTCAGATCGCAAATCAAGAGGTACCACATCGCTTCAGCAACGGTTAAAAACGGCTTAACTTCCCTCAGCACACAGATCATCTCGAGGATCGCGTACTCCACTAGGCTATCGAACTCCTCGAATACCTGGTACCTAGTACCCAAATACCTTTCTTTTGTTAACAAAGCCAACGCACCATCAACAACATTCGAGACAACATCCTTAACGCCATGATAAAGTCCACTCCTCAAAACAACCAATTCCGCGAGTTCCTGGCTGTACCCACATTCAACTATCTTCTTGATTGCACTCCGGAAAGCTGCATGAAGATTACTTATTAGAAGTTTCTCGAGCTCACATGCAACCGGATCGTCCCAATCAGCTACTTGTGAACTTTCCATTTCACGTTTCTCGTTAGTCTGCCCAGACTGCAGGTCAAGTGATGCAAACTCATTTAGCGTGTTATGGAGCTTTTCCTCTAATAACTCGTATCTCGGGAATTCTGTCAGAGACGGAGCCGGTGAATCTACGGGAATGTCTAACGGGAATTCGGACAAAAACTTCCTCTTATTCCTACTTCCGTTCTCTTGGGTTGAAACAGAAGATACCATCTCATTGCTACCATCATCACTGCCATCCATTTCTTTTTTGCTAACCATTTTGTTCGAACTTCCCCGACTACTCGATTCTTTGGCTACATACAATTCTCAATGCAATAGCAGAAACTCATTAAAATGGTCTCGAAAACAATCAAACAATCCAAGAATCTGAAAGACTAATGGATTAGCTAACGATAAGTCGATAACCAACATGAGATTAGATTCTAATCAGCAATGAGCAAAATTGATTGAAAATCACAATGGGAAGGCAAAAAGAGTCATAACTACTTAGTACAAGTGAAGAACTCAAACAAATTATTCATCCACAATTTCATATACAAAATTAACAAAGAAATCAATAGAAAATTACTAATCCAACTAAATATAACTTAAACAGTATAACCAAAGCCACAGACTCTAAAACCTAATAGACTATAACAGTATAACAGCCCCTACTGAACATCACAAAAGAAACAATCAAAATAACAGCCAGAAAAGGGCAAAATCAGGTGCAAGAAATGGAAAAAACGAAGCAACAAAAATCTGGGTATTGGCCAAATAGAGAAATAAAGGATTAAATCAAACCAAGAAGCAAGAATTCAATCCTGAATGAGAAAGGGCACTCACGAAATGCACAAAATCGGCAAGGTGAAGTCTCCCCGGTTCTTGAGGTGCCTTATAGGCTATGGCGCCACTGTTCTTCGAGCTCTTTCGCCCTCGCCTCTGCTCGCCTGAGTGTTCGTTCCACTCTCGCAACAGTGCGGTTGGAGAAGGCTTTATATGGGGGCGCTGCCACACATACTAAACTCTATGCGGGTTAACTCTGCTCCTTCACTTTTTGGCAACTTCACCAAACCATGGTTAGGCTAAAGAAGGTAATTTTAAAATTATATAAATAAATAAATGTAAAATCATTGATAAAGATTTGTTTAACATGTAAAATTATTTAATATTTTTAAATTTTTTGAATACTTTTTTTATAATTTTAAAATTTATTTTGTGTGCTAAATAATATTTTAATGTAATTTTTAGATATATACATTTTATATACTAATACTAAATCTAATATTATGAAAAATTAAACTGTAAATAACTTTAATCAAACAGTGCTAATTGAATATAACACATAAAGTGAGAATGAATGAGTAGTAAATATAATTGGCAAAATGAAATAAAGATATTACCTTATTTGAAATACTAATAATATTGCATTTATATTAATACCCTAAAATAATGTTATTTTCCCTTCTAGTTTCACATAATAGCCTACTTGTTAAGGGTCCAAAAGCTTAGATTATATACACAAATATCGATGTGACAAAACATATATATATATATATATATATATATATATATATATATATGATAATAATAACATTTGGTTTGATGATTATTATATTTCACATCTTCTTCGTATTCAATAATAGATTTGTTGAATTATTGCAATTAATATCAACCTGACCAATCAACTAAATCACCTAGGTTAGTCAAACACTTATTTAGTTACCTAATATGTAATTATGAGGTATATATAGTATGCCCTTTTTGTAATTACGGTCACTCTAGTCATTCAATCCCAATGAGGCCAACTATTACACAACGTATATAACCCTAACATTAATGCATATGGTAAGGTGCAAGTAGGCAAGGTGAACATGGACGATAATAAGGTAAATAGACAAATGTTAGCACATGAAAAGAAACAATGATTATAATTGAGACAGTGATACTGATAATGAATAAGTAAGCGAGTGATGCAGTAGACAAATGGTGAAGAAGATTGGTGAGTGATGATGAGTATGCAGGTGAAGTCATGAAGATAGATTCATAGAAGTAAACATATATTTGAAGTGAGAGTTTATCATAGTTAACATTAACATAATTATATGCAAAACTAGACATGTTTTTATTTTTGAAATTATGAAAGAAAAAAAAAAACTTTCAATTATCCATTTTTTAAAAAGTTAGTAAAGTGTATGATTATTAAACAACAACCATGTCAATCCATGCTATAGGTCCCATTAGCCAATTCTTAGTGTCATATTTTTATTGGATACATAAATTTATTTTCAACTCAACATAGTGTCAACATAATCATTAGTAATTCATGACAATAAAAAATTATTTTTCTTCTCCCTAAAGGTTGAATCTTAATCTTAAAGGTCCCCTATATCCTCAAATCACGGTAACTTAATGACTCAGTACACATGGCAAAATGCAGGTGCACACAAAAAATCTGTCCACTTTAGACATAATCTCCATATTGTTACCGCGCTGAAATTCAAATCTTAATCTTTTTTTCCAAATACTATCTGCAAACCATTGAGTTAAGTCTATATGAGCAATAATTTGTTTTTAATAGGGGAGAGGTAAAGGTAATTAATCATAGGGATAGGAAATGTTTTGCTTGGACTTCCATGGGGCAAATAACAAATAGAAAGAATGCAGGGGGCAGAAACAAGAAAACAAAAACCGGAAAATGGCTGTAAAGAAGAAGGTCAAAGACAGATTTTTTAGCATGTATATATGTATGTATGCCCTTAGAAAGAAAGCTGAAGAAGAAGAAGAAGACGAAGAAGCGCAGTAGTTAAAGAATGGTGAACGATCCTCCTCAAACCCCCACAAAGGTACGATCTTTGGATTCGTTTCTATTCTTAAAATTTGGGGTTTTTTTTTGTTGTTCTTGTCCGATTGATTTGTGGTTTTTCGTGGGCGGGTTTTCAGACAGCAAAAAGGGGCCCGAACTCGGTGGATGTTTGGGCGGTGCAATGCGGGCAGTGCTACAAATGGCGAACAGTCGAAACCCCAGAAGAGTACGAGGAAATCCGGCGGAATTTCACGCAGGACCCGTTTGTGTGCGCCAAAAAACCCAACCAAACCTGCGAGGATCCGGCGGACATTACCTACGATGCGTCGAGGACTTGGGTGATCGACAAGCCGGATCTCCCTAAAACCCCCGACGGGTTCACGAAGGTGCTGACGATGAGGAAAGATTACAGCAAAATGGATATCCATTATACCACCCCGACCCGGAAGCGCCTCAGATCCTCCATCCAAGTCGCCAGTTTCCTCAAAGAAAACCCGGAGTTTTCCAACTTATCCGTCGCCGATTTTAGCTTCAAAACGCCTAAAGTCATGGAGGACACCATCCCTGCTTCCGCCGCAGCTGCGAGCAGCAAGAAAGGTCCGGGTTCAATCTCCGGCGCCAAATGACCCGGGCGCCAAATGACCCGGTTGTGTTTCTAGTCAGTCCTAGGAACCCTAATTTCAACATCCTAGTATTTTTTTTGGGTTTTATTTAATTTTAGAAGTGTTACGATTTCCCTGGATATGGTGTCTGGTCTTGGTAGGGACTAGGGTGTTTGTCTGTTGCTTCTGTAACTCTGCAAGAAATGAAGGATTTTGTGTATCCCAACTTCACAAAACAACATAATTTCTGTATTAGGTTTCCTGTGATATGATTTGATATGATGAATTGCTTCATTTTCTTTACCATTCACTTGCTTCTCCAAACTTATTTACTGTTTTTCTTTTTTAATTTTTGATAGGCAAAGTTTTACTTTTCATGGTAGATGTTTCGTCGAACGATCGACGGTCTATGGTCGATTTTTAGACTTTACAGTTGCATTTGAGCTGTCGTGCTTTAGACTTTACAGTTGCATTAGACCTTACAGTTGCATTTGCAGTCGTTCCTTAGACCTTACAGTTGCATTTGCAATTCAATTACTGTCTGTTGTCATTCTTTGTAATAGTCATTTTTTAGACTTTATAGTTGCATTTGCAGCTCAATTACGGTTTGTTATCGTTCTTTAGACCTTACAATGTTGTCGTTCATTAGACCTTACAGTTGCATTTGCAGCTCAATAACTGTCTAAAGTCGTTTCTTAGACTTTACAGTTGCATTTGCAGCTCAATTACGGTTTGTTATCGTTCTTTAGACCTTACAATGTTGTCGTTCATTAGACCTTACAGTTGCATTTGCAGCTCAATAACTGTCTAAAGTCGTTTCTTAGACTTTACAATTGCATTTGCAGTTGAATCAACGATACTTTGCAAAAAGATTTCAACTTTTTCCCATTGATGCAAAATGTCAAGTGTGATCAAGGTTACATCTTCATCACTGCAAAGGTAAAACAACAACTTTCCTTGTATAGAAGTATATATCATATTACAAACACAATTCAAATCGATTTTACATTCTATAACTGAATATTTACACGTATCGCTCGTATCTCTAGACGCATATACGATCCTTCCCGGCTTCAAACTAATGGGAAGTCGATTACTGAAATGTGAAAGCGAAAACGAAGAAGAAGAAGGGTATTGGTTGGAATCTCATCTCATCTAAGAATGGTGTCAGTCAGGTGTTAGTGTTAGTCACTAATCCTGCTACTTGAAAAACGCGATTGATTCCCTCCGGGTGTCTAGTCCGGGTTCGTATACTCCAGCAACATGTGCGGTGACCTGTAAATCTTCACGAGCGTCCAGTACAGGACCTCCTCGACCCCAAGCTCACCCTCGGCTCTCGCAGCATAAATATCCTCACAGATCGCAATCAATCTGCCAAAACCACCATATTAACGAGATCTCACCATAAAAATGTCTTTCGTGTTTCCATATTTCAAGATATTCGTTTACTCTCTATCACTGTTGCATAAATCGTGCCTAGGCGTTCTAGGCGGTCCCCAGGCGCCTAGCGATTTTTTCAACATTGCTCTCTATACAACAACGGGGTGAAGTAATATACCTGTCACATGACGGGAGATTCTCGACCGGGATTCTCATTCGCAAGTCGGAGCACTGAAGCCGGATAAACCGCCCAACTGCTAGTACGAACGTAATGTAGAGACCCCAGATACTAAACTTGCTAAGTGTCTCGCCAAGCAAGCCCTCTAGCATAGATTCGATAGATTATTAACGATTTTAACATCTATTTCGGTTTCTACTAACATAAATGTAAATTAATACTCACGTGGAGTTTCTTCTGATACGATGATGGCCATGGGCCCCGTCCACCCTCCACACCCGCTAACATCCAACGAATTGGTATCGTGGAAGGACCACCACTCCGAAACTCCACGATTCAAAACAATATCAGCACTCACGTCGATTTCCTTCAAAATATATAAGTGCTGAAAATTAAATAGTTCATCTTATAATCATCAAAATATAAATTCCTATAGCCTATAAGCTACTAGACAAAAGAACAATCATAAATTCCACGGAGACGTGGATAAAGCATACCTGCTTTTCGAAAGGCCTAACATCTCCCGAACCAGTCACCCGAAAAAATCTCGGATAGATGTGTTCAACTCTAAAGCTACTGGCAGAGCCATTTATAACTTTCTCGACTTTTGACGGTTGTGGAGGATCAACGGTTAAGTCGTATTTCACAACTTCCTTCCCTTTCGGCCTGTCTCTCGCGAGAACCCAAGAAAACTTAATCTCCATGTTGCTATTGAAAGACTGAGTGAACCTCCTCTGAACCGCTTCCGGGACAAGCCACAAACTACTGGAGTCGGCTTGACAGCAAATCAATTGGATATCATACACGTTATACGCATCAAGACAACCATCGGGATCAAGATTGTTAGTATCGTAAATCTGATCCCACGGGATTCTTTGGCATAGAGTCGTCTGGTATAGCGTCAACCTGCCGCCATCAGTCTTGATATCGAGCTGAACACTCGCATCATTGATGGGATTTGCAATGTTCGTTGGATTACCACTGCTGTACATCTGAAGGAATAGGAGTGTCTATTAATAGCCGGTGACAATATCAAAGCAAAACAACAAAGAATACGAGATAACAATTAGGTATTTTTTTTTGTCATGCCACGAGGTGTCCTGAGCAGGCCAGATTGGTTTTTCCATACTCAGACTAATCCCCGTTCGCACCGGTTTGGCCCAATTAAGGGGCAAAGTGTTGGCCAAATTGGTTTTTCCATACGAGAGGGGGTTCGAACTCCCGACCTCTCTTAAGGGACAAGAGTGCACGGTCACTCACGCCAACCAAGCTGGTTATAACAATTAGGTATTTTGTTGTTGAGTAAAACAAAAAGGCTTGCCGTGACTGAACAGCTAATGATACGATGATATTTCAAATATATGACACCCGAATATCTTTAATAAAATCACGGCCAACATTACATTCTCAAAAGCAGATAGTGTAAATTACAGAAGACACTTACCAGCATGGGAGCCCAAATTACACAGATTAAAATGAAGAACAAGCAAATCCCGTTGCAGAATTTAGTCATCTTGGTCTGCTTCTCGCCTGGTTTATGTGTTGCTCGATTCAGAACAGCATCACATTTGACAAGATACAAGCTTGCATTTATGTCTTCTAGCTATAAGAAGATACCGAAACATCACCATCATGAATTTTGTTAAGGGTCCTACATCTATAAAATAAGAGAGAACATATGGGTTTATAAGGTCATGGGTTAGACTAGCTAATTGGTTGGATTCAATCTTTTAGTATGGTTTGGCCTATGTGCATTATAGCCCAGTTGAGTGACCCTGACCCAATCTTTGTTTATAACATGGTATCAGAGCCTGTTCGGTCCACTTTGAGTTCACCCTCTTATGGGTATTGGTGGCATCCAAGCTTTCGTAAGCCCGCTTTGGTGACGTCTAGAGTTTGGCTTATAAGGCCATGGGTTAGACTAGCTAATTGGTTGGATTCAATCTTTTATTGTGGTTTGACCTATGTGCATTATAGCCCAGGTGAGTGACCCTGGCCCAATCTTTGTTTATAACAAATTTCAAGACTATTCATTAGGTAATGCAAACAAGAATCGATATATCAATATATTTACACAATCACATGCAAACGCGCCTCTTTTATCATTTTTATTTGTGGAGAGGACTCACCTTTAACCAGTCGTACATTGTCAATGATGTTTTCGTGCATGACCAATCAAGCACGCATCTCAGTTCATAGAGGAATGGCAGGGCACGGTAAAGTCGGTAACCAATATAATTGACCCGCGAGATTTTGCTGGTTAGAAACTGGCGATACAATGTACTTTTGTGGGGAATTCCATGACGGATTTGGATGGCTTGTAAAGCCAAAGAAATTGTTTTGGTGAGATATATTGCACGGAGGGCTAATCCCGCAGCACTCTGCTGTAAAGAATCCGTACTCCAAGCATATTCCGTGACAACATATGTGAAAAGAATGAGATTGAAAAGGTAGAAAATCACTTTCCCCGAGGTGAATGAAGAAAGGTATATGACTCGATCAACCATAATCAAGAAGAAAATAACCTGCATGGAGCCATGAATAAAATCAGAGAATTATATAAGCTTTCTGCAGAATAAAATAAGCTCATGTTAGTACGTGCTTAGTGCTTACCATCAGCATAAATACGAACTCTTTAGGGAACTGATCCTCTAGCTGAGAAACGTCGAGAAAATCACTCTTATTTTTTATAACAGATTGGTAGAAAATAGCGACCAAGAAAAACACAGTCAGATCAGCACCGAAGATGTAGGCATAAAGATCGATTTCTCTTCTGCCACCTCCAATGATGGATAGTATAGGGTACGGGAACCTAATTTTTTCGACGAAACCCATGGATTGTGCTTTAAGAATATCCTGTGCCACGTCAGCAGCCGGAGTGAGGGACTTGAACGGTTCTTCGGGTGTACATTCTGTAAGCGGGCACGAAGAAACCACCTCAAAAACCGCTAAAGCCATGTTTGGATTTTCAGCGCTCTTCTCGATGCTTTGAATCTGAACCCTACTCACGCAGGAGCAATAATTAGGGTTTTCGTTCTTGCATCTGTCGTTATGCACCAACAACAGCAACTGGTTTATTCCCGATTCGATTCTCTCGGGCTGGATCCCGTACTCGGGCCACACGTTCACATCCATGGACAATTGGACAAAGTACGGGGGCGATTCCGCTTCCTGTGTCAGCGATTTCCAGTATCTGCAACCGCTTCGGATCACGATTTTCAGCATACTTTTCAACGGCTGAAATAGCTTCTTCACCTTCTCATTCCAGCTCGACCCCATCGGAACTTCTTTCCAGTCCACTAGCCTTCCTTTAATATTACCATACGCTAGAGAAAACCATTCCCCGTCTTTTGCAGTTATAGAACTCTGCACGAGAGTGGACAAGTACACCATAAATAACGGTAGCGAACTAATCACAAAAGACGATGTTATCCTCTTGGTCGGAAACCCCAACTCGGGAAGAAAGTTCGACTGGATGCTGAAACCGCAATGTTGAATCACAACTTGATAAAGATACTGAATCAAAATGTAGAATTCGGTATAGATTAACATGACTATCCAAAAGATGTAGCTTGGCCCGGTGTTGACGCAAAGAGCGTATAGAAAGAGAGCAGCGAGGTAAAACATAGACAACAAGCTGAAATTCCAAAGAAACACGAGAACAAAGCAACAGTAGCAGACAACATCGTTGTTGGAACGCATCTGATACCATATGTGAGAGAATATTCTTCCGATTTGCAGACTTGCAGCTTCAGACGCTCGGCTCTTGTCGGATTGCAGAGAAGATGCTCGATCCAGGAGTGTACTCCTCGTGTATTGGCTGTGTCTCTCACCGTGTATACCCTCTCCAGCTGGCGAAGACTCGGAATCGGAATCTTCTTGCGTTATGTTCAAAAAGCTGACAATGTTGTTGACTGCTAGATTTCCGATCGATTGTACCTGAGAGACTCCATCCCCGATTAACTGTACAGCAGAAGCCAACGGGTGGTCTTTCGATTGGCTATTTGTATCTTTCCGTTCTGTTTCTGTATCACTAAGAGAATTATCGTCTGCATCTTCTTCAATTTCAGTTATCTCGTATAGAGGAGACTCTATAGAGTGCTTTACAAATTCCAACGTGAATTGGTTGGCAAACCTGGCAGTTCCAGGAGATTCGGGCAAATCAAACGCCAAATCCGGATGGGAATTCGTCTCCTGTTTCCCGGGGTCACTGGTGTCGAAGTCCATAAGCGAAGCGATTTTCCGCCGCCTCAATCCTTCACTAGCGGGAGAAGTTTCACCACACGTGCCAGTAGGATTCACGCTATGAAGTTGGACCTGTAGGTTGAGCATCTCGGATTTCATCTTCTCGACTTGCTGGTTTCGCTGGCGTTTCTGCTCATCCGATTCGCGAATGTGCTGTAATTGTTCTTTCTTCCAAGAAGCTTTCTTCTCTTGCTCACATACAATGGCGCCAATTTGTTCCGCCTCGAGATACCGGAACACGTAATCGAACTCCGACGAGGAAAACATATACGACTGCAACGATACTAGAACAAATATGATGATCTCAACCAAAGCCGATCTTGAAGTAATCCGAAACCCATAGTCATATTTATAAAACCCAATCACCTCATAAATGTAATCAACGGTTTCACATTTCCCCGCATTAAAATCACCAATAAACGGAGCTTGATAAGCAAGAGAGAGTACAATAACAGCAAAATTGTATATACGTAGATACTTGAATATCTTGTTTTTCTGCTTGAGGATTTTAAGTCTCATCCGGAAGAAGATGAGAGCAAAACCAAGGTATCCAAGATGAAGAATGTCATACTCAAGGGTACCCGTAATCAAAATCAAAGCCAGCACGAGATCCAAAAGATGACAATAGCAGTAAAGTCTCAGGTAGTCGAGAAAAGTCCACATGCTTTTGGTTTCAAAAGACAGATCTCGCCAAACGAAAGAATTCTTACGCTGAGAAATCACCTGGCGATATGTAAATGGCCATGAAAAGCTCGAAGCACGATCTGCTCGAAGCTTGAAACATGCAAGCATAAAGACAGCGAAGTAGCTGATCAGCATCCGAGGATCATCAACCGTAAGCCCTATCAACAATCAACAATAAACATAAATAAATAGATCGTTTTCACATACACTCAAAGAGATGAATGCGAGGTGTTGGAAAATAGGAAGTACTGGGAAATAGGAAGTGCTTGTCTAGAGCAATGCACCATTTATTGTAGCTGTCTTCTCTATCCTTGGAAAAAGGATTAGGTTTTGTGTGTGCAGCCTAGCATTTATTGTGTATCTTATCTGTTGTCTTTCCAATGCTTTTGTTGTGCCTATATATTTAGTGTGTAATCTGTAACTTGATAAGATACAGAAATGAAAGCTTTGTTCTACCCTTTTTCTATTATTTCTAAACATGGTATCAGAGCCACCTTCTTTGGGCCTGAAAACTTCTTCAGATGAACACAGTGAACTGTGTTCTTAACCACTGCTATTGGTCTCTTTCTCGTTTTTCATCCTGGAGGATTTCTTTTCGCAAACTGGTGTGTGAAACCATCTTGTGAAGCGCCGGCGACCCTGACCAACCTTTTCCGGTCACCAACAGCCTCCACACGCGCCACCACACAGTCGCAGCTCCGACGTCACGCGCCGGCGCGTGGACCCCTTTTCCGGCGAGCTTTTCCAGCCATTTTTTTTCCAGATCTACTTGTCTCCTGTCTGCGACCCTACTGTTTTTTTTTCCCACATTTTTCTACAAATATGGCAGAAGGAGAAATTTTAAACAGTGTCCAAAATCCTGTCCAACCTAAAGTCTATGTCCCAAATCTCTCAGGAAACTTGATTATTACCACTGAAAAACTCATTGGGTCCCAAAATTATCAAGATTGGGCATCAGCAGTTGAACTATGGTTTATGGGCCAAGGTGTTGTTGACCATCTCACTACAACAGCAGAAGAAATCCAGCATGAAAAAGACGTTTGGGAGAGGGTCGATGCCCAACTGTGCAGCCTGTTATGGCTATCCCTGGCCCCTGATTTGATTCCTATGTTTAGGCCATTCAAAACCTGTTCTTCAGTATGGAAACATGCTCAGTCTCTCTACACAAATGATATCTCTCGTTTTTACTCCATTGTTAGTGAGATACTAAATGTAAAGAAATCAGGGATGTTAATGGAGAAATTTCTAGGAAAAATTCAAGGGCTTATGGCTGAATTTAACAAGCTTATGCCTATTGGAGGATCACCGGAAGAGCAGCTTGCCCAACGTGACAAATTCTTTGTAGTCCTTACTCTTGCCAAGCTTGAACCTGAATTTGAGCAAGTCCGAAACAGTATACTTGGAGATGGAACTGTTCCAAACACCAAAGAGATGTTCAAAAGACTCCTTCAAGTCTCTTCTGTTTACAAAGAAAATACACCATCCTCTATCATAGTTGATCATTCGGCCCTTACTACTCAAGGTCATCATGGTTACAATAGAGGAAGAGGTCGAGGAAGTAATCGCGGTGGTTGAGGTGGAGGACGAAATCCATCATTTCGTTTTTGTGATTTTTGTAACAAGCAAGAACATACTCGTGAGGTTTGTTGGAAGCTCCATGGAAAACCAACTGTGGCTAATGTAGCTAAGTCTTCATCTGAAAATCCAAGTACTGAGGACTCAAATACTCATGTGATCTCTAATGTCGAGTACGAAGAGTTTTTACAGATGAAGGCTGCCAGAACCAACATTTCTCCTGAAGTATCCCACACTGTTCTTGCTTCACAATCAGACTCGGTTTGGGTCTTAGACTCTGGAGCCACTGATCACATATCTGGTAACCCTTCCTTTTTCTCTCATATTAATTTTATGGATACGCTTCCTGCTGTTACCTTTGGTGATGGATCAAAAGGAAAGGCTAAAGGAATTGGGAAAGTCAATACTCATTCCTTGTCTTTATCTAATGTCCTATATATTCCTGGTTGTCCTTTCAATCTTATTTCGATTCATCAACTTACACACTCTCTTGATTGTTGTGTTACCTTTTCTTCTGATTCTGTGGTGATTCAGGACCGACAGACGAGGAAGACGATTGGTAAGGGATATGAATCACGAGGACTCTACCATCTCCATTGCTCTACTCTTGACAACACAGCTTGCATTGCTTCTGTTTCACCTTTTTTGAATCATTGTCGTTTGGGACACCCTAATCTCAATAAATTAAGACAACTTGTTCCTGGTTTGACAAACTTGAAAACCATAGAATGTGAATCATGTCAACTTGGGAAACACTCAAGAGCCTCATACCCTTGTAGGATCAATAGGAGAGCCAATGCTCCTTTTTCCTTAGTCCACTCTGATGTTTGGGGACCATGTCGTGTCTCAACCACCTTAGCATTCTCATATTTTGTTGTCTTCATTGATGACTATTCTCGGTGCACTTGGGTCTTTTTAATAAAAAATCGTTTTGAATTATTTGATGTGTTTCAGAAATTTTACAATGAGATTGTGAATCAATTTGGGGCATCTCTCAAAATCCTACGCAGTGATAATGCAAGAGAATACTTTTCTGACCCTTTCACTTCTTTCTTCTCTTCACATGGAATTCTGCATGAAACTTCATGTGCTAGAACTCCACAGCAAAATGGAGTTGCTGAACGAAAGATTCGACATCTTGTTGACACAGCCCGTACTTTGCTGATTCACAACAAGGTTCCTAAAAGGTTTTGGGGGGATGCCATATTGCATTCTTGTTACCTCATAAATCGAATGCCTTCCTCTATTTTGCAGGGAAAAATTCCTATTCATATCTTACTCCCACAAGAACCCCTCCATAAGCTTCAGCTACGAATCTTTGGATGTACTTGCTTCGTTCATGATTCTTCCCCGGGGCGTGACAAACTGGATGCCAAGGCAATAAAATGTATTTTCATTGGATATTCTCGTCTCCAAAAGGGCTTTAGGTGTTATTGTCCTAAAACACACCGTTTTTATACCTCCTTTGATGTTACCTTCTTTGAAACTACTCCCTTTTTCTCTTCTACCTCTACTATTGAGTCTGATTTTCTAGAGGAACCCATTGAAGTCACAGAAGTTCTCCCTAATCCTACCTTTTCTGAACCAGTGTCTCCCACTATACCAATGCCAGCCACTCAAGAGGAAAGACATGTTTCACCTTTCCTGTACACCTACCAACGCCGCAACCGCCAAGATCTCCAAGAGGGTACACGTCCAATTGATTCATGTCCTGCATCATCGTTGCCCGCTGACACGGTCCAAGACACCACGACAAACTCTCCCATTGCCAGTCGAATAGGTAAAAGGACCACTCGCAATCCTTATCCTATCTATAATTTTCTTACACAAAAGAGATTGTCCCCATCATATTGTGCTTTTATCACAAGTTTGTCTACTGTCTCAATTCCCAAGAATGTTAAGGAGGCGTTAAGTCATCCAGGATGGAAACAAGCAATGGTGGATGAAATGGAAGCACTACATTCTTCTGGGACTTGGGAGTTGGTTCCTTTGCCTACTGGGAAAACTGTGGTTGGTTGTAGATGGGTGTACAATGTGAAGATTGGTCCAGATGGACAAGTTGATAGACTTAAAGCACGCCTTGTTGCTAAAGGATACACACAGGTGTTTGGTATTGACTACACAGATACTTTTTCCCCAGTAGCCAAGATCACCTCTATCCGCCTTTTGCTCTCAATAGCAGCCAACCGCCACTGGCCATTATATCAATTGGACATCAAGAATGCCTTTCTACATGGTGACTTAAAAGAAGAAGTATATATGGAGCAACCTCCTGGCTTCGTGGCTAAGACAGGAACTAATCTGGTTTGTCGCCTCAAACGCTCTCTCTATGGGTTAAAGCAATCTTCACGTACTTGGTTTGGGAGGTTTAGTAAGGTGGTTCAACATTTTGGCATGATTCAAAGCAAGGCCGACCATTCTGTCTTCTATAAGCATCTATTTGGAAAAAGTATATATCTTGTGGTTTATGTCGATGACATTGTGATAACAGGAGATGATATAGAAGGAATAAATCAGCTTAAGAAGCATTTGTTCCAACACTTTGAGACAAAGGATCTTGGGAAATTGAAGTACTTTCTTGGTATTGAAGTTGCTCAGTCCAAAAAGGGCATCTACGTGTCCCAACGAAAATATGCGTTGGATATTCTTGAAGAAACAAATATGATAGATTGCAAGCCAGTTGACACACCCATGGACCCAAATGTCAAACTTCTTCCTGGACAGGGGGAGCCTCTATCCAATCCAAGCAGATACCGGAGACTAGTCGGCAAACTCCTATACCTGACTATCACCCGTCCGGATATCTCTTTTGCTGTTAGTGTGGTCAGCCAATTCCTACAGGAGCCATGTCAAAGTCATTGGGATGCAGCCATCAGAATCTTGAGATACGTGAAAAGGTCACCAGGTACAGGATTGCTTTACAAAGATCATGAACATACAGAAATTATTGGTTATACAGATGCAGATTGGGCTGGATGTCCTTGGGATAGAAGATCAACTTCAGGATATTGTATCCTATTTGGAGGTAACCTTGTTTCTTGGAAAAGCAAGAAACAAGATGTGGTTGCACGATCAAGTGCAGAAGCTGAATATCAGGCAATGGCTCTTGGGATATGTGAGCTAATTTGGGTTAAGCAACTTCTCACAGAACTCAATGTCTATAAACTTGATCCTATGAAGTTAATTTGTGACAACCAGGCAGCTCTACATATTGCATCGAATCCTGTTTATCATGAAAGAACCAAGCATATCGAGGTTGATTGCCACTTTATTCGAGAAAAAGTTGCGTCCGGAGAAATCATTACTACATTTGTTGGGTCGAATGATCAACTTGCTGATGTTCTCACCAAATCCCTTCGAGGACCTAGGATTGAGTACATTTGTAGCAAGCTTGGAGCATTTGATTTATATGCTCCAGCTTGAGGGGGAGTGTTGGAAAATAGGAAGTACTGGGAAATAGGAAGTGCTTGTCTAGAGCAATGCACCATTTATTGTAGCTGTCTTCTCTATCCTTGGAAAAAGGATTAGGTTTTGTGTGTGCAGCCTAGCATTTATTGTGTATCTTATCTGTTGTCTTTCCAATGCTTTTGTTGTGCCTATATATTTAGTGTGTAATCTGTAACTTGATAAGATACAGAAATGAAAGCTTTGTTCTACCCTTTTTCTATTATTTCTAAACACGAGGAAAAAAAAGGTATAGTTTTCACTGCAAGGTTGAAAAAATCGCTAGGCGCCCTCTAGGCGCCTGGAGACCGCCTAGGGCACCTAGAGCGCCTAGAGCGATTAATCGGCGCGTAGAGCGCCTAGGCTCCGATCTAGGCCCGATTTTTGCAACATTGGCAAGGTTGAAAAAATCGCTAGGCGCCCTCTAGGTGCCTGGGGACCGCCTAGGGCACCTAGAGCGCCTAGGCCGGCGCCTAGTGCGATTAATCGGCGCGTAGAGCGCCTAGGGCACCTAGGTGGCCAACCGCCTAGCGCCTAAGCGCCGATTTAGGCCCGATTTTTGCAACATTAGTTTTCAGAACTGCAATGTTCAATATTGTTGAAACTTGAAAGAAACATACCTAGCCAACACTTATTGCAATAATCGAAATATGTGTTCGAGTTCTTCCAGCAACCATGGCAAAGCATGTTGGCATCTTCATAGTTCGACGACATCTGCTTCTTCCACATGGCGAAATATTCAAGAACAAGAATTGAAGCAAACAGCATAACAAAAACTGGCCAGATTTTACGTATAATGCGCCGATTTAAAAGAACACAGGCAGCAAGTAATGCAATGTAGATTATAGAAATAGCATTAAGCAGAGCAAAACTGGCAAGAAGCAATGCCATCATATTGATCTCAAGCCCGAAAAGATTGAACATATTCTCCACCCAAAACTTGAGATATACTTTTAAGGTAGTCTTCTGCATGTCGAGTCTTTCCCTTCTCAAGGCAATAATCCGTCTTTTATTCCACTTATGACTTTCCCTCATGCTTCCCCAGAGATATCCAAACGAATACTTACTACTGCTGCTATTATCAGCGAATCCTTTGTTCGAAGAAGGCTCATCATCGGGTGATTGGTAAAGAGTACGGCTGAAAGATCCCCATGACTTGCTACTCATGCCTATCCTTTGTTTCGATAGTTCACCGTTGTGTGGTGTTGATTGGATTTCCCCATTGGAAAGAACGGGCAATATATCTTCTGCTGACACAAACAACGGGCAAGGTTCCTCAAATCCACAAGCACCTAAAAGAGAACTAGGCATACTTTTTAGCCAGTAGAAAACATTGTATTGAAGATTGCAAAGGGCAATGATCAAAACTTTTGCCCTCAAACCTGCTTCGAGACCCCAAAAGTTTGGTTTGTATACTCGGAGGCCCAAGAAGAGGGACAAATCATAGTATTTCTGTCCAGGAAACATACCAGCATCTTTACCCCACATCTGAAACAGATACTCGGTGGTGACTAGAAGTGCTGTGTAAACTAGGAACAATTTGGATGGAATTCGGGAAGTTTTAGGTAGATTCGAACAGACGACAATACCAATAAGATAAAGAAATCCAAATGCACTTATTGGAGATAACGTTGCATAAAACACGGAAATAAGCAACATCTTTTGACTGTGCCAAATGATAAACCGCCTGACGAAAGCAACTATTCCAAATTGAGATGGACAGAGAACTTCCGACTTAAAATATTTGCTTTGCCGCCTTTCATAGCTATAGAGTTGCATTACAATTACGATTGCAAGAGACTGCCAAACATTTTCAAACAGCCCTTCATCAGGATTATACCCAAACCATACAAGCAGATCTAGTTTTCCGCACATCCATGACTCGAAACTGGGAAAGATGCCCAAACCATATATGAGAATGAACACTGCAATTGAATATAGCTTTAATGGAAACCAAACACGTCGTCTTGTCTTCTGAAATAGTTGCCTCCCATTGATCCAGAGAAGTAGAAGGAAGATGTACCCAAATGATAGGTAATTCGGCCTAACCAGGTACACTGTGAGAAGGATTGTCAGAAAAGCAATATATGTTCCAAATGATCTATATATCGACAAAACTTTCTTCCCAATAGCACTGAGGTACAGTGCTATCCTCCTCTCTGCAAAAACAATGTTACTACAATATCAGAAATCTAGTTACGATGTGGCAGAAAGTAAGTGTATTTGTGGCAGAAGAATGAGAGATTAGGCCCTGTTTGGTAAAAAAAATTGTCTATAGGCCAATTTTGGCTTATTTGACCACTTTTAATTGTTTGATTTAGTTAAAATATCAATATAAATGTTTGGTTAATTAGCTTTTTGCAACTCCAAAAGGCTAAAATTCAAAAGGCTACTCCAAGCAACTTTTTCAATTAGCTTTTTGAGAAAAGAAATTATACCAAACAGCTATCAGCTATCAGCTAATTTACCAAACACTTTTCTACAATCAGCTAATGTTATCAACTATTTATACCATTTGATTGTGTATACCCTTTAATTAACACAATCAGATAACAGCTATCAGCTAACAGCCATTTTACCAAACAGGGCCAAAACTATTGGACTTCCTCACTCACAAATAACAAAACAAATAAAACATGGGCAAAGTCATACCATGTGAAGAATCATAATTACACTCTCTGGGGGTGGTAGAAGCATAAACTGACAATAGAACCGATTTGTTCAAACCAGCTTTCAAAATGCTAAATCCTAGAGGAGGACAAGGAGTATGCTGCACAATTGCTGAGAATGAGAACAGCATTTCAAAGCCATGGTTATGGATGGCACAGAAGCATGCAAGAAGAGCTACTTCGAGGAAATCCCAAGAACTTTCACTCGCAAGAAGACCTACGGAGTAGTAAAGATGCATCAGAAAGAAACCGAAAAGGAAAATCAGATCCGCAAATAATAAATTAAAGAAACAATAGCGGATAATGTTAATTAAACTGATACAATTAGACAGAAAACGTACCTAGCTGAGACAGAATCACCATACTCAATGATCCCTTTTGCTCTAGAGCTTTTGAGACCAGATTAAGCCGAAGAATGTATAAAAATACAAAATGAGCCTCACATAGAAGGATTAAGGATTGGCGGATCCTCATGCTGATATCATGGCTCAGAAGGTACACAAAAAAGAATACAACTGAAACAAAGGAAAAAAAAAAAAATTACAGTTAGACAAGCCCATAGGATTTATGTCCATGAAAATACTAATACTCAAACACTTCTTGCAACAAACTATTATATAAATACAACTAAGTGCTAATTAACTAAAGGAAACTTTGAAACTTAAACAAGTAACAATACCGCCTGATTGGACATACTATAAACAGCATGGATGAAACCAGGTTTAGCTGCAATCAGGAATATTAAGATCAGCATGATAGGCCGAGAAATTTTGCGCAAACCCCAGGCAATTGTAGCCACAATCAATACTTTGGTCTCTTCCTTCTCTGCAATAAAAGAAAATTAAGAAAGATGGATAGAAGCCAAATCCTATGATATATATCTCAAGTAGGCATAGTTACTAAGTATAAACTTGTTTAAGTAAATAATCAAGATGCACAATTTGATTCAACTACCTATTTAAGGCAAAATATGTTCAATCAAAGAGTGCAAGTCAAGAAACGAAAGGCAACATGAAGAAGCTTTTACTTCCTCTTAATGGGAGAGTGCTTGCAAATCAATTAAGAGAGTGTGACCTTAAACAGAATAAACAGTACAACTACTCACTACACTCTAAAAGAACTTCTGCAGTTTTGAGTAAAGAGATAAGAAAAGCATACAAAACCAATGGTTCTTAATATATGAACTTCTGATGCCATAATCACTAAAGAATTGCTCTTAGTTATACTGACTTTAAAAAACCACTGTTATTGAGATCAAGGTGTCAAGTTAGAACCCATTCCCTGCCCCTCTCCCACCCCAGAGAGACAAAGGGACAGGGGAAAACTTCAGAAACGTAATAAAGCAAACACAAAGCTTCTAATGTTTACTTGTCCACGAAGTTAGTGCATACATCTGTACCTTCCTCAATAGTGCTGGTAGTCAATGGGTGTTGCTCCTCATCGGATAAGCACAGAAAGACAGAATTATTTACCAGGTTACCCACAGCAACAAGAATTCCAAGACAAAATTGGGCAAGTAAGAAGAAACCGGGAATAGGATAATGCCACAATCCAACCATCTCCCAAATCTCCATGTCCTGGACATACATAAGGAAATTAAGTCATTAATTTGATGTTCAGTGGCAGTAGAATGAAACTGGAGAACTTGTCACAAAGAAAGAGCTACCTTCCCAAGATTCAAGTTCAAGAAAGCAAAAGCCACATTGAAGATATACGTGCTCACAGCCCAGAAAAGTATGAAGACTAGTAGCAATCCATTTAATCGGTGCATGCGAAACAGTGAAGGAAAAGCATATAAAATGTAGCCAACATATGCAAGCAGTCCAAATGCACATATACTAGCAAAATGGAAGCTCCAAAATGAGAGCGCAAACAAGGAGACCTGTCAAAGAGCCATTAAAAGTTTAGAATATAGAACTAAAAGAAAAAAAAAAAATGGATAGAACAACACTATAAATAGTAATGTAAATATTAAATTTGAAACTTAATTGAAGATCACATTGACTGCAAGTTCAAAGGTATTGGAAATTTGGAATATATAATTGTTAAGAATCAATTACAGCATAGATCTGGTAATCTCTATTACATAAGAATCCTTGAATATATGGTAGTAGGAAACAATAGTCTTGTAGCATGATTATGAATACTATAAATATAAGCTCTGTAAGATGACTCACAGTTTCTCCATCCAGAGTTTCTAAACTCTACAAGAGGCACTTTTGTATTTGGTTTGTGGGTTGAAGCTCTAGGTTTAGCTTAGTGGTAAGCTAGATCCCTTTCCAAGTAATAGGCCTAGGTTTGAATCTCACCTTCCCCATCCCCCAATAATTATTAAAAATAATAATAATAATAAATAATAAATAAATAAAAAGGATTATGGGTAGCAAAAATTAGATTTTATCTGTAGTTGCAGGTGAAGGTAAAAAGATTTTACTAAATTCATATCATCATATGTATGGAGATGCAGTAATAAAGCTCAAGCTACAAAGATTTGTTGCTTCAGACATGTACCGGGAAGCCATATGTGAAAAAGTTGATTGTGAAAAACCGAAAAACTGTACTTCTCAACAAAACATTGGTATGTCTTACACCAGATCTGCACTCAACAATTCAATACGTACAATTTAGTGAAATCTCAAGCAAGAAGTCATGAAGTGTAACAATAAAGAAGCTTCAAACTGAGAAAAGTAATCACCAAAGAAGCTCATCTATATAACTGCACCACTTGCATTTCAGAGTTCAGACATGTGGAATTCATTCTCTAGCACTAAGGATAGAAGTGGAAAGGGGGAGTCTAATGAGATATTTTGGATTGCAATAAATCTATGGTTCCGTTAAGGCATCTACCATATAGTCATATACCCACCTCTAGTTATGGTGACAGTTATTTAGCATGATATTTAGGCAGAATAGCAAAGGAAAGAAGTAAAAAAAAACATCTCATCCTACCACTTGCCAATGCAACCTCCCATCCCCGGCCACTTTCTCGTCACAATCACAAACCCCAGCAAGGAATTGAAAAAGATTCAGTAACAAGCAATTAGAACCAAGGACTTTCGGTATATGAATAGATAAATGTAATAATAGTTTAGATCAAAGTAAGACACTCGAGAAAATTGACAATTAGACAGACCACAGATAATAAAAATATAGGATCTGCCACAATTACTTGTATTCACGGACGAAAAAGGAATGCCTCAAGGGAAGAAGCTGTTCAGTCAAGGACCCTTCTATGTTGGTCACAATGAGATACATTTCCTCCAAATCACACTTAATAAACGAAAGCTGCAGAGAATTACTCAAAAGCTTAGGATCTACACAAATAAGCTGAAAGAGCTTTATTCTGAAGGAAGGATCAGAAATGTTGTTAACAATGATGCTGAAGAAATACATGAAATAGAAATATTTACCTTTACTGTTCTTTCATCCCAAAATTCTCAAAACTATGTGCTAAGGTTACATTTAAGATGAATATAGAAAGATGGTTTCTATTAGATTTCATAAAGATTCATATAATATAAATTCAAACTTTTTACTAACTTAAGAGAGACCCTAAAACAAAACTACTCAGTTAAACTTGTAGTTTGAAGAAAGTTTTTTAAAAAATGATTCCTTGTTTACTTGTCTGATCTTTAATTCTATCCTTGACTCTTTTCATCTCAACCCATGGATCATTTCTTCACTACTAACTTGGGTAACTCATAAAGCAAAAGATGAGATGCAAAATACTGATGGCAACATGCGCAAGAAGAAAAGTAGCAGCTCTAAGCATCCAGTTCAGTTAGAAATGACGAGTAACCATAGAAGACAAGAAGTATGGTACTCTAGCATATCAAGGCTAAGCAGTATTAACATCAATGTCTTTAACACGCTTAAACATAACTGCCCTATGATGCCAAGAGTACAATTTTTTATGGAGAAAAGCATACCTTGTAGTAAAATATCAAAAGGGCGAGCCCAGAACAAATCTGTTGCCAGCTTGATTTTGCAGATATTTCAAAGAGACCAAGGAAATCAGCTACGGTATGGAACATTTGCGGGAACGGAACAGGGAGCTGATACACATAAAGTAAACAAATGCTAATGCCAGCATATAGCCAAAGAGCCCTCCACCACCTTCAAAGTAATGATAAACATACAGCAACTTGAGTTAATAATAGCTAGATGACAGAACATTTGAATAAGGGAGCTTATGAAAGGAAAAAAAAAAAATGAATTACCTAAAAAGGCCTAAAAAGTTGCTTGTTAAAGACCAATCAACCAGGGAAACACAGCTGCATATAAAGAATGGCAAAGAAAGCCAAGACGGATTGCTGATTCCCACAATTAACTGAATGCCAGGGAGAAATAAGCAAGAGGCCACCCTAAGACGAGAACCTACATGCTCAAAAGCTGATGAGAGATGCCCCCAGCATGAATACCTTGATTGAAACAATCCATATCTGTCACTGCGAATTTCTAAGAAAGTCACACCCGCCACTAATAGATGCAAAGTCAAGAAATAAATTCCTAAGGGTGATCTCCAAGACTGGACTCTGCAAAGACATAAATTAAAGGACTTAATTGTGTCCGTCCAAGAAGAAGTGCATAGGTATAAGTGGAATCAGTCGTAGGATATTAAACATAAGTAATGTACGAAATTAGCAAAAGAGTGGCAGAAAGGAGAAAACTAACTTTATTAGTCCAATTAGCTTTGCCCACCAGGCATCTGCTACCCACCACTCGATACCAACAATGGCCAGTACAGTAAGAAAAATTACTTCTGTAATAACTACAAGAAGAGAAAATACGAAAACGAACCACAAAAGAATCCTCCCTCGGAAACGAAATCCTATAGACATTCAAAAATAATGAGTTGAAATAGTCAGGGAAAGAAAGATATGTCCAAATTAGCATATATTACCACCAGAAAGAAATCCAAATACATGGAAGCAGCTTACCTCGTTTTGGAGCAGTGAATCGAATAAGAAGTGAAGCCACCAAATCAACAAGAGAGATCAAATTCCAATCCAGTAAAGCAGCTGCACACAGATGATGCATCAATGGCTCTTAGAATTAAATACACAAACACATATATAGCATCAAGAATTAAAAGCTTATAGCAAATAAAGAATCAAAGCATTTGGGGAAAAAGATCATTCTGTGGCACATAGATAAAAGGGATAACATTCTGACACCATAGTTAGATTCAACTGAGTATGGCTAAGCGTTACTCCTTATGTAGTCTGTGTTTAATAACACCACAGTTTGGAAAAATGATCACACTTTCCACATGTGTCAGATAGTTGAACACACCAAATTCTGCAATAGATATTACTTTCCAAATTGAACAAATGGGTCTGTCTTGACTAATTACTTTAACTCTAAAGTAGCTGCTGCCTGCTGGAAGGTTGTTTCCTAATATTCCACTAGCAATTTTTAGCTAAAGAAATTTGTCTTTGAAGAAGCAGAAGAAATAGACTCATATTCTAAATAAGGCAATAGCCTAGCCTTTGTCCTTCTATACTGCTCCAAAATAACTAAGGAAATTTCTCCATATCATAACATGCCATCAGAATTAACACAAGTGGGTATGACATCAGAGAGCCTAAATCAAAATAACAGCTTAAAGAAGTCCTACTAGTTCCCACACTCTTCATGCTTCCACCCAAGTGATACTAGCAAGAGAATTTCAGGAATTTATATCAAATTTCCAAAAAATTGCACTGGAATAGATTCTCTAACTTCCAACCTCACCAACGTTGTGGGTCTAAATTTGCAATAATCTATTGAAACACCTTCAGCTTAAGTAATCGTTTTCAGATATAAAAATACAATCTTTGAATAAGAAGATTGAATTTCAGTGTTACCTGTTAATAGCAGCGATGGCAACACAAACCCAACAACAAACGTTGCCATAGTTATCCTTTTCTTTACATACTGAGCCCCAAAATGCTTCAAAGCTCAAATCTTTGATTCAATACCTTAGCTCCTCGGGCACGGAGTATGAGTTTCCGTTCAATATTTCTGATTTCCTATCAAAGATTGACGAAAGTGCATATCTTACAACGGATTCCCAATGAATCTTATATGCTTGATTCAATGGGGGCCGTCCTTTTCGAATTACACCCCTGTTCATTAAACCAACAAAATTCTTTCGATGTAGAAATGATGACTGACAGGTAGCAGGAACAAAATAATAAATTAATAAAATAAATTAATCGAAAGAGTTGTTTTGGTTAAGTTAAGCAGTTGACCAATAGGATGCTTTTCTTCTTCTTCTTCTTCCAGCTTGGGCCATTAGGGAGGGATTGCTTAATGCTTTACTAATCAATCAACAAAAGGGATCTCATAAAAATTGAAACTTTATGGAATTATGGGGACCTAGTCGAAAATGGAAAATGCTTACTTTATTTGTTTTTTTTTTTTTTAAATTCATTTTAAGAATGTTATACGTTCGTTAAAAATGAATTTATAGTACATTTAAGAATAAGTAATCATTATTCTATAGATTATACATAACAAGTACCAAAATACATTATTATTTGTGTATATAAAGTTTAGTATTTGAGTATTGAAAATACATTATTTTAATATTATCAAATAATATGTATTTAATATACGAATAATACATTTTTAGTATATATTAAAATATACATTGTATTAAAGGAAAGTACATTATTTTGTATAATGTACATTCATTACACAAATAATGTACTTTTAATATATTAAAAATTTACTTTTTTATTATTCACATAACAATGTGTGGACCATGGTACATATAAAATTTTGTCAAAAATAAAGATGCAGTATAGTAAAATGAATGGCAAATTATTTTGCGGACTCGGGTCCACCTTGTAATGTCGACCCAGGTTCAAAATACACAATTTACATACTGAATGTTCACAATTTTATAAAATGTAAATTTTGAATATTTAATATGTAAATTGTATACGTAAATTGTGAACATTCAATATGTAAATTGTAAATATTCAGTATGTAAATTGTGTATTTTAAACCCGAATATAGCTTATAAGGTGAACTCGGATTTATGGTATAACTATTGATGAACATTTATTAATAATTTACATTTCAATGTGGACCATGGTCCGCGGACCGCGGTATAATTTGCGTTATTGACGTCATACGGCCCACTTTTATTAGTGAGTATGATTTATTAACAAAGATTTGGGCTTGGAGCCTTAATACTAACTAGAAGCCCAATACTAACTATGGGCTGATTGCATAAAACAAAAGCCCATTATGAATAGACCAGTTATCATTTTGGAGACCCGAAGGCCTTCTTTCTACTCATCCATGTCCTACTTTGTTCGAGAATCCTCGCTTGACGGGCGTCGGAGAGGGAGGCCGGAGAATTTTGTGAAAATGAGCCGGCGTTTAGTCGGAGTTTTGTCTTTGGCGGTTGTTTTCTTCTCCTCGACCGCCGGAGCTTCGGACTGTTCAATCAAAGGTAAGTCTTCACTTCACTCGCGAGTCACGACGCCCGTTCTGATTTAATTTTGTTTAGAGTGATGAAATAGGGCTTGAATTTTGTTCTCCGATGCAGGATTACCGCTAATTAGGAATATCAGTGAGCTTCCACAAGATAACTATGGAAGGCCTGGTTTATCTCATATCACGCTTGCAGGTTCAGTCATGCATGGCATGAAAGAGGTGAAATCCATAAATTTCCAATATAAGCTCAAATTTAGAAAACAATTGTTTTGCATGAGCTTCTAAAAAGTGAAAATCTTTCTCTGCTTTATTGCTGTATTATAAAACAGGAGTAATATTCAATAATGAACTGATCTTTTGTATATTTTCTTACCACTTATAACAGAGATGATTTGTGTTTTCATTTAGCAATTTACTGCTACAATGGTGATTGTATGTCTGAAAATAGAATTTGGACAGGTAGAGGTATGGCTCCAAACATTTGCCCCAGGTTCTAAAACACCAATTCATAGACACTCTTGTGAGGAAGTCTTTGTTGTGCTGAAGGGGAGTGGTACCCTCTACCTTGCATCTAACTCACATCCAAAATACCCTGGGAACCCGCAGGAATTGCCTATCTTCACAAATAGCACTTTTCATATACCTACTAATGATGCTCATCAGGTAGATATGTTGTTTATTCTTTCACTTTTTGTCAGTTAAATGAGATATGGTTAGTAAGTAATTGCGGTCATGGCCATTTCAAGACGTAAGGAAAGTGCTTGGGATATGGCAAAGTTATATTAATGTCATGTATCTTGATTCTCATTTTTAGTGTTTCGAGAGATGCTCATGCTGTGTTGTGAAGATTATTACTCTGTATTTGTCAAATCAGGAGTGCAACAATAAGAAAACAGTAGCTGTCTAGCTGACTATCTTTTGTTGATCAGTTGTACTTCTTGGAAGTACCAAGTTCCTTGATGATCCACTGATCCTCATCAGATACATTGTTTTGGTGGTAGAATTCTTACGGTATCACCAAGTAGATCCAAAAAGTAATAATGATGGAAAAAGTGAAAATGACTTCCACATTAATACCAACAAATAGATTGATTAAAGGAAAACACATGATTGTTGGAAGGCATGGGAGTCTTATGTTTTTGAAATCATAAAATTATTTGTTAAGAGCTCCATTCGTAAATTCCCTACTTGATGTTTTAGCTACTACCATCTTTCGAGTCAATCACAGTTTAGATTCTAGCTCTTCATCATTTCTGGTGTTTAAGGCACGTGCTTCTACTATTCCATTCCAGGTATGGAACACTGGTGAATCAGAGGATTTACAAGTCTTGGTTATTATATCTCGCCCACCAGTGAAAGTGTAAGCATTTTGTCTGCCACCACAAGATCTTAATAAGCTTCTTCTTCTGCATCCCCAATACTATATTCTAGCACATGTAGTATGCTTGACTTGGCAATACAAAACAGTATGTGAATGGTGCTTGGATTTCTCTCGTTTGTAATCTCTGATCACGCCATACTGAGATGTCATACTCCTGTTTGCTGCCAGCCTTTGATGGATGCGGAATCAAATTTTGCTTTGTGACATTTGCTTTCAGGTTCATATATGACGACTGGCTCATGCCACACACGGCTGCTAGACTGAAGTACCCTTATTATTGGGATGAGGAGTGCCATCAGACTACAGTAAACGATGAACTTTAACTTCTTCAACTAAAGATGCTGCCAGAAAGAAGCCAATGAAACAAGTGTAAGATTTGCATGAATTTTTGTATTTTGTTACCACTGAACATCCAAGTGTTTTCCTTGGAGGTGATAGAAATAGTTAATCACAATATGTACATCAGATAATTTGGGCATTTCATGCTATACTCTTGATGGTAAAAAGTTGGGTTTTTTTTTCAAGGTCATGTTTCTATGCTTGATCGGAAAATATTACTGAACCAAAAAAAGAGAAAATCACATTTTTGGCCCTTGGGGTTGTTCCATTGTTTGTCCATTTGAGCAAAATCAATTCTTTAATCGTCTACAATATTGCACATTTAGTCCATAACATGATAGAATGGAGGGACTAGTGCAACATTATGGACAATGGAGGCACTAAATTTGCTCAAATTTCGATTTACGGGAAAGTGTACAACCACTATCTGTATGTGTGTTAAACTCTTTAGTGGACAAAGGACTACAATGATGTAAATCAGCTTAGATTGTCTTAATTGATTCAAATCAAAAAGACTAATAAACTGTCTCTATAGGAAGTTAATGTTCAACTAATTTACCCAAGGTTGCCATTAAATTTGTTCAAATTGATAGATAGGGACTAAAATTTTAAAAAGAACCATTTAGGCTTAGGGGGGCAAAAGAGCAAATGAAAAAAAAAAAAAAAAAAAAAAAAAAAAAAAAAAAAACATTCATAATTGGATGGTAGATACAAGTGTGCATATAGATTGGAATGAAAAGGAAATGTTTTATAATGATGCAAAGGTGACATCCTCCGAGCTTTCTTCTCTCCCTCACAATGATACCAACCTCTCCCCCTTCCCATTTTATTGCCACTTCTTCTTCGTAAGCCTTCTCTTAACCAGCCTCCAATGGCTGACTATCCCCCATTGTAAATGCAAATTAAAGGGCAGGATGGCCTCCGGGAGCTTCTCTTCTTCTGTTCCACTCCTTATCGGCCTCCTGTCTCTCTTCCTTGCCTCCTCCCCCTCCTCCGCCACCGCCACCAATATCCGCCTCACCATCGGCAAGCCCGCCGCCGCCGTCCCCATCTTCAACGAAGCTCCTGCATTCCGCAATGGCGACACCTGCGCCTCCGCCGATTTCATCCACGTCGTCATGACCCTCGACGCCAATTACATCCGCGGCACCATGGCCGCCGTCCTCTCCATCCTCCAGCACTCCACCTGCCCGGAAAACGTCGTCTTCCATTTCCTCTGGCTCCGCCACGAGCCGGAGGTGTTCTCCAGCATCCAGACGACGTTCCCGTATCTCAACTTCAAGGTGTACCGGTTCGACGCCGGGCGGGTGCGCGGCCTGATCTCCAAGTCCATCCGGCAGGCGCTGGACCAGCCGTTGAACTACGCCAGAGCCTACCTGGTCGACATTCTCCCCGGCGACGTGAAACGCGTGATTTATCTCGACTCCGATCTGGTGGTGGTGGACGACATCTTGAAGCTGTGGAAGGTGGATTTAGGCGGCAAAGTCCTAGCGGTGCCGGAGTATTGCCACGCCAACTTCACCGCCTACTTCACCCCGGCGTTCTGGTCCGACCCGGAGCTCTCCAAGACGTTCGACGGGCGGCGGCCCTGCTACTTCAACACCGGCGTGATGATCATGGACGTGGAGAAATGGCGGCAAGGAGGGTACACCCAGAAAGTGGAAGACTGGATGCAAGTGCAGAAGCAGAAGAGGATCTACCATCTGGGCTCTCTGCCGCCGTTCTTGCTAGTCCTGGCCGGAAACATAATGCCGGTTGATCACCGGTGGAACCAGCACGGCCTCGGCGGCGACAACCTGGAAGGGAAATGCCGGAACCTTCATCCCGGTCCGATTAGCTTACTCCATTGGAGCGGAAAGGGCAAGCCATGGCTGAGATTGGATTCAAGAAGGCCTTGCAGCGTTGATCATTTGTGGGCTCCTTATGATCTTTATCGCACCCCAAGGAATTCTTTCGTGGAATGAATTTGTTTTTTCTTATATCCTTTGGTAACTTAGGGAAGAGGATAGGTATTATTTTAGGAAACAACAAGCAAATTACAAAAATTTAAAAACCCAAAAAAAAAATTAAAATAAATAAATAAATAAACAAACTTGTTTAAGAGCCCCAATGGTCATATTATCATTAGTCTAACAATCAAATCAAATATCGGTTTAATTTGTTATTATTGTATATACGTTTCTATCCAAACTATGTTATCTGTTCTTTGTTATACTCAAGATATATGATATTCTCTGCATTTTAATGTACAAACACTTTTGTCGAATCCATGATAATTTCCACAAAAAAAAATACTTGTAATAATTACTCAACCAAGATTTTTTCTTTTTTTTTTCCTTGCGTTGATATAGAAAGATTAATTAAAACTTAAAAATAAAATAAAACTCAACTACTACTCTCTCCTAAGGCACTATGAATGGCAGGAATTGAATAGCAACCATCATATCTGTAAAAGCCCAAAGAAGTTTGAGAAATGAAAGAACGATGATGATGATGATGATGATTTATGGGGCGCTTGTTTCGGAGGTGGTGTCTGCTTCGAGCGTTTGATCATCTGAGGAAGGCAGTGCGAGAAAGCGGCGTTTTTGGGCACGGGGAGGGAGATGCTTAACGTGCTTCCTGGATCGAACAGTCCACGGCAAGAACACGCCGGTGCCGCCACGAGGGACGATCTTTCTGGGGCTCAGAACCACCGGGTGAACCACCGGGTGAACCACCGGAGCCAACATCACCACGGGAGGAGGGCGGATGACGCTCCTGGGGATTATGTCCATTGGTCTGTAGTCTGGTGTTCCATTATATGGTGATGAGGGAATCCCAGGTTGCCATAGTGTCATGGCTCTGGTCAATGGGGGAACAACTTCTGCAGAATTGTTCTCCACACATGTCCTGATTTTGAAGAATGTTATGCTCACTCTTCTGTTGGGAGATGAGCACATTGCATGCCTTGCCATGTCAGCACTGTTTCCCCTCATCACTAAAAGCGACCTGCAAAATATACATACATTCATACACTGCGTTTCAACTAAAACTCGACTATATACGATCAAATTGATGATGCACAGGAAAGCTTTGAGGATAAGGAAATTGAAGCATGTGCTCCATCTCAACTAAAAGCCTAAGCTGATAGTTGGATTGCACATTAATGGCTATATGCTCAACTAAAAATCTAAGCTGATAGTTGGATTGCACATTAATGGCTATATGCTCAACAAAGGAAACTGACATACCCTTCCTTAAGAGAGAGTATGAGTGATCCTCTGTAGTTCCCATCACTGTCACATGCAAGAGTTCTGCCAAAAGCCATTGTTGATTCAGAGAGGAGAAGGGTAGAGACAGGCTGCTCCAAATGAGGTGGTTTCAGAAAAGGTTGTGAATATTCCCCCTACAAATGGCAGCAGATTTACTTCAGTTAGAACACTCATCAAATGCTGAAGTAGAAGAAGAGTACTGAGATTAATATATACCTCATCAAAGAAGTTGATGATACAGCCATTTGGTCTTCGGTTTTCTGAAATTAAATGCCACTGAATCAGGTGATCAATGACGACTTCGAGGATGGTTGGAATCGGCTCATTACTGCCTGAACATTGAAGTTAGTCCAGTTATGGTAAGGTGGAAACAGAAAAATACAATAGAGAATCAGAAAGAAGACAACATAGAATTTAGAAGTTTATTTTTTTGTTGCCCAAAGGTATCCCTCCAGCCGATAGTCAGAAGACTAATCCCCCGTCCCTATTGTCAGCACACTAAGTGGTAGGGAACTGGCCAAATGAGGTTGATGATCGAACCCCCAACCTCATGCTTAAGGGACGAGGTGCTGTACCATCGAATTTAGAAGTTGCTTACTCTTTTGACATGCAAGATCCTCTTTTACATTGCCGAAAATAGGGGTTCCAAGCTGAATCAACTCTCTCTTATTGCCCTTAATTTGCTGGTTGTACAAAATGAAAGTTTCACCTGAAAAGTAATGGCAGTGTCAGCTCGAATATCTACAGCGGAGCAGCAAAAGAGTTTTGAAGAGTAACCAAACTACATTGCAAAATGAAGTGAATAATAATAATAAGGTGGTGTTGATGACTGGATAAATCTCATAAAGTTGAGTTCAGGCCCTGAGAAAAATGTATGGCTGATATAAAGAATCGCGAAGAGAAATGAATGCCCAAACCTGCTGAATCAAAACTATAGATCCTGTCCTTTACTATCTCAATACTTGTGGCCCAAAAAGGAAACAACAACTAACTATAAAAACGTCACGAATCACAGGATCCACCTGAGAGTTCTCCATTTTGACCAGCGACTCTGAGTTCATTCACAAAGTCACTTAACTTAGAAAGTTCAATTGGAGTGAAAATGTCTTCATACAACTTTAGACCTCTAACAACATTCACCTACAATTCACAAAGAAGATTTTGTTAAGCATAGGCAAGCAATCTTAATGTATACAGATAAGTACATCTTATTGGTTAGAGTTTAAAGAATTCACTCACCATATGCCCTTTCACTGGCTCCCTACCCATGAACCCCTTCGTCATCTTGAACTGGGAACGGCGTTCCTCACAGTTTTCATGGCTAGAACAGAACTCAAAGTGCTCCGAGATAGGTTGCACATCTTGAGATCCTGATTTGCAATAGCAAAAGAGAGCAATGTATAGGTATATTTACTACTGAACAGCCAAAAAAAAAAAAAGTAATTAACTAATTATCGAAGATCCATGTATTAGTTTTAAAGATGACATTTTTTATTTGCCATTTTACTTTTAATTCCATCCAATCAATGTAGATCACATGGCGAGTGAGAGTAATACTTATCGAGGACTCATAACATTTTTCAATATTTAATAACACAGCATTAAGGATATTGGTCTGTTTGGCAGAGCTTATAACTTATTTTAAGTTACTTAAATTTGTTGTTTATTTATATATTCTTTTGACCTACTCTACATACAGTGCTGCCCAATATACATATTGGATAAACAGAAAAAGCAGCATAGGCCAGGCAAACTGCACTGTGGGGGTAAAGAGCACTACCGCACTAAGTGCAATATGTACCATTTGCACCCTCCCTTGTCCAAGTCCCAAAGATTTTGGTACAGTAGCATACTGTACACAACGATTTCAGGACAAAATGCATTGAACTATTGAATCAGCTCAAATGAATGGAAACATAGTTTAAAAATTCTACATTATCATGATTATTTATGTTGACTCTCTTTTATTTTTATAATTTTATTACATAAACAACATTCAGTATTCCTACTAACTGTGTTAAGACTAATACAAATTCGGTTCGAATCATGCTCATAGAGTGAGTGTAGTAAAAGTAAAACTAAGACTCGAATCATATTTGAAGAGGTTAATAGTAACATGTTTATAAATAAATCATTATATTGTGTAGTCAACATTCACCGGATCAATTAACATCCAGATGGACACTTTATACCTGCAACCCAGTTAACGAGGCTAATAAAGTGAGTTGACCCAGTGAGTTATTAAGACAACAATAACTAACTTGTAAGAAGACATTTAAAGCCTGGTCCAGAACTCCAGATGACACCCAGAAAGCGCAGGCGTGACGTAAAAGACAATAGGCCAAAACCAAAGGCCGTCGTTGTACACTATTCAGTAATCCGATTCAGTAGAACAGAAAGAGTCCAATACTTTAATGGCCGGACTGCTCGCCCACCTCAAGGGGTTCTCAGCAGACTAGCAGTACACATCACTACCATGGACCAATGTCCACATCGACGTATAAATTGTGTATTTTTAATATTAGAATTGTGAACTTATATAGAATATAAATTGTGTTTCTAAGTCAAATACGCATAACAAGTGTAGAAAAAAATTTGTGAATCCTATTTTGTGACGGTAGTATTTGAAAGAAACTTGTGAATACAGAACAATGTAATCAATTACATATATATTAATATATTGTGTGTTCATAACATACTAATGGTAAATTTTTAAAAAATAAATTATGAACATTTAATATATAAATTGTGAACATTTAGACCAGAATAAATAATTTGTCTACACGTCACCTAACAAACTACCCAGCTTCCTTCTGCCTCGATTTTCTCAACCCTTTTACTATCCTTTTTAGGTTCGGGAAAAATGAAAAAGTATCCATCACCATTAATCATCATTTAATCTCACCAGTTTTAGATCAAAGTAATCCCAAATCCCAATTCCTAAAATCCACTTAAAATGAAACACTGTTGATTATTATTACTATCAAAAAATTTATGATACTGATCAAATATATCAGATACCATTATCACTATACAAAACTCTTAATAATGAATCTTATTTTAAAATCTTACGAAGTTGTTTTCTGTCACTTTTTATATTGATAAAAAATTTTACTGTATAATTTTATTTAATTGTGTTACATGTTTGACATTTTATATTTATAAATAATAATTTGTAAAGTGATTGATAGGACTATATGAGTAATAATAAATAATTAGATGGAATATTGGTTTATTAGTATCATTTGAGATGTTTAAAAAACATAGTTAAATTACTGTAGAAAACATTACTAAATGAAAAGTTATTTTTTAAATAATAAATGAAAAGTGGAAGTGTAAATATATGAGTACTTACCTGAATCGGTGATCTCACTTTCAGGAGAACCATGTGAATCGTCCCTGATCGAATCTTCGTAAACAACCTCACCTCCACCATTTTCGCTGTTGTCAACAGGCTCCTCCCGGGAAGCATGGGAAATCTTAACGTTCATTACGGCGGCGGCGCTATGTTTCGCATCCGCCATGGCCGAGGCGGCGGCGGCAGCCTCGCGGTCCTCGGCTTTTTTGGCAGAAACTTTGCGGAGCTCGAGCGCGACATCGGCAATGGTGTAGTACTTCTGCATCTGGAGAATCGGGATCCAATTAAGCCTCCGGCGGTGGATGGCGGCGAACACGGATTCGTACTCCGATCCCCCTCCGCCTTCCAGCTGCGTCAAGTGGTTGCAGAGCGCGTCGATGACGGCGTTGGCCGCCGCGAACTCCCCCCTGAACCACGCAATCACGGCGTCCTTGGCGAAGGAATCGGACACCATCGCCGGAGGCGTCTGCACCACCGTCGGCATCACATTCGGCACCAACGGCACCCGGTTCGACTGCGCTACAGCGCCAGCTGCCGGCGGCATCTTCAACCAAAACAAAACTCTCTGTCACACAATTATGGATGAATTCTCAGCTCCCCTTTTCTGTTCCGTTTGAATGCTCTGAATCTGTGCGTCTTGTTACGCAACGGCCAATATTTCGGCAAATTTCAGTGTTTTTAGAGAGAGAATTTTGACAATGGCTGTATGCTACTGTATATAGAGAGGGGAGGTTCTAGGCAAAGCGAAGGTTTTGGTGGATTTATATGAATAAATACGCATAGAATGTGGCCAGATTATAAATACCCAAATTTTGTGGGGTAAATATTAGAATACGTGGCATATTTATTCTAGAAGTTTGGTACGGAGTATTACTTTTCTTTTTAGAAAAAAATATTTTTTAAAAGAAAATTTTTAAAGCGTCATGACCCTCATAGTAATACATTTTATATTCCATAAAATTATATTATCACTTTATATCATTAACACTTTACCAAATATGGATTACCATAAAGTCGTAAAGATTCTTATAATTTCTAATTAAAACTCATAAATTAATTTATGATATCAAAATTTAATGAAACTCTAAACTTTACAAACATAATAATAAATGTTCTATAAAATATTAAAATCTTCCCTAAATAGTGGCTCAAAAGTTGTAGCATTAATGCAGAATTGTGAGCCATCTTCTATGGTTTTATTTAAGAGTGCAAACAAGCCGAGCCGAGTTCGAGTTCGTGTTGGCTCGAGCTCGAACTCAAAAATTGAAGCTCGAGCTCGACTCAATCATGAACCAAGCCGGCTCAAGTTCGGCTCGAGGTTGAAATTGACCGAGCTCGAGCCAAGCTGCTCGACTCATTTACACCCCTAGTTTTACTTTATGCATATAATTCGAAAAGAGTTAAATTTAAAAGTAACTCTCTTGTTATCTTATAAAAATTCAATATCCGACGATATGGAACGACACACTAGATACCCTCATTTTACATGAGTATGTTCCCTATTAAACATATTTATAGAAATGTGAATACTGGGTTGTGCAAATTCGATGGCAATCTCGCTCCTATGTTATAGTCGGCAAATCACATACAAGAAATAAATCACGCTAGAAAGAACATATGTAAAAGTCCCGACTAAAAAGGTGTTGGTGAGAATAAAACCGTGACTTTCTTGTAAGATAATCATGTGCCATCAACTTACTCATCATTTTTAGAAGTTAAATCGCAGTTTTCATTCTCACAATTGAAATAATTCGTTTAAATTTATATTATATTTTATTTTTTATACAATTAGAAGTTGAATTTAATTTGTAATATCCTACGTGCCCACAATTATAAATTTATTCCGCTCGAGCATATGAAATGTTGCAATATGAAGTTATGGTAAGCAAGTAAGCATTAAAAATTTGTGAATTTGTTGTTTTTAAAATAGCTAAAATAAAAAATTCATGTTTGATCAGCGGAGACTTTGATGATAGTGTAGAGTTGTAGACAAAACCAAAGTGGAATTGTTTTATAAAACATTGTTATGCACAACTTCCAAGGTTGTTTTTGGTCGGTTTTCTTTTTTCTTTTTTCTTTTTGTATTGGTGTAAAGTTTTATAGATTAATAGTGGAGAACATTTATTTGATGAAGGTCAAATCATATTTTTGTTGGTAGGATCTGACCCTGTACTCTACTCTATGGCTACTAGTAAAGTAAAATTTCTTAATTTATTTTAGGTTAATTAACTAATTGAGATATGAGTATATGATATAGGAACGTAATCTCTACTTCTAATAGTGGAGCAAGAAATACAATGTCAAAAATTGCTTGATTACTCTGTAGTTTTTACTATATATATGATTTAATAAATTGTTGGATAAGCCATTACCAAATAATTTGACCATTCATTTTTTTTCCCTTAATTTAATTGTTTTACTATATTTATGTTTTCCAAAATAAATGTGAAGTGATAATGCACAAGAATAGTAATTTTTCACTACGTTTCTCATTGCTAAAGAGGTGAATAAATTTGTGAAATATTATTCTCATACATGAATTATATGAGTTTGATTATTGTCAACATCTTCTCAGTCAAGTATATTTTGCATAATCTTTTATTGGACTATATATTACATGTGAGTGAGAATTACATACTAGTGCACATCCATCAAAATTTACTCAAAACGTTTTATAATTTATAACTGCATTAACAACCTACTTACTAATTATGTCCAAACCCGGTGGCAACTATTAGGAGATTAATTGAGTGTATAAAAAAAATATTAGAATAATAGAATGTGCGGATTGGATTTACTCTGCACGTATGAAGACTATGTCTAACTAATAGGTTGATTGCGTGACTTGTGATTTACCTCTACAGTGCCTCTAAGAACAAAATTATCTGGGCTTTGAATTAGTCCAACGAAACTATGATCATTTATTAAAAAAAAAAAAAAAAAGTAATAAAATAGGAGATGAAGTCAGTGGAGCCTAGCGGAATGGTACTTCCGTCACTATAAACAAGTCATTGGCAAAGATGGACCCAGGGTGGAGCTATGTTGTTGGCTAAAATCGAAAGTAGAAAAAGTGATGCGGGCCCCATCACCCTGAGCCGAGCCGAGCCGAGCCGGGAAGTAGAACTCGTGACCACCGAAGAACCGCTTCGCGCACATGTAGACGATTCCCACTTATCAGAAGAAAACATGATTTGGCCCTCGTATTTTCCTGTTTAGTTCAATTTGACCCCTATATTATTACATTTTCATTGATTTTGTCCAATTCATAGCAACATTGGGCATTCTCTTTTATTTAATAATTTTACTATATTGAAACTAAATATTATTTTTCCATACTCCCAAAAATAAAACAATTACAAATATAATGTGATTGCTTGGTTCATACAAAATTAATGTATGCTATCCCGAAAAATGTGACTAATTGAGTCGAATATAATTTTTGTTTTAAAAAGTCGCGAGTTTGATTCTTATCAATACTTTCTAGGTCGAGTCCGTTATTGCTACTTGTTACCCATAAGCGAGATTTACCTTGTTTGAAATATCTACTTATAATTTTTACAAATTGAAGGTGATAGGAAAGAGATGCTCTTTTATAATCTATGGAATTATTCACAAAAGAAGAAGATCGAGTTCTTTCTCTTTTGTTCTTGTGCCTTTTGTTTTATGCATGAGAATTTTCTCATCATTTTTTATTCGATTTCAAAGAGAGTTGCACATGGTGACATGGGATACTTCATTTCAATGGATAACATATTCATCAACTTGTGAAATCAACCCCCATGCAAGAAAGTGTGAAACTCAAATTTCCAATGGCAATGTATATAATATTTAACATTAATTTGGATTAAAAAAAATTATAGCAGGTGATCAAATGTGACAATATTAACAGTCATAAGATTAAATGAGATCAAATTAAAAGTCGCTAACTAAATGTTACAATATTATATAATAATCGTTAAATTAAAAGTAGACCTTTTATTGAGAAAAACGAAATCAAGAACATAAAACGAAAACGAAGAAAAGGAGTTTACGTGGTTCAGCTGAGAATCTACGTCCACATGAGCGAATGAAATCTTTCAGTAATTGTGATGATCAAACATCCAATGTTCGTTAATGACAAGCATCATATTTATAGAAAATATCATCTATTAGTACATTTACAAAATTACCCTTCAATCATAATGTGGGCCTGCACCCGACCCACTTAGCGGACCCAATTCAGGTTCAAACCGCAGAGCAAGTTTTGTCACTTCGTTTCACTACATACACTTCAACACCTATTATCTTTCAATAACATATAAGACATACACAACACTTTACTTAAAATGAGTAATACTACTCAACTCTCTCCACATATTGTCACCATATCAAACTTTTCGCCCTTATTTTAAGGAGGTCTAATTATTATATTTAGTTAGAAAGTTAAAAATCAACAAAAAAAAATTAATAAATCAAAGTACCATGACATACTCACACCAGATGGAAAAATCTTAGACGACCTCTTTTCTTAAATTGTATTTTATTAAATGTGCTTTATCGGGATCTTTAACCCTAGATATTAGAGCAACATATATACAAAAGCAAAGAAGCCCATTACTATAAAACTAATATTGGGATAGAGCAATCCAACTTTATTGGTGATAAAGGTGACAAAAGCATCCTTTCTAGAGAGTATCTTCATTAATTACTATATACAAAAGAGTGAGTCATGCATGTATGTATGTGTGTGTGAAAGTCCTATAGGTTAGGGTTTTCATGGGAGTCTTGGGCGAGAAGGAGAATCAGAAAAAGTTGAGGGCCTAAAAGCAAAGGGCATCACGGATCGGGAGGAGCAGATGAGTTTGCTTTGCTTTTTGTTCATGCAAATTGAAAGTGGAATAGGCATCCCCTCTAGCTAAGATGTAAGATGCTCTGATCATCTCTCTTTACCCATTTTTGTGGTGCACATGAGAGGCCCTCCTTTAAAGGTGCTTCCATTTGCCTAAGTGGTCTCGCCATTTTTTGGCTACTTCAAAATTATAAATGGGAAGATATTGACAATTTTTTTCTATCAAACTGCTAAAATATATTATCTTATCCCAGTATGTTCATTACTCTAACACATAAGCTCGTGCATGTTGAGCATATAACCATTAATGTGCAATCTAACTATTAGCTAAGCCTTTTAGTTGATATGGAGCACATGCTTCAATTTGGTATCAGAGTACTCCTCACATGTGAAGGGGCGCTTTTAGTTGATATGGATCACATGCTTCAATTGCGCAGAGCATATATATTTTCAACACATTAATTTGTCAATTTTTTTCCAAAATCATTTTACCTCTCCAATTTCCAAGCCCATCACATAAAATTTTTATAGTATAATATGTTTACGTCTCTTGTGTGATTTAAAAATATTACGCAAGATCAAAATCTAGCTAATGCACTTTCTTGAGTTTATGATTACAAATTTTTTTGTCATTAAAAATCATAGAAGAATTTCAAGTGAGATTATTTTATATTCTTGATTGAAAAGTGTGCCCAACAAATGAAACTTTCTTTCTAATACATATTTGATGGTCCAATTAAAACATTCTAGATGTTCAAGAGAATTTCTTATTTTCACATTGTGATGTTGCCTTAATACTAGGTTTGGTTTTGACTGACTTGTCTAAATGAATGCGTTTTAAATAAACATTTTTAGTAGTAAAATGATAGTTTAACTAAAATTAATTTGATCTTAAATACTTTAAAATTATATATATGGTATTTAATTCTCATTCACTACTGGAAATTCTGAAATTTCCGACCACCTGAAAGTGATCTTAAATCAAGTTGAAAGTCTTGTTCCAACCACTTTTGGTATTCGGAAAAACCTTTGTTGCTATTTCCGACCCCTTTTTGAACTTTTTGGTATCAACTTAATTTAAGATCATTTTCAGGTGGTCGGAAATTTCAGAATTTCCAGTAGTGATTTTAGATGTTTTTAAACATTATAAAATTATATATATTGCCTTTTTGGTTTGAGTCAGTCATCTATAAACAACTTAGACTGATTTATTTTTTTGTCATTATTTGTCAACTAAGATTATAAAGATGTTATACCTATAAAATATCTTCAAATAGCAGTTTTAAACTTTATTGTAAATTAAAGGGTTTTGATTTATTTTTTTTAAACCTTCGTTTTCAGAAATATAACATATGAAGTTAATGTTGTCCCCCCAGGAGGCTGCTAGCTTCATGAGCGCGCCTTCATCCATGACCGTAAATTAGTGTCGTATTTCATTTTGATTTTGGCTTCTGGCTGACGATTATTGATGAAGACATTTAATTGTGACTAATCATTTAATAAATTGAAGTATTAAATTATATATATATATATATATATATGTCTCAAATTCGAAACACGTATCATTATCTCATTCATAACTATAAGTTAGTGTAGAGAAACAACACGAACGAAAAATTATAATATTTGAATATAATATTTACAATAAAAGAAAATTTGCGGTTTCATGAGTGATGAAGATATACTTTAAAAAAAAAAAAAAAAAAAAAAAAAAAAAAAAAAAAAAGAAGGTGAAAGGGTAAACTCACAGAGTCAGAGTTATTACCTAATGGTGCGCAGTAGATAAACACAAAAAAGATCTAAATTAATCTGGAAAGACCCTATAAAATGGGTTCGATCCAGAGTGGATTAGCAATAATTAAATTCATGACTTTTTGATACGAGAATCATGCTCCACCTACGCAGTCACTCATTTCAGGTTATGAGGATGAGCTCTTATATGTTCAAAAGAACAAAGTCCGATGTATGTTTTTTTTTTTTAATTAGATATTTGTGATATTAAATAACAAGTTTTATTTTCAAAATTCAAAAATCTAGGTTGACAAATTTTGCTTTGGCATGGTCGAGGTGGCATGATTCTTTTTATAAAGGTTGTAAAGTCAATGACATAGATGATATTGTGTCAAGACTCATGACATAACTTGACAATTGTTAATCTATATGTTAGATTAATAGTTAGCTTAATGGAAATTAAGAATGTCAAAGTGTACGTGCCTCCATTTGAGAGTGATAAATGACGATCATGTGTGGTGTGTGTGTGTGTGTGTATATATATATATATATATATATATATATATATATATATATATATATATAGAATCCGATCAGGTGAGGACCTAATCTTAGGTGAGGACGTGAGGACTAATCTTGTGCGTTTGTTTTTTTTATTTGGATGGTCCAGATTTGAGTTCTTGAGATGACATGGATTGATTTTTTTGTTAAAGTGGGATAATAGTGTCTTTTTCTATTTTTTTAAGTGTGAACGCATGTATAATCCTTGGCCAAATTGGTTTCCTATTTTCTTGGATCATCACTGTTGCAATTTGGAGCCGCGATTTCTTCATCATTGATTGAGTGTTCGCCCATGCAAACTAATCGGTATTTTTTATTTTTTTTTTGCTTGTTCTTTTGAGTATAATATTGTCTATATTTGGATTGTCGTGTATATGTATAAATGTCTGGGTAGTACGATTGTGCATTCGTGTGTGCTGATTGTGCAACCTAGTGTTGTAAGTTGTGCACTATAGGCTAGGGAGTTGTGCATTATAGCACATAGTTCAATGCATCGTAGAACATTGGATGTTTACTGTATGATTTTTTGGCGGGGTTTGAATGCAAAACAATGAAGTTATTGATGCACAACACTCAGTATAGGAATGCATAACATTTTGTATAGGAATGCACATCTTTTAATAAGACCGATTTACCCTAAATTTATATATTTTAATATTTTAAAGGGATTTATTTTCTTAATCCGTGTGATTTGTTTCTTTTAATCTCAGTCATACATCATTTTGATTTAATGGTCTAGATTAGTCCTCACGTCCTCACCTAAGATTAGGTCCTCACCTGATCCGGACCCTATATATATATATATATATATATATATATATATATATATATATATATATATATATATATATTTCATTTCTTTCTACTTTTGGTTGGTGATTAGGGTTATTGAAAATGACCAAAGATACTATAGTAAACTCCAAGCAACCCCACTTATGATCTTATTGTACGATCAATTTAACCAAAATGATATTAACAATAATTGAATTCGTGATCTTTGACTACAAGAATCAAGTTTTTTATACTCAATCATGCACCTCTTTTAGGGTTAATTTGTATTTTTTGGACGGCAAGAAAAATCTATAGTTACTATTTGAGTGTGTGCATTTGATAGATCTCATTCTTGTATAATAACTCATGCATAAATCATACAGAAAAAAATAAATCACACTAAAAAGATTTTATATAAATGGTTCGGAGGGTAATTTTGGAAAGTGGAGAAGTAAAGTTGAATGGCAATTGACACACAAAAGGGATAGAATGAGCAATTTCCCATACATTGATTTGACTTTTAATTAATTTGAGTTTTGTACACTATTTTTTTAAAAAATAAAATTATTTTTAAAATGTATTTGTCCTTTGGATTAGTGCACGAGAGGCTCATATTCTTTGCTTCTCCATCGCCATCAAACGTTGCAATTGACTGAAAAAACATAAAGTTCAATATTGAATTGGAAGCTTCATCCATCAAAACTATGACCATACATTTATACTCACAAATTAAACTTTTATGATACGCAGTATAATATTTTACTATACGATATTGTAAATTAAAAATAAAAAAGTTCATACAAAAAAAAGGACACCGACCTCTCTTTTATCTATTTATTTATAAATTAAAGTCTCATAGTATCTAACATTTAAACGTTATCATATTGATTCATCATGAGAGCATCACCATTATTAGTTGTTTTCATTTTAGGGTTTTGAACAAATTTCTTCCTAGGTGGAGGAGAGATTTTGGGGCAGTCGAGGAGGGGGGGGGGGGGGGGGGGGAAGTAGTGCACATTGTGCTCATCAATATTGTCCGAAAAATACTATGTATATTCTCATTTTCTACTATAACTTTTATTTCACAAATAAAATCTTAATGTAGATACTTTGTATTAGGACCCACATAAAAAAGTAGCTTATTAGTGTCCACCACATCACATTAGGAAGTAAAATTTAGGGACTAATATTGGGAATCCATGTAGTAGAACTCATATTGTCCTGCGGGTGCTAGGGATGGGCCGGATGGCGATGGGATGGAGGTGGCCATATGGGTTATGGATGACTACATCTAACACCCGACCCACATTATACTTTCTACACCACCTCCCACCCCGACCTGCATCGAGTGGACTTTTACAAAATAAAATAATAAAAAAATCGTCCTCGCCCCACTGGATGCGGGTCCGCACTACGAGTATTCACCACTTATTATCTTATTATTTTTTTTTTTAAATAGTATTGAAATTACTTACACATAATAAAATAATAAATTTTAATAGTTATATTAAAACATAAAATAATAGAAGTATTCAAATATAATAACTAAATTTTTTTTTTTTAAAAAAAAAAAACTTATTAGTTTTTTTTTTTTGAAATACCAATGATTCTTTACAAGTAGTATCTATTCTATACTTTATCAAACACAAATGAAGAATTGACCATCCATTTGGAATGGTAACCGGGATGTCATCACACTACATGATAGTTGGCAAAAACTTATTAGTTTAGAACTACAACTAGTAAAAAATTAGCAAAAGCTATAAAAACTTTTATAATTAAGTACATAATATTACCTATTTTATCACACACACATAGTAGGTTGAGTGGGGTTCTGATCTAGGTAAGTTTGTACATAAAACTCAAACTCAACCCCCACGACAAGTTCAATAAATAAATAAATAAATAAAGATCTGCACCAACGAATCCACCACCCACTATCACCCAAAAACTCAATCTATGTTGGGTGTATTTGGATGGACATTCATGAGGTGGATTAAAATTGCACGTCATCCCTAACGAACGCGTGCACTATACGTACTTGATGAAAACGTTGAGTGGTTGTCAGTTGACAACCACTATATTGTCTCTCTATTGTTTCTAACCTGAATAGAGAACAACTCTCTTAATGTAACATGTTTTTATTTACTTCAAATATTTCACAATCAGATTTAGTTCAAACATTTTTCTTTATTCATACTTTAAAGGTACAAATTAGGTATGACACAATTAAGGTAGGTCAATGCTAGCTATGATCATATATATAGATATTATTATATATGTGTGTGCGTGTTACCTGCCAGAGCCATAGACTACTTGCATATTATTATATATATCAATATCAATATCAATATTAATATAAACTTTTACATCCATCCCATCTTCTCCTTATTATTTATTTATTTCGTTTTTGGTACATAATAAAATAATTTATGAATTAGCTAAGGTCACATAAAAATTACACACCAAGACTTATTATATGAGTTTTAAAATAACTACTGCATTTAAAAAATTCAAATTCAAGACAAGAAGAGACACATAATATTGCATCTACTATACACCATCATAAATTCCAACGGCAAACTCTTTAATTCAATAATCAATAAAACAACGTCATGTTAAAGTAAGAATATTTGAAACATTTATTTGAGATAAATATAATATGTGCATGCAGAATAGAAATGGATCTTTTATGACATCAATTGGCACTAGTGTCAATAATATTTGGTACAACTCTTTAATTTATGGAAAAACGTCTACAACCGCAAACTGAAGATAGATGCATTCTAGCTAGGTGAAACCGCCTTGTAACTCTAGATAGCAAAGGACCGCAAAAGAGGTAAACCAATTTAGATTGATCATAATTAATCGAATTAAATCAATAAGGCTAATAGATAACTTCCACCGGAAATCAAACCTGGAACATTGTAGTTACCAAGCTAATAGTTGTGTATAACTCTTTATAGTATACTTGCTTATATTAGATCCAATATGCAATAATATACATAACTATTGTTAGGATCAAGCGCTTACCACTACACCAAATGTCATATATAGCTCGTAGGACACAATTTCTTTATACTGCCACACAGTTTTGAGAGTTAAAATATTGGACTTGACATTTTACCGACATCGGTCCAATAATTCACTAGCTACATAATGCTGGACTTGATTCTAACTAACCCCGCCCAACAATTATATTCATTATTATCAACATACACCGTTTGATCTAATAAAGAATATTCGGTGGCATGCCATGTAAGTACATTATATTGATTGAGAGAAGAGGCACCGACGTTAAACTAAACAACATAAATAATTTTACAAAATTCAACTCCAAAAACAATACTATAGAATTACGAAAGCAGCGCATGATTGCTTGCTCGGATCTTGCCATGAGTTGACGCTTCCATTTGCTGCAAATTAAGAATAAAAAACATGTCAGTATGTCACTTTCCTCTCCAAATTGACTTACGTTAATTGGAATATAAATAAATAAATAAATAAATAAATAAAGATGTTTTTGCTTTTCAACGTTCGAAACGACAATGGACACTTTCTAATTATATATGTGTGATGATGATTAATGCCCTCACTTGATCGAGCCCTTTGCGCTTGTTCAGGTCAACTTTTACTTACATTCACAATATATACTCTATATAAAATAATTAATAAATACACTACTGGAAATTATGAAATTTCCGACCACCTGAAAGTGATCTTAAATCAAGTTGATACCAAAAAGTGGTCGGAAATAGCAACAAAGGTTTTTCTCGATACTAAAAGTGGTCGGAACAAGGCTTTCGACTTGATTTAAGATCATTTTCGGGTGGTCGAAAATTCCATAATTTCCAGTAGTGATAAATAAATAAATAAATGTACATTTTCACCTAAACTATAATAGTATGGAGTTTAATATTCTCAACCTAACATGACAATTATAGAAGTCGAATGCAATAAATAATTTTTTTTAATACTATTGACTTTATTACAAAAAAATTTTCTTTTGAAACAATATCAAACACATAATTAAAATATCAAAAAAAAAAAATAAATCAAACAGATAAATTTTTTTTCTTCAACAAACTCCAATTAAATGAAAATGGCCTTAAACTCTTAAAGGGTTGGGCCATTGGAATAGGCCTACAAGTAAACATTCGGTTACCCAACATAGCAAACCAATATCAAACCCATAAACAATTTCATCAACATTTAATTTGGTCTTTAACTTGGCCCAAGATTTTACAATTAAGTGAAAATGGCTACTTGAGCTTGTTATACTTTGCCCTATACTACACAACAAACATATTCCATCCAATAATGTTAAGTGAGTCGTGTCAACACAATTATAGGTTGCTGTATGCTAACAATTTAAGATAGGACAAATTATTGTGTGGATCGTGGTCTACACAGTACGGTTCAAAACAGCGTCGTTTTGATGTCAAATAAAATTTCATTGTTCCATACGCGTATTATAATAATGAATATCTAGGGATAAGATAATATATTTTATGAGTTAGAATAATGTACTTTATGTGTTAGAATAATGAAATTTCTGGGATAAGATAATGTATTTTATGAGTCAGAGTAATGTATAATGTACTTTATATGTTTGAATAATGAAATTTCTAGATTAAGATAATAAATTTTATGATTAGAATAATATACTTTATGTTTTAAAATAATATATTTTAGGAATTAGATATATACTTTGTGTGAAATGTTTATTAACCTTCATGCATGCGTCGGGTGAGCAATACGCAAACTAGATTAATTTGGTGCAAGAGCGCTCGATTAGTGAGCTATTAAGCACTGTTTCAAAGGTGGTTGCTTCTATGCGCACTAATCAATCATTTAATTAGGGTCTTTAGTTGGTGATTCGGGTTGTTTCTCTCTTGACAATGAATTGAGCTTATCTCCGATCCCACAGCACGGTCTCACAACCTTGATTCTTGTGATTTTGGATTCATATCTAGTATTTAGAGTTTGCCTGAATTTGGTATCACTCTTGCAGCCTACACCGACACAATGTTTTATTCCTAGATGTCTAATAAAACAACACATTTCAGGTTATAATTATCCGTTAAGATCACAAAAACCAGCTTTACCTAGATCACACATTCAAATTGAATATGCGCTCCAAGTACGTTTTGCCCTTAGTAAGATTTTTGCATGTTTGGACCACACATATATAGTGCAAAAATAATTACTCCATATAAACAAAAGAACCCAAAATTAAATACACACTGCACGGTACCCTCAATCCTGGCTTTATTACATGGCATCAAATTTCTCAATAACACACATAAAATCCTCACCTTTATTCATACACACACACACACACACACACACACACACATATATATATATATATATATATATATATATATATATATATATATATATATATATATATATATATATATATATATATATATATATATCTGCAGTCTTAATCTCATCAAACCCTGCAGGTAATATTCAAGATTCAAGCGGTCACCATCGATCAGTTCTTGAATCGATCAATAATTGCTTTTACCTTCCCCCACGTTGGACGTGGCCCGGATACTGAGCCTGGCACGGTGGATGTAATTAGAAACCTTGTCGTTGAAGCTATCCCTCCGCACCGCCGTCGCCTTCCGCTCATTTCCGCCGCCTTCGCCGCCGCCGCCTGCATGCGTCAGGCTTCTGCTGATCCGAGCCCTCACGCGAGTAATGTAATCCGAGAAGTGCGCTTCGTGATGGTGATGATGATGGTGATCCTCATCCAAGGCCAAACTCACCCTCTTTTCTTTAACCGGCGGGCGATTTTTCGCCGCGGCGGCGGCGGTGTCGACTTGGCCGTGGTTGAACACCACCGGAATCTCCGGCGGCGCGGCTGAGCTCCGCGGCGGAGGAGGAGAACCACGGCGGTGGGATTTGAAAGCCGAGCCGCCGCAATTAACAGCTCTGTAAAGCCTCGCACACACTCCCCCCTCTGAGGATGACTGGTTCTTCGCCATTAAAGATGGAGGGCTTTCTTGTGATGATGACTGGGAAAGGAGAGGAGAGACAGCAGGGAGATTTAATACGAGGAGATTAATGATTGTTTATTAGGAGCTTTAATTTAACTAGGTTTTGGTCGTGTGAAAAAGATATTTGCATATTTCCACACGTTATTCCTAATGGGAGATTAAGAAAGTGTTTCTTCTTAATCTTTGTCCGAGACAAGCTGTAAAAATGGCTTTAGGATCGCATTCGCCACTTTCGTCAACTTCCTTTTTGAAAAAGATCGACCATATAGCTTGCAAGGATTGCTGATTGGCTGCATATCATTTGGCCGGGGACTTGACTTAAACTGCGCGTTATCCAATAGCTTATTATCATCATTACATTTCCGATTTGAAACCCTTAATTATAGATAGCCAGATTAGTTTACCTCCGGTGATTCTTTATAATTTGTCAATAAGGTTACAAGCTATATATGTAAGTTTACTAAAAACACATTTTCGGGTAGCGATCGATAACAAGCTATATATGTGAGTTTACTAAGAACACATCCTCAGGTACAAAAGTGAGGAGAAATATGAGCTTCGGTTTGTCCATATCAATGGCTCTAAAAAAAAGCACTTTTAATATACACGACAACATCTTTCCCAATAAATCATCACTGATGTAATGTTTTTGCATTCTGTTCAAATCAATGAAGATTGAAGGCACAAAATTATCTCTTAGAACGCACAACAGTGTACACTGGAAAGCACAACGTACAATGTGCTTTAGAATGCTGAATAATGTGCACTCCAAGGCAAAACAATATGCACTTTGGAGGTATAGCAATGTGCTCTGGAATGCTCAACAATGTGCTCTGGAAGGCACAAAATGTTTAATTTATTAGTCTTCATAGGATTATTGAAGCCATTTCTTGCACGCGTTGCCTTCCCTCTTTCACGAGACTTAGTAACAAGTCTGTTGAGCTTGTTAAACCATCATGTTAACAATGTGTACTATAAGTCACAACAATGTACACTCGAAGGCAAAAATAATGCACCCAAAGACAAAAGAATATGCACTTAGCAACGAGTCTGTTGAACCGGCCTGTTAAAAACGTGCCTTGGAAAGCACAACAATGTGCACTACAAGGCACAACGTACAATGTGCATCCAAAGGTAAAAACTAATGCACTTAAAGACCAAAAATATGCACTTATGTACAAAAATTACCAAATTATTACTACACATTTTTAAATGTCCTCTTTATTTTGAACACTTGATCTAAATTTAATCAATAGATGAGATTTAATCTTATTTTTTTACTTGGGATCCCTTCACATATGATCCGTATATATACCCTTATAGGTTGGGGATATGAGTTTAGGGTGAGAGCTAGGTTCGAGAGAGTGGGCTAACTATAGAATACAAAGGGTTGATTCTTGCGCTAACTCAACCCTTTGTGGTGCGCTAATCGATAACGATTAGATATTTTGTGATTTTTGCAATGTAGGATGGTTCTTGCTTGTCACATGTTTTGTCAAAAAATGTGCCCCATATGTTTGAAAATTTGGAAATGTTCTCGTCCAATGGCAGTGAATACGTATATTATATTGCGTAATATGCCAAATGATGATCACCAAAAAGGGTAGTGGGTATTAGATTCCTACAAGGGTGTCTCACAAAGTCTTAAAGTTCACGAATATGAATATGGATAATCCTTAGTTGGAGATATCTCTTGCTGTTCCATCTTATGATCCTACTGTTAATGATGCCCAACCAGAAGTCTGGTCCAAAACCATTATACTTTCATTTACATCAAAGTTTGTCATTGTTATTTAAATGCATGCTACACAATCATTGGAAAAATTAAATTTCACTTTTAGTCTCACCTCTGTATTAATTATTGACACACATTCATTATCCGTTTTGAACGTACAATATATATATTTCTTTGTCTCACTACAAATAGTGTGAGTCCAATCTGATCCGACCCAAACTAAAAGTAGATCCACATATATTTATTCTACAAAATAGTCACTTAAATGTCATTTTATGCTAAAATGTCAACAATTACTATAACTTTTCGGTATTCAATAGTCATATTACTTTAATTTCTAATAGAGTCGAATCTCACATTGGTTCACAAAATTTGCACTTAATATTCTTCCAGTCGTTATACCGTGTGTCCCGCTCCTCCCAAAACGACGCCGTTTTGTTAAGTTGTGTGGGGAGTTGACGCGATAGAGTGTATGCGTATTCTGTTATATAATTATGTACATTTTTTTATACAATTATGTACATCCGAAACAGAGAATTTATGTGTATTATATTAAGGGGAGTGTATTCAATCATGACTTTTGTAGAGTTTTAAAGACTTTTAAAATGATAAATTTTAATAAACTTTGATTGACTTTCATAGAGTTGTTCAAAACTTTTAAAAACTTTATAAGACTCTATACAAGTTTATATAAAAGACATTCATAGACTTTTATCAACTTTTTATTTTAAAAAGTCTACAAAAGTCATTGAAATTCTAAATTGAATACATCCTTACAAACTTTCAATGATTTTGATTCTTATCATTTATATAATTTTCTTACAAAACATTTATAATTTATAATATATTATAAAACTCTTATCAACATTCTCAACATTATTATTTTTATCCATGCTGAGTCTTATATGCTAATTACTTATTCTTCAAAAAAAATGCTAATTACTTATATAATATTATTAATAAACATCAACAAAAAAAAATTATTTCATTAAAAATTCATAACAATATTGAACAATAAAATTTATAATAAAAGAATTGATCAAATAAAATATTTAAAAATATAATTACAAGTTACATAAAATAAAAAAATAAAAATATAATATTAATAATATATATATATATATATATATATATATATATATATATATATATATATATATATATATATATATAATTATACTTGATATATTGCTAGGCATCGTGCAAAGAACTATTATTTGCAATAGTAATTTGAGACTGCGAATAACAAGGTGCTATTGTTTGCAACCCCAAATTGTTGTTGCGAATAGTAATTCACTATTCGTAGTAACCTGTTGTGTGTGTGTGTGTGTATGTGTGTGTGTGTGTGTGTGTGTGTGTATATATATATATATATATATATATATATATATATATATATATATATATATATAAAAGTATTTATATGAATATTATGAAACATATACTAAAATTTGACGATGAAAAAAATTAGAGAAAGTTAAGGATAAAAAAATTCATAGAAAAAATAAAAATAAATATAAACAAGCAATAATAATGAAATAAAAATAATATTATTTCGAATTTTTAGATGAAGATTGTAAAGTTGGGGAGAGAGAGAAAAATTGGTAGAGTTTAGGTATGAGGAAAATATAGGATAATGAAGAAAAAAATAATTTTATTGAATTTAGATAGGTTTATAAAGTTTAAATATGGAGAAAAAATAGAGTTTAAATAGAGAGAGAAAACATTCAAAGTTGTTAGAAAGAAAATTTTAAAATCTTGGGGTTGATGGTTGGATTTCAACTATTTATATTTGACAAGGAAAAGTCTTCAAAAGTCTTAAAATTAAAAATTCTACAAAAGTTCATAACTTTTTGAATACCACATGACTTTTAAAGACTCTTTAAAAGTCTTAATCAAATACCACACGAGTTTTAAAGATTCTTTAAAAATCTTGATTGAATACCACATAACTTTTAAAGACTCTTTAAAAGTTTGAATTGAATACCTCTAAACTTTTAAAGTTCATAAAAGTCTTTAAAACTCTATGAAAGTCATGATTGAATACACCCCCCTAAGAGTTTATGTGTATTATGTATTATGTTAGATTATGTGTATTATCTTCCCAAAAAGGAGTATGCGTATTTTGTTATACAATTATGTACATTTTCAAAAAATGAACTTTTTTTTTTTAAAGAAGTTAACAGTCGACACACAAAAAACATAATTTCCAAAAAGAAAAAAAAAATACAAATCGACGTCGTTTTGTACTAAAGCGCACAATGCAGTGTGTGCCCTGGTGCACGATATAAATCGTCATATTCTTCTCATTTTGTTTCTTTTGAATGTGGGCCGCTTCCTGTAATCCTTATTCAGTGCTGCTTCATAGGGCCCATATAAACATAGCCTAGCCCACTAAATATTTTATGTGTGTGTATGTGTTTTTTTTTTTAATAACTGAGGGAACACCCAAAACTAGGAATCTAGCACTCAGTGTTAGTGCTCTATTTTGTTATTTGAAATGTGTTTGGAATATTAAAACCTAGTTACTTTACTTAGATGGAAATTGCGTTGAAGCTAATATTGTCAAAATGATTTAAGTTTGTCTTGTCATACTCCATTATTATTATATTATAAAGACAAATTGAGTTAACAATTTAGAGACTCTAACTTATGTCTTATTATAGGGGTGGATTTTAAGTTTGAGATTTCATTTCGTCTAATCTCACTAACAATTGACAGTACTAGTTGAAGTTATTATACATAAATTACATATAATCAAAGTCCTATTGAATTTGAAATGGTAAAAGTTAAAAACCTTATTTTATTTAAATTTGGATTTTGAAGTTTGAAATGAGTTTGGCTAAGGTCTATAGTTGAGCTGAATCTCGACTCAAATAGATAGCTACCAAAAATTACAGAAGGTTTATAAGAGAGGCTCTTAAGTGGTTGAAGCATAAAGGTACTGTAGCTCTTCAAGTGGAGTCTAATACCCAACTGGTTATTTAGGATCTACAGAGTATGAATTACATTTTGTATTTTGATCTTGTTCTTGATGATATTCATGAACTAGCTAATATTTTTCCGAACATTAGTTTTATGTATGTTCAGAGATCTGCGAATTCGGTAGTCCACCTGTTGGCTCGGAATACCGTGTTCAATGTTGGTTGTAGGAAGTGTGTTTCTTCCCAGTTCATGTTATGTAGTATTTCATTATTTTTTTTTAAAGAGAAATATTTTACATAAAAAATTTTAAAATATTGATTAGTATTGGTATAAAAAATTCTTAATACATAATAGATTAGATGTATAATTGTATTAGATATTATTGAAAATTATTATCAATATTATCAATAATATTGCAATTACTGAATTACGTATGATACTAGGTATTGTTTTTTTATTTTTTTGAAACAAGGTATTGTTTTTTTCTAACTTAAGTATATATTGTAAATATATCATTAAAATAAATTAAATTTGTAATTTGAGCCTTCTTTTTCTTTTAGGACTGACCGAAACTGGAAATGTCATCGGGAAATCACTGTATCCTCACGGAACCGGAAAGCTCCGACGCCGACGGACTAACGGCGACATTGAGCTCCGACAGAGAGCCTCCAAAGCTCCCCATTGTAACAAAAACAACCAGGTTGTACAATTTACTATCCTTCTCTCTCCGTCTAATGCTTTCTCGTTGTACAATTTACTCAAATGTTTGGTCTTTTATGTACGATGATGCCAGACACAAGTGCCCGGCATGCTTCAAACAGTACAAGGAAAAGAAACATCTCGTGGAGCACATGAAAATCTCTTGCCATTCTGTTCACAACCCCAAGTGTGGTGTGTGCCAAAAGCATTGCAAATCGTTTGAATCGCTGAGGGAACACATTGCCGGTGAGATGTTGGACCATGATTATGAACACCCTTTGGCTAAAAAAACTGTCTTTATGGGTAATCTTGTTGAATTTCTTTGTTTTCTGGATCATTTAGGCCCGTTGTCCAAGGTTAGCTGTTCAAGAATCTTTGCAGAAAGAGGCTGTTCTCTGTGCTTGAAAATATTTGACAGTTCAGATTGTCTTAGCCAGCATACTGACATATGTTGCCTCCCTGCTCCCATACCTATTGTAAGGAAATAGAGAAGTTCATGATCTCTCTTTTTTCAATTTTTTGGGTGACTAGGAAAATTCGATGGTGTGAACTGAGTAGTTGTCCATAAGTGACTGGCTCAAACCAAGAAGGCAAGTAGGCCGCACCCACTAGGAGTCGAAGTCACAAGCCAATAACCTCAAATTGATGATAATTTAGCTGTAATTCCTGTAAATGATGGGAGTGATTCTGGGCATGATAGGGAAGAAGTTGCCATAGGTTGTGTGATTGTAGGTGGGGGGAATGATGGGTCACTTGATCTTTGTGCAGGAGGGAAATTCACAGCTACTACCTGATGGTGTGCACTGGGCTGTGACCCTAGCAGGTAAACCAGCTTAAGTTGCCCATAGCTGATCGGCTCAAACCAAGAAGGCTAATAGGCTGCTCCCACTGGGAGTTTGAAGTTACTGAGCCCGTATGATTAACTTGGCTGGGGTTGCCACGTTGAAATAGATCATGGATATGTGATATTTGAATTCTTTGTTAACTTGTTGCAGGACACAATTGGGGTGCCTTGTACAGAACCTCGGATTATTGATAATTTATCTGTAATTCCTGAAAATGATGGGAGTGATTCTGGGCATGGTAGGGAAGCAGTTGCCTTAGGTTGTGCAATTGTAGGTGGGGGGAGTGATGGGTCACTCGATCTTTGTGCAAGGGTATGCCTTGTTGATGAGGATGAGAACATAGTTTTCCACACTTATGTTGTTCCTCACATTTCCTTAACAGATTATAGGTAGGTACTAGGTGGCTGTTAGCATTACATTATCCATTACTTTTGATTGATGGTCTTTAGTTTCATGCTCATTTGTTGGCCTCATTGTTGTCATTTAGGTATGAAATCACTGGTATTACCGAAGAACACATGAGAGATGCAATGCCACTTGAGGAAGTGCGAGAGAAGATTCTTCAGGTTTTGTATAACGGGGAGTCCATTTCGAAGGTGAGAATGGGCGGTGGAAGGGCTAAGGCTCTCGTGGGGCATAACCTTATCCGGTTCTTGTATTGCCTAGGAATGCATTATCCCGATCATTTGCTGAGGTAAGTCTGTGTTACTATGTGACATCTTTTTAAGGTGCGGTCTGCATTAACGCTACTCGTTTCTCCATTATTGTTTCTGCAGAGATACTGCAAAGTACCGGCCTTTGACAAAGACAAATTTCGTCAGCCACTCTCTTAAGTATCTTACCAAGACTTATCTAGGGCAAGTCACCTCTCTTTGTTTACTTGATCAACTGTTTAGTTTAAGCGATATTGTCTTAAATTTTCTTCGACTTTTAGCCTTGAAATCAACGAGAGTTTGGGTTCGAGTAACAGGTATGATATTCATGATGGCGTTCATGATCCCTACCAAGATAGCGTGACAGCAATGAGGCTTTACAAGAGAATGAGGTCCCAAGAACACCAGAGTTTCGCCTCTTTGGCTGCCCAACGCTCCCCCGGGTTCAGCGCCTTTAGCTCGGGGAAACTTGGAAGCATGACACCCGATGAACTTCTCGCGATTTCTGAATCAAACTACCGGTGTTGGTGTTTGGATTCTGGGAGAATGCAAGCTACATGAATACTGAATCTGTATCTTTCTTGCTGATCTTCTTCACTCTGAATGCTGATTAGCTAACTTGAGATTTAAGCATTTGAATGCAAAACATATACTCAATCTAGTTTCATATTTTAATGTTTGTACTTAGCACATGGCTCATTAACATTAGAAGCTTCTCCCAATTGATTTTATTTAATTAATTTTGTTTGTTTGTTTTTTAATGTTTGTGTTGGGGTTATGGTTCTTGGGCTGCCTAAGAGCCCGCGTACTACCACTAACATAGGTTATCTATAGCTGATCGACTCAAACTAAAATCACTAGACAGCTCCTGAAGGATGAAGATCTGGATGAAACTCGCCATGTGACCCTAATCGGTAAATGACTACAATGACGCAAACCAGCTTAGATTATCCATAACTAATTGACTCACACTAATAAGGTCAATAAACAGCTCCTACCTGGAATTGAACTTTGAATATCGTGATTACTGGACCAAATGTTTGATCAATTTGGCTGAAAATTAACTTTTTTCTGTTTATTATCCACCATTATCGTTCTCCCGTCGTACATTGTCTTAGTACTCACGAGTCCATAACCCGATAGTTTGAAATTTATAAAATTAGAAATAAACATTGTTCCCTTTAGAACAATCAACCATGTTGATTTTTTGTGTGGTAAAACTCAATCAAAGTTTTGAACCTTTCGTGGTGGATCATTCTTCTTCTTCTTTAAAATTTGATGTCACCATCACCATAGATTGATTTTCTTTGTTTCCAAAATCGTGTTGGCACCGCAGTGGCTGTCCGTCGCATTTGGTCGTCACGACACTATTCTCGGACACACATGAATTGACTTCTCGAACATGCCGTAATAGTCTTTTTTCTAATTATATATATTATATACATACATGAATGTGGACTGGAGACACAGAGATAAAAGGAAATCAACCACTGGTACTGGTTTCCACCTTTGATGACATCTAACTCCACTAATCCTACTTTTAACACATTTGCTAAACCAATAAATGGTGAACCAAATTGATGATCAAAGCTAATCTAATCCCATTATTGATTATTTATGAGAAAGTCTGTAACCATTATTTAAACAAGTCATACGCATTCACTATATTCACTCAGTGCTTTGAAGGACTATTTAAGAAAACTAGAACTTGGCAAGGGATTACAATGCAAAGGTAGTCGTGATAATTTTCTCTTTCGCTCGAAAAGGCCTTCGCATCTTTGCATTTCTTTGTCTTGCCATATTGAAGCGGTGTAATTGTTATAATGCTATACAATAGTGTACATATGTTGATGGTGACCGTGACAATAAAGAACATGACTTCGTCGGGCGAAAAAGTTATAGAAGATAACGTGGTAGTAATGAACTAAAAATGAAGATACAAATATTAGAGATGAGTATGGAAGATTTTGAAGGGCTTAATTTGTTATTTTTCTTAAAATATAATACGAAATATGGAAAATTGTAATTTATGTTTTTTCATAATATATTAATATGTCAATTATCAATGTCACTCCTAAATTATTAGTAGTGTAATTGTTGTCCTTCAATTTTCAAAACAGTATATATATTGTCCCCATTTTATTTTAAAATTATAGCATTAGTTAGATTTAAATTACCCTTATGAGTCTTTTAAATTATTGGTGATAGAAATAATGCAGATTTTTGTCAACTTTTACGATAAGAAAATTGGAAGCGACATTTACACTATATGAGGAACAATATATGTACAATTTTAAAATTTAAAGAGCAATATAACATTACTAATAATTCATGAGTGACATTGATAATTCAGCTATTAAGAAGGGATATAAATTACAATTTTTCGATCAAATAATGGAATTTCCCTATTTACATCGAAATCGCATATATACCCGCCTCCTATATTGACCGGACCATTCCAATTTTATCCCATCCAACATTGTCACTCTCCGATATTCTCTTTGTTCAAAAAAGAACCGAAGAATTTGCAGTTACTCGGCATGAAAGCTTACCTATAGATCTGCTCTAACCCTAGGAAACAAAATTGAGTTCAAACCATGGCGGTGGTGTCCGTACAGCCCAGCCACTGGTGGGATACTGCGATGGAGCTCACTAAGCTGGCTCAGGACAGGGGCACTGACCCCTTGGTGTACGCCATGCAGCTCTCCTCCACACTCAACGCCGCCGGCGTTGCCGTGCCCTCCACCGACGTCGCCGCCCTCCTCGTCTCCCACATCTGCTGGGCCAATAACGTTCCTATTACTTGGAAGTTCCTCGAGAAAGCCTTGACTATCAGGGTTGTGCCTCCGCTCTACGTTCTCGCTCTTCTCTCTTCCAGGTCTCCTCTTCTGCAAGCAATAGCTTTTCACAAATTAATATTTTCCACTGTAAAACTTATTTGATTGCTGTCTGACGCTGTGGTTTGAAATTCGAATTGAGTTTTATGGAGTATTTATTTATCTTTTATTGCAGAGTGATTCCTAACAGAAGGAGCTATCCAGTGGCCTATAGACTGTATATGGAACTTCTGAAAAGATATGTCTTTTCATTGACATCTATGATTAATGGCCCAAATCATCAAAAGTATGGTCATGGAATTTTGATATTTGTTTTGAGATTATTGAACTGATTAAGTATGATTATGTTGAGTATGTAAAATTTTGGCATGACTGAGTATGCAAATGCAGGATTATGGCATCCATCAACGAGACTCTTAATCTTTCAGAGATTTTCGGGATTCCAGAATGTGAAGCTGGGTTGCTAATGGTGGAATTTGTTTTTGCGAGTGTGTGGGGGTTAGTTGATGCATCACTTGATGATGAGGGATTGCTGGAACTCACCACTGAAAAGGAATCTAGGTGGCCAATCAGGACACAAGACATGGAAATAGACAACCGGGATACTTTTGACGGGAAGAAGGCAGAACAACATGAGTTATTGTTTAAAAAGAATACCATACTGGCTACTGAAATACTTGGTGAATTTTTCCGGAACAAAGTGACTTCCAGGATCCTTTACTTGGTGCGCGTGAACATGTAGGATTTTATACCTTTTAGTGTCTTCTCTTTAATGCTCCATACTAGAAGAAATCTGTTTCTCTACTCCAACTATGGATTTCTCATGAATGTGACTCAAAAATGCTTTTTCACATTTCTGTATGCAAAATGCATTCTTGCACCTATTTCTTTCAGCATTTTTTTTTATAAATATATTGTGTGTGTGTATTTTGGAATAATACTATACTTACTCCCACTTTTTAGTCCATTTTTTACTCCTTGTTGAAGTAGCATGCTTTGATTGATTCAGAATAAAAGTGAACCACAATTTTTATTCATTTCCTTTTTTCTTCCAATAAAATTAGGATATGTTGTAGGAGTTTTACTCCTAAGAGTACACTTAATTTTCCTATCTAATTATCTATATATATAATTGCATTACTTCTTCTCCTTAGGCCTGCTCACTGGGAGTCATTTATCCAGCATTTGCGGCTGCTTGCTTCAAACTCAACAGCATTGAGAAATTCAAAAAATATTTCCCCGGAGGCTCTGTTGCAGCTAACATCTGATACAAATACATTCCTACCAATTGAATGCAAAACAAGCACACTGCACCGGTTTAATACGGTAGTGACTTCTTCACTTGTATCTTCCGCCAGCCAATGTCATGGTACCAGTCCATCAGCTTATTGGCTGCCCATTGACCTCTTTCTTGAAGACGCCATGGATGGGACACAAGTGGCAGCTACAAGCGCTGCAGAAACACTCACTGGTAATTACACCCTATAATTCATATTCTAGTAGTTAAATTTACTTCCACCTGGCGCTGACTAGATCACTATTGTAGTTCTATAGGAGTTGAAATTTACTTTCACCTAATGCTAATTAGATTAGTATTTCAGTTCTAGTGAAGGCTCTTCAGGCAGTTTACCGTACCACTTGGCAGGACACATTTCTTGGATTATGGATTGCAGCACTGCGGCTTGTCCAAAGAGTGAGTGATAATTATTCATTCTCTTATTTAACTCAGCCTAGAGCCTTGGGCACACTTTGTTTCAAATGACACTAAGTGAAGTTTCATTTACTTAGGATATAAATGTAACTTGCACTGTATTTGTTTTGGTATTATTTTCTATCCATTTAGGAAAGGCATTCAAGTGAAGGACCAGTACCCCGCCTTGATACATGTTTATGCATGTTGTTGTCAATTACACCACTTGCAATTGTTAACATTATTGAGGAGGAGGAAAAGGAACTTAACCTTGCCAATCAAGGAAAAGAGTCTGTGGGAGAGCGTCGTCAAGACTTGGTTTCAAGCCTTAAACAGTTAGATGATTATGAAGGTTTGTTGACTCCACCACTACAAGTGGCATCAGTGGCAAATCAAGCCGCTGCAAAAGCTATGTTGTTTCTTTCTGGTCTAACGATTCCAAGTGGGTACTTTGATGGCATGAGCATGAACGACATGCCTATGAATTGCGGTTAGTATTTTCTGTCATCCCTATACACTTTTAAACATGTCACCGAATAAAACATTGATGCATGTGATTGATTGTGGTTGCTTGTAGCTGGAAACTTGAGACACCTGGTTGTTGAGGCTTGTATTGCCAGAAATATTTTGGATACATCTGCTTATTTCTGGCCTGGCTATGTAAAAGGTCGATGCAATCAAATACCTTGTGGCATTTCAGGCCAAATACCTGGCTGGTCTTCATTGATGAAAGGGTCTCCTATAACTCCTTCAGTGATAAGTGTGTTGGTTTCAACACCAGCCTCAAGGTATGCCAATAGTTATAAGTTATAAAATTTCCTGCTTTCCATTGCCAGATTTCTTCAAGATCACTTCATTCAGTTAAGTAATATATGGAACCTGCCACTAAAAAATATGGCTTGTGTTCTTGTTCGTGTTAAAGAAATAAGATGGTCTGTTAAGACAGAATTAGAGAAGAAATTCGAATAAGTACCGAGTATATAAATATTGGGTGACTAGATGTATCAAATAATGAAAAATTAATATTGGGTGATGGTGATTTATCCTATCAAGTTTCATAATACACTGCCACAGTTTGATGCAATCTAAATATTTAACAAAAGCTTAGAGCTTTGTTGTTTTGTTATTCTGATCTGCTAATTGCAAAGGGAGTCTTTTAGGCCTTTAGATGGTAGTTGAAGGGCTGTGACAATGCTGCATTGAGACAAACGGTGCATGCATGCCTAGCTCTTTTTGGAATTATCACACTCCATATGATTTTTGAAAAATTCATTTAAGCATTAGAATTGTCAGGCATAGATAACATCACTTCTGAAAATTTTCTCCCTTAGTTTTTGAGTCCTGAATTGGATACCTGTTAAATGTCTAGAGTTCACTGACCATTTGGATGATAGTTAAATAACTTCCCAGTCATTAATTTCCATAAAAAAAAGTTATGTGGTTAGTGTGTTCCTTAGCATTTCTTCACATCACTCTGCTCACCCTTTTGGCTCATGGATTTGATGGAAGTTTAGCAGAAATAGAGAAAATATATGAGATTGCAGTCAGTGGTTCAGATGATGAGAAGATTTCTGCTGCTACAGTTCTATGTGGACCATCTCTTACTCGTAGTTGGAATATACAGGTACTCTGAACTATTTGATGTCTATAGGATAAATGTCAACAGTCACCACTGACTTACTTTGATGATATAGTGCTTTCTTAGAATTAGACTTGCTTTCTTAGTTGTCTTTTATTGTGGAGTACTTATCAAAAGGTAAAGCGAAGTTTCTTAATCTAAATATGGTTTTCTCTGTGTGCTTGCAGGAACATATTGTTCTGTTCATCACAAGACTGCTTTCACCTCCAGTACCTAAAGACTACACTGGAAGTGAAAGCCATTTGATAGGTTATGCTCCATTTCTGAATGTTCTTCTTGTCGGAATATCATCTGTCGATTGTATACAGATTTTTTCCTTGCATGGATTGGTAGGTTGAACCTCATATGCTAGTTTCTTATTCTGAAGTTATTGTCAATGTCAACTAATTAGTAATTGGACCTGATAATCTTGAAGTTCTTATCTTCTGGCTGATAAATGCTCAGGATAATTGTCAAAAGCTATGTACATAACCAGGTTTTGCATGAAGAGTCATTGGGTGTAACTATTAATATTATAAATAGAAGGCTTTTAGAATGTGGTTGTGGAAGGACCTTCCTTCATAAATTCAGATTGTGAATAGACAGCTGATAGAGCTTAAAACATATTTGACTTTACATTTCATTAACAAGGATGTATGAGAAATGTAGAAGATAAATAAAATTTTATGAAGAGTAGGAATCTTAGAGGGAGAAGATGAACATTGTGGGACTTATGGTTTGATATCTAACAATATATATATATTTTTTATAGGTTCCACAACTTGCTGGTGCATTAATGCCAATCTGTGAGATCTTCGGTTCTTGTGCACCCAATATTTCATGGACTCTTACAACTGGGGAGGAAATATCTTCCCATGCTGTATTTTCAAATGCATTTACTCTTCTGCTGAAGTTGTGGAGATTCGATCAGCCACCTCTTGAACATGTAATGGGAGAATTACGTCCTGTGGGATCCAATTTAACTCCTGAATATTTATTATTGGTGCGCAACTGTCAGTTGTCTGCGAATGAAAATACACAAAACCAAATCAAGTGCAAGCGATTTTCAAGACTTTTAGATCCATGGTTTAGAGAACCCATATTTATGGACTCATTTCCAAAGTTAAAATGTTGGTACAGGCAAAATCAGACGTGTATTGCTTCAACACTTTCTGGTCTTGTACCTGGAACTCCTGTTCATCAAGTTTTTGAAGCACTGCTGAATTTCATGTTCAGAAAAATAAGTAGGGGTGCACAACCTCTTACACCTACTGCTTCTGGAAGTAGTAACTCATCTGGGTCTGGAGAAGATTTGTCTATGCGTCTTAAAATACCTGCATGGGATATTTTAGAAGCCATTCCATTTGTGCTTGATGCGGCCCTAACAGCCTGTGCCCATGGGCGGCTTTCACCACGTGAACTAGCTACAGGTTAGTATATGACTATCCATTGAACATTTTCTCTACATTATGAAAATGCTTGTCTGAAATTTCTGGGAAGTCTATGCTGTTGGCTTGCATGAAGGAAAGACTACAAGAACTGCAGTTTAACGGACAATATAAATATTGTTGTTAAAAGATTTTTGTCGTAAAAAGGCTTTCAAGGGATTAGATGCTAGATTTTTGTCCTTGAGGTAATGCCTCCATTAGTTAGTATTTGTCCTTTAAAAACTTTCAAGGGACATTATTAGTTTGCCCCACCGCTGTAATTCTCTTCAAATATCAAATTGGTATGATTTAGCCATAGCTCAATCTATTTTGCCTATAAGAAGGAAACAACACAAATAGTTTGGCACCAAAAAGTAATTGGATATCCTCCTGAATTCCCTAAATTTGTTGCCCCCTTAGTGAGGAAAAGTGAATTTGGTCCATTTTTTGTGTTCAAGGCAGACATGGTTTTATACCTAACTGCTTGTGTGATTCCCTGCATTTGCATTTGATATCCTGGATGTATAGTCATGTTTAGTGCTTTGTAAATAGATTACCTGGAAAATGGTGACATGATATCTATGCGAAGATGCTTTAATCAGTTCTCTTTCCTCTTTAACTTGCTGCTTTCATGTAATACCATGAACTCTCTCTCAGGGCTTAAGGACCTTGCTGATTTCTTTCCGGCTTCTTTGGCAACAATTGTAAGTTATTTCTCATCTGAAGTAACGAGAGGTCTTTGGAAGCCTGCCTCCATGAACGGAACTGATTGGCCAAGTCCAGCTGCAAATTTAGCCTTGGTTGAGCAACAGATAAAGAAAATCTTAGCTGCCACTGGCGTTAATGTCCCTAGTCTTACCATTGGTATGGACTCATTTCCTTATCTTGCTATACCACATTCTTTTGGACAAGAAAATTTCTGAAATGCTTTTAAAAAAATAAAATAAAATAAAATATTTTTTACTATCTCAAAATCTCTTTCAAACTGTTTAGTAACGATTGCATCTGTAGTGGACCTTGACTTATTAGAACCTTTTATATTTGCATGCTAGAAACATCAGAGACATGTTATTAATCACTATATTCCAAACTAATGCTCTTTCGTTTCAACCGTAGGTGGAAACTCCCCATCTACTTTACCTCTACCTCTGGCAGCACTTGTTAGTCTCACCATTACTTATAAACTTGATAGAGCCACTGACCGCTTTCTAAACTTGGTTGGCCCTGCCTTGAGTAACCTGGCCACTGGTTGTCCCTGGCCATGCATGCCTGTCATAGCCTCTCTCTGGGCTCAGAAGGTAAAACGGTGGAGTGACTTCCTTGTCTTCTCTGCATCCCGTACTGTATTCCACCACAACAGCGATGCCGTAGTTCAACTCCTTCGGGTCTGCTTCAGAGCGACATTGGGGCTAAATACTTCTATTACGGCAAGCAGTGGTGGTGTTGGTGCACTTCTTGGTCATGGATTTGGCTCTCATTTTTCTGATGGCATTTCTCCTGTTGCTCCTGGTATAATGTACTTGCGTGTGCATCGAGCTGTTAGGAATGTCCTGTTTATGGCGGAAGAAATCGTTTCCCTTCTGATGTGTTTTGTTAGAGACATTGCAAACAGTGGGTTACCCACGGAGACCCTGGAGAAACTCAAGAAAACAAAATATGGTATGAGATACGGTCAGGTCTCGCTCGCTGCAGCCATAACACGTGTCAAGCTAGCAGCTTCGCTGGGTGCTTCTTTAGTTTGGATTACAGGTGGCTTGAGTTTAGTCCAATCGCTGGTAAAGGAGACATTGCCATCTTGGTTCATATCAGTACACACATCTGAACCCCAAACTGGAGACTCGGGGGGCATGGTCGAAATGCTTAGGGGCTATGCCCTCGCATTCTTTGCAGTGCTTTCCTTAACATTCGCAATGGGGGTTGACTCAACGGCAATGGCTTCTAGGCGCGCCAAGGTGCTTGCCACGCACATGGAGTTTCTTGCAAGCGCACTCGAAGGGAAGATAACTCTAGGATGCAACGGTGCAACATGGAGAGCGTATGTCTTGGGTTTCGTAATCATGATGGTCAACTGCACGCCAAACTGGATGACAGAGGTGGATGTAGGCGTCGTAAAGCAGCTGAGCAGGGGATTGAAGCAGTGGAACGAGGAGGAGTTGGCTCTCGCACTTCTTGGAGTTAGCGGAGTCCGAGGAATGGGTGCCGCCGCCGAAATGATCATAGAAAGCGGAGTGTGAATTTCGTAAGATGAATCAAGTTACAGATAGAGGAGGTTAATTCACTATGTTTTTTACCATTTTAGGAAGTTCTCTTTGTTAATTACAGGCTACTGACTTGAATTGTTTTAGTAGCTTTTTACTGTTATTATGGACTGTTGACTATTGTGTATATTCCATCTCTGTAACCAGCAGTTGCACATTCTTGCAATCTTGTCTTATCTTTATTCCTTAAAATCCCCCAATTTCCTCAAGGAAAATAGAGAAACTAGCAATAGTTCCAACTTCACTTTCTTTCGGTTTATCTGATTGATTCTTGTATTTGCGCGTCATGTTAAAGAGTTTTGCATCGTGAATTCCCCTTGTTTGTATGTCTGCGTTATGTTAAACAGTTTTGTATGTGCACCATGATTAAGAGTTAGTTTTATGTCAAATTCTCCATTATGCATCATGTTAAATAGTTATGGGTAAGCATAATATTTTCTTTTGTATATGTTAGAATCAAGCGCTTATCATTACGTCAAAAACTATAGCTGATAGCAAATGTGTAACTTTATTTCTTTATACTGCCGTACCTTTTTGAGACATTGGGTGCTTGATTTGGCCTTTTAAATCTTTTATTGTCTTTCATCCCATAACCCTCAGCCACCAGGTGCTAGACTTACCGTTATTGGCTTTTCCCCAACAGTATGTGTCTCGACTCTCGAGTAAAAGTAACAGTCACATTTCACACTTGCCAACGCAGTTTGTATTAGATTAGTCTCATAGTGATAGGGATATTAGATGCCATGCACGCAAAAAAGAAAAAAAAAAGAAACATACAAGTTAATGTGGCAAAGCTATATTCTTTTGGCATGTTGGTGACATGCTAATCAGCCTCAAATTAGATGACACTCAGAGCTCTCACCCATCTCTCCCAAGAAGAATCATATCAAAGCTGCAAGTTGAGTCATGGAGAATGTATGCTTGATCCAATCAGCAGCCACCCGGGGCGCTGCTGCGAGACGCCATGTTACTACTTTTGCGCGAACTTTTCCTCTTGGTGGAAACCAGCGGGCTGTTCTGCTCCTCAAGCGATAACGGCTCGCCCCCCCTAAACACGGGATGAACATATGCGTCTTGCAGGTAAACTTTCAGGTTCAGGTTCGGTTCTGTTGCCCGTTCTAACGTGTCCCTCACCATTGCTTCCTGCAGATGCAGTGTAGCAGCTGTAGTAGAGGCAGTGGTACGTTTTTACAGATAAACGAAGGCGGTCCAATTGTAAGAATTTAAGCTGATAGTGAAACTACACGTTACTGACCTGTAACGGGAACTTGACAAATGCAGACTCGAATCTCCCCTTGCAGAAATAATGGAACCAGATTGTCAAAACCGGAAGAACCACGATCACAGTCGTTGATCTGGGAATGTCTTTCGTGTTCAACAGCCCCATCAGCAGAACCTGGGAGGTTATCAACCCAATGATGATACGACGGTGAACATCTGGCCAATATGCCGCAGCGCTCTCGTACTTCTGATCATACACATTGATGATCTTGCAACAGTAGAAACCAGTTTCAGATTCGAATCTACCAACAACAACAAGCAAGCAAGCATACCTGATGGCGAAAAACGAGATATGCAAACGAAAAGAAGACAATGATGAATGGGAGGAGCACAGGAGTGACCACAGAATACACAAGTCCCAGCAGGAAATACAGCTGTATACGAGGCTCTGATGTCGCGAAAGTTATAGAACCAGGATCCATCGCTTGCTCTCTGTCCAGTTCGGTCTTCACCAAAAAGCTGTTCTTGAGGTGAAACACGATCAGTGGACTCAATCTAAGAATCTCTGCAGCAATGGCAGACCAACCATCAACCATTATATACGAAATAAAGAAGGTAGCCTTGATCGGAATGGCTACCCCAATAGTTCTCGGAATCCTGCAAGTTAAACAACAGAAAATTTCATTGCATGATCATTGCAGGCTTAGACTTTGTTTTTCTGCGACGACCCTAGACTGCCATAACTCAAATTTCCTTGTACCATTAAACTTTGATACCTCGAATTTTGTACTTGAACTGGTCATCTCAACAATGCTCTAATACCAACTTGAGATTAACAAGAACAAGATGATGACTGAACACCTAGAGATACAACCAAGTATTTATAGACATCTAATCCCTATACAAGGAGTTCACTATTATTCTTGAGACAGACTCATATTCTTAATCCCTATATGAGACAAATTCAACAGATAGATAGAAGGAACATACTCAGTGGGTGCCTGATGCATAAATTTCTTGAGCTGCTCGAATGCTGCTCCCGTGATGACACTTCCAAGGAATACGTTGACATACAGAAACAAATGATACTTTGCAGCTGTTGTTCTCTCCAGAGCTGACATTGCTACATGGCCTTCTATTTTCGACATGGTCATTAGAATCGTCGGGAGGATAATCAGAAACACCTTCAACACAATCGACGAAAGAAACCCCTGAACGAACGACTTGACAACATCCCTGCAACGTAAATTCAGCGAAAATGAATTAAAAACTCCAAGACTCACTAGAATTTCTGAAGCAGGAACTCTCACTTATTTGTCACTTACACCTCTATCACGTGCTTCAAGAAAGGGAAGACCCTCTCGATGCCATCAATGCTCGCGAGGGACTGAATGAAGGCGATGGGGATCATGAAGAAGAAGGTGAGGAAGAAAAAAGCGACGCCCATTAGTAGTCGTCTGATGTTGAGTTCGACGTATGGAATGGACAGATTATCCCAGTAGACATCACGGGGTTCTGGTGCCCATTGTGTGAGCCAAATGGTGGGATTGCTCGATTGTTGTGTTTGAGCACAGATTGCTGCTCCCGACCGCGATGAAAACGAGACGAATGCTGCAGGAATTATCGCCTTTGGATCGCTCAGAACTTTCTCTCTTTCTGCAGCTTCCTACATGAATCTGTCATTTATAATGGCAGCAAAAACACAGATCATAACTCATATGTAGCCAGAGGGAGTGAATGAATTTACCTCTTCACTGAACTTCTGTATCTCAGTAGTATAGTACTCAATGGCATCCACTGATGTTCCCACAAGGCCCCAAGGTCCTGTCTATACATGACTGAACATGAGACTTTGAATTACACCACAGAGAGAGATTGTTATGATCAAACGCTTACCACTACGCCAAAAGCTATAGCTCGTAGCTTAGGCGCACCTTTATTTCCTTATATCCACCATATTTTTGAGAGACAGGGTGCTAGACTTGGCCCTTCAGGCCTCCGCCCAACAATCCCCCTTGCCCCCCTAGCACCTGCCATCCCATACTCAGACTAATCCCCATTCGCATCGGGTCAGCCCAATTAAGGGGCAAAGTGCTGGCAAGATTTCCTTATACCCACCATATTTTCGAGAGGCAGGGTGTTGGAAAGTGCTGGCAAGATTTCCTTATACCCACCATATTTTCGAGAGGCAGGGTGTTGGACTTGGCCCTTCAGGCCTCCGCCCAACAATCCCCCTTGACCCCCTAGCACCTGCCATCCCATATTCAGACTAATCCCCATTTGCACCGGGTCAGCCCGATTAAGAGGCAAAGTGCTACCCAGATTTTTCTATACAACAGGGGGTTCGAACTCCCTACCTCTCTTAAGGGACAAGAGTGCACGATCACTCACGCCAACCAAGCTGGTTGGAGAGGCAAGGTGTTCGATTTGGCCCTTCAAACCTCCACCCAACAATCCCCTAACGTTGGACTTGCCCCTTCAATAGCCTCTTCCCGAAAGAGATCATCACATTTATGGTAAAAAAGGAATACCTTTGTTTTTGGCTTGGAGCTAGGATTTCTCTCATACTTTGTCTGGTAGTAAGTAAGCCAATTTGTCAGATTCTTCTTCTTCTCCACCAAATTTGCAAGGTTGTTTGCATTGTATACAACCTAAAACTTTCACAACTTTAAGGTCACAAAACGACATTATATTGTTTTCTTGAACTGATGAAAAACAGCAGGTCTAGGTGGCTAGCTAACTGGAGATCAACAAACCTGGTGCAGAAGGTAACGTTCTGGATGGTTTACACAGAAGAAGTGTTCAACATGCTCGCTAACCGATTCATCAGTGTCTGGAGGGACACTTCTCACAAGAACCTTAAAAGGGAATCATGTAATTAAGAGTTAATTAGGTTGTAATCAGCAAACTAAAGATGAACATATGATGTTGAGAACATATGCACCCACAGTGAACTGATCAGGACGACGGTCTGAAGATGCCAGGAATTGTAGCCTTAAGGTGGATACAATTTCGTACTCTTTGTAGAGAACATATAAGGTCCAAAATGTGACCATATAAGCCATTCCTATGTGTGCCCATAACCTGCAAGATACCAGCCAAAATGCAGGGTCAATAACAGTGGATGAACATCCTAATTAAAGAATCTTCTTTTCTTTGGTGACCCTAAATGGTAAATGGTAAAGGACCAAAATGGTTGACCCCACCTTTGTGATTCTAGCTAGACTTAGCTTGTGGCTTTAATTGGCAAAAGACAAGAAGGTAAACCTGTTTAGGTTTGTTCATAGTTGGCCAGCCCTAGCCTTATGACTGTTGGCTAGCTCCAACCTTGTGACTTTAACTGACAAATGGCCATAAAGAAGTAAACTAGGTTGTCCATAATTGGTCGGCTTCAATCTTGTGACCTTAGCTGACAAAGAAATCTAAAGAGGTAAATCAACTGAGGTTGCTCATCGTTGGCTCAAACTAAGAAGGCAACTTAAAACCTTGTGGAGTTAATACTATTTGAGGTCCTCCGAGTTTAGATGTTTTGTCACGTTTAGTGCTAAACTTTCAAATTGACCATCTGTGGTCCTTCGACTTTCAAATTTACGCATTCGTGGTCCTAAGTTAACCGCCTATGGTCCTTCAACTATTAAATTTTAACCAACCATGGTCCTTTCAAGAGGACCACGACTGGTTAAATTTCGAAACTTGAAGGACCATGGGTGGTTAACTTGAACCACGAATGGTTAAATTTGAAAATCGAAAGACTACAAATGATCAATTTGAAAATTTAGGACTAAACGTGGCAAAACCATTATACTAGGAGAATCTCAAATGGTATTAACTCAAACCTTATGATTATCAAACCATCAGTTCAACCAACTTGACTTGGGTTGGTTGCAACTCATACAAAAACATTGAATACTTAATTACCTTGCTGATCCAACATTAACATTTGAGATTGAAAGCTTATCAATCTCACTATATGTCAACTCCTTATGCTTGTGCAGCCATCCCCCGGTCCAATTAACAGGGACCAAGATAGCAAAAGCAAGAAATGTGATGGGAGCAAATATCTTCACTCTGCAACAACAGTTTCCAGATCAGATGACAACAAAAAACTCCAGAAATTGGCATTATATTATATTATATTGATCAACAACTCACCCAAGAAGATAAATCCTTATATACACCGCAGAATCAAGCCCTGCATGTTCTATAAGCTCAGGCTGTGGCATTTTCAGAGCTGCAGGCATCCAGTTCAAGAACCTTATGTAGGTTCTGCAATCCAGATTCACAAATTTCTTCACAACAGGCCCAGAGCTTCTTGGACTGGAGCGTATGCCCTTCAAATACCATTTTGGGAAGTATACCCTATCGTTAAAGGGTTGAAGTCGCAGAATTGCGAAGGCTATTAGGAACGCCAATGCAGATAGAAGGTTGATCGTTGCAGAAAGGACAATATCCTCGGCACCCGCCATATCTGCCTGCAAATGATGCTACCTAAGACCTAAGACTGGGGAATTGAAGGAAACAATATACGTAATCTGCATGCATGCATGCAGAAATGGCTTTAGGATAGGGGGGAAGATGATATAGATATATATAATGCAGAATTCCAGAATGATATGATGACTCCTAAACGTCCCAAACGATCAATGGCGGATCCATACAGCCATAAAAGATTTTTGCTTTGCCCTTTCCGGCAAGCCAGCCAGCCGGCCAACCAAAGAAGTTTGTGTTGCGTTAGATGGAATATATGCGCGGCGGCAGCGACGGAGAATTGAACGGAGAAGATCAGAAGGTAAGAGAAGATCGGATTTTGGTCGGTGATTCGAAGGTTAGGGTGATTTGGCATTGATAATTTTTATGTCATCTCAGTCCACAGTATAAGCATTATTGACAGTTTTTATGAACTACGGACACTCCAACAATAAATTATACAGTGAATTATGATTTATATTGTAATATAGAATACTAATTATACACTGAATCATAGTTTATATTATAAAGTAAAATATTAATGAATAAATGCTAGACTCTAAACAGTAAAAAGTCGACTTTTAAATCAAATAAAATCACAAACTCAGTCATAAACTCTAAAATTCAAACACTAAGTGTAATGTCCGTTCACATTTCTGCAAGTGCAATATTTTAATACTAAATGTGTAAACCTAGAAAATTCTGAAAAGTGCAGATTTTAGCGTTCAAGTTTACATAGTAAAGTTGACGATAATTACGAAAATGTCATTGATGGGGATTATACTTAGAGTACGTACGGAGGCACTGGGATCGGTTCGTTGTCGTATGAGGTAGGCCTGTTCGACCCGATCGACTCAGCTCCATGCTCTAAACCTACTCACCCGGTCACCTCATCTACACAACCTACTCCACTCAATCATAATGGCTTAGTTCATACCGCCGGGCCAGTCGATTGGGACGACCCAACGGGTCCACCATCACCAGGATCTTTGCTCACGTGTTCAACTGCATGCCAGCCCCAGCATAGCCATGTGCATGAGTGCCACGTGGTTGTCATGCCGAAAGATCGGATGCTGTTCCTTAGGCTCACTATAAATACTACATTTATTAACTTGGGGAGGACTTTTCACCTACTCCATTCTCTATGTAATTTAGAGGCCTCCGGTCGTATGCTCATACCGGTTGACTCGTTGACTTACAGTACTTGTATATGGTGATTTTACCCACATCACCCATAGCATTTAAAAAAAAATTGATCTGATTCGTCTGATTTTTTCAAATGTAAAGCTGAAATTGGTTCTTAATTTTCTCTAAAGTACTTGTTCTCATATCTACATCTACAAATCTAATAAGAGCCAATAATGTTAGGCCATTAACTGAAACAAAAAAAATGTCAGTAGTAGTTGTTTCTTAAAATGAATGGTTCACATTATTTTGATTTTAGTATTTTTTTAATGATTTTCCTTATTTACCCTCTATTATATTATTTTCTTCCCTTAAATAACACTAAATTCCGTTAGTATAAACTTTAGTAATGGAATATTCCGTTAACTATTTATTATTCTTAACATACTCATTAATTTATATAAGAAATGTTTTAGGTTCGAACCCCATCCCAATTAGAGTTGGCATAATTGTTAAACATATAGTTGGCAGCTGAACTGGTTACATAGGTAAAACTTTGGAAGAATGACCAAGGATCAAGTCTCACCAGTGGCAATGTGGGAGCTATCTCTCAAAGTGAGGGGGAGTTCTTTGTGTGCAGTGAGCACCGGTTTAGCTTTTGTGGTCATAGATTATAAATCATTTGATTTTCTTGATTTTTTTTAAATTTCACGTTTAATTAATCTTCTTTTGATTATTTAGAACAAAACTTAATAATTCAATTATGTTTTTGCATTATTGGAATGATTTAGGTCATTATGGTATTAATATTTTTTGTATTTTTTTTATAGTGGTACAATTGTACATTACTTTACAAATATTATACTATTATTTTTTTATCGGACAAAATTGTTCTTACATCATTGTCAGACCTGCACGACAATTATATATGGAATCTAAAACGGTAGGGCTGTTTTTCAAAATTGTTCTTACATCATTGTTAGACCTGCACGGCAATTATATATGGAATCTAAAACGGTAGGACCGTTTTTCAAATAATTAACAATGTTAACATCCTAAGCTACTAGCTCCAATTGAACAAGTTTACACATCAGAATTTTATCAATGCATGAAAACTTCTAAAGAAATTTGTAAGTTAATTTTTACTATATCCTTATAACAATATCTATTATAACCATATATTTTGAATTATTTATTATTATCCTCTATTGACAGCAATTGTCATTGACAAACTCTCAAAACAATTTGTCTCAACAAGGAATGAAAATTAAAAAAAAAAATTCATTGATTTCATTATTGTTGATGAAAAGTATGTATGACACTTTATTACTCTTATTAAATTAAATAAATTAGTAGCTACAACAAAAAATAATACATATGCATTTAATTAATTTAGAATTAGATGTCTATAATGCTTTATTTTAAAAAAAAATATTCATTATAAAAAAAATTTTAAAAAAATATAATTTCATTAGTTATATTATTATTATTATTATTATTATTATTATTATTATTATTATTATTATTATTATTATTATTATTATTATTATTATTTGCTACAATTCAAAGATTCCTTACCTTCAAATTTATTAATTTATTATATTCACTACATTGTCCATTGTCTTCTTTTTACATTATCTTGTAATTAAATATCAAAGTTATAATACAAAATATGTTAGTTATATATATTTATTTACCAAGTATTGTATACAAATATAATAAATAAATAAATAAATAAATAAATAAATATATATATATATATATATATATATATATATATATATATATATATATATATATATATATATATATATATATATATATATATTCGTAACTTCTGTACGCTATACATATATATAAAAAAAAAAGTATATATATTCTTAGTTTGTTTTTTAAATTTTAAATAGTTCGTTTTGCTTAGTTTTTTTTTTTTTTTTTTTTTTTTTTTTTTTTTTTTTTTTTTAAGGTTCAAATGCTTAGTAGGATAATAATAATAATAATAATAATAATAATAATAATAATAATAATAATAATAATAATAATAATAATAATAATAATAATAATAATAATAATAATAATAATAATAATAATAATAATAATAAACAAAAATTAAAATATACACACGGCATTCTAATCAACAAAAATTTGTTGGTAACCTGCTAAAAATGCTAATTGCATTTTTTTTTTCCAAGTTCATGGATCAATTTGGAGCTTGTTCGAGTTGGATGACTTAATTGCTATCTCCAAAATAATTCAATGGCCTATTTGTATAATTATAAAATTGAACCTTTTTTTTTTTTCTTTACTATAACTCTCAACCATTGATGATAATTATAAAGTGCACATATTTACTACCAGCAATACACAACTTTTACTCTGGGAATATACAAAGGTATACAACATTTTGTAAGTGCACACCTTAAACCCATATATAAACCCATTGTACTAAGCACACCAATGCACATCCCCACATTCTATGATGCACCACGTACCCCCAACAAATATACCCTAGCAATAAAAGAAGAAGAAGAAATATCCCCAAATGCATAATTTCACGCCAACAACGATACCTGATACCCTCCCACCAATGCACAATTCATAGTCCTACGTTGCACCACATGTAGCACCCCCTCCTAAAATCATAAATTCATTAGCAAATCAAATCAAAAGCATACTCCAATGAATCTTTAAAAAAAAAAAAGAAAAGAGAACAAACATGAAGCTATGCTGAGCAGTCACTACAGGCGCTGAAAAGAAAAAAAACCAGAAGAACAAAGGAAAAAGACTAGAAAAAATCCATAAAATCATAGTTATAATTTCCTAAAATTAGGCAACATAATTGATGACTCTTATTTTATACTATATTTTACCCATTCTTAACCCCTTTTTATGCTCAATTCAAGGTGTTTTATGCTTAGTTTCATCCAATTTCACTTTTGAGAGAAGGGAAAGGAAAAGTCAATTAAAATGGAGCAAAAATGCATGAAAAGGAGCACATAGAAGCAGACTGGAAGAAGACGCGCAAAAGGAGCGGAGAGGAAAACGTGGCGTGGAAGCAACACATGCACAGATTTGGTAAAGAGAGAGGAGGCAGTCCGTGAACATTAGTACACGCTGTAAGCATTGAAAATATAAATAATGGTGTTGGATCGTGATGAATATTTAATTATTAAATTAATTACTTTAATTAAGTTAGTTGGACTAATATTTATTTAATTGGGTTAATTAAATGGCCCATTGAATAAATAATTAGTTTAATTACTTAATTAAATGTAATTGGATGTTGGATTATTCGGCCCAATAAGTTGGTGGAATATTTAATTGAGTCGAACCAGACTGCTTGGATGAATTGGGTTGCCTAATTAGCGGGTTTGACTTGGTCTTGGCCCATCAAAATTATATGTGGATTACATAATTTTGAGGAAATTGGATTATTTGATATTATTTGAAATTTAATGAAATGATGAACCTGGACGCAATGGTGTCCCGATACGTTCCTTAATTTAATTAAAATAATTAAATTAAATAAGGAATTAAGAGTTGGTTGGAGATTTTCCCTCACCCTCACCACTATAAATATTGGGTTCATTTTCAAAGAAGGGGCTCTGGAAATCTGCATACTGAAGCTCTGTCGAAGTCTCGCCAGGATATCGTCTGGAACATGCCCGCAGTTGTACTGCGTATACCGCGCTGAGGAACACGCCACTTGAACACCGGAAGCCCTTCTTTGAAGATCAAGCTGCATATTAGCCCTTCATTGAGGAACAAGCTACCAACTCCGGAGGCCCTTCAGCAAGGAACTACTCCAGTTCGGCATACTCCCGAACTCGGCATACTTCCAGTTCGGCCATACTCCCGAACTTGACATACTTCCAGTTCAGCATACTCTGAACTCAGCACACTTCCAACAAGGAACTCGGCATACTTCCAGTTCGGCCATACTCCCGAACTCGGCATACTTCAAGTTCAGCATACTCTGGACTCGGCACACTTCCAATTTGGCATATTCCAAATTTGGCACACATCTAATAGGCATACTTCTAGTAGAGAATCAGAGGACTTCTCATATACAGAGATTGTACCCCTTCTTGATTGATACATACTATTTGTAACCGGTACTTTGAATTTTGAATATATACAATTCAAGTTTTTCGCGTTTACATATTTTGGCACGCCCAGTGGGACAGCTCTGCCTCTCATCTCTCTACTACTACTATACCTCTACCTGCGCATCAAATGGCATCGAACAATCCCATGTTCAGGAGGACCTATGCCCAAGCTACCAAGTCCAAGTCTACGCTTGTAGCTAGCCCTGGCACAACCCAGAAAACGCAAGGTCCGCTGACAAGGAACCGCGCAAAGGATTTGGGGGTCTGAGTACCTGAACCTCAGTCCATGGCACGACGTGTGGTTCGAAGGCTCGACAAGGCCCCTGTTGCCTCAAAGGCAATTGCTTTTGCTGGAAGTCCACCCTCTCCCAAGGGAGCTACCGATGGTGGTAGTCCAACTTCTATGCAAGGGAACGCTAGTAGCGGGAGCACTTCCCCCGTAACTCCGCCACATCCATTATGGAAGGCTGCACCTGAGTGGTCGCATGTCTACAATGTCATGCCGGCCATGGCGACAAACACAGAGTCTGTGGAGGAGCAATTAGCTAGAATTGCTAAGTCTCTGGAAGGAATGGCTGTCACTCTCCAAAATCAAGAGAAACGGCTTAACACCCTCGATAATAGGGTAGGAAACATCATGGAGGAGCAAGGAAACCGTGCTCCAGGAAAGCAACCTGAAGGGCAAGAAGAGGTTGGTCAGCAATCACCACCACCTCATGTTAGCCATGTGGTAGGAGAAGCTGCTTCCCACTTACCTGCAACTGAGAAAACAATCCCAGTTACCGAAGACATGATACCGGTGGATCAGTTGAAGGACTACATAATGGGGGCCATCAAAGGCAAGTTGGATGAAGGCCAACCTTCATATTCCTATGCTAAGCCCTACACACAAAGAATTGAGGAGTTGAAAATGCCCTACGGCTATCAACCTCCTAAGTTCCAGCAATTCGATGGCAAAGGAAATCCCCGACAGCACATTGCCCACTTTGTGGAAACATGCAATGATGCGGGGACTTATGGCGATCTGTTGGTAAAGCAGTTTGTCCGTTCGTTAAAGGGAACTGCGTTTGATTGGTACACTGACCTCGCGCCCGGCTGCATTGATAGCTGGCATGATATGGAACGTGAGTTCTTAACTCGTTTCTATAGCACAAGGAGAACGGTCAGCTTCTTGGAACTCACCACACATCCTAGGAAAAGTGATGTAAACATCTAGAAAAATATTATTCAGGATCACAATAAAAATGTGATACTGAAAGTAGAAGTCTCTCCTCCATAATGATCATGCCTATGCCTATTGATCCAAACCTCCATTGAAGATCAAGCCATTTGAACCCGGAGGCCCTTCAAGAAGAACAAGCTATATATACAAGCCCTTCTTTGAAGATCAAGCCACTTGAAACCCGGAGGCCCTTCAATGGTGGAGTGTTCAAGGCACCAATTGAAGAATCAGAGGATATCCAGAGACATGTACCCACACCGCATTGATTTTGACATGTAATCAGAATTTTGAATTTTAAAATATTTTATTCAATTTTCTTTGTTTACAAATTGGCACGCCTGGTGGGACAGCTCTGCCTCTCATCTCTTCATAGGCACTTTCAACCGGTATGGGGGCAAACCCCATATGAAATTTGAAATGGAGGAGGCTAAATGATACTCCTTGGCACGAGTTAAAACGGCCTCATATCTTTCAAGGCTCCTTGGCACGAGTTGAAACGGCCTTATATCTTTAAGTTTTAGTGTCGAGACTTTCTTGCACTACATACTTTCAAGTTTTATATGCTCTCAAGTGGTGTACAAGCAAGTCTCGAGGGGGCATTTGTAGACACTTAAATTTTGATAAATATTGATTATTTATCAATATTAGTATATTTGAATATATTTGAAATATTTTGGATAATATTGATATTATCTAATTTGTTAATTAGATAATATCAAAAGAGTTTGAGCTTATCAAAACTCTCTATCCTACAGCTATAAATAGGAGCTCTCATTTCTATGTAATCTCACACATCCTAGGAAAAGTGATGTAAACATCTAGAAAAATATTATTCAGGATCACAATAAAAATGTGATACTGAAAGTAGAAGTCTCTCCTCCATAATGATCATGCCTATGCCTATTGATCCAAACCTCCATTGAAGATCAAGCCATTTGAACCCGGAGGCCCTTCAAGAAGAACAAGCTATATATACAAGCCCTTCTTTGAAGATCAAGCCACTTGAAACCCGGAGGCCCTTCAATGGTGGAGTGTTCAAGGCATCCAATTGAAGAATCAGAGGATATCCAGAGACATGTACCCACACCGCATTGATTTTGACATGTAATCAGAATTTTGAATTTTAAAATATTTTATTCAATTTTCTTTGTTTACACACGCACTTGTAGATATCTCTAGTTTAGGTCATTTCTATTTCTTTCTTATTTTACATTATGTAGTTTTAATATTGTTATTCCTAACTTGGATTATCTTATCTCTTTACACTATATATTGAGAGTTTTTTCTTTGTTTATTTCTCATTAATTGTTGAATGATTTTTATTTTGGATATTTTTGTGCTATTTATCTTTATTATGAGTGAGTAGTTTAGTACGTGCAGGGATTGGATTGTTGTGTATATTGTATTTTATGCATGTTTGATGCTTGCACTACTACAAAAATGGGCATGAGAGGTTTGGAACTCATCTTAGGGTTCTTGTACTTGTGAGATGCTTTTGTGTTCTTATGTTAACGGGTTTGTGAACAATTGTGTTAGTACTTGTCTAGTACGAGATTTGTCAACTGTTCAAGCAAGGAGCCCACGTGTTAACATACCCCTAGACTCGTCTCTCAACCACCAAATTCTCTTAGCATATCTTGAAGTTCACTTACGAGAGTAGGGAATTGAATATTAAAGGTCAATATTGCTTAAGTTTAATGAGAAAAATTTGTAACGTCACGAGAGTGGGATAACCCCAATAATCTGACTCGACTTAACATTGGATCATAAGAGTGCCGTGTTAGTACACCGAGCTGCTGTTGAGAATCTTTGAATTTGAAATTGAGTTTTATCTTCCTTAATCCTTTATCTAGGCATAAAACCAATATATGTTAATTCCAAACCCTGCTTCCGTTATTTCATTGCTTTTCACTATTATTTTGTCTTTATCTATATGTCTGTTTAGCTTCCAATGAATGTTTCACCTTTGTACCTAGTTATTTAATCGGTTATGCCTAATCTAATCCCGAGATCTTAAACAAATTTTTTTTTTGTTCCGCTTTCCTATATTGCATTACGATCAATAATCTATAAGAAAACTGCCTGCAAGGAAGTTACGTAGAAAACTACCTAAATTTCCATAACGCAATATATAAATTTAAAAACGGTTGAAAATACATATTAAATCCTATTCATCTGGTCTTGCCAAATGAAGAGTGCATATTAGATTACAAGCTTTGATCTCACATGGGGAGTGTGGTACTCATATAAACACGGTTCTATATGTATGTATGTATGCATGCATATGAGCAGATCAAATGAGAACCATATTTCTCATGCGCACATGCGATTATGCGAATTACCTTTTGTGCAATTTGTAATGTCTGATTGTACATTCACGGATAAGTGATTGTGCATCCTGAAACCCACATTTCTATAATTACTTTTGTAATTTAAGTTGTGCATCTTGTAATGTCTTATTGTGCAATTCGCACGAGTGGTGGTTAATGATAATATATATATATATATATATATATATATATATATATATATATATATATATATATATATACTAGTTTTTTACGCGCATTGCGCGATTGGGATAATGCCCAATGTTTTTTTTTAAAATAAGTACTTTAAAGTATATTAAGGCAAGATTATATTGGAATTTTTCATGCATAGATAATTGAATGTTAAATTAGTATTTAAATAGGCAATTTTAAGTTTACAAATGCAAGATAATATAGTCAAGATTGATTATAATTGTCAATAAATTAATTGTATAGGTATGTTTGAAACCAAATACGGGACATAAGGGAGAGCAAATAAAAATTAGGATATAAAATATTAAATATTACTAATATTGAAGAGCTAACTGCTGATTGCCAAACAAGGACATTGCGTGATAGTTTCCCACTTCAATTTGTTGTGTGATTTAAATACTTTTTTTTGTCAATAAATCCCCCAAGTAGTTAATATGATTGGCTTAATTATATTTTTTTTTATTTTTTAAAAACATTTATTATTATTATTATTATTATTATTATTATTATTATTATTATTATTATTATTATTATTATTATTATTATTATTATTATTATTATTATTATTATTATTATTATTATTATTATTATTATTATTATTATTATTATTATTATTATTATTATTATTATTATGTATACCCTTATGTCATTTTACATGTTAATATAAATAGCTAATTTTTTCAAATATCTTTTTTACCAACCGTTGATATAATTTGCTGGTCAAATTCGCTAATATAATCCGCTAACGCTAACCGCTAACTGTTGATTGTCAAACAAGGACATTGCGAGGTAGTTCTTACTTCAATTTGTTGTGTGATTTGAATACTCTCTTTGTCAACAAATCCCTATGATTGACTTTATTAATTATATTTTTTTAATTTTTTTCATGGTTTTAATAAAATACTTGGTAAATAAATATATAACATTATTTTGTATTATAACTTTGATATTTAATTAAAAAATAGTGCAAAAAAAAAAAAGAAGAAAGATAATAGACAATGTAGTGAATATAATCAATGGATGAATTTGAATGTAAAAAATTTTTACATTGGAGAAATATAAAGACAATATAACTAATAAAATTAATTCTCTTAATCAATTTATTGATAATGAATATTTTTTTTTTTAAAATAAAGACATTGTAGGGACAACCTCTCAAAGTGAGGGAGGCTCCTTGTGCACAGTGAGCACCGGTCTAGCCTCTGTGGTTCATGTTCAGTTGAGTCACCATGATTTACATCCTCCCAAATGCTCTGTCAGGCCGGGGTGTTGGGGGCCCTTAGGGTTGGGGTTCAACCTTTTTGGAAGAATGTAGCGAATATAATGATGAATTTGAATGTAAAGAATTTTTATATTGGAGAAAAATAAATACAATATAACTAATGAAATTATTTCTCTTATTTAATTTATTGATAATGAATAATTTTTTTGAATAAAGACATTGTAGACACATAATTCTAAATTAAAGAAATGCATATGTATTATTTTTTGTTGTAGCTACTAAATTATTATATAATTTAATAAGAGTAAAATAAAGTACTAATTATGCCAACTTTGATTGGGATGTGGTTCGAACATAAAATCTTTCTTATTGAAATCAATGAGTAAGTTAACTGTGTGAACTAACAGAAATTAACGGAAAAGATAATATCTAACGGAAAAGTTAACGAATAATCATATTCATTAAGGATAAATTAGGAAATCTTAAGGAAAAATTAAAATATGATCAATCTGAGCCATTCATACCCATTATAGGCCTAACTCCCTTGGGCTCTTATTAGTATATATATATATATATATATATATATATATATATATATATATATATATATATATATATATATATATATATATATATATATATATATATATATATATATATATATATATATATATATGCCATTGTTTAAGTGAGTCCGCTTCCCATGAGTTCGTGTGGACAATCCTCATCAATTGATCTTGACATCACTAATGGGTAGGATTAGGGGTAGACGTAATTTGGATTATCCGAACAATCACCACCACCCGAAAACCGAAATGAATTTTAAATTTCGGGTGAATCCAAATAGTTATCGGTTCAGATTTTTAAAATTTAGTATATTCGAATATAAATTTAGTTCGGATATCGGGTGTTAAAAATTTATCCATATCCGACCCGAAATAACCAAAATTTTATTATAAATATAATAATATAAATTACATATTTAATTTTAAATGTATTTCATAATTAATAATATATTAAAATTCTCAAAAGTCTCTTAATTAGTAATTAGTATTTTGTCTTACTTTTAGTTTGATAGTATATGAAAAAATATAAATTCAAAAATAAAAAAAATCGTTAAAAAACACAAAATCGATAAAAATAAAAATTTGGGTATATCCAGTCTAATCCGAAATAACTTCACCCAAACTGAATATATCCGAATTAAATTTGATTCGGACGTCGGGTGTAAAAAACGTCACCCGAAATTTTTGGATTATCCGAAAAAAATTTGGGTGTCATCCGAACCGAACCGACGCCCACCCCTAGGTAGGATTGGATATCATTATTTTTTAATTTCCTTATCAATTGTATGGGCAAGGGTAATCCCGTAATTAGTCTGCGCAATTAAAAGTGGTAATATATTATTTTTTGAGATTTTGCATGATTTTAGGGAGTGTTTATGCATTTACTGTAAAGTTGTTCTGGTTCCGAACTGTGCATACTTTTGTGTTTGACAGTGCACATTTTTATCAACATCTGTGCATCCTTGTGTATGTGGTATGCAACTACATGATATTTACGTGCACTGCGGTAGTCTACGTGTTTCGTATTGGACTGTGTTGTGTTTGTGACCTATAGTGTATAAGGAGTCAATTTTGAAATGTTACTATTTTTTATTGAGCAGCTTTTGGAATTGTAGTGTGCAAAATCGCAGCAGTTATTCTGGTTGCGAACTATGCATCCTTTGACTGTGCACATTTTGTGGAGAAATCAATTGTGCAACCTAGAGTTCATACCTATCTAAGGAATCAAATCCTTATTTAATCCCCTAAAATCCAGCCGGAGAAATCAATTGTGCAACCTAAAATCCGCACATTTTGCGGAGAAATCCACAATTTATTAAATGTCTTAAAAAGATTATATATATATATATATATATATATATATATATATATATATATATATATATGAACTAGTAAGAATTGGGCTTAGAATAAACATATTCTAGGAATTATAATCAATTAAAGAGTTGGACTTAGTTAAAAGAACAAACCCCAACTTAGAAAATAATTACGAGAGATAATTCTGGAATAAATGATTACGGCATGTCACAAGCTAGCTACGATGGCCGTTAGGGCTGATCTGACTGGGGAGGATCCCATAGTATCCGAGAAAGGTGAGAAGGAAGGGAGAAAACGGAAAGGTCGAGGGGACTTTAAGGGAGTACGTCCAGATGGATCCCGAGCCAGTCGCCCCGGGTCCGTTCTTTAATGTTCCCCAAAGATCGGTAGGTGTTGAAAATAACTCGACCAGTTAGAAGAGATGAATTGAAATTACCTCCATTTCAGCAAAGGTTAGGAGGCAAAGGTGCTGCTCCACGACTTCGCTATTTAGGAAGACTTTGTTTTTCCTGAGGCCCGGAGCGGCAGAAGTCAAAGAAGAAGGTTGGCCCGGAAGGGTCGCAGCAAATTGGGAAACCGAAGCGGGGGAGAGAGAAGGGTGAAACACGGTGATCATGATCTGAAGTGACATTCCCCATCCGGAGGGTCCGGTCTCACCGGTTTTAGTCGATGGGATGGCAGGTCGCTCGATGTCATCCCCATCTCCGGATGCTCGGGGTGATTCCGCCTAGAAGGTATCGTTCTCTCGCGTGTTGGAATCCTCTGTGAAGACGGTAAAGAAGCAGACCTCGACCTCATTATCGTAATCCCGACCCGAGAGATTTTGGCTATCGGAGCTCGACGTGTCTTATCCTTGAAGAGTAAGGGAGGACATTTCAGTACATAGGCCCAGGATAAGACCTCGGGAGTAGCGCCATTGGGCGGGAAAAATGTTTATAGGTTAGTTAAGAAAATAAAGGTTGGAAGTGAAGGCTCATCGGTCCGCGCCGAAGAAGGGAGACGTTCTAGCAAAAGAGCTGTAGGTAGCCCGAACCCTTCCTCCCATGCCACCATCACGTAAATATAACTAAATGATGAGTTAGCTTAGATGGTTATGTATTTGGTTTTTTTCCCTAAATGTTATGGGTTCAAATCCCACAAACTTGAATTTATATTGAGATTAATTCGAATTGAATTTTTTATTTGTAACATTGCATTTTTTAAATATAATTTTTAATATTAATAGTGATATATAATATGTTTTCTTTTCGAACTATTTTATCTAATTAATTATATTTCATATTTTTTGTGGAATTTTTATTTGTAACATTGTATTTTTTTCTCATGTTTTAATATTAATAGTGATATTTATGAAACCAGTCATGCTAAGTATGCAAACACACCATCATATAAGGACATTACTCAACACTACATTAGTATATATGATATATATATACAACACATGATAACATACTATAAATTATTACTCTACTATCAACATATAACACGTATGAAACAACTATTAGTATGAAACACATTGTTCACCAATAGTCATTTTTACTTGCATAAAAAATATCACACTAAATATCGTTTCTTTTTCCTATATCAATTGGTATAACCATATAAATATATTTCTCATACAAAAATAGGTTTTGCTCGAGCCAAAATATAATTTATAATATATAATAGGTATACCATTCCATCATAAAATATTCACAAGTTATAGCTTTATAAAATAACATAAATTACCACCAAATACCATCAAGTCAATGAGGAGGAAAAAAATACTCAGCAAGAGCCATTACTTCGGTGCCAGTGATTAAAGAAATCAACCAGATACCAACCCAGTTGGCTCAAGATCAATTTCAAGTATTTTTTAATATTAATAGTGATATGAGTGCTTTATAATATCTTTTCTATTCAAATTATTTTACCTAATTAATTATATTTCATATTTTTTAATTTCATTTTGATTTAATTTTCATCCTAATTAACAATATTTATGATTCGGCCTCTAAGTAATATTTTTTAAAATATCTCATTAGTTTTTAATATTTTGCCTCCCGTGCCGAAGATTTCTGGATCCGTCCCAAGAAATGAGAGCTCTATTTATAGTCGAAAAAAAGTAACTTCCACCCTCCAACAAACTCCTTTAATATTTATTCAATAAATAAATAATTATTTAGGATAATCATAAGAGTTTATCCAAAATGAACATTGTATCAACTTTGAAGGTTCTATTATTATATTTGAATTTAATTTAATTAATTATAATTATTTAAATTCAGATATAATAAAATTTAAATAAATAAATAAATATATTGAATTGAGGAAGCTGTGGAGCTACGCTGAAGAGGAAGCTAAGGTTATCTGATGAGGGAGAGATTATTGAATTGAGTGGAAGAGGAAGAAGCAGTAAAGCAATGAATTAAGGAAGACCAATGAATTAATTTAAGGAATTGAAGACCAAGCCAGATCCACATTTAATTAATTGATTTAATTTGTGATAAATCCGGATGAAATGTACTATACGCAAATTAAATTAAATTAAAGCATCATATATATCCTAAAACAACGCAACACCACAACTAACCCTTAGCTTTAACTATAAATACCATTGCCCATATACACACAATAAACACACCAAACAATAAACAATAAACAATATAAACGATAAACAATAAACAATAAACAACAATGGCAGTTGCCCAGAAGTTTGTTGCAGTGTTTCTGGTGTGCATATTTGTCCTTGCCGTCACGGCTGACGCTGCCAGGGACAAGGAGGAATTTAAGAAGGAGGACAAGGCATTTAAGGACGAGGAAAAGATTCTTAAAGATGAGGATAAAGTTCTTACGGACGAGGATAAGGCTCTTAAGGACGAGGTCGCCAAGGAAGATGGCAAGGCTCTTAAGGCCGAGGCTAAAGAGGAGGCCTCGGCTCTTAAGGCCGAGGCCAAGGCTCTTAAGGTCAAGGCCAAGGCTCTTGAGGCCGAGGCCAAGGCTCTTAAGGAAGATGGCAAGGACGAGTCCAAGGCTCTTAAGGACGAGTCCGATGCTCTTAAGGAGGAGCACAAGGCTCTTAAAGACGAAACCAAGGCTCTTAAGGACGAGGACAAGGCTCTTAAGGATGGGGCAAAAATGTAGAAGAATAATAAAGCAATCTATTATATTTAAGATGAAACATCATAGAATTTTTATATTTAAAGTCAAGATCATATTTTAAGATAGTGATGATTTTTCTTGTCACACCTATATCATGTAAAGATTATATGTCATTTTTTATACTTGAAAATAAAGCTCATATTTCATGTTCTTATTGAATATATAATCAAAATTTAAAAAATAGTGAATAATTATTTTATCTTTTTTCATATTAAAAAAATAATATTTTATTATTCTCGAATGAAATCTAAACTAATAAAAACATAATTGAAGATATCTTTCGATTAATTTTACAATAAGGAAATTAAAATATTATACATGTTTAAAAAATCAAAAAATATTATTTATTTAATTAATTATAATATGATTATATGTTTAATTAAATTAATTATAAATGTCTGCGAATAACATTGGTTTGATTTTATTCACTACAAAATGTATTAATTAATATTGTTGATCGTGGATCTTACAAAATGCAATGAAATCCGTAATATAATGATAATATATGAATATTAAAACACATAATATGTTCCATGCACCTCAACTAAATGATCAAAGGCAAATATTTTTAATATTGACAGATAACACGAGATTGATAATGAGGAAATAATTAAATGAAATTTAATAAGTAAACGCCAAGCACCTTGTGCTCAAATGACATATAGTGACCTCTCGGTGGAACATGACTCTTTCAAAAAATATTAATAATAAATTATTATTATTATTATTATTATTATTATTATTATTATTATTATTATTAACCAAACATACTTATTGGAACATTATAAAAGTACAAATTATTTGAAGAGTAAGGGAGGAAATTTCAGTACGTAGGCTCGGGATAAGACCTCGGGAGTAGCGCGGGAAAAATGTTTATAGGTTAGTTAAGAAAATAAAGGTTGGAAGTGAAGGCTCGCGCCGAAGAAGGGAGACGTTCTAGCAAGAGAGCTATAGGTAGCCCGAACCCTTCTTCTCATGCCACCATCACGTACGTAAATATAACAAAATGAAGAGTTAGCTTAGATGGTTATGTATTTGGTTTTTTCTCTAAAATATAATTTATAATATTAATAGTGATATATAATATGTTTTCTATTCGAACTATTTTATCTAATTAATTATATCTCATATTTTTATGGAATTTTTATTTGTAACATTGTGTTTTTTTCTCATGTTTTAATATTAATAGTGATATCTTTCAAAAGCGCCCAGGCCTCCGCCTCGAAGGGCGAGCAATTCCCAATGGAGTAGGTGAAGCCAGTGCACCACTCACCTGTATGGTTTCTGATCACCCCTCCACAGTTTGCTACGTGACTAGAAGACACCGCACCATCCACATTAATCTTAACGAACTCATCAGGAGGCTTCTCCCACACAAAAGTTTACACGAGGATGCCTTAAAGGAGCACAGAGGATTGTTTGCTTTAGAGAATGCATTCCTGAAATCATCTGCCTAAGACTGGATCCAGGACAGTTTGAAAGTGAGTGGTCTAGATGATCCTTCAAAATATCACAAATATCCTTTCTTTTTCCTATATCAATTGCTATAACCATATAAATATATTTCTCATACAAAAATAAGGTTTTACTCACGCCAAAATAGAGTTTATAATATATAACAGGTATAACATTCCACCACAAAATAATCACAAGTTATAGCTTTATAAAATTCCATAAATTACCACCAAATACCACCAAGTCAATGAGGAGGAAAAAAAATACCCAGTAAGAGCCATTACTTCGGTCCCAGTGATAAAAAACCAACCAGAGACCAACCGCAAATTATGCTGTGCAACCGAATGCACCATGCGCATTGTGAATTCGATGCAAAACGACGTCATTTTGGTTAAAAAACGCGCGTCCCACTTAAAGAAGAAATCAGGTTCGATTCCCGGCAATGACATTTTTATATATCCATAAATTCATAACTATATATCCACAAATTCATAACTATATATCCACAGTGAATGAATGAAGTAAACATCCACAATGAAAGAACTAAATATCCACAATGAATGAACTAAATATCCATAAATTCATAACTATATATCCACAAATTCATAACTATATATCCAGAAATTCATAACTATATATCCATAAATTCATAACTATATATCCACAAATTCATAACTATATATCCACAGTGAATGAATGAAGTAAACATCCACAATGAATGAACTAAATATCCATAAATTCATAACTATATATCCACAAATTCATAACTATATATCCAGAAATTCATAACTATATATCCATAAATTCATAACTATATATCCACATTGAATGAATGAAGTAAATATTTACAACGAATGAACTAAATATCCACAATGAATAAATTAAATATCCATAAATTCATAACTATATATCCATAAATTCATAACTATATATCCATAAATTCATAACTATATATCCACAATAATGCTATTGCCGAGAATCGAACCTGAATTTTTTTTTCTTTAAGTAGGACACGCGTTTTTAGTCAAAACGACGTCGTTTTGCATCGTGTGCACCATGCGCATGGTGCATTCGGTTGCACAGCATAACTATTGGAGACCAACCCAGTTGGCTCGAAATCAATTCTAAGAATTTTTTAATATTAATAGTGATATGAGTGTTTTATAATATCTTTTCTATTCAAATTATTTTACTTAATTACTTTCAAAAAAAAAATTATTTTACTTAATTAATTATATTTCATATTTTTTAATTTCATTTTGATATATTTTAATTTTCATCCTAATTAACAATATTTATGACTCGGTCTCTAAGTAATATTTTTCAAAATATCTTATTAGTTTTTAATATTCGCCCCCACTGCCGAAGATTTTTGGATCCGTCCCTGGAAATGAGAGCTTTGATCTATTTATAGTCGAGAAAAAGTAACTTCCACACTACAACAAACTCCAATCCGCTAATATTTATTCAATAAATAAATAATTATTTAGAATGAATAGTAAGAGTTTATCCAAAATGAACATTGTATCCACTATGAAGATTCTATTATTATATTTAAATTTAATTAATTATAATTATTTAAATTCAAATATAATAAAATTTAAATAAATAAATAAATATATTGAATTGAGGAAGCTGTGGAGCTGCGCTGAAGAGGAAGCTAAGGTTATCTGATGAGGGAGGGATTATTCTTCAAAAAAAGTTGAACCCCAACCCCAAGAGCCGCCCACACCCCGGCCCGACAGAGTATGTGGGAGGATGTAAATTATGGTGACTCAACTGAATATGAACCACAGAGGCTAGACCAGTGCTCATTGCGCACAAGCAGCCCCCTCACTTTGAGTGGTTGCTCACACACTGCCATTGGTGAGACTCGATTCCTGGTCATTCTTCCAAAGTTTTACCTGACCAGTTGAGCTACCCATGCGGGCAATGAGGGAGAGATTATTGAATTGAGTGGAAGAGGAAGAAGCAGTAAAGCAATGAATTAAGGAAGACCAATGAATTAATTTAAAGAAGACCAAGCCAGATCCACATTTAATTAATTGATTTAATTTGTGATAAATCCGGATGAAAAGTACTATACGCAAATTAAATTAAATTAAAGCATCATATATATCCTAAAACAACGCAACACCACAACTAACCCTTAGCTTTAACTATAAATACCATTGCCCATATACACACAATAAACACACCAAACAATAAACAATATAAACGATAAACAATAAACAATAAACAATAAACAATAAACAATAAACAACAATGGCGGCTGCCCAGAAGTTTGTTGCAGTGTTTCTGGTGTGCATATTTGTCCTTGCCGTCACGGCTGACGCTGCAAGGGACCAGGAGGAATTTAAGAAGGAGGACAAGGCATTTAAGGATGAGGAAAAGATTTTTAAAGATGAGGATAAAGTTCTTACGGACAAGGATAAGGCTCTTAAGGACGAGGTCGCCAAGGAAGATGGAAAGGCTCTTAAGGCCGAGGAGAAAGACGAGGCCAAGGCTCTTAAGGTCGAGGCCAAGGCTCTTAAGGTCGAGGCCAAGGCTCTTGAGGCCGAGGCCAAGGCTCTTAAGGAAGATGGCAAGGACGAGTCCAAGGCTCTTAAGGACGAGTCCAAGGCTCTTAAGGAGGAGCACAAGGCTCTTAAAGATGAAACCAAGGCTCTTAAGGACGAGGACAAAGCTCTTAAGGATGGGGCAAAAATGTAGAAGAATAATAAAGCAATCTATTTATTTAAGGTGAAACATCATAGAATTTCTATATTTAAAGTCAAGATCATATTTTAAGATAGTGATGATTTTTCTTGTCACCCCTATATCATGTAAAGATTATATGTCATTTTTTATAGTTGAAAATAAAGCTCATATTTCATGTTCTTATTGAATATATAATCAAAATTTAAAAAATAGTGAATAATTATTTTATTTTTTTCATATTAAAAAATAATATTTTATCGTTTTCGTATAGCACTAATAATTTAAAAAGTATGTTTATAAACTTCAATGAAATCTAAACTAATAAAAACATAATTGAAGATATCTTTCAATTAATTTTACAATAAGAAAATTAAAATATTATACATGTTTAAAAGATCAAAATATTATTTAATTAATTATAATATGATTGTATTTTTAATTAAATTAATTATAAATGTCTGCGAATAACATTGGTTTGATTTTATTTTCACTACAAAATGTATTAATTAATATTGTTGATCATGGATCTTACAAAATGCAATGAAATCCGACAAATATTTTTAATATTGACACATAACACGGGATTGATAATGAGGAAATAAGTAAATGAAATTTAATAAGTAAACGCCAAGCACCGGCATGTAGTGACCAATGAAATTTAATAAGTAAACGCCAAGCACCGGCATGTAGTGACCAATGAAATTTAATAAGTAAACGCCAAGCACCGGCATGTAGTGACCTTTCAAACCGATACTACAATGTAATAGAGTTAGTAGTATTCAAATCCTCATTAAATTAAAGTAGTATACAACAACACTTTTTGAAAGGGTAGGTGGAACATGAATCTTTCAAATAATAATAATAATAATAATAATAATAATAATAATAATAATAATAATAATAATATTATTATTATTATTATTATTATTATTATTATTATTATTATTATTATTATTATTAACCAAACATACTTATTAGAACATTATAAAAGTACAAATTATTTGAAGAGTAAGGGAGGACATTTCAGTACCCGGGATAAGACCTCGGGAGTAGCGCCGTTGGGCAGGAAAAATAGGTCCGCACCGAAGAAGGGAGACGTTCTAGCAAGAGAGCTGTAGGTAGCCCGAACCCTTCCTCTCATGCCACCATCACGTAAATATAACCAAATGATGAGTTAGCTTAGATGATTATGTATTTGGTTTTTTCTCTAAATGTTATGGGTTCAAATCCCACAAACTTGAATTTATATTGAGATTAATTCGAAATGAATTTTTTATTTGTAATATTGCGTTTTTTAAATATAATTTTTAATATTAATAGTGATATTAGTGATATATAATATATTTTCTATTCGAACTATTTTATCTAATTAATTATTGATGCGTAGTATATTTGCAAACAAATAATTCTCGGAGTAAGAGTTATCGATCCACAGCGAAATGGTTGTATCAAACACTAGTTACTAATTTATTCATTAGAGCTAATCCTAACAATTATTTAGATGATTGATTTTGCATAAAATAAATAAAGCAAAGCTTCAAGATTTTGAAAACAATTAGAGAGAAGATGAGATTCCTGGGATTCAAGTATTTAATCACCTAGTGCCAAATCTTAAGGACAATATTAAAATCTGGGTTTAACAAATGTGAGGATGCAAGGTGGTAAAGAGCTACTCTTGTAGTCACTAACACTACTGAATTTCCACTCTCGTGGCTTAAACACCCAATAAAACAAGATCAAGCATCATAAATTCCTAACTACTACAATCTCTCGATGCGCAATAATCAAGAATTAAATCCCCCTAATAAATTCCCCTTTCTCAAGGTCCAACCATTAGGTGCAATTGTGTGTGCCCTAAATTATGCCCCAACTCTCGTTGGTGACACAAACAAAGCAAACGAAACAAGTAACTATGGCCATAAATTACAAGCATCAAACAATATTATCACGATTGCAACACAAGTATTAAACCCAATAATAATAATATATTAAAGAAACCGAGAGCTCAGGCACATAGTTTCATTTCATAAACACTTTTACCCAAGAATCTCTAAAGAATTTAGCTAAGCATGACTAAATTATACATAACAAATATAAATGAAGAATTACAAGTCATCAAAAGAGTACAAGAACTAACCAGACGATTTTCTCAAATCTCCCTAGTCTTCTTCTTACTTCCCAAGATAATTTGTGCCTCTTGATTAGACGATTTTCTCAAATCTCCCTAGTCTTCTTCTTACTTCCCAAGATAACTTGTGCCTCTTAATTTCTCTACTTCTTGTCTCCAAGAATCTCTTAATTTTAAACTATGAATTGTAAATTATATACCCAAAACTATTCTATTCTAAAACTACTACCAAATCTTTTAGAGTTGAGGAAGGTAGATTTTATAGTTGGTAAAAAGTTAGGGCGGAATTGGAATTTTCCTAATTTTATTTTAGAAATTGCCATCTCATTGATTCTTTCTTTGGACATTGCTTCTTTTAATCACATGAAAATTAATGGGCCGCCATTTGTTGATCATGGAATGTTGCTGCCGCCCCTTTTGTATTATGTATTACAGCGCTGCTGTGTTTCGCTCGGATAGTTATGCTGTGCATCCGTCTGCACCATGCATGGTGCATATGGATGCCAAAATGATGTCATTTTATTAAAAAACGTGTGTCTCCCCTTTAAAAAAAATTCAGGTTCGATTCCCAGTAACAACATTATATTGTTCATTCATTCTGGAATTTTAGTTCATAGATTATAGAATTATAGTTCATTGATTATGGAATTATAGTTCATCGATTATGGAATTGTAGTTCATCGATTCTGAAATTTTAGTTTATAGATTATGGAATTTTAGTTCATTCATTCTGGAATTTTTAGTTCATAGATTAGATTATGGAATTATAGTTCATCGATTATGGAATTATAGTTCATCGATTATGAAATTTTAGTTCATATGTTGTTGCTGGGAATCGAACCTGATTTTTTTTTAAGGGGAGACGCGCGTTTTTTTAAAACGACGTCGTTTTTGCATCCGTATGCACCTTGCATGGTGCATATGGATGCACAGCATAATTTGCCGTTTCGCTCGACGCGTTGAGGCCGGTTGGTCTCGCCCGTTTTGTCTTCTGGAAATTTTGGACGCGTCGAGCCCTCTGTCTCGACGCGTCGAGAGTGCTGTATACATGTTATTCAGTCTATTTTGACTTTAAATTTGTCCTAGAACTTCCTTTGCTCATAACTTTGACCTACAATGATTCAAAAACACTAACAAATACCGTAAAATATTCAAAACGAGTGTAAAATCATATTCTAATGAGAATAGCAAGGAAAGTGTATATAAAATAAGCAAAATTAAAGAACTTAGTTACTGAGATGATTCAAAATATAATAACTATAAAAACAAGCACATGTGATAACATCAATTATATTTCATATTTTATTGAAATTTTTATTTGTAACATTGTGTTTTTTTCTCATGTTTTAATATTAATAGTGATATTTATGAAACCAGTCATGCTAAGTATGCAAACACACCATCATGTAAGGACATTACTCAATACTATATTAGTATTAGTATGATATATATATATATATATATATATATATATATATATATATATATATATATAGCATACATGATAACATACTATAAATTATTATATAAATTATTACTCTACTATCAACATATAACACGTATGGAACAACTATTAGTATGAAACACATTGTTCACCAATAGTCATTTTTACTTGCATAGAAAATACTCCGTATCACATTAAATATCCTTTCTTTTTCCTATATCAATTGCTATAACCATATAAATATATTTCTCATACAAAAATAGGTTTTTACTCACGCCAAAATAGAGTTTATAATATATAATAGGTATACCATTCCACCACAAAATAATCACAAGTTATAGCTTTATAAAATTCCATAAATTACCATCAAATACCACTAAGTCAATGAGGAGAAAAAAAATACTTAGTAAGAGTCATTACTTCGGCCCCAGTGATAAAAAAAAACCAACCAGAGACCAACCCAGTTGGCTCGAAATCAATTCTAAGTATTTTTTAATATTAGTAGTGATATGTGTGTTTTATAATATCTTTTCTATTCAAATTATTTTACTTAATTAATTATATTTCATATTTTTTAATTTCATTTTAATATATTTTAATTTTCATCCTAATTAACAATATTTATGACTCGACCTCTAAGTAATATTTTTGAAAATATCTCATTAGTTTTTAATATTTCGCCTCCCACTGTCGAAGATTTTTGGATCCGTCCCTGAAAATGAAAGCTCTATTTATAGTCGAGAAAAAATAACTTCCACACTACAAAAACTCCGATCCGTTAATATTTATTCAATAAATAAATAATTATTTAGGATGAATAGTAAGAGTTTATCCAAAATGAACATTGTATCCACTATGAAGATTCAATTATTATATTTAAATTTAATTAATTATATTTATTTAAATTCAAATATAATAAAATTTAAATAAATAAATAGATATATTGAATTGAGGAAGCTGTGGAGCTGCGCTGAAGAGGAAGCTAAGGTTATCTGATGAGGGAGAGATTATTGAATTGAGTGGAAGAGGAAGAAGCAGTAAAGCAATGAATTAAGGAAGACCAATGAATTAATTTAAGGAATTGAAGACCAAGCCAGATCCACATTTAATTAATTGATTTAATTTGTGATAAATCCGGATGAAAAGTACTATACGCAAATTAAATTAATTAAATTAAATTAAAGCTTCATATATATCCTAAAACAACGCAACACCACAACTAACCCTTAGCTTTAACTATAAATACCATTGCCCATATACACACAATAAACACACCAAACAATAAACAATATAAACGATAAACAATAAACAATAAACAATAAACAATAAACAACAATGGCGGCTACCCAGAAGTTTGTTGCAGTTTTTCTGGTGTGCATATTTGTCCTTGTCGTCACGGCTGACGCTGCAAGGGACAAGGAGGAATTTAAGAAGGAGGACAAGGCATTTAAGGACGAGGAAAAGATTCTTGAAGATGAGGATAAGGTTCTTACGGACGAGGATAAGGCTCTTAAGGACAAGGTCGCCAAGGAAGATGGCAAGGCTCTTAAGGCCGAGGGCAAGGACGAGGGCTCGGCTCTTAAGGCCGAGGCCAAGGCTCTTAAGGTCAAGGCCAAGGCTCTTGAGGATGAGGCCAAGGCTCTTAAGGAAGATGGCAAGGACGAGGCCAAGGCTCTTAAGGATGAGGCCAAGGCTCTTAAGGAGGAGCACAAGGCTCTTAAAGACGAAACCAAGGCTCTTAAGGACGAGAACAAGGCTCTTAAGGATGGGGCAAAAATGTAGAAAAATAATAAAGCAATCTATTATATTTAAGGTGAAACATCATAGAATTTCTATATTTAAAGTCAAGATCATATTTTAAGATAGTGACGATTTTTCTTGTCACCCCTATATCATGTAAAGATTATATGTCAGTTGAAAATAAAGCTCATATTTCATGTTCTTATTGAATATATAATCAAAATTTAAAAAATAGTGAATAATTATTATTATTTTTTTTTTCATATTAAAAAAAAAATATTTTATTGTTTTCGTATAGCACTAATAACTCTTCAATGAAATCTAAACTAATAAAAACATAATTGAAGATATCTTTCAATTAATTTTACAATAAGGAAATTAAAATATTATACATGTTTAAAAAATAAAAATATTATTTATTTAATTAATTATAATATGATTATATTTACACTGGTTTGATTTTATTTTCACTCCAAAATGTATTAATATTGTTGATCATGGATCTTAGAAAATGCAATGAAATCCCCCCATTCACTCTCTTTCTTACAGCAAATTTTGAAGTAATATAATGATAATATATGAATATTAAAACACATATATTCTATGCACCTCAACTAAATGATCAAAGACAAATATTTTTAATATTGACAGATAACACGAGATTGGTAATGAGGAAATAAGTAAATGAAATTTAATAAATAAACGAAATTTAATCCTCACTAAATTAAAGTAGTATAACAACACTTTCTGTGAAAGGGTCGGTGGAACATGACTCTTTCAAAAAATATTATTAATAATAATATTATTATTAATTAAACATAATTATTGGAACATTATAAAAGTACAAATTATTTGATTTTACAAATAAAATATTTGATATTCTAATAATAGTTTATTTGATTTTTAAATTGGTCTTAAATTTATAGTGTCACTCTACTTTTAGTTCTTTTTTTAAGAATATACACTGTTTGTTCGGTATAATCAAAATTTAAAAAGTAGTGAACAATTATTATATTTTTTTCATACTAAAAATAATATTTTATCATTTTCGTATAGCAGTAATAATTTAAAAAGATTAATGTAATTATCTTTATTTTTAACTAATGGTGGGTCAATTCATGAGCATTTCAATGACTGGAAACCACATCAGAGTGGGAGAAATAAGAGGGAAAATTCACAAAGGGGAGAATGTCATTTTCCATTTAAAAAGTAATGTTTTAAAACTTCAATGAAATCTAAACTAATAAAAACATAATTGAAGATATCTTTCAATTAATTTTACAATACGAGTCAAAATTCGCTAAGGTGTGGCCTAAGATGAATTCAGATTAGTCAAATTAAACCAAATAAAATGAATTAAAAGAGTCAAAACTTGTCAATATGTTGTGTTCCAAATTATGGTATAGCGTAGGATATGATGAATCCAAATTAGTGTATGTTAGACTAAAATATATCACATGCATCATATAATATGTGATAGCAGGATCGTACTAACCTCCAACTATTAGTTCTTGTATTGAGCGATCCAGACTGCTTCAGAGTTTTGTCTCTCACTTCTATTCAACTCTCTCTAGATGTTGTATGAGGTATGTAGTGTGAACACTGAGAGGACTAGTGACCTTATATAACCACTGGCCATCATTGTGGTTGTATGTCTTTAGATCTCCTAAACCCTAACCAGACTCCTAATTATAATGGTATTCTAGCTATTAGGTTATTAGTGTTGCACCACATATCAAACATGGAATATTATCATAACTTATCCTAATGTTATAATAATAGTAACGGATAAAACGTTACATTCTCCCACTTGGTGCAAGCACTACCACCCAATAACAGAAAAACACCAACCATAATGATATGTTCTCATTAGCGCGAGTAGTATCCGTTATGATCAAATGCAAACTGTCATTGAGCACTTAATTAGGAAACAAAACCTAATGAAACAAACCCTATGTTTATTCCAAGTCCCTGAAGTACATTTTCTCATCAATATAAAGCAAATGAAGGTGTACACACTTAATTGAGAAAATGTCTGAATGCCAAAGAATTTTATTGAAACTGAATGTATATACAAATTACAAAGTGGATAAAAGTCCCATTTTCTGAACCAGATCCTTGAATTTAACTGAAGGCATGCCTTTAGTCAAGGGATCTGCTAACATCAACCCAGTATGAATGTGTTCAATGAATACAACTTTATTTTTGACACGCTCCCTAATTTCTAAGAACTTGATGTCGATGTGCTTAATTCGACTCTCACTTTTGTCGTTCTTAGCTATGAAGACTGCAGCTGAGTTGTCACAGTAGACTTTCAATGGCTTAGATATAGAATCCATAATTCTAAGCCTAGAGATAAAATTCTTTAGCCAAACACCCTGTGAAGTAGCCTCTAAACAGGAAACGAACTCGGCTTTCATGGTAGAAGTAGCTATTAAGGACTGTTTAACACTTCTCCATGAGATAGCCCCACCGGCCATAATAAAGACGCACCCTAAAGTTGATTTTCGAGAATCAACACAGCCAGCGAAGTTCGCGTCTGAATAACCGACAACATCTAAATTGTCCGTCTGCCTAAACCCAAGCTTGTAACCTTTGGTTCCTTTGAGATACCTTAGAACCTTCTTTACAGCTCTCCAAAGGTCTAATCCCGGATTGTGTTGGTAATGCCTTAGCATTCCAACCGCAAAAGCAATGTCCGGCCTTGTACAGACTTGAATATATCCAAGACATCCAATAAGGGATGTTCTCCATGGATTCTTTCTCCAAGTCATTTTCCGGATATTGGTCCAAACTGAATTCATCCCCCTTAGCTATGGGAGCAACGTTTGGTGAACAATTTTGCATATGAAATCTCTCTAGCTAAAACTTTGTTTATATAGGTTTCTTGAGATAAACCCAGTATACCCCGGGACCTATCTCTATGAATTTTAATGCCAATAACATAAGAGGTATCACCCATATCATTCATATCAAAGTTCTTAGAAAGAAATTGTTTCACATCACGAAGCATCCCCTTACCATTGGTGGCAAGTAAGATGTCATCTACATATAAAACAAGGAAACAAATTTTACTCCCACTCACCTTTTGGTATATACAATTATCTGAGGAATTTTCAACAAAACCAAATGAAGAAATTACCCCATCGAACTTGATATACCATTGACGGGAGGCTTGTTTTAAACTGTATATGAATTTCTTAAGCTTACATACTAAATGCTCACTACCCCTAGAAGAGAAACCTTCAGGTTGTTTCATATAAACCTCTTCTTCTAGATCACTATTAAGGAAAGTGGTTTTCACATCCATTTGTTGCAACTCAAGATTAAAATGTGCAACTAATGCCAGAATGATCCGAAGTGAATCTTTCTTTGATACAGGAGAAAAGGTTTCCTTGTAATCGATTCCTTCTTTTTTGAGTAAATCCCTTGGCAACAAGCTAGGCCTTGTATCTCTCAATGTTGCATGAGTTTCTTGTTTTTTATTCGAACTATTTTATCTAATTAATTATATTTCATATTTTTGTGAACTTTTTATTAGTAACATTATATATTTTTTCTCATGTTTTAATATTAATAGTGATAGTTTTGAAACCAGTCATGCTAAGTATGCAAACACACCATCATGTAAGGACATTACTCAACACTACATTAGTATGTGATGTGAGCCTAATTGTGCACATTTTTAGTATTGATTTAATTATAATTGATAGGTTTGAGTTCATGATTTCAGTAATTTAATTGCATAATCCTTTGTTTTATCATTTAGTTATGATTCACACTTGTTTTAAATGTTTTACGGTGTTTGTTAATGTTTTTGAACCATTGTAGACCAATTCTATGAGCAAGGAAAATTTTAGGGCGAGTTTGGAGGCAAAATAAACAAGATTGGAGTCCAGAAGACTCGACGCGTCGAGAACATGCAGTCCGCACAGAATTTCCAGCGTCACATGTTCGACGCGTCGAACCAAGCGGTTCGACACGTCGAAATAAGGCAGAATGCCTTTTGTTTTCATAATCTGCGCGAATTGTGAGTTTTGCCAATTAAAAGCAAAAGGGTGGTGATGAATGGACCGTTATGCTGTGCATCCGTATGCACCATGCATAGTGCATCCGGCTGCAAAAACAACGTCGTTTTGACGTCTAACTTTAAAAAAAAAAATCAGAATTGCATAACTACACATCCATAATTTCATCACATCCATAATCCATAATTTTCATAACTACACATCCATAATTTCATAACTATAAATCCAGAATTGCATAACTACACATCCATAACTTCATAAATATATACATCCAGAATTGCATAACTACACATCCATAACTTCATAACTATAAATCCAGAATTGCATAACTACACATCCATAACTTCATAATTAACTACACATCCAGAATTGCATAACTATACATCTAGAATTTCAAAACTAAAAATCCAGAATGAATGAGCTAAAAAATGAATAACATAAATGTTGTTGCTGGGAATTGAAACTGATTTTTTTTTAAGTAGAACGCGCGTTTTGATGCAAAACGACGTCGTTTTTGCATCCGTATGCACCATGCATGGTGCATATGGATGCACAGCATAATTTGCCGTGATGAATCAAATGGGCCTACAATAATTTCTAAGTCAAGCAACGCGGATCTCAAGGCGGCAATTTAAATTAATTTAAAATAATTCCAATTTCGGTTCAGATACAATTTCAGTCCAATTTTGCATAGAATTCCTATTTCAATATGGTTCTGGGCTTCTAGCTATAAAATTCCACCTTCTTTAACCCTAATATCTATTCAGAGATCTTTGGAGACAAGACAAGGAGAAATCAAGAGCCACAAGTTATCTTGTGATGCAAGAAAAAAACTAGGGAGATTTGGGAGAATCGTCTAGTTATTCTTGTACTCTTTAGATAATTTGTATAACTTTTATTATTATTGGCCATGTATAATTTATCCATGCTTGGCTAAATTTCTTAGAGATTTTTGGGTAAAAGTGTTTATGAACCTATGTACATGAGCTCTCAGATTCTTTAACATATTATTATTTGGGTTTAATACTTGTGTTGAAATTGTGACTTTATTGTTTGATGCTTGTAATTACTGGCCATAGTTACTTGTTTCGTTTGACATATTCATGTCTGAACGGGAGTTAGGCATAAATTAGGACATACACAATTGCATCTAATTGTTGCACCTCGGGAAATGGTAATTTATTAGGGAGATTTAATTCTTGATTATTGCCAGTTCGGGAAATGGTAGTAGTTAAGGATTTATGATGCTTGTTCTCGCTTTATTGGGTGGTTATCGCACGGGAGTGGATATTCACCAATGTTAGAGGCTACGGGAGTAGCTCTCTAACCGCTTTGCATCCCCACACTCTTATGAACCCAGATTTAATATTGTATTAGGTTAGGCACTAGGGTATTAAACACTTGAATCCCAGGAATCTCAGTTTCTCTCTGTTGTTTTCACTACCCTGAATCTTTACTTAGGGTCCGTTTGGAAAGCAGGAAAATGACTTTTGGAAAATGTTTTGTGGGAAATGAGTCATTTTCAGAAAACATGTCATTTTCTAGTGTTTGGTTGCATCCTTGAAAACTGTCTTAGTGTATTTGGTTCATTTTTCGGAAAATGAGCAGAATTATTATTATTATTATTATTATTATTATTATTATTATTATTATTATTATTATTATTATTATTATTATTATTATTATTATTATTATTATTATTATTATTATTATTATTATTATTATAAAATTTTTAGACCCGCAATAATTATTATTATTATTATTATTATTATTATTATTATTTTTATTATTATTATTATCATTATCATTATCATTATCATTATCATTATCATAAAATTTTTAGACCCACAGATCCGCACCATTCCTCTCCGGCGAAAAGAAGCAGATTTCTTCATCAACTGCTTTCGCTCATTTTCCGGCACCGACAGCCAGATCGCCGACGTTCTGAATAGGTGGGAGTCTCCACCTAGTTGAGACGTCCATGGAGGTGGGCGATCCTCCACCAGAGCTTACTGAATCGGTTGAAACGATTCATCGAGATCTGCGTCGTGCTGTGGTGCGACTGCGACTTTAAAGGCCAGCAATGGTCTCACTGGGGTGCGACGGTGGCTGGAAGCAAGGACGCAAGGTGGTGGCGCTGGGCTTGGCGAAGACGGCGACTTTGGAGGCCGGCGAACGGAGATGACGAACGGCGACGATGGTGAACGGCAAAGACGAACGACAACAAGGGCTACTAGGTTGAAGCTTGTGTGCTTGAGGGTTTGTTGAAGGAGGAGTTGTTGCTGAATGTTGGAGGAGGCGGCAGATTTTCAGCGTGAGAAGTAAACGATGGAAAATGATCGACTTCCCCCTAAAAAAAGGGGAAGTCATTTTCCGGAAAACTGGGCTCATTTTCCATTGACCTTTCATTTTCCAGCCTAGCCAAACACCAGAAACCCGAAAAATAATTTCCGAAAGTCATTTTTCGGGTTTCCAAATAGACCCTTAATTTTATTTATTTTATGCAACCATTCCAAGTCAATCGTAGGATTAGCTTCATAGAATAATTTAGTAGCTAGTGCTTAATACACCCACTTCCCTGTGTATCGATAACCCGATACTCCGGGTATTATTTGTTTGCAAATATACTACGCATCAAATTGGCGTCGTTGCCAGGGAAGTGGCATTTAGTATTAACATTAGTGAAAGTTTTATTCCAAGAGTCTAATCTATTTTATTTTAATTTTAATTTTAATTTTTATTAACAATTTTCTTTTTAGTTTATGGATGGATATGAATTTCAAGAAACCATGCCACCGTTCTACCCTCCTTCTCAGGGTTATGAGATGAGTTGGAATACGAATCAAGAATATAAAGGAATGGGACAACATTTCCCTTTCTCAAATTTTGCCAACTCAAGACAATGAGATTTTCAAGAAAGTTCATATCAAACATTCACATCACAACCTCATTGGTGCTCATTTTGTGGTAGGAATCACTTTGTGGAAAATTGTTACATGCTCAACCCCACCAACCATATTCCTCAACAACATGCTCAAGGAGTTTGTGCCAACATGAGTCAAACCACTTATCAAAGATGCACACCACATACTCCACAACCCTTATGGTGCATGGTATGTGGTGGACCTCATGAGGCGAAAAATTGCTTTATCTTGGATCCCAATTACAAGTATCAAGGGCGAGCTCAAGAGCCTCAATACCAAGAGTTTCAACAAGAATGCCAACCACTTGACCCAACAATTGAGATGAAGTTAAAGCAATTGTGCTCGAAATTTATGGAGCGACAAGCTCAAATTGATCACAAGATAGCTCAAATTGATCGCATGATAGCTCGATGTCAAGATTTGACAATTCAAGAGCCACTTCAAGATTCATCTAATGGAGAGGATCTAGAAGAGTTGTTTTTGCCGAATGAAGGTCATGAAGTTGATGGGAATGAAAAGGAGGATGAGGACCTTAGAGAGGAAGATGAAGAAATAGTCGATAAATGCACTGAGATGGAAACGTTAGGTGAAGAAGATGATCAGGTGAATGGTGGCAAGGAACACATGGAGAGTTTCCCATTAGATGAGGAAGTTTTTAATGGAGTACATGATTTGAATGAGGATGTCTCACCATTGGAGAACACTTCCCTTGGAGAGAACTTTAGAGAAGTTTTGAATTTGGGAGGCATTGGAGTTCTTAAGAATGATGGCACACATTTACCTATCTATATATCCAATGATTCTCAATACTTGCTGGTTCATGTGAATGATCCGAGATCTCATTACTTGTTGAACAAGAGAGTGTTGAAAAAGAAGAAAAAGAGAATGGAGGCATAATTCTTGATTCAGGAGAATGTGGTGCCCTACATGATGATATGATGGGTTCGAACTCAAGAGAATTTATCAATGGCCATCACTTGGAGAAGTATCTTGAATTCAAAGTGGATAGGAAAATAGACATTTTCCTTCTCCAATCCCTTGATGGCTAGTACTTGAGAGGTAATGTCGAGCTATCGACGTTAAACTTAGCGCTTCATGGGAGGCACCCCATATTATCTTTTATTGCTTTCTAGCTTAGTTTTATTGCTTTCTAGTTCCGTATTATTTTAAGTTTTATTGCTTTTTAGTTTGTGTTATTATTTTTTTCTCTCTTTTCTCTTGTTCTCCTTTCTTTTCTTTTGCATCAAGGGACGATGCAAACTTTTAAGTGTGGGGGAGGAGTCATTAATTTGGGGATAATTTTAATTTTTTGATTTTGCTTGGATGACTCATATGCTATTTATGGTGAATAAGTTACCTGTCTTAGCATGCAATTGCAATTACTCTATCTTGTTGGTTTGTGGTGTTATGGTGGTGCTTGCTGCATCTCAATTTGTGATTGATGATTTGAGGTGTAACACATAATTGGTATATTCCCTTGCCAATAGCTTTGTTAACCACTTAATAAATTGGATCAATTTTTTATCTTGTGTGTTATGCATTGCTAGTGAACGCTTATGTGAGATTCCGGTCATGGGTGTTTTGCTAGAACTTGCCTCATTACTCCTTAAGTGATGTCTTAGTTTTAGCCATAGCCTTTAAACTTGTCCCTACATATGTTTTATCCTTTGTGTCCCCATTGTGCCCTTCGTTTGTTTAAATAAGTGCTAAACACTTATCCCCTCATTGTGATTATTTTTCTTTGATTTACCCCCGTTATTATAACCCTAGCCCTTGGCCAAAAATTTCCCTTCCACCCTTTGAGAGAATGAAACTTTTATCTTTATTATTTTTGTAAGAAGAGTTTTATGGAGTTGTGCCAAAAAGCAGTTGATATTACAAATGTTCAAGTGTGGGGGTCATGAATGCTTGAATTAAAATTATCTTACTGAATCCAAAAGAAGTCCAAAGAAAAGAAAAGAAAAGAATGAAAAAAAAAATGAAAGATTGGAAATTTTGAGTTTGGACCCCAACTTTTCAAAGAGTTGCTGAGTTCTTGAAAGAAATTTTGCTCCTTGAAATTGTGATTGCCTCATCTCTTCAAATTTTGAAAAGTTTAGATAAATTGTGACATTCTCTCTTTTTGATTAATTTTTCCATACCACTTCTTTGTTAGCCATCACCCATAACACCAATACAAGCTTAATAAAGTCCTAGTTGATCTTAGCATGCATTCTTAGATTTGATCTAGGGGAGTATGAAGGGCAAGCCTATGGGATCTCATTCGTGAGCCGTGTTTTGTATAATCTCAACTTATTATTTGTGCACATTTGATCCTCACACACTTTAAATTCTTGGTGCTTGGTTATTGGCCTGAGAATGAGTCTTATGTGGCAAGCTAATTTGAGTCTTGAAGCTTGTTGTTTTGCAGTGAGTTGGTTGGTGGTTTGAAAGGTTGTGCAAGAGAGAGTATGAGTAATTTGTATGTTTTGATTTGTGATTTATTCCTTGGTTTTGCTTGAGGACAAGCAAGGCTTAAGTGTGGGGGAGTTGATGTGAGCCTAATTGTGCACATTTTTAGTATTGATTTAATTATAATTGAAAAGGTTTGAGTTCATGATTTTAGTAATTTAATTGCATAATCCTTTGTTTTATCATTTAGTTATGGTTACACTTGTTTTAAATATTTTATGGTTTTTGTTAGTATTTTTGAACCATTGTAGGCTAATTCTATAAGCAGGTAAAATTTTAGAGCGAGTTTAGAGCCAAAATAAACAAAATTGGAGCCCAAAAAACTCGACACGCGTCGAGTCCAGGTCTCGACGCGTCGAGAACATGCAGTCCGCACAGAATTTCTGGCATCACATGTTCGACGCGTCGAAATGAGGTAGAATGCCTTTTGTTTTCATAATCCGTGCGAATTGTGAGTTTTGCAAATTAAAAGCAAAAGGGCGGTGATGAATCAAATGGGCCTACAATAATTTCTAAGTCAAGCAGCGCGGATCTCAAGACGGCAATTTAAATTGGCAAATTATGTCAAGGTGCGCACGTCTCTAAAACGGCGTCGTTTTCAGTGAAAACGATGCTGTTTTAACTAAGAAAAATAATTTGTTCGAAAGGCTGTTAACGGCGTTAACAGCGTATTCGTTATGAAATTATGAATGTACAGTTATGACATTATGAATGTACAGTTATAGAATTATGAATGTACAGTTGTGAAATTATGAACTTATAATTATGAACATAGAGCTTCGAAAATTATGAATGTTCGGTATGGAATTATGAATGTACAGTTATGGAATTATGAATGTACAGTTATGAAATTATGAATGTACAGTTATGAAATTATGAACACAGAACTCTGACATTATGAACTTACAATTATGAACATAGAGCTTCGAAAATTATGAATTTACAGTTATTGAATTATGAATATACAGTTACGAAATTATGAATGTACAGTTATGAAATTATGAACACAGAGCTGTAAATATATGCTCCTATAACGAAGCGGTTTGAAATTTTTATTTTATTATTATTTTTTTAAAATGAGATAACGGTGTCACTGACGGCACCGTTACCGTGCCCATGATGCACGCTGGGCACGAGTTCACAGCATAACGACTCATTTAAATTAATTTAAAATAATTCTAATTTCGGTCCAGATACCATTTCAGTCCAATTTTGCACAGAATTCCTATTTCAATCAGAATTGGTTCTGGGCTTCTAGCTATAAAATTCCACCTTCCTCAACCCTAATATCTATTCAGAGATCTTTGAAGAGCCACAAGTTATCTTGGGATGCAAGAAGAAGATTAGGGAAATTTGGAAGAATTGTCTGGTTCATTCTTGTACTCTTAGATAATTTGTATAACTTTTAGGGGGCGTTTGGTTCAGGTTATATAGCATAACCAAGGAAATGTGACATTCCAAACCTCACATTCCTATGTTTGGTTCACATTATCTCAGGGAATCTAACATTCCCCAGGAATGTCACATTCCCTCCACATAAGATTTTGAAGGGAATGTGATTCCCTTCAATTTCTAAGGTTATGTAAGATAACCTTGGTTATGTTAGTTTATTACACACACACACATATAATTATTTTTGTAATTATATACTTTTTATTTTTATTATGTTAGGTTAGCATATAAAATAATTTTGTTTCTCAAGTTCAATATTTTAGTTAATATTTTAAAATCATGTAATTATATATGATACCGTTATCTTATTTATTTATTTTAATTTTTAAATTTATTAAAATATATCAAAATATGTTAATGATATTATAGTGTGTGAATAAAAGATAACCCTAAACCAAACATGATTATATTACACACCCCAATTTTAACCAAACACAGGAATCTAACATTCCCAGTAATTTAACATTCCCAACAATCTAACATTCCCTAAGGTAATCTGACATTCCGTGAACCAAACGACCCCTTAGGGATATGGTCAAATAGACCCTTGAACAATTGATGAAAATGCAATTAACCCCCTCAACTACAAAAAAGCTTCAATTAGACACTTAAACTTTAAAAAGAAATACAATTAGACATTTTTATAGGTTACCATTAAGTAATGAGTTAAAATTAGCTGACTTGTCATACACATATATTTTAAATGCTGACATGTAATATATTTAAATAATTTTTTTTTTTTGTTTTTGCGGTGAAGATGGGGAAAGCTGCGAGATGGTTGAGGGGTTTGCTGGGGATGAAGAAAGACAATGAGAGTGTGGGGAAGTTTTCTGAGTTTTTCCGATAAGAAAGAGAAGAAAAGATGGAGTCTTGGCAGGACAAGTAAAGATTCAGGAGGTTTGTGGGTGTCGGATTCACCTTGGTTCAGATCATCGAACGATGATGACTCAGAAAAGGAACAACAAAACAGCCACGCTATTGCGGTGGCTGCCGCCACCGCCGCCGCGGCTGATGCTGCTGTGGCGGTGGTCAGGCTTACCAGCCGGGGTAGGGGTGCTCTGTTCGTTACGCAGCGGGAGAAGTGGGCTGCCGTGAAAATTCAATCTGTTTTCAGGGTATTTGGTAAGTTTCGTTCTTGTTCACCGCTCATTAATGTTTCTAAGATATTTGCAGAAGTTGTTCTTAAGATTTTGATTACAGATCCAAGATGTTTAATCTAAATTTGGGTAAAATTTCAGGCCAGAAAAGCGTTGAGAGCTCTGAGAGGACTAGTGAAGTTATAGGCTCATGTTAGGGGATACCTTGTTAGAAAAAGAGCTGCCACTCTTCACAGCATGCAAGCTCTCATCAGAGCTCAGGCCGCCGTCCGATCTCAAAGCACTCCCCATGGCACCTAATAATTTATAAAACTTATTTAATTATTTAAATATATTACATGTTAACCTTTAGAATATATGTGGATGCCAAGTCAACTAATTTTAACTTATTACTTGATGGTAACCTATAAAAATGTCTAATTACATTTCTTTTTAAAGTTTAAGTGCCTAATTGAAACTTTTTGTAGTTGAAGGGGCTAATTGCACTTTCATCAATAGTTCAAGGGTCTATTTGACCCTTATCCCTAACTTTTATTATTGTTGGCTATGTATAATTTAGCAATGCTTGGCTAAATTCCTTAGAAATTCTTGGGTAAAAGTGTTTATAAACCTATGTACCTGAGCTCTCAGATTTTTTAATATATTATTATATGGGTTTAATACTTGTGTTGCAATTGTGACTTTATTGTTTGATGCTTGTAATTACTGGTCATAGTTACTTGTTTCGTTTGCCATATTCATGTCTGGACGGGAGTTAGGCATAAATTAGGGCATACACAATTGCACTTAATTGTTGCACCTTGGGAAATGGTAATTTATTAGGGAGATTTAATTATTGATTATTGCCCGTTCGGGATATGGTAGTAGTTAAGGATTTATGATGTTTGTTCTCGCTTTATTGGGTGGTTACCGCACGAGAGTGGATATTCACCAGTGTTAGAGACTACGGGAGTAGCTCTAACCGCTTTGCATCCTCACACTCGTATGAACCCAGATTTAATATTGCTTTAGGTTAGGCACTAGGGGATTAAACACTTGAATCTCAGGAATCTCAATTTCTCTCTATTATTTCCATTACCCTGAATCTTTACTTAATTTTATTTATTTTATGCAACCATTCCAATTCAATCATAGGATTAGCTTCATAGAATAATTTAGTACCTAGTGCTTAATACACCACTTCCCTGTGGATCGATTACCCGATACTCCGAGTATTATTTGTTTGCAAACATACTACGCATTAGTATGATATATATACAACATATGATAACATATAATTTATTACTCTACTATCAACATATAACACGCATGAAACAACTATTAGTATGAAACACATTGTTCACCAATAATCATTTTTACTTGCATACAAAATATCACATTAAATATCCTTTCTTTTTCCTATATCAATTGGTATAACCATAAAAATATATTTCTCATACAAAAATAGGTTTTGCTCGAGCCAAAATATAATTTATAATATCTAATAGGTATACCATTCCACCACAAAATATTCACAAGTTATAGCTTTATAAAATTCCATAAATTACCACCAAATACCATCAAGTCAATGAGGAGGAAAAAATACTCAGCAAGAGCAATTACTTCGGTCCCAGTGATTAAAAAAATCAACCAGATACCAACCCAGTTGCCTCGAGATCAATTCCAAGTATTTTTTTAATATTAATAGTGATATGAGTGTTTTATAATATCTTTTCGATTCAAATTATTTTACCTAATTAATTATATTTCATATTTTTTAAGTTTTATTTTGATATATTTTAATTTTCATCCTAATTAACAATATTTATGACTCGGCCTCAGCTCTAAGTAGTATTTTTTAAAATATCTCATTAGCTTTTAATATTTCACCTCCGGTGCTGAAGATTTCTGGATCCGTCCTGAGAAATGAGAGCTCTATTTATAGTCGAAAAAAAAAAGTAACTTCCACCCTCCAACAAACTCCTTTAATATTAATTCAAAAAATTAAAATTTAGGATGAATTGTAAGAGTTTATCCAAAATGAACATTGTATCCACTTTGAAGATTCTATTATTATATTTGAATTTAATTTAATTAGTTATAATTATAATTATTTAAATTCAGATATAATAAAATTTAAATAAATAAATAAATATATTGAATTGAGGAAGCTGTGGAGCTGCGCTGAAGAGGAAGCTAAGGTTATCTGATGAGGGAGAGATTATTGAATTGAGTGGAAGAGGAAGAAGCAGTAAAGCAATGAATTAAGGAAGACCAATGAATTAATTTAAGGAATTGAAGACCAAGCCAGATCCACATTTAATTAATTGATTTAATTTGTGATAAATCCGGATGAAATGTACTATACACAAATTAAATTAAATTAAAGCATCATATATATCCTAAAACAACGCAACACCACAACTAACCCTTAGCTTTAACTATAAATACCATTGCCCATATACACACAATAAACACACCAAACAATAAACAATAAACAATATAAACGATAAACAATAAACAATAAACAACAATGGCGGCTGCCCAGAAGTTTGTTGCAGTGTTTCTGGTGTGCATATTTGTTCTCGCCGTCGCGGCTGATGCCGCAAGGGACAAGGAGGCATTTAAGAAGGAGGACAAGACATTTAAGGACGAGGAAAAGATTCTTGAAGATGAGGATAAGGTTCTTACGGACGAGGATAAGGCTCTTAAGGACAAGGTCGCCAAGGAAGATGGCAAGGCTCTTAAGGCCGAGGGCAAGGACGAGGGCTCGGCTCTTAAGGCTGAGGCCAAGGCTCTTAAGGTCAAGGCCAAGGCTCTTGAGAGCGAGGCCAAGGCTCTTAAGGAAGATGGTAAGGACGAGGACAAGGCTCTTAAGGACGAGGACAAGGCTCTTAAGGAGGAGCACAAGGCTCTTAAAGACGAAGCCAAGGCTCTTAAGGATGAGGACAAGGCTCTTAAGGATGGGGCAAAAATGTAGAAGAATAATAAAGCAATCTATTATATTTAAGGTGAAACATCATAGAATTTCTATATTTAAAGTCAAGATCATATTTTAAGATAGTGATGATTTTTCTTGTCACCCCTATATCATGTAAAGATTATATGTCATTTTTTATAGTTGAAAATAAAGCTCATGTTTCATGTTCTTATTGAATATATAATCAAAATTTAAAAAATAGTGAATAATTATTTTATTATTTCATATTAAAAAAATAATATTTTATCGTTTTCGTATAGCACTAATAATTTAAAAAGTTGAACTTCAATGAAATCTAAATTAATAAAAACATAATTGAAGATATCTTTCAATTAATTTTACAATAAGAAAATTAAAATATTATACATGTTTAAAAAATCAAAAAATTATTTATTTAATTAATTATAATATGATTATATTTTTAATTAAATTAATTATAAATGTCTGTGAATAACAATTGTTTGATTTTATTTTCACTACAAAATGTATTAATTAATATTGTTGATCATGGATCTTACAAAATGCAATGAAATCCCCATATTCACTCTTTCTTACAGAAAATTTTGAAGTAATATAATGATAATATATGAATATTAAAACACATAATATGTTCCATATATTAACTAAATGATCAAAGACAAATATTTTTAATATTGACAGATAACACGAGATTGATTATGAAGAAATAAGTAAATAAAATTTAATAAGTAAATGTCAAGCACCTTGTGCTCAGATAGATGTAGTGACCTTGTGCCAATTGAATAAAGATGAGTAAGGGATCCATAGCTGAAGATAGAAAGTTCTTTTCAAATTTCTAACCGTAACTAAATCTTCAATTTTTTATTTTGTAGGAAAGAGATTGAAGCAAAATAGCTATGAAACAATGCCTTTGGTTTACTAGAGGGATCATAGATCAACATACTGTTTTAGCTCGGTGGAAAAAAATACTTTTCCTCACAATCTTAAGAATATTAAAGAATTAATCTAATAAGTAATAATATTTATATTTCACCAATTTAAGATAGAGTCAGCATTCAAAAAAAAATAATAATAATAAGTAAACGAACTTTAATCCACATTAAATTAAAGTAGTATACAACAACACTTTCTGAAAGGCACTGCTGGAAAAATGGTGTTTCCGTCCAATTTTTCAACCATCTAGAAAAGTGGACGGTAAATTAATTTTTTTTCTAAATTATTGAACACCATATTGAATGATCAGAATGCAGACAGTATTTCCGACAACTCTCAAATGGTGGTAGAAAATGTTATGGCCTTTATTTTTTAATTTGTCTTTGACGAGTTTCCAACCATCAAGGTCGAAAGTCTTGACAAAACTGGACTCCAATAATAAATTTTAATATAAAAGGAGCCCTCTAATAAATAAATTTCACCGGATAGCAGGTTACCATCAATTTTAGCAGGTTACGTGCTTACGTAGCAGTTGAGTTGACATTTTTAATATTTTTTAATGAATTTTAATAATAAATAGAAAAAAAAATTGAAATAAAAATAAAATAAAACGACGGGTGGCCAGCCACCCCGCCCCTTTTTTTTTTTTTTTTTTTTTTCAAATGATGAAGAAGATGACATACACTCAAACCCTAATGTTTCAAGTCAGAATGAGAAATTAGACTCCATTTCTGCTCCGAAGCTGGCAGATTCCTCTAAGCCTGGTATTTTCAGTTGCAATTCTTTTTTGTAAAGTGACGTTTATCTTTTATCAAATTGAATGATACATTGAGTAATTTCAGCAGACAATAGAAGGGAGAAGTATTTGAGGCTTCTTACACAAAATTTTATTAAGCTCTTCCTCTGCACTAATGTAAGTTGAGTTATGATTTCAAAAGTTTGGAAGACCTCCATCAATAAATTGAAGTAATGGTCTTAAATTTAAAATTGAGTTTGGAAAATTATTCTGCATCTGTTTTTGACAAGCCACATAATTTGTACATTTAGTTAGATTTGCTTTGTCATTACTCTTGTAATTTTTTTCTTTTTTTTTTGAGAAAATTTCAATTTTGGTCATATGATTATAGAGACTTTGTTAATTTTAGCACATGAATTTCAAAAGTGTCAATTTAGTACCTTGCGTATGTAATTTTTGTCAATTTTGGTCACTCCGGCCTTTTACCAGAATTCAAAAGACGATTTTGCCCCTCAAATTATAAACTAAATGAAGAATTAAGTTTTTCCGGTGAAATTTGACAGACAATTTAACCGGAGTGACCAAAATTGATAAAAATTGCATAGTCAAGGTACTACATTGACACTTTTGAAAATCGGGTGCTGAAATTAACAAAGCCCCTATAGTCATATGACCTCTTTGTAATTTCTTATTTATGTGGTATTGCAGGTTGCTCGGGGGATTGAATTAGAAGTTAAATTCCAGAATTTCAGATTTTAACTTGTTTTACATTTTCAACGGTATATTCATGAAAGAATTATCATCAAGCGTATGAAATTTGTATATGTTTTTCAGCAAATATATATGTTTTAATATATATATATATATATATATATATATTCATTTCACTACAGAATGAATTTTTTTTATTGACTACGTCCAGTTTTCCGACCACCAAAGTGGTCGAAAAATCTGGACATACTCGACTATTCTCCTAGTCATTTTTTTCGACGGCCTTAGAAAAGTGGTCGCTATTTCAGACTATTTCGCTGGTGGTTGAAAATAACGAGGGGAATTTTTTCGGATATCCAAATTGGTCAGAAAAGAGATCGGATCAAGCGTTTTCGACCTAATTAAGGCCATTTCCGACCACTTCTAGGTGGTTGAAAATCTGTAGATTTCCAACCGTGAAGGTAGGTGGAACATGACTCTTTCAAAAATATTAATAATAATAATATTATTATTATTATTAACCAAACATACTTATCGGAACATTATAAAAGTACAAATTATTTGATTTCACAAATAAAATATTTGATATTCTAATAATAGTTTATTTCATTTTTGAATTGTTCTTAGATTTATAGGTGTCACTCTATTTTTAGTTTTTTTTTTTTTTTAAAAAAAAAACATACATTGTTTGTTTCTTATAATCAAAATTTAAAAAGTAGTGAACAATTATTTTATTTTTTCATAATAAAAATAATAGTTTACCATTTTCGTATAGCAGTAATAATTTAAAACGATTAATGTAATTATCTTTATTTTATTTTTAATTAATGGTGGGTCAATTCATGAGCATCCAGGAAACCACATCAGAGTGGGAGAAATAAGAGGGAAAGTTCACAAGGGGAAAATTGTTGTATAATCAAACAGCCGGGCGAAGGAAAATATAGAGAATGGAGAGGGATTTTCTTATTCATCTTCATGAGCCATTCTTATGGCAAGATATATATATATATATATACCACATCAGAGTGGGAGAAATAAGAGGGAAAGTTCACAAGGGGAAAATTGTTGTATAATCAAACAGCCGGGCGAAGGAAAATATAGAGAATGGAGAGGGATTTTCTTATTCATCTTCATGAGCCATTCTTATGGCAAGATATATATATATATATATATATATATATATATATATATATATATATATATATATATATATAAGGTAAGAGTAAATATGTACTAAATTGAAATAAGTATATCAGTTACAAATACAACTGTTACAAAGATGGATAATAATGTCCACAATAATATTTCTTTATAACACTCCCCATTAGACATTATTCGATATGATTCTGCCTTGTAAAAACTTGCTAGGAAAATCATGTGGAAAAACCTAGACAAATAGTATAAGGATTAATATTTGATGCACTGTCGGTGTATAGATGCTATACACCAGCGGTGAATGAGGAGGTGACACATCATTAAAAAATAATATCAATATTAATAAAGTCTTTTTTTGCAAAATATCTAAGACTTGAATAATTTTAGAAAACTCTTTTAGGAATAAGGGTCAAATAGGCCATTGAACTGCACCTAATAATACAATTAGGCCACTGAACCCAAAAAACCAACAATTGAGTCCCTAAACTAACCAATTCCTAACAATTCATCCAATTTGAAGGTTTCTAACAGGTCAACAACCAAATTAATTATTTTTTAAAAAATAAAATTTAAAAATTAATTATTAAAATTAAAAAAAAAAAAAAAAAAAAAAACAGAAACTGCCGGAGACGAAGAGTTTCTTCGTCTCCGGCCATGGGGACGAAGAAGGTTTCTTCATCCCCATGGCTGGAGACGAAGAAACTCTTCGTCTCCGGCCGTGGAGACGAAGAGTTTCTTCGTCTCCGGCAATGGAGACAAAGAGTTCTCCGGCCGTGGAGACGAAGAAACTGGCCGGAGACGAAGAAGTTTCTTCGTCTCCGGCCGTTTCTGTTTTTTTTTTTTTTTTTTTTAAATTACTTAAATAATTAATTTTTAAATTTTATTTTTTAAAAAATAATTAATTTGGGAGGATGACTTGTTAACCTGTTGGAAACCTACAAATTGGAAGATTTGTTTGAAATTGGTTAGTTTAGGGACCCGATTGTTGATTTTTTAAGTTCAGTGGCCTAATTGCATTATCTTGTGCAGTTCGATGGCCTATTTGACCCTTATTCCTATTTTTAATTAACAAAATATATCTACTTTCCTAAACATATTTATTACTTTACTAATTATCTAATTATTAATAATTTTGAATTAATATTAATATCCACCGATTAACCTGTTAATGATCAAAGACAGATATGACATAATCTACTTCTACTATCTACTATACTAATAAGAGTCCAAGAGAGTTAGGCCTATAATGGGTAGAAAAAATGGCGGTCACAGATTTTAATCAAATGAATGGCCCAGATTAATTAAAAGATTGATCAGATTTAAATTTTACACTAAAATTTCTTAAAATACTCACACATCGTTACTAATTCCGTTAAAATTTTAAGAATTGCCGTTAGTTCACCGTTAACTTACTCATTGATTTCAATAAAAAAAAGGTCTTAGGTTCGAACCTCATCCCAATCAAAGTTGGCATAATTAGTACTCTATTTTACTCTTATTAAATTATATATATAAATAATAATTTAGTACTTACAACAAAAAATAATACATATGCATTTCTTTAATTTAGAATTATGTGTCCACAATGCCTTTATTAAAAAAAAAATTATTCATTATCAATCAATTAAATAAGAGAAATAATTTTATTAGTTATATTGTCTTTATTTTTCTTCAATATAAAAATTCTTTATATTCAAATTTATTAATTGATTATATTCGCTACATTATCCTTACAATGTCTTCATTCAGTGAAATTTTTTTTTTATTAATTATCAATAAATTAATTAAAAGAAATATTTTCATTAGTTATATTGTCTTTATTTTTCTCAAATGTAAAAATTCTTACGTTCAAATTCATCAATTGATTATATTCACTACATTATCTATTATCTTTTTTGTGCACTATTTTTCTAATTAAATATCAAAGTTATAATACAAAATAATGCTATATATTTATTTACCAAGTATTTTATTAATACCATGAAAAAATTAAAAAAAATATAATTAATAAAGTCAACCATATTAACTACTTGAGAGATTTTGTGACAACGAGAGTATTCAAATCACACAATAAATTGAAGTGAGAACTACCTCGTAATGTCCTTGTTTGACAATCAGCAGTTAGCGGTTAGCGGATTTGACCAGCGAATTTATTTAATTATTAACATTGGGTAGAAAAAATGACCGCCAAATTATTAAAATCAAATGAATGGTTCATATTGTTCAGGTTTTAATTTTTTCTTTTAAGATTTTCTAATTTATCCTTAATTATATGATTATCCATTTAACTTTTCCGTTAATTCACCGTTAGTCTAATTCTAATATTAAAGTCTAATATAGAATTATAACTACACCATTAATCTAATTCTAATATTAAAGTCTTAATAGAACTTAACCACAAATCCTAATGCCGGAATCTCCTCAAACAATATTAGTATATATTTAATATTTTATGTCATAATTTTTATTTGTTCTCCCTTATGTCCCGTATTTGGTTTCAACGATACCTATACAATTATTTTATTGACAATTATAATCAATCTTGACTATATTATCTTGCATTTGTAAACTTAGAATTACTTATTTAACCCACACGGGCTTAGCTCAATGGTTTAGTGGGTAGTATTTGGGAGAAGAGACGAAGGTTTGAACCTCGGCGGCGGCAGTGCGGGAATTATGTCCAAAGTGGGCAGATTCCTTGTGCGTATCAGCATTTGGCCCTGTCTGCTGAACCATTGAGTCACCGTTACAACTTCCCACAATGCTCTGTCAGGTCGGAGTGTGGGGGGCCCTTGGGGTTGGGGACTCAACCTTTGGGAGAAGAATTACCTATTTAAATACGCAAATTCAACCTTCAATTATCTATGCATGAACAATTTCAATATAATCCTGTCTTAATATACTTTAAAGTACTTATTTTTAAAAAAAGTATTGGGCATTATCCCAATCGCGCAATGCGCGTAAAAACCTAGTATGTATATATATATATATATATATATATATATATATATATATATATATATATATATATATATATATATATATATATATATATATATATATATATATAATAAACATAATAAGCCTCAATTAAGGTTATATCCTTGATTTATGTCCCTCTTTTTGTATGCAAATAAAGGTGTACATTTTACTTTAAATGTTGTACATTCTAATGTTATTAGACAAAACTACCCTTACACCGTTATAACACCGTTAGTTTTTAATTCTAAGATTGATAACACATCATTATTACCATACACCTATATCTATCATATCTTTTTCCTTTTTGTAATTATTATTTTATTAAAATCATTATATATTAATTTAATACTTAATTATATTTTAATTAAATTTCTATAAATGATAAATTATATATGTGTGTGTACAAAATACATATATTATTTGTGTATATATAATTAAAATTAAAATTTTTAATTATTTGTATTTATCAATGTTTTAATATTGGGCATAAATTTTCGCGCATCGCGCGTACAAAATACTAGTACTATTGATAAACAGGACATGGAAACTGATTAAATATGGAAACAATAAAATTAAATAAATTAAATTTCTAATATATAATTAAATTTCTATTCTTTTTTGGACATTAAAATTAAAGAATTCTAAATTAAGAATTCTAATTGATATGTACAAATAAATTTCTAAATTATTATATTTATAATTATGAATTTTTTAATTTTAATTAACAAAAATCATCAATAATTTTAATTAACAAAAATCATCAAATTTTGTATATCTATCTTAACCCCTAAATCTATTTAAACCCCTAAACTCTTAAATTTAAATTACAACCTTAGTCACAATTAGTAACAATTGCAACATCTTGTAAGAATATATATTCATCAAAATCTAATTTTTTTCTGTCAATATACTATCTGTTAATATATATTCTTAATTTAGAATTCTTTAATTTTAATGTCCAAAAAAGAATAGAAATTTAATTATATATTAGAAATTTAATTTATTTAATTTTATTGTTTCCATATTTAATCAGTTTCCATGTCATGTTTATCAATAGTATTATGTCATATCTGTCTTTGATCATTAACAGGTTAATCGGTGGATATTAATATTAATTCAAAATAATTAATAATTAGATAATTAGTAAAGTAATAAATATGTTTAGGAAAATAGATATATTTTGTTAATTAGAAATAAAAGAGTTTCCTAAAATTATTCAAGTCTGAGATATTTTGTAAAAAAGGACATGATTAATATTGATATTATTTTTTAATGATGTGTCACTTCCTCATTCACCGCTGGTGTATAGCATCTATACACCGACGGTGCATCAAATATTAATCCATAGTATAAAGTATATATTCATGCATCATTAAAAATTTTACTAGGAAAACCACGTGGGAAAAAACCTAGTTGAAGAAAAGAGTACATAATATTTGTAAATCATATATTGTACTGATTGCCTCATTAAAAACCTTAACTTAAGAAAACTCTGTGGGAAAAACTTAGTTAAGGGAAAAAGAGTACAACCATAAGCCTTCAGGGCACAATCTGCATAATCTTCAGGATTTTGGGGTCTGTCCATTTAAGCAATTATTTTGCAACTTTTTCCCATTTACATTATTATATCATACTCATGCCTCGTTAAAAACCTCACTAGAAAACCCAGTGGGAAAAGCTAGTTGAGGAAAATAGTATATGGATGTATGTATATTCTTGTTTTAGATTAGTTTTCTCATTAAAAACCTTAAGCTAAGGAAACCCAGTAGGGAAAAAGCTTAGCTAAAGAAAAGAGTACAATCATTAGTCGTCAAGACCCAATCTTCAGGATTGATTCATGTAAAATGATACTCCCCCTCAAGATAACAATCTTTAAGTCCCATACATTAAATTTCCAAAATGTATAGAGGAATTTTGTAAATCCACATGTACAACTGTCAATGGAATGAATATACTTTATAATAATTCCGTGACTCTTCTGGAGCTCACGTGAGTATAATATTAACAACATAATATCTAGTCAAAGGGACTTTATAATAATTTCGTGACTCTTTTGGAGCTCACGTGAGTATAATATTGACAACATAATATCTAGTCAAAGGGATTTCATCATTTGTACAACACAAACTTTATTGTCCCTTTATTAGGCAATGAGGGTAAATATAGTACGACCAGTTTTAGAATTTGACATTATGAGGATACAAAAATAATAGCCAGTACCCAAGTAGCCCATTATATATTGACTTACTAGTGTATAAAAATTCTTTAAGGAAAAACTCTATCTTCAGGTTGAGATAATACTTATAGCTTTCACAAGCTTTTTATTTCAAAAAATCCCAGTCTTTAAACATGAACTGACATCATCAAGCTCTTTATATATTTCATTGACGTTTACACCATCAATATTAACTGAGATAATATATAAGTCCATTATCAACTCTTTATTGAACACATAATGATACATAGTATTCCTTCTACATGAGGATAATAATCTCATTCGCAACTCTTTAAAGAGTAAATAATGGCACATAATAATACTTAAATAAATCCTCATTTCGGAAAATATAAATCCATCAGGGATTTCTCAAAAATAAATTTAACTGCATATCTAAATTTATTATTCTGCCAATTGTATTATGTAGCGGAACTTAATGCCATTTACCGTGGGAGAGTATATTTGATTAAAATCAATTAAGGGTCTCTGCGTGAACCCATAGGCTACAAACTCGCTTCATCACCTCATTATTCTTATTTCTCTTTCATGCACACACCCATTTGTAACCTTCAGGGTAAAAGCTCAAATGGTTTATTGTTATAAAGAGAATTATTCATTTTAGCAAGTCGAGCTATGCCTTAATTGCTCCTTTATATGTTAAATAGGTATGACACTTCCGGTGCCTAACTCTGGATCCAGATTATCATATAACGGAGCAATTTGTAATGGCAATTGTGTTGTCGACAACTATAACCTTTTTATAAATGCCTCCCATATTTATAAAAGTTAATGACAATTTTTTAAAACAACCAGATTCTAGACATTTTCCAAAGATATTTTGATTTGGTCATTCCGCATCCCTAGTATTACGTTTGTTTGTTGCACCTATAAATTTTACTAGGGTTTCTCGTCATCTGGACGAGCGTCTTCAGAACTAACTTATTCAATGCTATTTTAAGAGTGACAATGTTTCTGTACTAGATCTAGTATAATGGTTCTTATTTCTTACACCGATGGATTTTCTATACTTCTGGTATCAAGGAGTATCGATATATTTATTTGTCCAGGTTGGGGAAGGTACATGAGACCTAGTCACTCTTTTATGATCAGTATGATAAATAGATGTATTTGGCAGATTATTTACTAATATCGCAAATATATCATCTTCTGAACTTCCAGCTCAGTCTAACTAGTACATGATTTAAATAATGAAGATATTTTCATTTTATGAAATTTCTTGGCATTCTATTAAATTTGAACTCTTATCTACCCATAATGCCGAGAAACGATCTTCATTAATTAAGTATACAGTCAGCGTACCTAAGGATATGTATTGGTCTCCTATCATGGGCTCTTGGTATTAATTAATCAAGAGACATAGGCTTCTTTGGTAGCCTTTTTAGAGGTATGCTGTGGTGGTAATATATTGAAAGAGATTGCGCACTATAAATAATAACACAGATAGGGAAATGTTTATTTTGAAACCATGTACTAGGTATAACAATCCTTGAGGGATTGGTTTGTAATAATATGCAATGAGTTAGACTTGGGTATAAAAAACTTGACTCATAGTAACGTCATAGCAATCCTTCGGGGATTAATGGGATAGGTGGACCATTTTTGGTCAAGAATTCATTGTCAAGGTTCATCCTAAATGATGGCGTACAGAATTAAAGTCCTTAATTTACCTTCTGGGCAAATAATTATACAAAAAAAAATGCTATAAATTTAAATATCATATACACAAATCTCATGTCAAAGAGTTTTTATAACAGAAACTAGTATTGTAAATAGGTCATAGCCATTAATTGTTATCACATCAAAATCTCAATTGAGTCATGCACCTCCATTGGATAAAGAGTATCGTGTTTGGTAAACATGAGCTATGGCATGACAAGGGATATTCTATTAATTCATAAATTAGAAAAATGAAGAAATACTGTTCGCCGAAGGATAACGAGCACATGTTCGTTGCCGGGCCCATTTATTCCTATTTCGGGGAGTAAAAAACAGCATTATTCCAAGCAAGCTCTCATTTTATCTCATAGTTTCATACGAGCATGAAAACATCACAAAATGGCCAGATATACAAGCTGAAAATGACAAAAATTTTCAGAATTTTGACCTGGATTGCAGAATTTTATGGGGAAAAACGGTAACACTTTTTGACACAAAATTTTGAAGATATGTATTTCAGCAAGTCTAGAACGTACATAAAAATTTTCATGCCAATCCAAGGTCTAGAAGTATTTTTCGCAAAATTTTCCCCAAAACCACGCCAGACAGAAAATTAACTGGCAACATACTGCCAAAAATTTTACAGAATTTTCTAGGATAACTGGAGCATATTTTCAACAAAAACTTTTATAGATATCAAATAACACAAGTTTAGGTTCTCCAGGAAAAATTTCATGCCAAAAGGAGTTCAAGAAGTATTTTTCAAGAATTTTATTTTCAAACTGCGCCGGTCAAAATTTTCAGGCAGTGATTACTATGTAAAAAAAATTCACAATTTGTTTGCTTCAGGCAAACCAGCATGATGTGAGTCAATTTTGACTTTTGGAGAGTAGCATAGCATTAGAAATAGAATTTGCAAACTTCATTCATGAGCCATTAGTCACCTTAAAGATCAATCCACATTCAGGGTCTTCCAAACCTTATTAAAAAAAATAGCCCAATGACCAAACACTTAGCTTAATTTTGTCATGTACTACTACTGGAGTTCAATGTGACAAACTGACAATCATAACTGACGGGCAAGATAACGAGTGACAGATAAATTAGTGCTCTTGGTTTACCTTCTGGGCAAAATTATATAAAAAAATTAGGTACTATCATTTCGTTTAAATACTTAGATTTGAGATCTATTTCAATGCCAAGACTCATGTAAAAGGAAAAAAAAATAAAGACTAGCACCATAAATAAGCTTAAACTTGGACAAATAATTAATTGACTTCTAAATAAGTACCAAGTCAATTTTTATTAGGAGATTGTCCTATAGTGCTGTTTATATTCTAATTAGTGTTATGACTTGTAGCCTTCTGGGCAATGCTATGTCTAAAAATTCAAGCTATAATAAAATGTGAGATTAATCTCAACATATACACGACGTATAGCAAATAATTAATTGCCAACAGGAAAATAACAAATTCAAGCCTAATCAAGATAGTATATGCTCAAATTTCCAAGGAGCATTAGCTGACTATAATCCATGTTTCTTCCCTCATTGTTTTCGTAGCAGCAAAAAAAAAACCCAACTTGAATACATTTACATTATGCAGTAGGGAATGTTCAATTACATAAAGAATTAGCATGCGCAGTCATCATAGTTGAACTTTGCACATGACTAGCATTAAATTTATATTATTATTAGCATCAGAAAACAAACTGGACTAATACTGTATGCATGAGTCATGTCCAAATTAAACCCGTTTTGCAGTCCCAAAACCATTGCCAACAAAAGGCACCCGTGTTGATAACGTGTTGTATAATTAAACAGCAGGGCGAAGGAAAATACAGAGAATGGAGAGGGATCTTCTCATTTATCTTCATGAGCCATTCTTATGGCAAGATACATATATACAAGGTAAGAGTAAATATGTACTAAATTGAAATAAGTATATCAGTTACAAATACAACTGTTACAAAGATGGATAATAATGTCCACAATAATATTTCTTTATAACAAAAATATCATTTTCCATAAAAAAAAAAAAAAGTAATGTTTTAAAACTTCAATGAAATTTAAACTAAAAAAAAAAAACATAATTGAAGATATCTTTCAATTAATTTTACAATATGAGTCAAAATTCGCAAAGGTGTGGCCTAGGATGAATTCAGATTAGTCAAATTAAACCAAATAAAATGAATCAAATCTACCACTAAGAGTCAAAATTTGTCAATATATTGTGTTCCAAATTATGCTATAGCGTAGGATGAGAAAGTATATGAACAAATACTACATTGTAATAGAGTCAGCAGCATTCAAAAAAATATATATATTAAACTAGCATTTTGTATGCGCGATGTGCGAAAATTCATGCCCAATATTAAAATATTGATAAATATAAATTATTAAAAATTATAATTTGAATTATATATACACAAATAATATATGTATTTTGTACATACATATATAATTTATCATTCATAGAAATTTAATTAAAATATAATTAAACATTAAATTAATATATAATGATTTTAACAAAATGATAATTAAAAAATAGAAAAAAGATATGATAGATATAGGTGTATGGTAATAACGATGTGTTATCAATTTTAGAATTAAAAACTAACGGTGTAAGGGTAGTTTTGTCTAATAATATTGAAATGTACAACATTTAAAATAAAATGTACACATTTATTTGCATACAAAAAGAGAGACATAAATCAAAGATATAACTTTAATTGAGGCTTATTATGTTTTTAGATTAGTTTTTTTTTCTTTAATAATTTTGAAGTTATTTTGTAGTTGCAGAAAGTTCGTACTCCGATCCATGCAGCTTCGAAATCAAAAGGGACGAGGACAATCAATTTAAGGACGAGGAGAAGCAATTTAAGGATTTCATGGACAAGCTAAGCAATTTAAGGACTTCAAGGACAAACTCTGTAAGGACGAGCACAAGCTTTGTAAGGACGAGCCAAAATAGAGTTTATAAGTATACTAGTTTTTTACGGGCATTGCGCGATTGAGATAATGCCCAATGTTTTTTTTTATAAGTACTTTAAAGTGTATCAAGGCAAGATTATATTAGAATTGTTCATGCATAGATAATTGAATGTTAAATTTGCATATTTAAATAGGCAATTCTAAGTTTACAAATGCAAAATAATATAGTCAAGATTGATTATAATTGTTAATAAAATAATTGTATAGGTACAGTTGAAACCAAATATGGGACATAAGGGAGAGCAAATAAAAATTAGGGCATAAAATATTAAATATATACTAATATTGAAGAACTAACTGCTGATTGCCAATATGATTGGCTTAATTATATTTTTTATTTTTTAAAACAATTATTATTATTATTATTATTATTATTATTATTATTATTATTATTAAATATATGTATACCCTTAGGTCATGTAATTACATGTTAATCTAAACAACTAATTTTTTCAAATATCTTTTTACCAATCGTTGATATAATTCGCTGGTCAAATTCGCTAATATAATCCGTTAACGATAACCGCTAACTGCTGATTGTCAAACGAGGACATTGTGAGGTAGTTCTTACTTCAATTTGTTGTATGATTTGAATACCTCTTTGTCAATAAATCCCTCAAATAGTTAATATGATTGGCTTTATTAATTATATTTTTTTAATTTTTTCATGGTATTAATAAAATACTTGGTAAATAAATATATAGCATTATTTTGTATTATAACTTTGATATTTAATTAAAAAATAGTGCACAAAAAAGATAATAGACAATATAGTGAATATAATCAATTGATGGATTTAAATTTAAAGAATTTTTACATTGGAGAAATATAAAGACAATATAACTAATAAAATTATTTCTCTTAATTAATTAATTGATAATGAATAATTTTTTTAATAAAGACATTGTACGGACAATGTAGCGAATATAATCAATTGATGAATTTGAATGTAAAGAATTTTTATATTGGAGAAAAATAAATACAATATAACTAATGAAATTATTTCTCTTATTTAATTTATTGATAATGAATAATTTTATTTGAATAAAGACATTGTAGACACATAATTTTAAATTAAAGATATGCATATGTATTATTTTTTGTTGTAGCTACTAAATTATTATTTAATTTAATAGGAGTAAAATATAGTACTAATTATGCCAACTTTGATTGGGATGAAGTTCGAACCTAAGACCTTTCTTATTGAAATCAATGAGTAAGTTAATGGTGGACTAACAGAAATTAACAGAAAAGATAATATTTAACGGAAAAGTTAACGAATAATCATATTCATTAAGGATAAATTAAGAAATTTTAAGGAAATATTAAAATCTGATCAATCTGAGCCATTAATTTGATTAAAAAATTTGGCCGTCATTTTTTCTACCAATTATAGGCCTAACTCTCTTGAGCTCTTATTAGTATAGTAGATATATATATATATATATATATATATATATATATATATATATATATATATATATATATATATATATATATAATAGGTATAACATTCCACCACAAAATAATCACCAGTTATAGCCTCATAAAATTCCATAATTTACCACTAAATACCACGCACCAAGTCAATGAGGAAGAAAAAATATCCAGCAAGAGTCATTATGTACTTCGGCTGCAGTGACCAAAAAAATCAATCAGAGACCAACCCAGTTGGCTCGAGGTCAATCCAATTTTTTTAAAAAAATATTAATAGTGATATGAGTGTTTTATAATATGTTTTCTATTCAAACTATTTTACCTAATTAATTATATTTCATATTTTTTTGATTTTTTAAATTTCATTTTGATATATTTTAATTTTCACCCTAATTAACAATATTTATGACTTGACCACTAAGTATTATTTTTCAAAATATCTCATTAATTTTTAATCTTTCGCCCCCACTGCCGAAGATTCCTGAATCCGCCCCTAGAAATGAGGGCTCTATTTATAGTCGAGAAAATATAACTTCCACCCTACTATAAATAAATAATTATTTAGGATGAATAGTAAGAGTTTATCCAAAATGAACATTGTATTGTATCCACTTTCAAGATTCTATTATTATATTTATATTTAATATTTAATTATAATTATAATTATAATTATTTAACTTCAAATATTAAAAAAAAAAAAAAAACTTAGTAAAATTTAAAAAAATAAATTAAATATATTGAATTGTGGAAGCTGTGGAGCTGCATGCGCTGAAGATGAGAGGAAGCTAAGGTGATCTGATGAGGGAGAGATTATTGAATTGAGTGGAAGAGGAAGAAGCAGTAAAGCAATGAATTAAGGAAGACCAATGAATTAATTTAAGGAATTGAAGACCAAGCCAGATCCACATTTAATTAATTAAAGCATCATATTATCCTAAAACAACGCAACACAACTAACCCTTAGCTTTAACTATAAATATAATACCATTTCCCATCCATAATCATCAACCTTAACTTAAGGAATTGAAAAAAAACACCAAACAATATATATAAACAACAATGGCGGCTGCCCAGAAGTTGTTGGTTGCAGTGTCGTTTCTGGTGTGCATCTTTGTCTCCGCCGAGGAAGAGCCTGACCTTGATAAGATTTACCGGGCATGCTTCGATCCTTGCATTTCCGGTTGCGTAGACGGAGGAGAAGACATCTTCTTCTGCGATAAAAGTTGTGACGCCAAATGTAAAACCAAGGCGTATGATGGTATATATATCTATCTATCTACTATAGCCAAAGAGAGTTAGGCATATACTGGGTAGAAAAAATGACTAAGTTTTATATTCACTACATTGTTTTTATTTTTATTTTTTTTTTTGCATTATTTTTTAATGCTATATATTTATTTACTAAGTATTTTATTAATACCATGAAGAAATTAAAAAAAATATATATATATATAATTAATAAAGCCAACCATATTAACTACTTAGGGATTTTGTGACAAAAAGAGTATTCAAATCACACAAGAAATTAAAGTGAGAACTACCTCGTAATGTCTTTGTTTGACAAAACATTGGGTAGAAAAAATGATCGCCAAATTATTAAATCAAATGAATTGTTTAGATTTTTTATTTCTTAAATTTTCTAATTTGTCCTTAATTATATGATTATTCATTAATTTTTAAATACCGTTAATTCCTGTTAGTTTAATTCTAATATTAAAGTCTAATATAAAATTATAACTACACCATTAATCTAATTCTAATATTAAAGTCTTAATAGTTTTTATTTGATCTCTCTTATGTCCCGTAAAACATCAAGTATTATATAAAAGATAAATTATATAACTACACCATTGATCTCACTTTGATCCAATTTGACTCCATCCCGCCCATCAAGATCCTGAATTGGATTAGTTTGATTGGGCCTGTAAAAGATAAATTATATAAAAATACCTTCCTAAACATAATTTATGATGTGTTCTCACTTATATATTATTAGTTTTTTTTTTTCCTATAATAATTTTGAGGTTATTTTGTAGAAGTAGAAGGTGCGGCGAGGAAAAAAGGAGGAGGTTGGGGAGGTTGGGGAGGAGGTTGGTTCCCTTTTAAGGTTCCAAGTCAGGCCGAGGACGATCAATTTAAGAATTTAAAGGAGAAGCTATTTAAGGACTTCATGGACAAGCATTGTAAGGCCGTGATGGATAAGCAATGTAAGGACGAGGACCAGAAATGTAAGGACGAACAGAAGCTCTGTAAAAACGACGAGCAGAAGTTCGTTAAGGACGAGGCCTAAGGACGAGGACAAACAACTTATGGACGGGGTAAAAACTTAGAAGAATAATAAAGTAATAAGGACGGAGTAAAAATCTAGAAGAATAATAAATCAATATATTATATTTAATGTAAAATCTGTATTTGAAGTGTTAAGATCATATTTTGAGATAGTGATGATTTTTCTGTCACCCGTATCATGTAAAGACTATATATCATTTTTTAATAGTTGAAAGTGAAGCTCATGTTTCGCGTTCAAATTGAATATATAATCAAGAAGTAGTGAATAATTATTTGATTTTTTCTCATATTAAAAATAATATTTTATCATTTTCATATAGCACTAATAATTTAAAATTAATGTTTAAAAACTTCAATGATATCTAAACTAATAAAAACATAATTGAAGATATCTTTCAATTAATTTTACAATAAGAAAATGATGAAAATATTATACATGTTTAAAAAGATCAAAATATTATTTATTTAATTATAATATGATCATATGTTTAAATTAATTAATTATAAATGCATGTCTGCAAATTATATTACACTAGTTTGATTTTATTTTCACAGCAAAATTTACTAATATTTATTGTTGATGATCATGGATCTTACAAAATGCAATGAAATCCCCCTTCACTCTCTTCTTTAGTATTATTACAGCAAATTTTGAAGTACTATTATGATAATATATTAATATTAAAATTTAAAACACATATATGTTCCATACTTCCATGCACCTCATAGCATTATTTTGTATTATAACTTTGATATTTAATTAGAAAAATAGTGCACAAAAAGATAATAAATAATGTAGTGAATATAATCAATTGATGAATTTGAATGTAAAAATTTTTACATTTGAGAAAAATAAAGACAATATAACTAATGAAAATATTTCTTTTAATTAATTTATTGATAATTAATAATTTTTTTTTCACTGAATAAAGACATTGTAAGGATAATGTAGCGAATATAATCAATTAATAAATTTGAATATAAAAAATTTTTATATTGAAGAAAAGCAAAAAATATTTTTAATAATGACGGTCGATGAATAGCACGATTGGTAATGAGGAAATAAGTAAACGAAATTTAATCCTCATTAAATAATTAAAGTAGTACATGGAACTAACAACACTTTCTCTAAAAGGGTAGGTAGAATATGTCGTGAAAAACCTCAATAGAAAAATTCAGTGAGAAAAAACTAGTTGAGGAAAAGAGTATAAAAAAAAAAAAAAAAAAAAAAAAAAAAAAAAAACCAAAGAAAAGAGTACAAAAAAAAAAACAATAGAGAAAATCTATTGATTAAAAAAATCAATAGAAAATAATATCAAAACTTAATTAGAAGAAAAAGAGTACATCTATTAATTTTCAAGACCAATAAATAAAAATCTTCAAATATCACACATAAAAATACCTTCTTAAAAATAATTTTTCAAATCTCACACATAAAAATACCTTTGTGTAGAAAGGGATTTTGTAAACAAATCTTCTAGATTGTCACAACAGTGAATATCTTGTACAATAATCTAATGACTCTTCTAGAGCATGGGTTAATTTTAGCGCTATGCTTTGCCAAAATATTATTTAACATACCCATATATAATTTGTGCAACACAAGCGTTATTTTCCTCGAATAAAACATTGGGGACGGGGTAAAATCAAGACTTGCATTAAGGGAATCAAACAAAATAGCTTGCTAGTACCTAAATAGCCTATCTAAACCACATATTCGTTTCTCACATAAAAATCAAAATTTCTATAACTCAAAGATATTGAAGGATATGTTAAACCCTATTTCAACATTCATTGTAGGAGGAGCGCTAAGTGCTGCTAGCAATTTCATCCCAAAAATACGGCATGTTGCGATTATAGAACTTATGGTACCGGTCTTAAAGTGATGCTCCAACAACAATGAAATAATAGAAATTTGGTCATAATGTATCTTTATTATCCTCTTCGAGTCTAAACGGTTCCTTATCTACTTCAAGAGATTGGACAACTGCTAGTGTGATAAGTAAATGATACTTATCCATATATACAAAACATCCTCAAGTCGTTTTTCAATGTAGGCTAACTAGTTTGTAATATTCCTTTACGGGGCGTTTGGTTGGAGGGAGGGAATTACATGGGAAATGAATTACAATTCCATGGGAGATGAATTACTGGGAATAAAGTGAAAATTTAAATTCCAGTGTTTGGTTTACAGGAATAAAATTACTGGGAATTTCAATTCCAATGTTTGGTATACATGATAATTGAAAGGGAATAAGTAGTTTAAAGTCCAAAATGCTCATTGTTGTTGTTAGGCATCAATTTTAGGTTTAAAAAGGAGATGTGTAATTTTGTCTCATCATTATCTTTTTTCTTCCTAAAATCCATGGAATTAAAATCCTAAGGGGGGACATGGGATTTTTTTTGAAAATCAACCAAAATGATTGTATTAATGAATCAAAGCTACAATAGAGTCAGGAGGGATAAAATCCCAATACATAGATTGGTCCTGTGAAAAAGCTAAACAAGCTAAAGTATGAGCATGCAAATTAACATGCCTAGAAACATAACTTAATGAGCAATAATTAAATAAAGCCATAGATACCCTACATTGGTACACCACGACCCCAACATAGGATAATATAGACATTGATTCCTGGCGTATAACATTCCGAAGCTCTGTACAATCCGTGAGGAGATCCACTGTTGTTACGTTTTTCTCCAACACCCAGGATAGGGCCTCCTTACAGGCTAGTGCCTCCGCCATAAGTGGCGAAAAAACATACCGACAGCTTTCCACTTCGTGCCACCAAAAATGAGCCTTCCGGCGATAGCAGCACCACGCCGAAGGTCGCCTCCCCAGTGGCCTGCCAAAATCCCGCGTCCATGTAGCATCTCGGCCTGCCGTGATCCGCACTCATTGACGCTGCAACCGGGACGGGTTGAGGGGGCTGAATGTTGGCTTGCCGATACGAGCTCAAGGCAACCGCCGCCCTCGTCCATACGCTGATGGGATGTGGGGGGGCGCCATCCCAAACCGCTGAATTGCGGCTCCTCCATAATTGGTACAACACTGCTATCATGATCCACATTGTTCGTCTGTCAATATTGTAAGTACACTTGTTAGCCATGTTGGGAATGAGTTGGTAATAATATTTGTGATAGGTAGATGTGAAACATTCCAAACAAGCCTAGAATATTCACAGGTAACTAATGCATGCATAATATCTTCATGAGCCAAACCACACATTTGACATGTTGGATCCATCTCCACTCTCTTTATAATCAAATTAGTAGTTGTGGGGAGAATATCACATTTGCCCTCCACAAGAATGTCTTCCATTTTGGAGGGACCTTCATCTTCCATATAGTAGTCCATTTATAAAAATTCTCCGGGGCATGCTCATAATTCCCCATAATATTTCTGTAGGCATTCTTTACCATATAAATCCCTTTGGGATCACCAAGCCAATACCATGAGTCCTCATAATCCGGGCTTACAGGAATTTTAAGTATACTATTCACATCCTCAGCACTAAATAAATCAGCCAGAATATGGGGATCCCAAGTGTTAGTCTATTGATCAATTAATCCTGCCACCCGGGCTTCCCTCAATTCCTCTGGCATGTCTGTTTGAACGAGGGGACTGGGATCATCTGGTAACCATGGGTATCCCCAGATCAATGTTGTTTCACCATTATCAATTCGCCTTCGTACGCCTATAACAACCATATCATGTGCTGCCATAATACTCCTCTAAGAATAACTAGGGCATTTTCTTACCTGGGCATCAATAAATGAAGTATTAGGAAAATAACGTTTTTATAAATTCTTGCAACCAGGGAGCTGGGGTTTGTGAGGAAACGTCATGCCTGTTTTCCCAACATAGCCAAATTGAAACCACTGAGATCCTTAAATCCCAAGCCACCAAACTTTTTAGGGATACATAATTAATCACAGGCCTTCCAGAGAATTCCCCTATCCATGCCACTTCCCCACCAATATCTATTCATGGTCCTCTGAATTGATAAACAAACCGTGTCTGGTAGTAAGAAAACACTCATTGAAAATGTAGGCATTGACTGTGCCACACTTTTCAACAGAATTTCCTTACCAGCCTGCGAGAGTAATTTCTTGTTCCACGAACCAATCTGCTGCTTGATTTTATCCTCAACATAAGAAAACATCGCCCTTCTATTTCTTCCCACAAAAGTGGGAAGTCCCAGATATTTCCCTCTGATATGCAAAATAGTAAATATGCAAAAATCCTCAAGTGATAAAGCCGAACTTGGCTATGATCCTTCGTGTTCTCAAGCCTCTGAAAAATTGACCAATTCTACTACTGCTTTAAATAATAAAGTCCAAGTAGTAAAATTTATAAAAGGTCAAGATAACACAATAAGACAAGGAATTAGTTATCAAACTAATGCCAAATTTAATGCTGCAAGGCCGAAGCCTCAAAGAAATGATATTTTGCTAAAGCAGTTTGTACAAAAACAAAAGTTTGTTCCTAAATGGAAACATACCAATGAGTCAAGTGCACAAAGACCTCTTAGGAAAACGGGAATAACTTCGAGAATTGGGGCAGAGAGATTTTATCCCTCTAAACAAGATTAGTTTGATGATATTAAACCATAAACTAAGTCCAGATTTAATGCCTTTCATAGGCTTAAACAATCTTCTTCCCAAGTGCCAAAAAATCGAGCCAATTTTCAAAAACCCACACAAAAAATGTTTTCTAAAATTAGCTATGATTATAATGTGTTTAATAGTTACCAATCACCTAAACTTAGATCAGTGAGTACTAGGTGGATTTGGGTACCAAAAATGACTAACACCCAAGGACCCAAATCATGTTTGGTACCTAAAAATGTGTAATTTATTTGCAGGAAATTTGGTACTTCGATAGTGGATGTTCTAGACACATGACTGGAAATAAATCTAGTCTTGTGAACTTTAAAAATATCGAAGGACCAAAAGTCGTATTCGGTGGAAATGAACGATACGGCATAACCAAAGGAATTGGTACAATATCCCGCAACGGTCTAAAAATTGAAGATGTATCCTTTGTTGAAGGTCTAAAATTCAACTTGTTAAGTACAAGCCAATTTTGTGACAAAGGATATCTAGTAGAATTCTTCAAAGAAAAATGTCAAGTGAAGAATGATTCCACGGGAGAAATTGTACTTGAAGGAACAAGGAAGAAAAATATGTACGTAGTTGACTGCAGTACAACCAAACGATCAATATGCTTGATGGCAACAAATTCAACTGCAACAAGTTGGGAATGGCACAAAAGATTAAATCATCTTAATTTCAAGACCATCAACAAGCTCGCAATGAATAAACTCGTTTAAGGTCTACCCGACATTGTCTACAAGAAAGATCAAATATGTGACGCTTGCCAAAGAGGAAAACAAATCAACTCATCATTCAAGTCCAAGACACAAGAATCTACAACAAGACCGCTAAGTCTACTGCACATGGATCTATTTGGTCCAGTAGACCTAGTAAGTATAAGTGGTAAGAAATATACACTAGCTGTTGTTGATGATTTTTCCAGGTACACATGGACGATATTTCTCAAGAAGAAAAATGAAGTGGAACAAAAGCTACCAGAACTTCTAAACCTACTACAAAATGAGAAAGACTTGAAAATTGCAAAAATTCGAACTGATCGTGGAACCGAGTTCGTAAATCAAGTAATTCAAGCCTACTGCAACTCTCAAGGAATTCTACATCAATTATCTTGTCGCACGTACACCACAATAAAATGGTGTAGCCGAAAGAAGAAATAGAACACTGAAAGAAACCACACATGTGATGATTACATCAGCCGAGCTACCTAAAAGATATTGGGCTGAAGCAATTAACACTGCATGCTATACGCAAAATCGAATCTTGATACACAAGTCTTACAACAAAACTCCGTACGAGTTATGGAAAGAGAGAAAACCTAAACTCAACTATTTTCATACTTTTGGTATCAAATGCTTTATTCATAATAATGGTAAAACATATCTAGAGACTTTTGATGAGCATGCAAATGAAGGAATATTTTTGGGATATTCATCTACCAGTAAAGCTTTCAGAGTACTAAACAAAAGATCAATGGTGGTAGAAGAATCAATTCATGTTACATTTGATGAAGTCCATAAGAAGGAAACACAAAGCAACAAAAATGATCAGGAAAGTTGTCAAATTGAAAAATCATTTAATGATACTGGCATCTCTTTTAAAGATAATGTTGTACATGGAATAGAGCAAGTGGACATTGATTACAATAGTGAAGGACACGTGGAAATAAATGAAGAACCACACGTGGGAACTCTAAATTCTCAAGCAGGAGCACGAGTTGGAGAACAATCTGAGGAGAAAATTGAGTCTACCTCCAACTTACCTACTGAGCAAGGAAACTCCGAAAATTCATGCAATCTACAACCTGACTTGAGATGGCTCAAAAATACCCTCCAGAGCTAGTTATTGGAGATCCACGAGAAGGAATAAAAACAAGATCGTCAACATTAGATGTTTTATTTTCATGTTTTCTTTCTCAGGTGGAACCCACAAGCATTGAAGAAGCCCTAAATGATCCGGACTGGATTAATGCAATGCAAGAAGAGCTAGATCAATTCAAAAGAAATAATGTATGGGAATTAGTTCCAAGACCCAAAAATCACAATGTGATTGGAACAAAATGGGTCTTTCGGAACAAAGCCAATGAAGAAGGAATTGTCGTTCGAAATAAAGCAAGATTAGTGCCAAAAGGATATTCACAAGAAGAAGGAATAGACTTCGACGAAACATTTGCACCAATCGCAAGACTCGAAGCTATCTGAATATTTCTAGCATATGCCGCATACAAAAATTTCACGATCTACCAAATGGACGTGAAAAGTGCATTTTTAAATGGCTTACTTGAAGAAGAAGTCTACGTTGAACAACCACCCGGTTTCGAGGTAAAATGTGATATTAATAAGGTCTACAAATTAAAGAAGGCATTATACGGGTTAAAACAAGCACCTAGAGCTTGGTATGACACCCTATCAATGTATTTAATTAACTGTAGATTTACAAAAGTCCTTGTTGATAAATCCTCATTTAGAATTCAAGAAAATGATCATATTTTATTGGTACAAATTTACGTTGATGATATTATTTTTGGAAGTACTAATAAAGTTTTATGTGAGAAGTTTTCTAAGCTCATGCAGAATAGGTTTGAAATGAGCATGATGGGAGAGTTAAATTAATTTCTTGGATTACAAGTAAAGCAACTCAACGATGGAATATTCATCAATCAGGCCAAATACACAAAAGATCTTATAAAGAAATTCGGTCAAGATGGAAAATCCTTAATCAAGATCCTGATGAGTACATCTTTAAGATTAGATAAAGATGATGAAGGCAAGAACGTTGATGAAACGAAATATCGATGAATGAATGGATCATTACTATATCTCACTGCAAGTCAACCAGATATATCTTACTCAGTGGGAGTATGTGCCAAGTTCCAACAAAGCCAAAAGAAAGTCATTTTCTTGCCACCAAGAAAATCATTCGATACCTAAAAAGAACAATCAATGTGGGATTATGGTATCCCAAAGAAGGTAATTTTACACTAACTGGTTTTTCAGATGCAGATTTTGCAGGGTGTAAAATCGATCGAAAAAGTACCTTAGGGACATGTCAGTTCTTAGGGGGGAGATTGGTATCATGGTTTAGCAAAAAGCAAAACTCCATAGCTACAAACACAGCCGAAGTTGAATTGAATATATAGCTGCTGGGAGTTGTTGTGCACAAATTCTTTGGATGAAACAACAACTGAGAGACTACGACGTGAATTGCGAAAATGTTAGATATTTTGTGACAATACAAGTGCTATAGCAATCACACAAAATCTCGTGCTACATTCAAGGACTAAGCACATTGATGTGACGTCATTTTATCCGGGATCACTTCGAAAAGAAGGAACTGACAATAGAATATATTCCAACGGAAAATCAAACAACCGACATTCTCACAAAACCTCTATGCGAATCAAGGTTTTCAAAATTGAGACACGAAATGGGCTTGATCGAATTGAGCTAAGTTCCTAAATTTCATTAAATTAAGAGCTCAATTTTCATCTGTGCTATTTTTATTTATTTGACTTAGTAATTTATTTTAATCTTGCCTATGTGTCCTACATGCAACTAAATGTCAATTCCTAGCGTCTAAATCTATCTATCTTAAATGCACCTTGAAAAAATTGTCTAGTGTGCATGTCTCTTCAACCGAGTATATACGTATATAAAGGGTTAGATTTTATCTTACTTGCAAAATCTTCACCATTAAGGTTGACAAGATAGTGTGATGATTGCATATCAACTTAAATGAGACCAACTTTTTATGGTAGTTGAAGACATTTACTATAATAACTAACATTTTCAAAAAGGTTTCTATCTTTTTCTTGGTTATCTACATTATTATTATTATTATTTTGGAACAGATTTAGTGCTCTATAAATTTTATTTCAGGTAAAATTGGTTCCAGTACCTCAAATTTTAGCGCCACACAACAGACAAATTGGATGGAGAACATAAAACCTAAATTGACTATCAGTTAAGTCAAAGGTTGGAATCTATTGAAAATTTTGAAAATATCCCTCATCTATATATTAAAAGTCTAAAAGAAAGGCTTGAGGACATTTTTGTAAAAACCCTCTCCACCCAATCGGCCAAACGTCACCTTCTTCAACCTAAAATCAAACTCAACACCTTTTCAAAACTTTTCATCTTCCATAGCCGAGACATCCTAAAGCCTTACTCCTCTCAATCTTCATCAAATATTAACCACATTATGGCAAACCATTGGAGATTCAAGCTCACAACTGAATGGACAACAACTCACACCGATCAATCTTACCAAGCTTGCAAAAAATATCAAGGTAGGAGGCAGTTTCGACCCCAATGAATTTCTCAAGACGGCCAAGAACTCGGAACTGGCTCAGAAAATCATTCGTGCAATTCAAAACAGTGGTCTAATGAGGTTATGTTCCTACTCTTATTCTGGATACTATGATGAAGACGTAGCAGATTTTTATTTCAATGCCAAAGTGAACGGCTGGACCATTGAGTCCACAGTAAATGGAACTCTCATCTCCATTGATGAAAATGAGTTACATTCAACTTTTGGACTGCCCATGTTTACTCCAGAACAACCATTGTTGGATTTAGACATGCATGCATATGACCATACCGAGGTCTAGGCAGACATTCGAAATGAAAATGCATCTATTGAGCCTGACCTTTCTGGTCATAAATCTGACTTGAAGCCAGAATATGCAATGTTGATCAGTATTATCTACAAATGTGTTCTGTGCAAGTTAAACAGTATGGAGGACATATCTCCTACAAGAATAGGTTATTTGCATGCTTTAATATATGAAGTTAAGGCAGACTGGAACAAGTTGATATTAAGCAGAATTGCTCACTTTGTGAGAGGTGCAAAAGTTAAGAATGGGAGATAAAGTCGAGTTTTGGGCTTTGGTTTGCTAATAGGAGAAATAGTGAAGTAAAAAGGATTGACTATGAGAGTGAGGAAGCCTTTTGAAAACAACCGGATTCTCTATAAAGATTATGAGATTTTAACTGAGTCAAACCCGTTTTTTGGCATGTCTGTCATTATCACATCCCCCCTCCCCAACCCCGGACGTCCACCTTCCACATCCGGCGCCTCCCTCCTCCTCTTGGCCACCGCACCTCCCTTCCCTCATCCTCGCTGCCATCTCGGCTTCCCCAGAAGCCGTGACCTTCTCCCCCTCCACCGATCTCGCCACACTCTTCCCCTTTCCCTCCAGCGGAATTAACCACGGCTCCCCAACCGCCCGTGGTCCCCGACTACCTCCCCCAGCTCGCAAGTCGGCCGTATATGGAAACCGATCAGGCGTTAAACCCGACATCCTTGCTAGCTTACAAAATTTATAGGAGTGACCCAAAAGACTACAATAGAAGCAGAAGTTATGTAGCCGATAATATCTAAAACTCACCCAACAGCTTGTCTTGTCCCGTTTAATGAGCTTCATTCTTCGTTTTAGGGGTTTGTCAATCGGGATTGCGACCCAGACTCGATGAAACGTTTTCCATGGTGCCCCAACAAAACGGTCATCCACCTTCACAAACGAACCAATAAAGTTCGCAGCCTGCTCAAGAACAATATCTGAAGTAAAGCCCAATGGAAACTCATAGAGTTGCACCCACATATCCACCGAGGTGAGCTCTACCTCTACCGGTCGAACAGCTGCTCGAACCTGCCGGCACACGAGGGTGCTATTGTCAAACGACCACGGCCTTTCATCAAGCACCCTCTGCATATCAGTTTCATCGTAGAAGATAAACATGAACAAGCCCGGCTGGATCTTCGTAGTCTGCAATTTTGCATCCCCCACACCGGCTGCCTTACCGAAGCCATGAATTGCCTCATGTACTCGAGCTTTACTACCTTGGTCGTCAAGAAATGGAGGGAATTGCAATTCCTTCTAACCAAACTAAGGAATTTAGTGGCCTTTGGAATTAGGTGGGAATTAAGTGGGAATGGAATTTAAATTCTCTTCAATCAAACTCTCTGTTAGGGAGATACTCAATCTGCAGGTCGAGACAATACTTGGTTTCCCAAATCTTTCATTTCAAAAATAATAATAATAATAATAATAATAATAATAATAATAATAATAATAATAATAATAATAATAATAATAATAATAATAATAATAATAATAATAATAATAATAATAATAATAATAATAATAATAATAATAATAATAATAATAAATAAATAAATAAATAAATAATTCCGTCTTTAGTCATGAGTTAATATCATTAAGCCCTTTATGTATTTCAATATCGTTTAAACAATCAACATCGACAGAGACAATAAATAGATAACTCCATTAGCGACTTTTTAATAAGCACATAATGGCCCATTTCATATTCATATATTTCTACTTCAGGAGGAAATAACTTAGTCACTTGCTTGCTCCTTCAAGTCATATAAGCCTTTGTAATTCAACAAAATAATGTTGTGATTTTCATTTCTTTTATCATTCTGAGAATTATAAACCCATAAGGTATTTTTCCAAATAAACATTAGCGTATAAATGACCCATAATTATGCGGTCATGACCTTCATCAGCTGCATATTAGAATTTATTATTCTGTCAACGATATTATATAGTGGAATTTAATGTCATCTATCATAAGAGATTTTTTTTATAGGGATTATTACCTGAATGTAGGTTTGATGGTCAATCACGGGTCCTTTGCGTTGGAGGAATGCAACCCGGCCTAACCCGACCAGGCCCCTTATCCCTCCTGATCTTACCTCTCGCATCGATCTCTTCTATGGGCGAGCCCGCAGGTCGCCTTGAGGCTAGTTGGAGGACGAATCTCCTTAGGTCGGGCCAAGCTGGTGAAGTACAGCGTGGTGTGCATCCTGAAATAATCCACATTTCTACAATTACTTTTGCAATTTGGGTTGTGCATCGTGTAATACCTGATTGTGCAATTCCCACGGGAGTAGTGGTTATTGACGGAAACAGGTCTTTCCGTGCGGTCAGTGCGGCATATACCATTAGGTATGCATAAATGCACCATACAGTGTTCGAGAATACACCAGAATGAAATGCCAAAAAAATGCACCACACAAAAAAAAAATACACCACACATAATAGTGTAATTTTGAACTATGTGGTGCATTTATGCATACCTAATTGTGTATGTTGCACTGATCGACCGCACCGGAAAACCTATTATCGCAGGAACCTGACCCTATATATATATATATAGAGAGAAGGGCAATATACCGGCAATGTATTGAGCTGAGACACGAGAGGGGGTTTGGGCATACTAGATAAGGCGAGGAAGCCATTCTCATGCCGCGCTTTAACGCAACAGCCTTCACGTGCGATTTTGACTCCATATTCAGCCTTTAGCCATGGGCCACGACACACGTCATTCTCGCGACGGCGACGCCACGATATTTCCGTGGACCGGCGAAAGCGAGTTGGCGTCCGCCAGCAACAACGGAGGCGGGCCACGGGGGGGATCGATTGCGGTCATGATCTGATCTGTAAGGAAATGACTGGAAACTGGATTGTCCCCGCCGGCAATGATATGTGGCCGGCAAGCATGTGGTCTGTGATTATGACTGGCCCTCATTAAAGACCAATTCTTGATTATATTATGGAGTCTTGAATTGGTTTGGCTTTATTATTATTTCCAAGATAATATACATATAGCTATGACACATACTGTACCCACCAAATTAAAGTCTTTGGTGGGGTGGTGTGAATTATGGTTCATGAATAACATAATCATATATGATAAGACCAAGGTTCTTATTAAGGATATATACATCATTATCGCACCATGATGTATGTTTAGGGTTTTACTGTTTGTACGATGTTAAAAAGGTATTTATTCGAGGGACTGTATGTGTGACTTATGTGCAGTACTTTTTGAGTAGAGCTCACTTTGTGATTCTAGTTAATAAAGGACCACAAGGAGGTAAACGATAGACTGGCCAGACATGAAACTCTAAAGAACCAAAAATGTAATTTTTTCAAAATCAAACTTGAAACTTTGTAGTTACCATGTAATTATTTGTCCAATTTGTTAGAATATATAATGCCCAAAATACTAAACTGTACTGTGTAATCGCAATGTTGAAAAAATCGCTAGGTGCTTGGGACCGCCTAGGCAGGCGCCTAAGGCTCTTAGGAGACCGACCGCCTAGCACCTAATCGGCGCCTAGCCGGATTTTTACAAGTGTAGACCAAATAGTGAAGGGGTTGGGATAGGTGAGCAGACAAGTGGCATGTTCTAATTGGGCATTCCACTGAATAGCAGACAGTAGTTGGGACAAAATCAGGTGAGATGTCGACAACGTTCTTCCACGGCGATGTTGGTGTCCGCAGAGGATAAGGGTCGGCCGATTCTGTCAACACAATTTCATTGTTGATGTACACGTTTGAAATTTTAAAAGCAAACAAATTTTTTAAATAATTGAAGGTATAATAAGTCTTAATTTATTCCAATGATTGATTACAATAATGTAATTAATCAAGATCAAAGTTAATTGGGTGGCGTTAATTATAAATGCGGTAAAATTTTAAATTTAATTTTTAACTACTAAAATATAGTGAAAATATGAATAGATACTACATTGTAACAGAACCACTAGTACTCAAAGAAAATGGGGAAAAATTTTAAAATTATGATTGAAAATGAATTCTTTAATAAATGAATTTTTTAATCACTTTAATTTAGATATTGAATACCATATGTATATAAAAATTTTTAAAAAAAAAAACTTATTTAAATTAATTAAATTAGTATTATTTATAAGGTTTACATGTTCAAAACTCAAAAGTACATTAAAAATGTACGTATTAGTTACGAAAAAGTAAAATTTTAAAATTATTAGAAAGTATTTTTAAAAAAAAAAATTGAAATTTTAAATATTGCAAGTTGGAAGTAAAATTATGGACCATAGGATTGCATGTGTGTGTATAGGGAGAACTAAATAATTTCATAATAAAAAAAGAGTTATTTTCGCGTAGTCTCTCACGTTATGTCGTACGTTTTCATGACAGTCCATAACAGTTCCATATGTGTCTGTCTCTACGTTCCCAAAATGTGCAAAATATTTGCTTATTATTGGGAAAAATATTTCCTGTTTTTCTGCTCCTCTTTGCCCGACTCTATCACCAACTTCATTAATTAAAATACCATCAATAAATCAATAATACGCACTTATTGTTTTTATAAGCATCAAATTAAAAAGGTGATCCACTAAGTGGGGTATGATTATCGTATCAGAAGGAGAGCACGAGTTTAATTTGATAATTGCCAACACCCTCTCGGTTGACATGTCACACAAGATCTTTCTAGTGCAGGCCGTTTAATTATCTCCTATGTGATTTGCAAACTATTACACATGAACGGATCAGAGTTTACCTATACTAGGCACGCTTTTGAATAGTGACTATGAGTTTCATTGCTCGTCACAAAAAAAAAAAAAAAAAAAAAAAAAAAAAAAAAAAAAAAAAACAAAGGGCCTAAATAACGTTTACAATCAATACACTCTAAGACGCTCTACAGCCCGACAGAACATCTGGGAGGATGTAAATCATGCTAATTCAGCTGAACACAGAGGCTAGACCTCTATTAACCTCTATTATCATATGTATGCACATGTAGACAAGCACAACTGGAAATTATGGAATTTCCGACCACCTGAAAGTGATCTTAAATCAAGTCGAAAGCAAAAAGTGGTCGGAAATAGCAACAAAGGTTTTTCTGGATACCAAAAGTGATCAAAACAAGGCTTTCGACTTGATTTAAGATCATTTTCAGGTGGTCGGAAATTCCATAATTTCCAGCAGTGAAGAGAAAACGAAGACCATGTATTGTGGCCAATCAGTTTACACACCCTTTTGTCCATGTACCCTTATATAGTATAATATGAATTTTTGTACAAGTTTTAAATTCAACCATACATATGTATGTACCAAAAATAATAATAATGAAAACATACAAGACAGCATATTGCTAAAGTATATTTGGTTACCAAAAACGAGTGCATGCATTAACTAAAAAAGGAGAAAATGAATGGGGCACATTAATGCATTGTTTGAAGGGAAGAATGCATGAATGAGACAGTGATGGCCCTCTACCATGTCCAAGTTGATAACAAGTCCCTTTCAGGCCGAGTTGGCAATTAATTAAGCAGACAAAACCATATAATAAACTCTTTGTTTCCCATAAAATAGTTCAATTCAGTCTGCCACAAATTAAAGGCCTCTCCCTATACTAGCCTCCACCACACATTATATATCTTCCCCTCCCCTTTCTCCCATATAAAACCCCCCCAAAACTCCACTCTCTCATCATCATCAACCCAACAAACAAACCTTCAAACACGTACAACCTTAATTAGCTCTGATAATCTTCTGTTTCTGCAACAACAATATAATCTTCAGATAGAGATAGATGGCGGCTGGTTTCATGTCTTCATCTCTCAGAGGAGGCTCCAAGCTCCGGCCATGGCGGGCCGGATCGAAGCAGATTAGAGAGCAGAGGGCACGGCTCTACATAATCTGGAGATGCACGGTGCTGCTTCTCTGCTGGCATGACTGAATTCAATATATATACACATATATATATAGCAGTAGATCCCCGAAATACACTCGGGCCGGGGCCACTACAAGAAAATACAATAGGGAATTAATGTCGATTTCACCTACTACAACATACTCATCACGAACTTTATCAGTCAGTAAATCTGATTTTTCTTGTACCACGCATAGCGGAAAGATAGATTGTACAGAGTTTTGTGTAATAACATATTACAAAACTGATTTTCTCATTCTTCTCTATGAATCTTGATCACTTCTAGGTTTGAAACCTTATATGTTTGCGAAGAGTATTCTTGTTATCTTATAGTTACCGGTAATAACGTGACACAACAGTGTCAAATATAATTATGGGATTGATTTCAATTTAGGAGTGTTTTAGTTACCTGAAAAAACAGTGGAATATAATGATTGGTTTATAGAGAAAAGAAAAAAAGAAAATGTTCGTTCATGCAAGATGGATGAGGTAATAAGATGTGCTACAAACACATACCAAATTAAATCCACATTCTTTAATCTTTAAAATAAGGTGTCATTGGTCCGGCGACCTAATCGAGAACATGAAAAGCTTATGAATGAATAATATTTGTATATAACGTGGGTGGGGGGTTGTTTGTTAGTATGTACTATGTAGTGGATGTTCGATCATAAAAACAACATTAATATTAACGAAAAAGTATGGAGGGAAAGAAGTACGTGTTGAAAACGGGATTCCTGATAGTATTGTTGGTAGTGTGTCACGTGGCGGAGAGCAAGTGGGTGCCGGTGCCGGTGCCGGTGATATCCGGCCCGCTCTGCACGTCGCAGTTCACGCTGGTGAACCACGCCTGCGCGTTCCTGCCGTTCGCGCCGACGCCGCACCACCGTTCCCGGCCGGCGCAGCCGCAGGCTTCAGGCGGCAACGACCACCACCGCCGCCATCACAACCAGCAGGAGGGCGGTCATGGGGGCCACGGCCACGGCGTCCACGGGGGCCACGGCGGTCACGGGGGCCACGGGGGCCACGGCGACCACGGGGACCATGGGGGCCACGGCGGCAACGGGGGCCACGGCCACGGTGACCACGGGGGCCACGGCCACGGCAACCAAGGCGGGCGCGGACGCAGGAGCCGGGAGGGGCGGAACAGGAGGCAGCGCCGCCGCCGCCACCACGATTCGGCGGTGCAGGAGGACTGCTGCCGGTGGCTCAAGGAAGTCGACGACGAGTGCGTCTGCGATTTGCTGGTTCACCTGCCGCCGTTCCTGTCCCGCCCGCTCCACAAGTACACCGTCAGGGTCGACGGCACCTGCAGCGTCACGTTCCAGTGCGGTTCCAGAATCAAAATATGAACGCCGCCATAGCCGCTAGCTAGAAGCGACCTAAGCTGTACGTGTTTACATATATACATACATACATACTGTTTTTGTGTTTTGCAGTCTGTTAATTAACTACCTTAATCTGCTCTTCTTCTTTTTTCGATCCAACTATGATGTAACGTTGTCGCATTAGGATATATATATATATATAAACATATATATAGACTATATATATATATATGGATCATCATCGATCTTGTAACGCTTGTTGTTGTGATAGATTATTAATCAAATAAATTACTCTCACATTCCCATGTCTGTCTTAGTGTTGTTAATTATAATGTAACTCAATGATTCAGCAATGTTGGCGTGCATAAAGAATCTATCTACTCTAAAAAAAATCCTCACACTGTGCTGCTGAAGTTTGAGCCTTTGTCTCTTTTTTCAAATATTATATACGGAACCAGTGACTTAAGTTGGTGTGAGCAGAATATATGTAATCTTTTTAAGTCCATTTGGATGTTGTTATCATATATTAATTACAAACGGAAGATTTTTTGAAAGGGTGCCATTCAAATTAATTACCAATAGTTATGTCGTGAAACCGTGTTCACCACGTGCATGGTAAACACGGGTAAACTGTAGATTCATAATATTTATACTGTAGATTCATAATTTCTATACTGTAGATTTATAATTTTTATACCGTACTATAGATTAATAATTTCTGTACTGTAGATTCATAATTTCAACAGCATAAAAATTATGAATCTACAGCATAGAAATTATGAATCTACTAACACATTTCCATAGCATAATTTGCGATTAATTACTCCCTAAAATACTGCACCAAACCTGGGCCAGAAAAAGGCCAAAGGCCCAAATGCCCAATGCTATATCACAAAACAACTGAAATCCAATTTATAAAACAATAATTTAGTTCTCTGTCTAAATTTTGTTAACAAATTATAAATTATAAAAGTATATCTTTAAATAGTGACCACAAATCTTTCTTTTTTTTTTTTTGAAACGTGAAAATTAATGCATTAAATCATGGAACAAAGTGTTTACAAGAAACAGTGGTGGGTTGTCATACCACTCAATCTGCCCCTGAACAAGCCTCCCTTGCAACCACATGAGAAGCTGTATTCGCAGACCGTTTTACAAAATGGAATTGGACATCATCAACTACCATAGCCAATTCTTTAATATCATCTATAAGTAAACCAAAAGTAGAATTAAAAGAATGTTGGAAAAGAGAATGAAAAACGGTTTGTGAGTCCGTTTCCACATCCACATCCCCCATCCCAGTATCTTTGAACCAGCTGAATGCTTCTCTCACAGCTATTGCCTCTGCCTCATTAATCGTATAGACCCCTTCAAACCGCACATTCTTGGCAGCCATAAAACCCCCATCATGGCCTCTCAAAACCCATCCTATCCCTGTAATTCCTGCTGCAGCATTAACGGATGCATCTGTATTCAACTTCCACCTCCCACTTTGTGGCGGTTTCCACCTGCTCAACACTTGGACTTGTTCATCTGCTTGTTCGGTTTCGTTAGCATGTTTCCAGCCTTGCCAAAAAGAAAGTGTTCGGCGCAACATCATGTCACTATTGAACACCACCCCTTCCCACACATACTGGTTTCTGCTCCGCCATACACCCCAACACACCATAAGAAACTTATCCAAAACCTCCCCTTTCAACACAGCCAGCATATGGAAAAACCAATCCACCACATCATTAAAAGAACCAGGTGCCGAAGTTATTCCCAATGCAGCCCAAATCCTTACAACTGCATCGCATGTTCCAAAGATATGAAACGCACTATCCGGGAGTATCCTACACATGACACATCACATCACAATTTATATTCTTAGCATGTAGTGCATCTTGTGTTGGCAAAAAAAGCCGAGGCTAACTGCCATGCAAACTGTCTAACCTTCGGTGGCACACACGCACTCCATATTCGTGTCCAAGGACGATTATCTTGCATTATCCCCTTCAGCCTTTTATAGCATGATTTTACAGTGTATTCCCCCTTCTGGTCCCAACACCAGAACCACGCGTCTGCAGGTTTTCTCACAGAAATAGGAATACTTAATATCAGTTTCGCATCTCGTTCATTAAAAGTATGAATGATCCTACCCAAATCTCATCCTGTACCTTGAGGATTCCAAAGCGATGCAACCGGGGCGGCATACACTTCTGTTGGCAGCAACGTAGACACATATGGATCATCATACGTAGGCAACCAAGCATGCGTTCCTATCATAGTATCCCGGCCGTCCCCAATACTACGCCTGCTTCCCTCTGCTATCACATGTTGTACCTCCAGCAATCCCCGCCAAATAAACGAAGGGTTACTGCCTGCACCTGCACTTAAATAATCACCATTAGGGTAGTATCGTGCGTTATATATTTGTGCTACCAACGAAGTTGGCTTAGTAAGTAGCCTCCAGGCCTGCTTACCAAGTAAAGCCAGATTCATCTCCCGCAGAGTTTTAAACCCCATGCCCCCAACTGTCTTCGGCGCAGAAAGATACGACCAAGCCCTCCACCGCAAGCCCTTGCCATTCCCAACTCGCCCAGTCCACCAAAACTCATTCATCAAAGTTTCTATCTTGGTACACAAACCCTTAGACAATAAGAACACCATCATCGCAAACCCCGGCATTGCCTGTACCACATTCTTTAACAACACCTCCCGTCCAGCCCTCGAAAGGAACTTAGCATTCCAACTCCTCACCCTCCCCAAAATCCTTTCTTTCAGAAACCCCAAAATCTGGGATTTATTCCTCCCCACTAGCGAGGGTAACCCCAGGTATCTTTCTAGTCATTAAAAAAACATATTATTATTTGTTTGATACAATAACGGTGATGATCTTATCTATATATATTTTTAAAAACATAGTCATCTGTTTAAAAAATTGATACAGATAATATAATATGAAACCATTACACCATTACAACATTAATAATTTAATACTCCGTATATGTCTGTTAATAGAGATCTCTCACAGAATTCAGGACAAAACATTCTTAAAAACCTTAAAACTTAAAAAATATGTTATCATCTTCATCATCACATAATCAACTAGAAATTTGTCTGGCAGGCAAATGGGCTAAAATTATCATTAACTGTGATTAGACACATGACAAGACCTTAAGCCATCTGTTCAACTTTCTTAAATTTCTTTCGAGTTAATACCCAAAATCATCCTCGACTATAGTGGTTTTTCTCAATTTCGTCCTAAACGACTTTGGTGACCTAATATCGTCCCAGACTTTTGTGTTTCACGCAATTTAGTCCCAGACTTTTGTGCTTTTGCTCAATTTAGTCCATCATTTGTTATTCTGTCCATTTGGTGTTAAATAAATAGACAATTAAGTAATTTTAATATTGACATCTCTTTACTCATAGACATGTGAACTGCGAAATCCCTTTTTTTTACGTATTACTCCTAGAATTACTCCTAAAACTGCGAATATAAAATTTGATTTGCAGGTCCGGGAGTAATTCTGGGTGTAATTCGTACAAAAAGAGGAATTTCGCACTTCACAAGTTGAAAGTAAAGAGAGATCAATATTGACATTACTGAATTGTCCCTTTATTTAACACCAATTTGACGGAATAACAAATGGAGGACGAAATTGAGCGAAACACAAAAGTCTGGGACGATATTAGGTCACCAAAGTCGTTTAGGACGAAATTGAGAAAAACCACTATAGTCGAGGACGATTTTGGGTATTAACTCAATTTCTTTCTTTTCAAAGAGTTCTACTACATAGACTCCCAAAATTCTACTCCCTCATTTATACTCCCTGAGGTGGCAGTCCAGAATTGGTTATTTTCATCATGTGGGTCCACAGGAAAATGTCTACATCAAGAGCATGTGAGAAGGAGTATAAGTTGGGAGTTTAAAATGGGAGTACACCAAGTATTTTCCCTTTTCAAAAGCCAGATTTTTTGGTTTCACCCGATTGTATTTCGGACCATATTAACCCGTCCTTAGATCTATGAGAAGGTACAACGAACTAATCTAATTTCGAGATTCAATGCAAAGGCATTTTTTTTTTTTTTTTTTTTTTTTTTTTTTTTTTGTATAATCGAACTCTACCCTATCGTTAAGGACAAGTTATTCTAAGTGAGGTTTCTCATCCACTCAATTAATTTCCAGGAGGTTCTTGATTTTAATTTCATGATGTTTTTAACAATGATATCTTGATAGAATCGTCGAAAATGGGAAAAGTGGAGTAGAAAAGATTAATGAGGAGTGGAATATATGGAATGCCGAAAGTGATGATTGAGTTGAAATATGAAGAGTGATGGGTGATGAGAGAGGTCATATATTCCAAGCTTATCTCTCTTGATCTCACTCTTTTTTCCAGGGAATAGTTGACAATCATGCCCTCATGATTATTACATGAGAGTTGACTGTTGACTTGATATATGCAGAACATCAAGGGTAAGAATTGAATTCATGAAGAAAATTGAATTGAAGCCCATAATCAAGCTTGTCTACTATATAATGCCGGCTTTAATGGCGGCTTCCTATTCCATGGTGTACGAACCTCATGGTGTGTTGTGACTTACCGACATAGGCTCTTGGGACTAGCTAGGTTGGTTTGCAATTTCACTGAATCACGGGATGAGTGTGAAATTTTATATATATATATATATATATATATATATATATATATATATATATATATATATATCGTTCATGGACGTGTGCACGTCGACCCAAATATTGTGGATTCACACCTGCATACTATATTGGATGTGTGCATTGTCGTTCACGGATATGCGGATTGTCGTCCACGGATGTGTGTACACCCGCATTTAGGTGTGTGCACGGTATATGTCCACATGTTTGTATTTTAAGGGTGTTGCATGTGAATGCAACCATAGGGTTGCATTCACATTCAAACACCCTTAAAATATAAACATGTGGACATATACCGTGCACACACCTAAATGCGGATGTGCACATATCTGTGGATGACAATGCACACATCCAATATTACAGAATACAAATATTTTTTCAACATACATAGAATTTAGGTTATTGAGCCAAATTGACTACTTTATAACTCCATCAATATGATTGAGATAAATTGAAAAATACAATTTCACTACCCAAATCCATTAAAAAAGAAGTCATGCCAAATTGAATCAATATCAAAAGCTATCTCTTCCCTATGATGAATCTCCATCACAAGATCAAAAGTAATCTTGAATGGTGGGTGGAATGACAGTTAGTACCGGCTGCTTAGGAAAAAAAAAAAAAAAATCCATGCATAAGCCAAAACAACCATATAGTACCTGACAAAAAATAAATAAATAAAATAAAATAAAAATGTGCCATAAAGTTTATCCCTAGTACTAGGTTAGTACCAGTGGTGAATTTGGAGTTGAAAGAATTGAAACATATACAAATAGCAGACATGACTCATTTCGCACGCCTCATTGATGCAACATTTCCGAATCATTCAAACCTAGTCCCCATCATTTGACACTTTAATTTGAAAGATATATAATTGTGTGCAGTGGTAGTTCATAGTTTATATGTTTGGCGGCAGACGCAGAATTTGACAATAGTGTTTTCGGAAATAAAAAGGGTATATTATACGCTAACATATTGATTATTGTGTGTCTTATATGTTATTGGAAGATAATAAGTGCTAGGGTAATTTGAATTTAAATTGGGTTTCTTGAGTGGGTTAGGGGTCTGGGGCAGTGCTTTCGTAGTACGGTACAATGATAATTTTGTAAATATATCGATGACTATTTATAAATTTGATGTGTGTAATCATGGAGGTAACTGTAAGTATTTTCCTATATAATATAATATAGGTCTCAGATCAAGTGAATTCACCTCTTTTCATGAGTTCGTGTGAACATATTTGATCTATTAAAAACTAGAGATCAATGGCCAGATCCGACCCATTATCAACTATGCTACTGTGCAACTGTAGTTGCACAGTTTATAATGGGTTAGATCTGTCCACACGGAATTATGAAAAGGGGTGGACTCATTTGATCATGAATCATATAATATATTATATTCATTAAGTGGTTGTACTTGTGTGGTACAAGTGAATGATTTAGTCAACTAGGTAATTTAGATATTTAATTTCACTTTAACTTAATATCTGTCTATAATGTTAGCACATAGGCTTCTAAGCAAAATGGTCCTCCCGCAGTTCCTATAATTAGAATACACGCGCAATCTAGTATTTAAGAGAGAAGTACATGGTAGACAAAAACGACTCATGTTACTAGCTTTGCAGGTTTACCATTCCAAAAATAATTTCATCAACTATGGCGAAAAATATACAAATATCCTAAAACTTCAAATGTTACGAGGTTAAACTCCAAGTGATTTAAGTATTATAAAGTTTCAAAAAAAAAAAAAAAAAAAGTATTATAAAGTTTGATCTCAACAAATTTTTGTACCATTTTGAACTTTGTTTCTAAGTGAATAGTATATAGCTTGGGGAGAGGCTTTTAAGTCGGCCAACCCGTGTTTTTTTTTTGGTCTCCCGTAATCTTGTTGTTATTGAATACTCAATTATCACAACATTTCCGGATCTAAAATCCAAAAGCATATATGTATATAATCTAAAATTATATATTTGTAGGAGAAATTTCTTCAAAAGGTTAGCTTAAGGGCCCTCCACCCATCCACACCAGTTCCGCCACCGGATATGTTTCTTTTATGAACATGATGACGCCTGAAAATCAAGAATTCATAGCTCTAGCTAGATGACATTCATACTACATACGACTTATTTCAGCGTAGGGGTGCCGACATTGAAATGCGCCAATTTTTATTTTTTTTTAATTTAATTTGTGATCAGGAGCGGATCTAGAAAACTATCTGAGTGAAGGTGAAATTTAAATGACTTTGGAAATGTCAATGACAAAATATCAAACACTTATGATAAGGTTCAAAAACAAAATACATTATAAATAACAGTACAATGTTTTTTTTTTCCAGTGTACCCAGGATCAGGACCGGATTTTAAGCTGTGCAAGCTGAGCTACCGCACAGGGCCCCCAATTTTAGAGGGGCCCCAAATTTTAGAGGTCTAATATTTAATTTTTACTTAGCTAGTTTAGAAATAAAAATTAAAAGTTTTCAATTAAATTTTAAAGGTTTCATGAAGAGATGGTAAGAATGTGTATTTATTGTATTTTAACTTGGAGGTCAAAGGTTCGAATCTTACATGTATTTGTTTTAAAAATTATGATTTTGGTAGGGCCACATGTATTTACCAGAACAGGGCCACCAAAACTTAAAATACGGCCCTGCCCAGGATTTTCCCACTCCATACCCAAAGCAAAGGATTGAACTTTTGACCTTTGGTTAAGGATGGTTAAGCCCCTTTCACTCAATCCCAGGTTGCAATACAATGTTTATGATAAAATACATGATAGTTAGGGGTAGAGTCATAAATATACTTGAGTACCCCTAACTATCATGTTATACTTGAGTATTTGGGGTAAGAAATATACTTGAGTGGGAAATTTTTTATAACAACTTGAAATGTTATAAAAATATTTATGACAAAATATGAAATATAATCAATTAGATAAAATAGTTTTAGAAAAAATAGTATATTCATAAATACTTTTTAATTTTAATTTCTTTTAGTTAGATCAACTTTAAATTTTTTTATTAAAAAATTAATTTGAATACTATAAAGTATAATATAAACTTTTATACTATATTAACTAAATGATTCATAAAAAGTAGACTGAAATTTTTTTAAATTTGTCTTGTGAAGGGATGAAAGAGTTAAAATAAAGGAGATCGAGAAGCTAAATTAAGCTAACAGAAAGTGTAAGAGTTAAAATAAAGGAAAGAAGCTAAATTAAGCTAAGGGAAAGTGCAAGAGTTAAAATAAAGGAGATAAGCTAATTAAATTAAGCCTAGTGAGATTCAAATTTCAAACCCATGACATATGATATTTGATATCAAATTTAAAGTTCGAACCAACTATACTATTCAAACATTTAGCAATTTGGACTTTATATATAAGTTACTATTATATATGTTGATGTGGTAAATTTCACTGGGTATTCGTATATTTTATTGAGTAGAGAGTATCTGGTTATAAGGGCTCGGGTAATTATGATCGAAGGCTGGAGATTCCCGAGCACATAAATATCCTAGAGAGAGAGCCAAAATTCCTTTCTATAAGCGTCTAACGGGGATATTTATAAGAGATCGGAAGAGACACATGTCGGGATGCCGGCATGTACGCCACGTGTCCTCCGTACACTCGGTGCTCACGAAGGCCTACGGAGAAGCTTACACGTGTAGAATCATATCTGAACAGCCAATAGTTATTGGGTTCAGTTATCGATATGCATCTTTAGGGGCTTATAGCATGGGCTCGGAATCCCAACCGATCAGCCAGATCCGGGCCGAGCACAAAACATTCAGAGCAGAAGCTTGCTAAGCCACTCGTCTTCCTAGTTCCCTGGGTCGGGTCGGTTATGGCCCAGTTCATGCCGGGTCAGGTTGGAAATGGACCTCCACTATATATAAAAGGGCGTGAAGTCGTCTCAATACCAGCAAATCGAGCAATGGAAGCAACCTAAGAAAGGGCTACCCAATTAATGTTTGATAAGGAGTCAAAGGGAAGCCGTAAGCCGTTTAAAGGGGAAAAGAACTAGGAGTCAAAGGGAAGCCGTAAGCCGTGAGTCGAAAAAGGTTTGGAGTGTGAGCCGTCTAGCTAGGTATCTTAAGAGGTGACAATGATGATATGATATCGCATCGACTTCATAAAAGATTATGGAGTGATTCTTAAGTTGAGACCAAACATCTATCTACTCTTGAATTAACTTTTATGGTGAAGTTATGATCTTGACTTGAATAGCATACTGCATACCATCTTTCCACACTTGAATAGTGTTATTTGCAAAACTTTAATTCGAAACCTTATTCAAAATGAACTAAACACATCCTATTTGTTAAATCATCATTAATCATATCATTAATTTTAAGGTCATGTGCAAGTGACAGAGACTTTGAACCTCAACTCTTAATCATGGTGTATGGGTTCAACTCTTTTACTAGAGGTCTAGAGGTAATCATTGATCGGTCTATTTTGATTTTTAAAAAAAATCATTAGTCATTGATTTGAGCCGTGCTACATGTAACGGGTTAGGTCGACCGGATTTAACGCAAGTCACAAGCTCGGAATTTTGGCATCATTGAGACTATGATTTGAAGAATTGCCAAATGAAAATGACTAAAAATGGGGTATGCAACTAGCGTTAGGTACATGCCTAAGCTACTTGCCCTATTGAGAGTATCCACAACAGTAATTTTTTCTTAATCTTTTATGGGGTCCTTTATGATGCGGAGGAAAGAAAAGAGAAAAAAAAAAAAAAACAATCGAAAACAGTTACAGCTGTGCGCGTTTCGCTCATAGCAAACGCTTAATCGGGCGCATGCAGTGTATGCGCCAGCTAACGCGTTATGTTTATCTTCTTCTTTTTTTGGACGTCAACTTTTTTTGTTTTTTTTTTTTTTTTGTTTTTCTTCTCTTTCCCACATCTCTCACCTAATTAGATCATCATAAACCGTGAAAAAACTAAGCTGATGGTGATGCTATGAGGAATTTGATTTGACTATTGAGGCTTTTTTTAAAAAAAAAATATAGATCAGATTACCTTATTTCGCTGAACTCCTTGATCAACTCGTACCTAAATTTATGAGAATGGTAAATTACATCAATCTAATTTCAAGACTCAACATTAAACTGTACACTTTTATGCACAATGAGTTTGATCTCAAACCTATTTGAAAGACATGCAAGCATCTTTTTGCCACAACATTTAGCAATAATTTGCGCAATTGGTCTACATTCACAAGGTTTGTTATGGAATTCTATACAATATTTAATTTGGTTTCTTATAAGTGAATATAACTACGTTATATTATACCAAAATAGATATATTTGTGTATCTATCCATGTGAATATGTATGATTTTGCAATCATTGTACAAAATACCTTAAATATTGTATTTTTCATATTCTAATAATCATTTTTTTTGTGTGTGTCATGATTACTATTTGATAGTATATACTAGATAAACTTAAGGGTTAAACTGTATTGAAAAGATTATGTGCGATGAGTTCGACCAAAAAAGTATTAGGAAGAATTAAAATCATAACTTTTTGATACGAAAATTATGTTTCAGACACTCAACTACCCTTTTCGCCACTACAATAATCATTATTGATTAGTTAGCATACATTGGACCTTATAGCACATGAAACAACAACCGAACTTGTCGCAACAACAGCGACCAACGTAACTCTTAACAATTATTCAAAAGAACATCAAATTATATTAAACACTTTCAAAACCTCGAAACATAAAACATTGTATGTTTTACAATATATATGCTTATTACACTTACCATACTATGTTCTATCCAACTTCCCAAAATTGATGGTTACAAATACAAAACTAATATTTAATGTGATAACAAGTATAGTAATAAATGGTTGAGTTCACGTGAGAACAGACTCTCAAGTGAAAAACACGAATTAATGTTAGTCATCGATTCAAGATGATCAACGACTCTAAAGTAAGGAAAAAATTACAGTAATATTTTGGTAAATAATTCAAAATTTTAAAAGCTAAAAATTCACCAAAGTGCAATTGCGCGTCTTGAGTGCAAATTATATCTTACTGGACTCACTTTTAGAGTCGCAAATGTTGAGTGCACTTCCATGTATCATCAGGTGTACTATGTAATTTTGCTCAGTGCACTTTGCATTTATGCTTAATGAACTTTAAAGGTACGTGCACTTTATAAAAAGTTTGTACGGTAATATTTACCAAATTGTGATGAGTGTGTTTCCCGTCACTTTAGAGTCGTCGATCGTCCCATATCGACAGCTAATATTAGTCCACATTTTTTTATGGGCATGGTTCTCACCTTATCCTATTCTTGGTAACAAATCATAAGGGGTATTTGATGCTTGGGAGTCGCAATCAATTGCAATCTCTCCCTAGTGAGTTGCAGCTGCCATGGCCCTGCCCATCACGGCAGGTCTAATGGGTGTCACGTCGGCATAAATCAGTGGCCCAAAGTTGTGAAGGAATCTTGTCACGATGGTGGCGCTGGGCTCCGCCACCAGATTCTCCCACAATTCCTCCGCGTCTTCGCCGCCGCCGCTGCAGCGGCGCCGCCGGAACACTTCCGTGGCGTCCACCCGGTGCAACTTCCACCCCTTCACGTTCCTGAGGCGTTTGATCTTCTCCAACTGCCGACGGGCCAATTGGCACGTGTTGATTTTGACGGCGTCGATGGCTTCTCCTAGCAGCCTGGCACGTGTGTCGGCGTCGGCCGTGGATTCCGCCCGGAAATAGCGGTGGAATTCTCCGACGCCGATGGCTTTCCTTAAACCCCTCGAGTAGTCCGCATTTCGCGGGTTGAACATCTCCCTCGCCTCCTCGATCATTCCCTGCTCCACCATCCGATCAACGCGCTCCGACACGAACGCGTGCAGCACCGGCATCGCCACGTCAACCCACAAAAACATTACATCGTACATTGACGAAAACCGGCAATCGCCGCCGCCGCCGCCGTCCACCAGCGCCTCGATGAACGAGTTCGACCCGCCGGCGATGATCGGCAGGTGGCCGCGCCCGGCTATCGACTTGATCGTGCGCGACGCCATGCTGCAAAAATTCGCCGCCGTGAAATTCTTGGTCGGCTCGATCACGCCGAGGAGGTGGTGGGGCACGTCGCACCGCTCCTCCTCCGTGATCTTGTTCGTCACTATGTCCATTCCCTGGTACACCTGCATTTTATCTGAGTTCACCACCTCCGCCGGGAACCGGGTGGCGAGGTCGATGGAGAGTCTTGATTTTCCGGCGCCGGTAGCCCCCAACACCACCACAACTTTCCCCTTCTCCGGCCGCCGCTGCAGGATTTGCAGGTCAATCCCTCCACTTGGAATGTGCAACAAAGGCAATTTTTGTTTGCACATTAAAGTTGGCACTAATCTCATCGTCATCATAGATCTTCAATTCTCGAAATTCTCACAATATCTATTAATTTATGTTACTCTTAACTTATCTTTCAGACTCTGCAACAGCGTTACTTTCACACACTGCAACAACGTTGCAATAACGTTACGAAACAAAGTATAACAACCTTATAAACTGATATCGAAATTAGAATTAGAAGAGAGAGGATGTGAAATTAGGTAGCTAGGCAAGATTAGAGGAACAAGTAATCAATGATGGAGTGATGTCAGCTATCAATGGAGGGAAGAATGGAGTTGAAAGAAAAGATGCATACAATAAGGTATGTTGTCAGAAGAATGGAAAGAGGAGAAATATGCAAAGAGTATTAGAAGTGATAAAATTTTTGTTTAGCCAAATCAGGTGGGGGATGAGTATTTATAGTATATTTTTGGAGACATTCAAGTAATTAAAAGCTAGCAAGTAGGGCCTTTGTTTTACTTTCCTATGTATATAATAATAATATATAAATTATACATGTGATTTTAGTCAACTGAGACTGTATAGTAGTACTTCTGTGAACAAGTTGAATTTTTTATTTTTTATTTTTTGTTTTATTGTTTGAGTCAAGACAGAAACTCGTAATCTCATACAGGAAAGATATAGTCGATCAAAAATCTGTGTCATGAAAATCATGTTCATCAATTTACTCGATCACCTCTTTCGACGTTTGTTTTTCATATTATACCAATATTTGATGGTCAAGTTTATTTGCATATGAATTCCTAATATCATATTTAAACGACCTAAATCCCTTATACTTAAATTTATAGATTCGGGTCAATTAGACATTTCTTTTTCCTTTAATTAGTAGGCAACCATAAGAAAATCGATTAGGAGGGGATGGGGTGAGAGACTACGATTATATTAATATAAGAAAATTTTACAATGTTATACAATATGATATCATAGTTTAATAGAGAAAGAAGACATTGAAAAAAATTCATGTGATGTTTATAATTTTTATTGTTGATTTAGGTAACGGCTAATATATTATAAAGCATTATACCAATTACCAATGAAATTTTCAAAACAAACGAATTAACGAACACACAAAAGTAAAGAAAAGGAGTGAATAATTTTTTAAAACATTTTAGACAATGACATTTTATCATCTTTATAAAAAGTTTAATTATACAAATAAGAATCCATACTTTGCATTGAGATGACCGACCTTTAGAGAAATAGATAATATTTTAGAATAGTTAGTAAGTGAACTACTAATACAACTACAAAATCAAAAGATCAACTTTGATATATATTGCGATGTTAAAAAGTGTATATATAATTTGTGAGGACAAAACAACTAGTTGGGAGTTGACAATGGATCCAAGATAGAAAGATAGTGAACAAAAAGTGTCTCTTTTCTAAGGTGGGATTACTACTTTAAGTGGTTATTGGTTTGTGGTACATATACAAATTGGCAAAGAATATAAGTTAGAGTATCTTATTCTAGGGGAATTTCATTTCTCCTCTCATTGGCTTCATTTGTGGGGAGATCAAAATATATATATACATATATGAGTGATCCATGATGCTTTTTAGTGTTTTGCCCTCAATTTTTCTACTCAAGATAATATAAATAAATTCTCTTGAATTCTCTCCATCACAATATAATAAATATAATACCAAACATTATATCATAAATTTTGTTTTGCTAGCCGTCCTTGACCAAATGTAGTATTATAATCCTACTAATGACCCAAAAAGGAGATTTGAAATTTGACATTGTTATAGGCAATAGTGTACAAACATTTGTGAGCATATTAGCTACTTGAAGCACATCTCCTAATTTACATCGTCCTCCGATCCACCAGTCTTCAGGGTAGAAACTATGAAAGTTTATTTTTTAAATTTTGGGTTTAAACTTATTTCTAGGTCCTATTTGGTAAAATATTTTGCTCATCAGTCAATTTTGACTTATTTGACCACTATTGGTTGTTTGACTTAGTTAAAAAATCAATATAATTAAGTGTTTGGTTAATCAGCTTTTTGTAACTCCAAAATGTTAAAATTCAAAAAGCTACTCAAAACAACTTTTTCAATTAGCTTTTTGAGAAAATAAATTATACCGAAGCTATCAGCTAACAGCTAATTTACTAAATACCTTTCTACAATCAGCTAGTGTTATCAACTAGTCATACCTTCTAATAGCTATCAGCTAACCGTCATTTACCAAACAGAGCCTATAATACAAAACATCCACATGTTCTTGCCAGCTACTTTTATTTATTTGATTTTTTTTTTGTTTTAATTTGAAATTGAAAGGTGTTCAATTCATCTTGCTATGACTTAAAAGAGAGAATTTTTTTTATATATAAAAAATGATATTGATATAAAGGGCAAAAAGATCTTATATTATAGGGTATAATAAGTATATATTGTTCCTTATATAAGATCTTATATTCATTCTCCATGTCTCTCAAATAAAACAAAAAAAATATTCCCTAATTCCACACGAACTGACATATTTACTTCAAATATATGCTTTAAAAAAAAAAAAAAATCTACTTGATAGTGCAGATTAAATCAAAGTAGGCATCTGGAAAATTCACACTATGTAGAGACGGTATATTTTATTACTTATCTAATTACAAGTTATGCATGTTAAGGTACAAGTACAAATTAAATGCATGAGACCAGAAAGTCAGACTAAAGTGGTCGAATTGTTCCAATGAAGTAGATACAAGAATGTAAAGAGAACAAATAGAGAGATGAGATATGAAATGATTCAAAATGTAGGACCACTACCCAAAAAAAAATTAAAAAAAAAATCAAATTTTGACTATAATTTTCGTTATACTCTACTACATATTAATGGTGGTTAATTAGAAAGTTTAATAATCAGCTTGGTTGGTGTGAGTGGCCTGCACTCTCCTGTGGAAACTTGTTCACCATGCGCATGGTGAACACAAGGGTAGATTCATTTTTTTTTTGAAAACGTAGATTTATAATTTTGTTTTTCATTTGTTGTTACAGATATTATGAATCAACAGTACAAAAATTATGAATCCACAGTATAGAAATTATGAATCTACAGTATATAAATTATGAATCTACAGTACAGAAATTATGAATCTACAGTATACAAATTATGAATCTATAGTATAAATGTTATGAATCTACAGTATAGAAATTATGAATCTACAGTTTAGAAATTGTGGATGTATCTCGTTAACAACAAATGAAAAACAAAATTATGAATCTACGTTTAAAAAAAAAATTATGAATTTACAGTATAGAAATTATGGATCTACCCCTGTGTCCACCATGCGCATAGTGAACACGTTTCCACAGCATAACTATTCGAGTTCAAACTCCCTCTCGTATAAAAAAAAAAAAACCAATCTAACCAACATTTTGCTCCTTAATTGGGCTGATTCGGTGTAAATAGGAACTAATGTGAATATTGTACGGGCTAACTTGGGTTTGTCGGTCGGGCAAAGAAGAATTTCCTAATGAAATTCGGTCCTCGATCGATCGGAGTTACTTAGAAATTAGAATTGAATTGAAAGTGTGAAAAGGCTTTCTAATTTTGTTGGCTACAATTTGATCATATAATTTCCGATCCTTTAATGCTGAATTCTATCGATCATTTCGAAAATTAAATTCGTAACTACTAAGGTACGAGGAGAGAAAATGGTGTTGTCTGATAACGTGTTTTGGTCAGTACGTCGGCTAACTCGGCAATCGGTACGGTCTATCTCCCCTACTTCAATTCCATATTAAATCAATGAAAACATATAACGTTATGCAGCATTTCGTCAGGTCGAGAATATGTTTAGTCTACCCGCACGGGCTTAGCTCAATGATTTAGTGAGCAGTATTTGGGGTAAGAGACCAAGGTTCGAATTTCGGCGACGGTAGTGTGGAAATTATGTTCAAAATGGGCAAATTCCTTGTGCGCACCGACATTTGGCCCTGCCTACTACCCCATTGAGACATCGTGATTCACATGCTCTGTCGGGTCGAAGTGTGGGGGACCCTTAAGGTTGGGGATTCAGCTTTTTATGGTAAGAGAATATGTTTAGTCTGTCCTCTGTCCCCTAATACGGCTTACTTCTCTTGTATATATGATTTGCGTGTTATTAGGCAAGAATGAAATTTATCATAAGCATACTTTTCAATAGTAATAACTATACAATTTAAAAAAATTATGAATTTGCAGTATAAAAATTATAAATCTACTGTATTTAAATTATGAATCCACGATTTAGAAATTATGAATCTACAGTATAGAGTTTATGAATCTACAATATAAAAATTATGAATTTACCGTATAGAAATTATACATCTAGCACTACTGGAAATTATGAAATTTTCAACCACCTGAAAGTAATCTTAAATCGAGTCGAAAGAAAAAAGTGGTTGGAAATAGCAACAAAGATTTTTCCGAATACCAAAAGTAGTCGGAATAAGGCTTTCGACTTGATTTAAGATCACTTTCAGGTGGTCAGAAATTTCATAATTTCCAGTAGTGTAGACCCGTGTGCATCATGCATGGTGCACACAGTTGCATAGGATAACAATCCCAATAATTAACATTTAAGCTGCACTAAAACCCTATAACTCCGGCTTCAAAAAAAAAAAAACAAAAAATACCCTATAACTCCAATACAAGAGTTAGCCCATTTGTGAAGGAATCAACGCAAAATCGTAGTGTTTTTCTCAAGAACAAAAAGTGAGGGGTTTACCCGAGTGGGGGAACAAGCAACATCGTTTTCTGCTAAGATTATGACACGACATGGTGGCTTACAACTGCAAAAATAGACGACCCTAAGAAAGACACCTGGCCAGCTAGCTAGTTTAAACTTTAAAGAGCCACCATTTTTATGATCAAATGATGATGCAGAAATTACACTTTGATGATAATTTCCAGACTTATATATATATATATATTCCCATATATTCCAAACCCAGTACGATCTGATCAGTTCTAAAGAACAAGAATGAATGGGATCAAGAATGATAACATATTCCGACAAATTAAAGCAAAAAAATCTCAAAATCTCATGTAATATGATCTGATGGAGCTGCAGAAATACAGTGTACTTTGCAGAATAAACAGGACAAGAAAAAGGGTAATGTGAAAGACAGGTGATATGATCAGACAGTAAGTTAAAGTACATGCATATATATATGGTTGCTGCAAGTTGCCATTTTTATGGTGTCTGGATGGTGGATGTAAGCCCAGAATCAGTCCGAAATGCAGGAAAATGTACGCACTGCATTTTGGTGACAGAGGTAAAAAGCCGAATATATGTTCTTTTTGGAGCAACAAGGAAACATGTAGTTACTACACGACAATAGTACACTGTATATAGAGTACGTAAATTTCGCCTTGTAATCCTAACTGAAAAAAAAAAAGATCACAAGGAAATAAATTAAACCAACATATTCGTAGCTGTGCACTAGATAAACTCCATATTGTGATCCTAGCCAACAAAGGATTATAATTAAGGAGGTAAACCAACCTAGCTAGATTACCCATAGTCGCACTAGATAAACTCAACCTTGTGATCCTAACCGACCAGGCCACCAGGAGGTAAACCAACTTAGGTTGCTATAGTTACATTGACTGGCTGGTCAAACTAAGAAGGCCAATAGACCGCTATCGCTTAGAGTTATAACCTTATGGCGGTTACTAAGTCAATTATGACTAAGAGCGAGCATCATCAATATGTATGGATTTTGAGAAGTTTTTACAAGAGTGATTAGGAGAAAGAACATGCAAGAGAGAAGGGAAAGAATAAGAAAAAACTGCAAATGAAATAACACGCCCAGAGGGTGCATGGAGTCCATGCACTCGGCTGGGCGCTCCTTATGCGCATAACACGCACCTAGGAGCAGTTTCACTGTTTTGGTGGGGTCTACATATCTGACAAAAATCAAGATGTCTCCGTAGAGACCTAAATTACTCTCTCTCTTCCACATAAGATTACATTTTCTCAAAAATCATGGCAAAGTCTCTATTGGAGATGCTCTAACTTAGTTGGAGTTGACCATACAGGGCACAGAATATATGTTTTTGTTGCATGTGGAGAGGTGATATAAGTCAGCTGGCATGCATCCATGGCCAAGTTGCATATGAAAAGCTTTCATGGATGAAGGGATTGAAAGCTACTGATGCTGCAGAGTTCCTGTCAATCAGATCACCACATAAAGCAACGGGCATCAGATCAACTCAAAGTTCTGCACAATATATGCTTCTCATCTGTAAAGTCGACACCTGGCCTGCATCTTCTTGGGAAATCGTCGCCGCCGGCGTGAGTTTGGATGAGTTTTCCGACGGCATCGAGAGATTCCGATGAGTTTTGTCGGAAAACTAGGTTTACAGAGTACGGACGTACGAGATATATTCCAATTTCCAACCAATTATTTCTGTTGGAAATTTCGTTGGCATAGTGATTTATCAAACATGTGACGATGTAGTTGTAAATCATTAAATTAAAATTTGTTACCATCCAACACATGTAATGTTTGTTTATAGATATAGAATCATAATGACGACCGAGAAATAATTTCAAATTGAATTCCAATATGGGAATGTTTTGTAAAGCAGATGAAACAAGGAAAAGCAATTCATTTTTACTATTTGCATAACCACGGCTTGGATAGAGACGTGTTATGTAAAAATGTAATTAAATTTGAAAATATGTGTATAATACTAGGTAAATAAGTTATACTAATAACGATTAGAGGTAATGATTGATTAATTATAGTACAGATATAATACGAGTTAATGATTGGATACTAATGATTGATATTTAGTCATTATATTAATAACGATATGTAAATAAGTTATGATTGCTAGTGATTTTTAAACTGTTAATGATTATTAATGATTTGTGATTATACCATATCATTATTTAATCATTGGCTACAAGTAAAAATTATTTATTAATATTTTTATTAACTAATGAATAATTATTAACAGTAGAAAGTTAAAATAATAGATGTATTATATTACAGTGGAAGATAAAACATTTGATATTGTATACATATATCATTTTCTTGCATTTAAGGAGTTAAGATCGCCGTACACATTGTCATGAATAGAATATCTAATTGTTCATGGAATATTATCAATTTAACAGTTACCAATAACCAGCATGAGTACGACGTTCTCCCGTAAATAGAAGTATACAACATCATCATTTTCATTAATGTGGAAATATCCGTTATTTGTTCCCACTGTTCTGTGTAGAATGTTTCATCAAAGTAGAGTTCTAGCCTTCTATCTCCAACTATGATTTCGAGCGGCCCATTGAACATGTCGGAGTCGCTGAGAAATGAGCACAATCGTTCATGATAGCATTGACTAAGAAGATATTAGTAAGTAATGGCATCGCTTGGATCACAAATTGAATGTATATAATTTTCTTTCCGCTCCAAATTTAGAGAAATATGTATACAAAGATCTACATTGCTCTAGTTTATTAAATCGAAATGTTGGTGGTATATAGTGTAATGTATGTAGTGTAGTTAAAAATATAACATATTTTTTTGAATGCTAATATATAGCTGCTATAGAAGAAAGTTTCACAAGTGAAGAAATTTGTATGTCAAATTAAGAAGCACAATGTCTCTAGGAAATAAATGATTTTTTATAATGAAATCACTAGTTCCCGTTGTAAAGTGCATGTTTTTTACGTAAACTTCTATTTCAAAGCCACAATGCCACAAAATTGTTGTTGTTGTCGGATGTTGCATTAGATGGCGATGCATACAATCGGGAATTTTTTATTAAGAAAATTATATTAAATGTAAGACCGGTGAATTGTATTGAATGTATTTTAAAATTTAAATATATAACATCAAAATTAGAATGCCATAATTACCATAGTTATTTGCAATCTAATTTGAATAGTGAACCACGTAATAATGCATTCACTAATACCGAGCAGATGTATTTGATCATTGCAAGCCAGTAAAAAAATGATAGTTAGACAGTAATTAGATAGTTAGACATGATAAAATTAACAAAAATGGACAAAAATAAAATTACTTACGTGATGGATAATTAATATCTTGTAGACGATCTAAGATGATCGAAGTATTTTGTTGTTGATGTACGGGAAATAAGTGGTGAGTTAACGGGTGAAATTATCGTTCCGCAAGATATTGGGACTATGGCACGTACTTGAGTGACAAATAAACTAAAGTATTGGAACCTACAAGAATCCAAGCAAGTTCACATTCATGGTTGGGCAAATGCTAAACTACTAGCAGAGGTTAAAAGTCTAATATAAGATAACACAATTGAAACACAAGAAAACACAATAATAAGAGATGGGCTCAAATTAGAGAATGTTGCCTTCTAGATGCTTTATTTAACAACTCAGGAGTATAGATAAACAGATACTACAATGTAATAGAATCAGTAGTACTCAAAACAACTCAGGGGATTAGGGAAGAACAAATAACTAAGGAGTCAAAAGGCAATTCAAACACATAAGAATCCTAACCTACAATAACTTCCGTGAGCAAATAAACAAGGATTAGAACAAGGGATTGCCCACTCTCGTGGTGTATCAATTCCTAACTCTTAAAGCACATAAGCAATATTTAGGTAGGGCTTGTCAAGGAAACAAGAGAGAGAGAAGCTTGTCAAGGAAACCGATTGTTATATCATGCACCGCGCGTCAGACACTACAGTGTGTCTAAACCGACACTGTCTCACGTATTATTTTTATATTATCAAATAAAACTACAGTTATATCAAAATGATACTGTAGTTGTGGTGAAATGAAACTACAGTATATATAAAATGAAACTGAATAACATTTCACATATTTGAGTGTATATTGTACAATGAAGCTGTAATTATATTGAAATGATCATGTAGTTGTGTTTTAATGAAATTATAATGTATATAAAATAAAATTAAATAACATTTTCACATATTTGAGTGTATAAATATTGAATGAAACTGTAGTTATATCGAAATGAAACTGTAGTTGTGTTGAACTGAAACTACAGTGTATACAAAATGAAACTGAAGAACAGAGTTATTTTTTGCGAATATTATATTTCTTTTCATTAAATAAAACGACGTCGTTTTGACAGTGTCGATTTAAACACACTGTAGTGTCTGACACGCGGTGCATGATATAATTTGCCCAAGGAAACAAGAGAGATAATGCAATAGGACACAAGTCCACAGCATAATTTGCCCAAAATCGTCCCATGGGCCTTGTGGGTCCATCCCAGCCCATAAATAGGGATGTTGAACCTTTATTCTCTTTAGCAATTGGGCCCAAAAAGGTAAAAACATTAAATGCCCATTTAACCAAAATCTTCCGCCTCCGGCCGCCGGCGCGTCTCCGTTGGGTTTGGAAATCGCCCTTCTCTCAGTTCTCCTGTCTGCTCCGACATTCACCTTTTTCAGTTTCTCCATTTTCTATTCCGCTTCTTTCATCACCTCATCAAACGACCCATTTCGGCTAGAAAATCAAGCCGTTCCGCTTTGCTTCAAAGAACGAGCCTTTAGTCTTCCCATAAGCCAGAAAGGTTGAACGATCATGGCGAGTTCTGAGGTTTTCCAGGGAGAAGAACATCTTCTTATGATGTTTTCACTCTTTGAGAACCCCAAAGGTGAAATCTTTACCCCTTTTTTCCCTGCTCCCCAAGTCACCATATCTCTCTTTTCGTTTAGGATTGTGATGAAGCTGTGATTGTTATTTTCATAGTTTGTTTCACTCGAGTTGAACAAGAACGAATCTTTTGTGTTTTTAGTTTTGAGCCCCCCTCTGCAACTTTCTGAAAATGTCAAAAGAAGGGATTTGGTGATGATTTTTTTGAGGAACCTGAAAATGTCAAAAGAAGGGTTGGGAGCGAATCAGTGAAGTACTGTTCTGCTAGCCATTTCAACTCTCTTGAATCTTGAAAGCTTCTCAGATCATGCCTGCTAGTTACTGAGAATACTAGCTAGGATTTTAGTTTGCAGATTGTTGTGTTTGGTTTTCAGCAAAAGTCTAGGATATAACCAAGTTTGGTTTTTGTTTGGAGCTTGAATCTCAGCTCAAGTTTGACCATGTTTTGTTTATTTGTTTGTTTTATATGTAAAATACATAGAGATCTAATCCAAAGATTCTTGAGTTTAACTCAATTAAGGGTGTGTTTGAAAACAAAAAAAAAATGACTTTTGTAGAAAACATTTTTATTTTCAGTGTTTTGTTGTATTCCAGAAAACTGTATTGGTATGTTTAGTTTTTTTTTTGAAAAATAAGTAAAATTGTATAATTAAACATTTTAATTGTTTTGTTTAGAATATAACAACATTTATAATATAATATAATATAATTGATTCCTATGCGTGACAATTCCCTTTGGATCAGCTCTTGTGCCTTTCGGAGTGAACAAGGTACACCTGGATCGTTTAATGGACAGAGAAAAACACGGACCACGTTGCGATTTACACCAAAAAAAATAATCATAAATAGTTTGAATATTTTTTAAGCTGATCTTAGTCAGCACAAGGTTTGGTCAACATTACTTGTTCACCAAGAGCCGTCAATTCCGACAAAAAGTACTAAAGACAGACTCCCACCAAAAAAAAACAAAAAAAAAACAAAAACTAAAGACAGACAGACAGTGCCACAGTGGTATATATATATATATATATATATATATATATATATATATATATATATAAAACGAACTGCTGTTCTGTCTGCACTCCATTATTCTGCTACTACAATGGCCAAGAAGCCGGTCAAATGCTATCTGGTAATTAACTTCTTCATCTATTTCCCTTAGCTTCTCTGAAAGTTTTACAGTTCTGTGATTCAGTCTAATGAAGTTTGTGTTACATCGATTAGGTGGATGTGTTCACAGACTCGCCATTCAAAGGAAACCCAGCTCTGGTTTGTGTGTTAGACGAGGAAGAAGAGAGGGACAGTGAATGGATGAAATCTATTGCTCGCGAGTTCAATGTTCCTATGACTTGTTTCCTCGCTAGAATCGACGAGCCCGACACTGCTGTCGTGAATCCCAGGTTCCACCTTCGCTGGTTCACTCCCCTCGCTCTTGAGGTCAGTTTAATCACAACGCCTTCCATTTTAAATATTTATTTATTTTTAAGACTATGGATCGCGTCGGAATTTAATTTTTATTTTAATCGGGCCAAGCTAGCTTGGCCTGAAATTAATTTCACTGACCAGCCATTTATATTGTGCACTACGGCGCACATAACAATGTGTGTCCAGATATAAAATGGGCACGTTTCAACGTCATTCCGTTCGTCCAAACAGTCCAAACTCCATTATGGGTATTCGATTAAAAGTTTTTGTGTATTGTATTATGAGTTTCTGTGTATTATATATCAGGTTAGATTATGTGTATTCAGTTATGAGTTTCTGTGTATTTAGTTATGAGTTTATGTGTATTCGAAACAGAAGATTTTTTTTTGGACAATGCACCAAAATGACGTCGTTTTAGGTAGAGCGGGGCGTACAATGCATTGTGCGCCCTGGTGCACGATATAACGACGGCCAGCTCGGTTTAGAAAAATGGACCAATGGTGGACTAGCCCAAACCGGCCTATTTGATATTGTAAACCTTACATTCTGACCTGAAAAGAGGATGATAAACCAATTTAAACTGCAAATAATTAACCTGTTCAAACTAAGAAGTCGAATGAACTACCTTTATAATAGTTGAATTTAAAATTTTGTGTTACTAGGCAATAACTGGACTAACTTGTTCGAGTTGTCCCAGATATAAGTGTTGTGCATTTGGCTGTGTGATTCATTAACATTAAGAATAAAATTTTCTCTCAAATATCACTTACTAAATCAGTAAGCTAAACTCATGGACAAATTAAGAATAAAGCTGCGTTGCAGGTGGAGCTATGCGGGCACGCCACTCTAGCGGCTGCGCATCATCTCTTCGCAAATGGTTTGGTGAGAACTGAGACGGTGGAGTTCTCCACACTATCTGGGGTTTTGACTGCCAGAAAGCTACCCGACGAAGCTGCAGCCGACGATAACACCTTCTATGTCGAGCTAGACTTTCCGATCATCCCCATTTCTGATATGAACTGCGCCGGCGACGACATTCCGGCCGCAGTTGCTAAATGCTTGAACGTGGCGGCGGCGTCTGTGGTGGAGATCAGCAGGACGGCCAAGGGCGATCTCTTTGTATGTATTCTTGATTATATTTCTTGTGCATGTGTTTCGTAGTACAGTACAGATCAAGGAGACAACCTCGGAACGAAAGGTTGACGACAACTGTACTGTTTCTCTGTCGTTCTCGCAGGTTGTTCTCCCCTCTGCGGATGCAGTTGTGGCTGCAGATCCTGACATGGATGAGATCAAGAAACTTTCAGGGAAAGGAATGATTTTAACAGGATCTGCTCCTTCTCAATCCGGATTCAATTTCTTCAGCCGCGTTTTCTGGCCAAAAATGGGAGTTCCAGAGGTACATGCATGTTAACCCGACCCAAAGTTGATTAGATAGTCGATTTGATAAGTTTTAAGTTTGACTTTTAAGGGGAGTTGTATAACGACCTTCTTGATTTGACTCGATCAGTTATGTGTTGATTTATCTTTTTATGATTTTTTACCGATTAAAGTCAACGGGCTGTTTAAGCAATTTTTAGTATAGTTGAGATATAACATGTTCTAGTAGGAGTTGTGGCAAGTATAATTATGCTAAAAGGTAACACATGTCTTATAAAACCTATTTTCTTTTGCTATAATATGATCTATTGGAATCCTTGAATAATGGAATGCGTTATCTGGTGATTATGCCTTGATAGAGCTTGTATTTAGGGTTTATATTGTGATTTCTTGACATTCTTGATGTTCTTGAGTGATTATATGCATATTCTCGTGTTTATGCATGTTTAGAGCTTGTGTTTAGGTTCAATAATGTTATGCTATGAGCTATTTCATGTATTCAAGTCCCTATTGTTGTTGATGTGAGTAATACCAACTGTAACACCCCCGGTTTTTGGATGGGGTGAACAGATCCCTTGTGCGCATAGATATTTAGCTTGCTGAGCTATTGAGTAACCTGATTTACATTCTCACAAATGCTCTATTAGGCCGGGATGTGCGAGTCTTGGGATTGGGGATTCAACCTTTAGGAGAAGAGATATAACATGTTCTCCAATTGGGTTGTTAAATGAATTTCTAAACCTTTTCAGGATCCAGTTTGCGGGAGTGCACATTGTGCGTTGGCTCATTATTGGAACAAGAAACTAGGAAAATGTGATCTTGTTGCTTATGCAGTATATTCTCTCTCTCTCACTCACTTTTCTCTATCAAATATAGTATATATAAATAATAAACGTGTAGTCTCACTATAAGTTAAACGAAACACCTTTCAATTTTCTCTTTTCCAAGGCATCTGCAAGAGGTGGGGTGTTAAAGCTGCATGTAGATGAAGATAAGCAAAGAGTGCTTATAAGAGGGAAGGCTATTGCTGTGATGGAAGGTTTGGTTTTGGTTTAGTATGGATCCAGGATGTATGTGCTACTCCTACTTGACAAGTAGGGAGCAAAACTTGTCATTGATGTATTTTTAGTTATCTGTTTTTTTTTTTTTTTTAATAAATAAAATGGAGGGGGAAACCTCAACAATCAAGTGGTGACAACCATGGATGGCTGCGAATTTCTTTAGCACACACCTTCCTGTGTGGTTTATGTTTATACTTGTATTGTTTGTGGGTTATTATACAATATTAAATGCAGATATTTAGATATTGATTGTGGATTTCTTTCGTAAAAAGAAGAGGAATAAATGTCAAATAGGCTGTCGAATTGTACGTAATAATGCAATTAGGTCACTGAACTTAAAAAACATATAATTTAATCAATAAATTAACCAATTTCATACAATTCATTCCATTTGTAGGTTCGATGACCTATTTGACCATTATTCAAAAAAAAAAAAAAAAAAAAAAAACTCCGTACTAAATGTACAAAATTTTGTATTTGATTAGTCAGTGTAAGGTCAATTAATTCATAAATAATAAAGTGAGGAGCTCCTTGTACGCAGTAAACAAAGGTATAACCTCTGTGTTCAACTAAACTATCATGATTTACATCCTCTCAGATGCTCTGTCGAGCTGGGGCTCGAGAACCATTGTGGTTGGGGATTCAACCTTTTGGGAACAAATTAATTCATAATAAATAAATAATATAATAATAAAAGATTGTGAAACTATGACTATGTATACACAACATTTTGTGAGCAAATAGTATTATTATTACTTTAACCAAGTTAAAATTATGAAGAAAAAAAAAACTACAATGCAAAAAATGCATCATGTTTACAATTATAAATAAAAAAGACAATCACATTTTTATATATAGAGTGGTAAACGACGTCGTAGGGGTGGCTGAAGAATGAAGATTAAAAATCCGTAGACCGCCCGATTCGTGCCCTAAAACCCCGTCTTCCAGACTGAAGAGGCTTTTGCGCTCTATCGCTTCGACATAGCCCTAGCTTCTCTGTTCTTACTCTCTCAACGATGAAGCTTGTCAGGTCGGTTTACTGATGCAAATCACTGTATTTCTTTTACACATTTCGATTCCGTATTTGGCTAACGCGTATGTTAACTGTTGTTTCTTGTTTTTGTTCTCTTCAGATTTTTGATGAAATTGAACAATGAGACGGTCTCGATTGAGCTCAAGAACGGAACCGTTGTTCACGGAACCATTACAGGTATTTCTCGTTAACACAATCTGTAGATGTGCATATTTTTGGATCGTATTGTCTGTCGCGTTCAAGGCTTGCGATCTGCTAGATTATCAAGCTGAATAATCTGTGTTTGAGTTTAAAACTTAAGATTATAAACTAGGTATTTATATACGGAGTATTGAGGTGGAGAAGATGAGCTTTGCTGAAGATTTTGAATAACGTCTTGACCTTTTACCAGTTTTTGAGCGGTTGCTAACTTGCAGTTTTCAAACTAAATTTTACTTTGAGTTACTTCTAATAGTTGCAAATGAAGTTGTGTACTGGATTTACTTTTGTTTCTTTACCGGCCCAAGGAAGCTTCTGAACTAAAAAATGAAGCTCAAGAAAGTGTTTGGTTAGAGTTTCTATAATTGAGCTTGATAAACGTTTGAACCAATGCTCCCGAATTGGGGAGGGGGTGGCAGTGTTTCCCTTATTAATGGGAAACAAAAGAAATGTAGCTGTTCAATAATTTATAGCATCGGGGACTGTTACCCAAATCCAACATGGAATCTTGATCTGATTGCCTTTGCTGAGTTGTATGTTGTGGTTGTGTTTGTAGGCGGAATAGTCTAGTGGATTAGTGGTTTAGTCAGAGTCACTTATTTCATGGTTTATTAGATTGTAATCTTGCATCAGATACTCACTAGGGTTGTAGTGTGCCCTTGCCACTTTTGTTTGCCAGAGAGAATGGATATTATATAGACAAAATCTTTGGTTTAGGTATCCTCTGTGATCTTACGGATTCCACATCAAGAATGAGGGACCAAAGTGTTTTGGTTGATTGATCTATGTGTGTTCACATATGGGCTCAACAAGGATGATGCAACCTTTGTCTAATATGTTTTTGGGTTTTGAAATATTTGCCTATATGCTTATCTTTTGTCATGGTTGAGTTGAGGGATGTGGGGTGTGTTCATAAACAAGATATATCCAATAATAACTATACATATGGATAAAGAGATTCATGTATACATTTTAGAGCTATGATTGTAAAGAGATTCATGAATCCATTTTTCTTGGATTCACATACTCCTAATGTACTTAAGAATAATCATTTCTAACGTGTTTCACATTTTTACAGGTGTTGATGTCAGCATGAACACACACTTGAAGACAGTAAAGCTTACTCCAAAAGGCAAAAATCCTGTGACTATGGATCACCTGAGTGTAAGGGGCAACAACATTCGCTATTACATCCTCCCCGATAGCTTAAATCTCGAGACTTTGCTAGTGGAAGAAACTCCTAGAGTGAAGCCTAAGAAGCCAACTGCTGGTACAGTTCTAATCCCCCTGGTCAACGCATTTGTTGGTTCAAACCATCACTTCACAAAGTTCTATGACATTATGTGCTTAGCTACTTCTAAAGTTGTCTTGCTTTCTTTGTCCATGTTCAGGAAGGGCAATGGGCCGGGGTCGGGGCCGTGGACGCGGGCGTGGCCGTGGGCGAGGCCGGTAAAGGCCTTTAAGTCATTCCCCATTTTGTGACAACATCTGTTTATGTAGACGCATGTATTCATGATGGAGAGTCTATCTCGTTATGTAGTTTAATAGCATGGAATGGATGCCAATCTGTTACTACTTTGAGTGGATTATGAGATTTTCTTTAGTATATCGCTTTGCTAATTAGTAATTAGAACTTAGTGGGTCAAAAACATGATAATCTGTTCAATCCATATGCTTTTTTAGTTCGATAATCTTAAGAAAGAGGTGCTTGATGGGGGTAAATTATGGTCTGCACGGTGATATGTGGACCATAACAAAAAGTACATTTTTAATATACTAAATACACATTATTTGTGTGTTAAGTGTACATTATATTATATAATGTATATTCTATACACAAATAATGTACATTCCCTGAATATAATGTACATTTTTAGTATATTAAAAATACATTATTTTACAATATATAAAATATGGTCCACACAATAATAATTACTTAATGGGTGGTTTTTTTTTTTTTTTTTTTTTTTTTTTTTTTTTTTTTTTTTTTAATTCAAGTTGAATTCTTTATAAACAATTCGTTTAAAAATAAAAATTATCTACTTCGATGCTAGTTATGGGTATAATTTTGAAATGAACTTCTGATTTAGTGATACGAAATAGTTCATATAGAAGGGGGTTCAATCTTTGGTAGGTTGAAAAAAATAGTTAAAAAGAGATACTACATTAAAATAGAAATAGAGTATTAACCAAAAAAACTAAAAGTTACAAATTTTAAGAATAATAAACTAATTTTATTTTTTTCTTGGTCACAAAGATATCTTTAAAAATGAGGCTATAAATAAAGATAAAGAATAGTGGGTAAATAAGATAGCGCAGCGGAAATCGTGTGTGAAGAGATAAAATGGGGGAGAGGGAGAAAAACTCGCTGAAACAAGCGGTGGTGGTTTTCGGAGCCCTAGCTGCCGGATGGCTAGCAATTGAGGTCGCCTTCAAGCCGTTGCTGGACAAGGCCAGAGCCGCCTTGAACAAGTCCGACCCGAATCACGACCCGGATGATGCACCCGAAATGTCGCCGCTGGAAGCGGACGTCGACGCCGCCGACGACGCCTCCAAGGAAAGCAGCTGATTCTGATTTCTGAACGCCAAGGTTATAGGGAAAGCGTATATTAGTACTGTTAAGAACGATTAGTTTTCTCCAATCTCTGTATTAGACTGATATATGCTGTTGGAGTGTTGGATGAACTTTTTCAGACTGTCTGTGTTGAATAATTCCTCTGGTTCTTAGTTATTATTTTCTGTGTCTACTTTTATTGCGGCAGCTACGATTGCTAAGGTAGTATAGATTTTCCTGGAATTTCTGTATCCTGTTGCTAGTAGTAGAAACTTGCAGAATTTTATAGTATGGATGTTGAGATGTTCACTGCATGCTATGCATCCCCTCCCACGAAGAAAACTCTAGGCTTGTATAAGAAAATTCCTAGGAGGTTCTTGGGATTGAGTCATATACATTATATATGCATTGTTTTTTTTTTTCAACTGGCTTGCAAATGAAAGTTGTGGGAAACTTCAAAGATAAGGTCACAGTTGTCATATTTGACCAAGTAGAGGATGATGTGTCTGTGCTATTAAACTCTGTGTTGCTGTATTTGATTTGTAAATGGTCGGTTTCGAGATGTGACTGGTGAGCTTTTCTTGCTGGGAGTAGATTGATCACTAGGCTGACTAGTACACATCTTGCTTAGCTTGCTTATTATAATGTATGAATCTATGACTAGTAATCCCTCTGACCGAGTTGAGGATTGAGTTTCAAGGTGGTTTGATGTATCTATGTGGTTAAACTCCGTGTTGCTGTATTTTATTTGTAAATGGTTGATTTTGAGATGTGACTGGTTACCTTATTCATGTGGGGAGTAGATTGATCAGTAAGCTGACTAGTAAGAGGATTGAGTTTCAAGATAGTTTGATGTATCTGTGCTGTTAAAACTATTTGTTGCCGTATTTGATTTGGGTAATTGGTTGATTTTGAGATGTGATTGATTACCTTTTTCATGTGGGGAGTAGATTGATCAGTAAGCTGACTAGTAAGCGCTCTGATCGAGTTGAGGATTGAGTTTCAAGATAGTTTGATGTATCTGTGGTGTTAAACTATGTGTTGCCGTATTTGATTTGGGTAATTGGTTGAATTTGAGATGTGACTGATGACCTTTTATGCATGGAGTAGATAGTATATCTTGCTTAGCTTGCTTATGATTTGTGAATAACTTTCTATGATTTATGAATCTATAGCTTTCTGAAGCATTGATGGTGTTGTGACTAGTTACTTTTTATGTTGTTTAATGATCACATTGACAGCATAGATCCAGCACATTTGAATGTTATCATTAGCAGGTTAGTTGAAATGTCTGTCTAATTGTAGTGCTTTAAGATACATTCTTTGAATTCAAGAAGAGGGTGCTTGCTTCTTGTTGCTTTCAATGGTATATAAAGAGATATAAATGAAGCCTGTTTATTTTTCTAAGAGAGCTTGAGCAAACAAGTCCACTTGGGGTTTTCCTAGTATTGGGCTTTTGCTCATTCACCTTAGAACTTACCTTAGTATTGGCCGGCTCGGTTTCAGTTATCAAAAGCTGTAAAATATACCCTTAATTTTGCAAATTTCTCGAGTTTCTTGCAAGCAAAAACCTAACATGACATTAGAGTATTGTTGCTCATAGATCAGTTGTCCATTATTGATTGGCTCAAACTAAGAAAGGCAAAGGATCATAAACCATCTAAAATTAAGGGTATATTTTATAGCTTTTGATTACTAAAATCGTATTGATTGGCTCAAACTAAGAAAGGCAAAGGATCATAAACCATCTAAATTAAGGGTATATTTTATAGCTTTTGATTACTAAAATCGAGATGACCAATAAATTAAGGTAAGCTCTAAGGTGAAACCTAACATGACATTAGAGTATTGCTGCTCTAGAAGATAAACCATTTTAGATTGCACATAATTAGTTAGCTGAAATCAAGAAATTAACTATCCGACTAACTTGGTTAGGGGTTGCCACAATCACAAACATATTTTTTTCAAACACTCTTAGTAGAGCTCGTTACATAAGATACATTATCTGTGTAATTTGTTGAATTTATTTAGTACACATCATCAAATAATAGTTGCGAGTTTTTCTTCATTAAAAAAAAAATCTAAATTGGGAAGAAATTGACCATAAAATTTCACAAATAAACCAAAAATAAGTGACCCCACTATGATGAAAGCTCCAATTAATAAACAAAAAATATCTATACTTTAAAATATCTGCAACTGGTATGTATAGTATACCTTATCATCATATGATGACTTGGAAGTTTAGAGTCCAACACTGTCACGCATTGTAAAGCTCGTCAATGGGCCCACCTGGTCTCCTTTGACTTCCCACGTGGCAGCTGGCAAAGACATAGCCGGTTCTTGTTCACCAACGTTTTGTTCACCAACGTTAATCCTGCGGTTTTGTTCTAAGTCCACCGCAGAAACACAGATAATCCTCTATTGTATACAACACACTCTACTGATGACACGCACAAATTCTTGAATCTTGCGGGTACACGGAATATCTCAATTTTGCAGACGGGCCCCCAAGAAAATCTTGAGGAAATTCACAAGAAAGTGACCCCTGAACCCACTGTCGTCAATCACAAATCTTCTTCTTCTTCTTCTTCTTCAGCTTCAAATACCATCTTCACCGCCATGGCCTTGCCGACCCGCTAGTTTCTGGACCACAGAGGTATGTTTTTAATGTTTTAACCTAAATTATTCCTTGGGTTTTGGGCTTTGGAGCCATTAAATTTCTGGGATTTTGTCTGTGTGTAAGACTCTATCCTTGAACTGTATCCTTTATCCTAAATTTCTTTGTTTTGGAGCATTTAAATTTCTGGGATTTTGTCAGTTTGTAAGACTGTATCCTCAATCCTAAATTTCTTTGTTTGGAGCCTTTAAATTTCTGGGATTTTGTCAGTTTGCAGAACTCTATCCTTGAACTGTATCCTTTATCCTAAATTGCTTTGTTTTGTTTGCTTATTCTTCCCTTTGGGTTTATGTTTGTAGCATTCTTTGTTAGCTGATTACTCCATATTAGGTTTCTGTTTTTGTTTTGCACTGATGCAGAAGTGTAGTGATTTTTAATCCTTTTGGTAAAAAAAGGTCAAAGCTTTGGCTTTAACCCCAGTTACCTGCAGAAAAGCTGGTGTAATTCTAGTATTCCTCATGGGAGATTTTAGTTGGGTATTAGAGAAATTACTTCTTGTGACTCTATTAATCTAACCGACAAAGAATTACGAGGAGATAGACTAGCCTAAGTTGTCTATAGCTAATCGGTTCAAACCAAGAAGGCCAATAGGCCGCTCCTGCTGGGAGTCGAATTTGTAACCTTGTGATTATCAAGTCAACAGTTTGACCAAATTGGGTAAAATTTCCCCTTTTGGTTTGCTAACAGGATAGAGGTTTACTTAGATAACTTTGCAGTATCTTTCTGAGTACTCTAGATATACTATGTTAGAGAAAAATGTCCATTCTTGGATGGGGAGATGATATTGCAGGGGAAAGGTTAAAACTTTGTTATGAATGTCGTGGTTGCAGAGCATTTATGATACTTGGTTAAGGTTTCAGGGTTTTAGCATATACTGTCCTTAGAAAACGATGAATATTTGAGGGTAAAAGTTACTAATGTTTGTGAAGTCTGTTTTAGAATAGATGTTTGGAACTTATCGGATGCAGGTAATGGAAGATGTTATGGTTTACGGTTTGGTTTTGGTTTTGGTTTGGTCATATCGATGAAACGGAAGGCTGTTTTCCGTTGTTTTTAGTATTATCGATTGATTGTCGAGATGCCTTTCTGAATTGTCTAACGTAATATTGCTTGTATACTTTCAGATGATTGGAACGAAAACTATGGCAACATCAGTTACGCCGGTCGAAAACATGGCTTCGTTAAGTAGCGATCTATTCTACGACATACTAAAGCGTCTCGACGGTGCTACTTTAGCTAGCGCGGCCTGTGCGTGTGCTGCCTTCTGCTCTATATCGAAGGAAGAGAAGTTATGGGAAAACGTATGCGCTTCTATGTGGCCTTCGACTAACCGAGATGACGTCAAGAGTTTGATATCGTCAATAGGCGGGTTCAAGAAGTTCTATGCGGACTGTTTCCCGCTCATTGTGAACAAGGAAGTGACTGAATTCAGATGGAATGAGTACCTCGAGAATCCCGAGGAGTGGACCGAAGCGGAGTATTATGGCGACGTAGATGAATCCGAGAATGTTTCGCCGACGGATTTTGTCTCGATTGTTGATGTTAGATACAAAGATAAGATGATCTGCTCGAAGGCGCTTTGGGGCATCCCGAATGCTAATGGCGCCCAACGTTGGTTCTATAACTGCCCGTTTCGGGTTGATCTTTTCACCTACGCTGCCCGAGACGACGACGATGCCACCGCGGGTGAAGTCACTCTCTCGGTTTCCGACGGTCTACCGCCCATTACGTCCCTCGAGAAAGAGAGGAAAGACGGGAAGCTCTGGCAGGAGCTCCGAGATGGAATCAGGCTGAGTTGGATCGTCGTCAACACGAAGATAAAACAAGCCGCTAATCTCTCGAGCTGGAGCCCTCTCGGGGGGCAGCGACACTGGCCAACCGACAAGGACTTCTTGATACGCTTCGGCTCCATTCTCCCCGCCAAGGACATCCTCCCATGCCACGCCGTGGAATGCATCCTTCTCATGAAGTTCCGAGTGATCCACACCGAAGAAGGCGGGGGCGGGGGCGGGGGGGCCCACACAACGCTCAAGATGACCGAACTAAGCATGCAGTTAGGCGACATGGAAGGCGCCCACGTTAACGGGAGGAACAGCCTGCTCGTCCTCAAGGAGGCGCTGAGCTGCCAAAGGAGCAAGAACTACAACGAGGCCCTCGAGTCCTGTCAGCTGTACTCGAAAGTGCAGAGCGAGCTGAAGGAAGAGAAGATGAGAAACGAAAGCCGCCTGGATCGACTCTACATCCTTAGCGGCATAGCAGCCTGCGCCACGTTTTGGTACTACTTTCTGTAATGCCCCGTTAAGTCCTTCCCCGCTCTCGGGATTGGGAAACAATCCTTTTCGAGTTGTGACTCGAAAATCTCTCCTGGCCGACATTGTTGGCTGTTCCTAGTACAGTACAATGTATGCAAGTATTTACCCAAAAAAAAAAAAAAAATTGGATCCATTTCTGCTCATTCTTAGCTGTTTTCTTGATTGCTATTTAATCTCTACCACGTTTAAGTGTTTTTGGTGATGACAACATAATATAGCTTCCCACGTTTGGGCATGCCGGAGCACGTTAAAAGGAATGGGGATCATCAAATCTTGTCGCCATCTCCTTCTTCATGACTCGTGTTGGGTATTAGCCATATTTTATTAGTCATGGCCGGTGGACCAAATCACCAAAAAAAAAAAAAAATACTAATCAACGATTTTGATTTTTTTAAGAATCCCGTTGGTGTAGGTATTTCTTTGTTTGTTTAACGGTTTAGGTCCACTTAACTAACCCATGTTTGCTCTAGGAGCTTGTCTTGGGGGAATCGTCATTTGTGGCCCGAGAGTTACTCCAGGTAATTTTATTTTATTTTGTTAAACAATTATGTTAAGTAGCTGACGACTAATTCTAGGTCATAAAACCAACACTCTCACTACTGTAAAGTAAACATCCTAAATACTCCCAAATACTCTATCGGGGCGGGGTGTGGAAATTATGTTTAAAGTGTACAGATTCTGTGTATTTAAAGTGGACAGATTCTTTGTGCGTATCGGCATTTGGTCATATTCGCTGAACCATTGAGTCACCGTAATTTATATTCTCCCAAATACTCTGTCGAGTCGGGATGTGGGGTCGTTAGGGTTGGAGATTCAATTCCCAAAGTAAACATCCTAAATAGATTATTACAAGATATCATGATTATGGTACAGATTGAAGGAAATGAAATATGAAAAATTGAGAAATTTGTATGAGTTGTAAAGTGGAGGTTGATGTACAGCTAAAGAAAGAAAGAAAGAAAGAAAGTCATATATCCGGGAAACGCTCCGCATATAATTCGAGACTGTATCTGTTAGGTGTCCTAAGTTAACGTCATATTATATTGACTTCCTTCTTTATAATATATATATCTAAATTTTTATTATTATCTTCATTCATAAAGAATGTAATTATGTTTTATTTTCCGTTTAATTTAGGAGTTACAATTATTCTCCAAAAGGTTGATAGGTGGTCTAAGGAGTTACAATTATATTAAATAGGGTTGTTGTGTTATGTATTGGAAGATGATAGGTGGTGAAACAATATGGAGTGATAATATTTTTTTGTTTTTGAACACGAACTGAGTTTGTTGAGTAGGTCGGGGGTTCGAGAGCGCTATGGTACATGTGTAATTTTATAAATGTACCATTAGGTTATCTAAGCCTGAATGTTTTATCATTATTATAATTAATAAAAGGGATTATTCTCTTTTGTAGACGTAGGCTCTTAGCCGAACCATGTAAATTTTTCTTCTTCGTTTTTGTCTTCTATTCTTGATTTCTTGATCCCCTTTTTTTTCAACAAATTTTATGTTTATGTACTAAAGAAAGTGTTGGTTTTATTACAGTTGACCAGACATAAACTATCTAATTTATGCGTTAAGATTTTTTGTTGTAGGAATAGAGAAATGTTGAATTAGTTTGAAAAACCACTTTGGTTACGCATGGATGATGTAAATACTCTCGAGTATACAGATATAAGCAGAAACTATTGTATAGTAGCTCGGGTAGTTGAGACTGAAGGTCGGAGGATCCCAAGCGTATGAATACTTGAGAGAGAGAGAATGATCCAAAATTTCTTTTACAAGCATTTAACATGGTATTTATAAGAGTGTGGAGCGGACATATGCCGGGAACTAGGCATGTATGACACGTGTCCTTCATGCACTCGGTGGTCTTGGAGGCTAAGGAGCGGCATCCATGTGTAATGGGAAATCTGACTGACCAATAGCGCATCAGCGCATCTATTGTGCCCGGTTTGAATGTTACTATTGTTGCTCGTCTTTTATTACTTATCTTATACGATTGGGGCCTCTGCCGAGCACAAAGGTCTTGGAGCAAAGACTTATTAAGCCATGGAACCTTGCCTTCATGTTGGGTTGGGTGAGTACTCTCTCGGTTAGACGCAGTTGAAAAATGACCCTCTCTATGTACGGAGTCGGATCCGATCGGGTGTTTAGAACGTGAGGGTTGGTAGACTCGGGGTATATATTCCCTATCACACACATAGGGTCTCATTAGGTTTGTGGTTGGGACCTTGGCGAGGATGGATGCTAAGGACCTTTTTTAGGAAAGTTTACAAGGACAATCACAAGTTAAGGATATTGTCGAGAATTACAGTCACTTGTTGTCAACAGACCTAGAGGATCTTGCTAAGAATAGTCATAGGGGGTCACATTGACTACACCAACCTTCCTGCCATGATCATATCAACATAAAAGAATCATCTTTATAATTTCAAAAATTAAATATGATACAAAATTAGTCAGACATCGTGAATTAATCAGACAATCATTAAATCCTATCACAATTTGAAATTCGAATCTTCATAGTTTTGGCCTTGGCATAGAGAAATAGACAGCATGAAATTAACAAGTGATGATCACCACTTACCTAACCTAATGCTATCAAAATGATAGTGTTATATTGAGGGGCGAATATAATCCAAAAGGTGGCCATCATGTTCTAGGGAGACTATTCCCATTCCCATTCCTATTCCCTAAATTATGCAATTTCAATGGATAAAATCACCTTCTTCTAATTTAATGTCCGACAATGTTGTTGTCCCATTCACTCACCTTTAAGTCCCTTCAATAAAGTGGGCGAACGAGTATTGGCTTATTGCTCCACTTAATTGCATTATTTTAATTTGTTGTGATAGTGAACCATAATTTGACATATATATTCTTTTATTTTTATGTTCCATACTCATCAATTCTTGTACTATGTATTGGTTGGTATATAATTATATAAAGAAATAAATGGTGCAATATGATATATACTAAGAATAGAATAAGGTAAAAAAATAAAAATGAATTGAGGTGATAAAAAATATCGTGAACTCGTGTTCTATTTTTATTTATATAATATTAAACATATATGGTAACTTTTCAATATAGTACCGAAGAATATTTATATATTTTAATTTTATTTTATATATACTATATAAACAACCCATGCATATATGGAATATAATTTATTTTAAAAATTACAAATCAAACTTTCTATAGAGATTGAAATGGATTTGTATTTTATTTTTTTATAATCTTTGGATAAAGTGAAAAATTAGAAGTCACTCTCCCAATGTAAACATTAGATAAACATTATCACACTGGAAAGGTAAATCACACTTTACAAGACCCGTGCCACAAATTCAATTAAAAAAATATAAACAAAAATTAAACTCGTGACCTTATACTTTTCGATATGAAATTTCATTTAAAGATCTACCTGATAATTCACTCCAAGGCAATGTATTTATTTTATAATCCACGTTAAAATGGGGTTTATGAACTCACGTTCTCACACGAGTCAAAAGTTGCATGTAATAACCTTAAATCCATCTCATCTACTTCTCTGTCACATGTTCACACCAATTCACCAAACTCTACCCATATCTCATTTACTCCATATTAATCTCTTTACCCTCCTCACCAATCCACCATAAAGGAAAAAGGAAGAGGAACAAATCAATGGATCGGAAAAACATAAATTGGAAATGTGATGTATGAACTCAATTGGCTAATTAATAAAAAGAGTTAAGTTTAATTTTATTGGCACGTATCTTGTCACATGACATTAGTTTATAATACTTCGGAAAATTTATAAATTTATACATATGAGGAGATTTACCTCTTTAATCGAATTTTTATGGTATGAATTGTAAAATTATTATTGAAGGGTTGGATGTAAATATGTAATCCGATTTACTTTTATTATTATTATTATTATTATTATTATTATTATTAAGATAGGAGTAGTATTGTAAAAATCAGCTTAGACATTTCTAGGGCAAGACAATTTCAGCTCTAGACAGTTTTTAGTCGACTGACCGACTAACTGATCGATTTGGCCGAGTTGAGCGGCTAATTCCGGTCGAGTCGAGCGCCTAACTTGATCGAGTCGGTGCCAACTCGATTGAGTTGGCATTCAACTCGACCGAGTGATTTTTTTGCCTGCTTGGCTACTCATCTTCTATATTTATTCAATAATGTATTCAACTCATCATCTAACATATGTAGATGACTATTTTGGAAATTATAACAGTCTAACAACTCCTAATCTTTAGTGGGAAAAATGATGACCATATACTCGAATTACTCAGCTGCTTAGGCGTTAGGCGCACTTGGGCGCCCGACTAGTGCTACAACATTGGATAGGAGGGGTAGAACTATTGAGATTGGGTTGTAAGAATCTACCACATGTACTCCCTATTTTTACTCCATCACTTTTTATTTCCTGATGTGGTAATTGATGATTAGTTATTTTCATTATGTGAGTCCTAATGAAAATGTCAATATTAAAACTTTGTGGGGGAAAGTAAAAATTGAGAGTAGAATTTGAAAATTGGAATATTATTTTCCTTTTTTTAATAGGAAAAAGTAGAGGGAAACAAGTTAATGAAAAGGGGGAAAAGGCGTAAAATGGAAACTTGAAGCTTGAGCCTTTCTTCATGGTGATGGATGTCTGTGTAAAAAACGTTAAAACGGATGAAATGAAACCAGAAAAAGTTGCTGCAATAAACACAGAAATATACGGAATGAGTCAATACCACACCCCCTTGTGAGCTTTGTACAAAAATCATATTGTGCCGTTTGTGCTTTTTGCTTTGAAAATTTGGCGTCTTTGTCCATCTATACCCCACCCCATCATCATCACCATCAAAGCTCTCTCTCTCTCTCTCTTCTCTATCAGTTCCAAGTTTGAAATTCTCCGTATGAACACTTCTCCACACGGCATTGAAACTCTAATTTTTCCCTACTTTTTTGTGCTTATTTTAACTGTTCTTGGTACTATTTATCTTCAAGAACCCAGAAATCTTTGGTTGTAACGAAGATGAGCGAGAACCCAAATCCGAAAGCCAAGAATCCAACGACCCACTCCGATTTCTTGAAGAGATTCAAGCCGCGGCTGAAGGCTCTGGAGACTTCGCCGGGCGTTCTTGGCTGTTTCTTCCTCACGCTCTGCTTGCTCTTTTGTCTCTCCTTGCTGGACTACAGAACTGTGACCAGTGGGATCCCGTTTCGTGGGCCGTCCTGGTTTGGGGCCAGTGATAATCAGTCATTATTGAGCTCTGATGTAGATCGGAAATTGGTGGGATTTCTTGAAGAAGACGGCTGCGATATCTTTGAGGGGAGTTGGGTGTGGGATGAGAGCTACCCGCTATATGAATCACAGGATTGCTTGTTCTTGGATGATGGGTTTCGTTGTTCTGAGAATGGTAGGCCTGATAGATTCTATACCAAATGGCGCTGGCAACCTAAACACTGCAACTTGCCCAGGTTTGGTTAAATCTTTCTTTCACTTTCTGTGCTTTTCAGCATTCTATTCTTGTGTTTGTCTTGATGGAAAGTTTCATTCTTTTGTTCTCCAATTAATCACTAATGGAAAAAACCATAACTTCTACCTCTAAGATAGGTGAGTTTTGGGTTGCAATGAATTGATGAAGGCTATAGAACTTTGGTGAGTTATTCCCTATTTTCAAGATAGGGCAATAGGTGCTCGTGGGCTAGTTCAGTTGGTTCAATCGATCAGTATTACGGAGTTCGAATCTCAATGAGAACCTAGGGGTCATTGGGACCTCGACCGATTAGACCCCTTGTCTATGCTAGAGGTGGGAACCTAGAGACTGATTGGGCGACTTGGGTAGGGGTTTCGGGGGCTTAGGATTAGTCTGGTGTAAGTCGGGAAACTTAATGCATAAAAAAAATGATAGGGCAATAGGAATTTCATATGGGGCAATTGCTATAGGTTTTAGCTTTAGGCTATTGAATTTGTTTAGACCACTTATGCAGGAATGAACTTTCTTAATGCTTGGTAAGAAGAAAGAAAGGAATTGATTATCTGAACTTTCTTACTATATTTGGGAACAGATTTGATGCAAAGAACATGTTGGAGAAGCTGAGAAACCGGAGGGTTGTGTTTGTGGGAGACTCGATTGGGAGGAACCAATGGGAGTCCCTTCTCTGCATGCTTTCTTCTGCGGTTTCTAACAAGAGTTCGATATACGAAGTCAATGGAACTCCGATCACGAAACACACTGGTTTCTTAATCTTCAAGTTCGAGGATTTCAACTGCACGGTTGAATATTATAGAGCCCCATTTCTCGTGGTACAAGGCCGTGCACCTGCTGGCTCCCCGAATAAGGTAAGAATGACTTTAAGGCTCGACCAAATGGATTGGAGCTCGAGTAAGTGGAAAGGTGCAGACGTGCTCGTCTTCAACACGGGTCATTGGTGGAATTATGAGAAGACGATTAGAGTGTAAGCTTTATCTCATCTATTAAAACCATATTCTCCTCGAATGCAAATTTCTAATTTCCTTAAAGACTTTTAAAAGATCTATTTTTTGACCAGTGAATTCCTTCAATTGACAGGGGATGTTACTTTCAAGAAGGCACGGAGGTGAAGATGAATATGAGCGTGGAAGATGCGCTTCACAGATCAATCGAAACATTGGTCGATTGGTTAGGTCATGAAGTAAATATGTCCAAGACCCACGTTTTCTTTCGTAGCTATGCTCCTGTTCATTTCAGGTTTGTCTGATTCTCGCCCCATTATTTGATCAAGATTTACTTTTTAGCTCGTGATTTCGTTAAAGATTTTACTTTATTCTCCAGTTTTGTTAAAAACTTTCATAAATCTCCATTCCATTGATTGATTGATTGAATCATCTGTCCATTTTTTCCTGCCCCACTCCAAAACTATGTTGTCTTGTTTCTAATGCTCGTGAAGATCCTTGATTGCTTGGTTTATTTCATTTCTACTCACATAATTGAAATTAGTGACAAGATAGTATTTTGTTTTTAGTGGTTGGTGGTTGGGGACAGGATAGTATGTGCTTAGCTCTAAGATTTAACGGGTTTGGAATACGGTTTCTGGACCTGTCACAATCCTCTCAGAAGGACTAAACATCTAAACCAATTCCTTTGTTTTATACGTTTAATGTGGCTAACAGAGGTGGGGACTGGAAAACCGGTGGTAGCTGTCACCGGGAGACGCTCCCCGACCTGGGATCATCACAAACGGCATTCAAATCGTGGATGGAGTTTAGCACGGTGATCGATGTTTTGTCAGAACGTCGGGATTCAAGATTGCAGAAATTGGAAGTTCTGAACGTGACTGGCATGACTTCTCGGAGAAAAGATGCTCACTCGTCTTTGTACTATTTAGGCCCCAAGTCGGGACCGGCTCCTCTTCACCGGCAAGACTGCAGCCACTGGTGCCTCCCCGGGGTCCCCGATTCCTGGAACGAGCTCCTCTATGCTGTCTTTGTCAAGCGGGAGCTCAAGAACGACTCTCGGTCGTCTCAGGTTAGACAGGCTGTGAATCTTTCTCGACCAAGTACAAAAGCAGCCCTGGAACGTCACACAAAGTGACAAAGCCCCCCTCCGGTTTTCAGCCTTTGTATAACCTCGAACACAATCATGTTCAATCCTAGTATCCTAGGATGGGAATCATTCGATTGGTAGAACAAAATTCTTTTGCAGTCTGCATCTGCTCGTCGAATGGACTCGATTGAGGATGCTGCATCACCAGATGAGACTCAAACAAATTGTTTGTACCATTGAAGTGGATTCATTTGATAACCAAATTTAGGCCTGATTTTTGCATTTTGTATACAGAAGATCCTGTACATGACATTTTACCTTGTATATATATATATATGATAAAAATTTTAAAGCTATTATATGTTAAACACGCTCCCTCACGTGTGCAGATCGATTACTTTCTTTTCTTTGATTAGCTCTGATACCAAATTGAAGCATATACCACTTGGATTGCACATTTATGTTTATACCAGGTTCAACAAAACTTCTTTCACTGCAAATTATTGTCATTATTATTGAATGGTGGTTCTACATTGAACAAGTTGATGATAGAAAATCAAACACAATAACTGAAAGAAAACATATGGGATTATGGGAACAACATCGACTGAATTAGTCTGGTGTAAACTGGAAAACCAAACCCGAGACAATTGAAGCATGCGCTCCATCGATACTAAATTGAAGTATGTGCTCCATCTCAACTAAAAGTCTAAGCTGATAATTGGATGGCACATTAATGGTTATATGCTCAACAGAGACAAACCTGTATCATTCCTTAAAAGGGTACTGCTCATACCTGATGGAGCAGTCAAAGAGGAGGGCACGGCCGCCGATGCGGCGGCTGCAGGTGGCGGTGACGGTGGCGTTGGCGGCTCCCAGGCAAGTTGTGCAATCTGGGGTGGTGAGATTTGTGTTGCAGGTGGCATGGCCGTAGGCGAAGGCGTTGGGGTAAGGAGAAATGTTGTAGTAATCGTAGTTGTGTCTGGCCGGCGTCTCGTTCTGGAGCTCTTGAAGAACATAAGCTAGGCTGATGGCGAAAGGGTCGCCGCCGGTGTACTCGCCGGAGTTGCAGAGGACGCTCCTTGCGTTTGTGTTTGGGACGCTCTTAACTGTGGTAAAACTAAAACAGAGTGTGAAAAAGAGGATTAGTTCTGTGATTGTGGCTGCCATGTTTGAGAGACCAAACAGCCATGGCCGCAGGTCAGAGGTTTTAGCTGTGTTTCCTTTGTGGGACCTTTTCATTGAATCCTCCGCTGAATTGGACGACATGTCGTTTTTGTTCTTGTCCTATGTTTCTTGTCTTGTTCTAAGGATTTCATCTTGGTTCTTGTTTTTGGATCATCAATTTTTTTTCAAACTAAACACTGTAGCGGCCATAGACTAAAGGAATTGGTAATGCAAAATCATGCCCACAAGGCATTGACCAGTGGGTCTGTGTATTTTTTGTTTTTAAAAATTTATTTAATTTTTTTAATTTTTTTTAGGACTAATAATTATAAATTATTTAATACTTTAATAGTTAATACTAAAATATTAAATATTAATCTAAAAAATATTTAGAGTTTGAACAATTTAAGATTATTTCACTAAAAATGATATTGTTTAGAATGAAATAATCCATTTTTTTTTTTAAAAAAATAATAGCTAATTGGCCGACTAGGTGGCCTAGTCGGCCTAGACGGTCAGCGCCTAAACAGCCTAGTCAGCCTAGACGGTCAGCGCCTAAGCAGCCTAGTCAGCTGACCGCCTAGAACACCGATTATGGTGATACACTAGACTCCTTCTTAGTAGCGGCGTCCGGAAAAGAATAGGAAATGTGATTTCACTATATTTCTTACCGGGGACCGGGCCCACCACAAGAATATTTTTTTATTGGGCCTATCTTTTCTTTCATCTCGGTAGAAAGACGATCGGGAGAGGCTAATTCAAAACCCTCCGGTAAAATCAGAACAGCCCCCACATTCAAACCCCTTTTTTTACCATTAGAAAGAACTTGTTTCAGTTGCATATCGTAAGGGATTCGAACAACGGCTTCAAATACAATATTGGGAAGTACTACTTGTGGTACCTCAATATCTACGGGCTTATTAGCTAAATGACAATTGGCACATACAACAGGACCAGTTGCTTCTCGTGGATTTTCAAAAAATCGACGCTTAGATGCCAATTAATCGATGCCTAGGCCAAATTTTTACAATGCCAGTGATTGAAAATTTGTATTTAGAACTCATTCGATGGAACTCTTGAAGTGGACTGGGGACAACCCATCCTTGGGGGCTTATTGTTAATGTTAATAAGTATTTATTTGTTACGACATTATATCCCGACAATTGTAAAAAATTCATTAAAATTGTAAATAATACCAAACATATATTTACTTATAAATGATGGAACATGAACATAATTAATGCCTCACCAGCATAGCATACATTGTAGTTTGTACTATATAAGAAAAAGAGATATAGTTATTAAAGTTTTCTGGGAAGGCTTTTAATAATGATCTTCCCATCTACCTATTTACCATTTCTCTGTCTCCCCCTTTCACCTCTACATGTATGCTTTAATGCTGGGATCATCGGACCGACCTTCTGAACTTCGAAATTTTTTTAAATAATGACTTTTGAACCCCTTTGAGACAGATTCGTAGGGATTCCCAAAATTGGGATTAAAGTCGCAAAAATATTAGAAAAAAATTTTCAAAGTCAAAAGAGAGGTAAATGTTCAGTTCCAACGATATAATTAACCGTTATTTAGTATATTTTGTATGGTTAAATTAAACCTTTGAATATGATGATTTAGCTAGCTAGGCCTCAAATTTTTTGGTGTGAAACCCAGCAATGTCTCCTAGTTGTTCCACCTTTGTTGCCAACACTTGAACCTTCTCCACCATCTCATTCAACAGGAAAACAAAGGTTGCCATGCCCAAATCCGAAGGTGAGTTCACATTATTATGGTTATTAAGGTTGTCTTGTTTCATGGACTGTAACTTTGGACTTATTGTGACCTTAGCTCTGCATACTTTCATGTCTTTTATGCTCTCTCCAATCTCCCTCAGACTCCACACCAGCGTTACCCCCACGGCTTCGCAGGCCTCTTTGATGACTCCTCTTTCTGTTGGCAATGGCTAATCACCAAAAAGATAAACAACAAATTATCAAAAAAACTCGCAATTATTATCAAAAAATGCGTTCTGGGCAGCAAAGAATCACAAAGAGTTAAACCTGTGCAGATGATTGAATGCAACCTTTAAGAGAAATTACAGTTGCAGCAAGTTCTCTTAGAGCTTCCCCAATCTCCAAGTACTTTTCCCATGGATAAGCGAACCCAAACCTCCCATGCCACGGTTCCCATTTTGCAAAATTTGCCTGAAAATTTTAATTTTAGTTAATTTTTTGCTAATTAAAAATAAAATCTAAACACAATTTTCTAAGATCAATAAATTAATTAATTAAAGTGATATATGTGTGCTTATATAATTAAGTATATTATATACCAATGATTCTTCGTTGGACTTGGAATGCAAGACAGCCTTGCAACCACTGACATCGGCAGTTGCTTTGCTTTCTTTCTCGTCGGAAACCATGAAATACTCCTCCAGGCACCCTACAATCGTGTATAAATTTTGTCAATTATTAAATATATAAAATAATTTATCTATAAAATAATTTGCAAATCACAATAACTCATCAATAGGTTAGTAGAGAAGGACAAATATTGGTGTCTACAAGGAATCTACCTACTTTAGACATAATCCCTACACTTTCTTTATCGAAGTTGTCAAGATTCTAACATTAGTCCTGTTTTGTAAAAATTGACCTATAAGCCAATTTTGACTTATTTGACCACTATTAATTGTTTGATTTAGTTAAAATATCAATATAAGTGATTGATTAATTAGCTTTTTGCAACCTCAAAAGGCTAAAATTCAAAAAGCTATTCCAAACAATTTTTTCAATTAGCTTTTGAGAAAAAAAATTATATCAAACAGCTATCAAACTAACAGCTAATTTACCAAACATTTTTCTACAATCAGCTAATGCTATCAACTATTTACACCATCTAATTAATACAATTAGTTAACAGCCATTTTACCAAACATGGCCTTTATCTTTTCTCTGAAATATTACTAATTGAACCAGTGAGCTAAGTTGGTGTGGGCATAATAGTACAATTTTGTGATGATGGAAAGTAAAGTTTTACCTTGAAGAGAAGAAGCGATTTTGTCAAACTTGGCGGCGGTGGAGGAATGGAGTTCGTCGCCGGCCCACTCCGGGAAGACGAGCAGGCTGATGAAGATGCAGACGGCGAAGCCCATTCCGATGGTGCAGAGACGCTCGCGAGCCAGCTTCATAACCTTGTAGGCGCGCACGCCAGAAACCACCACCAAGTTGAACGTCAGGATGAAGATCATCACTCCATAGTCGTACTTCCTTTTGATCCCCGGCACCAACCTCGAGTACGTCGCCGCCGCACCTGCACATTTTCCGGCATCCACATATAAATTAAACCTCCATTGCTCTATGTAACAAATTAAAGATTCCCCCGAGATTCTTGGAAAAAATATCAGATTCATGTGCTCCATCTCAACTAAAAACGGAAGCTAATAGTTGTGTTGTACATTAATAGCTATATGCTCTGGTTACTCACTTATAATGAAAATGGAAATGCCAACGACAAAAGCACTGCGATAGCCGGGAAGTTGATCGGCCAAGACCGCCGCAAAACATCCTAGTAAGCCGCCGACGATGGTGCCGATTCCTCGGTTTATCCCTTTGCTCAGTGTCGCACCTGATCACCAACATTAATCAAGAAATTAAAACCAGACATCCCCCCACCGCCGGAAAATTAAACTAACTAACCCAAGTTTCCGACCATTATTCTCACCTGCGAAAAACTCGAAGACGACGACGACGGTCATGATAGCCCACATCGCATTCTGTCCGACTTGCCGGAAAAGAGGGTCCAGCATATACAAAAGGGAGACCAGAACCAAAGCCATCCCAACCTTAACGCTGTGCACCGCCTTTCTCTTGTCGAATTCACTTTTCACGGCCGCCGCCATTTTTTCCTTAATGGAGGAAAAACCATTCTTGGAAACAAAACAACACCGATGATCACGCTCCTCTGTCGTCTTCTCCATGCTTCCTCCTGCAACTCTACTTTTGTCATCTCCTTCTGGGTTGTTGATCGGGACGACGACCACGACTGAATTCATTTTTGTTAAATATGATATATATTGTTTCCTGGATTTCTTGGGCTCATAGGATGAGAGTTGGGGACCATGCAAAATTGCAAAACTCCCAAAACATATATATAGAGGAAATGAAGTGACAAACAATGGAGGGAAAAATGGAATGTTTGTATTAATTAATTTTTGTTTTTTATTTTATATGTGGGAGTCTAAGCCCCATGAGATCGTAGAATTTTATTTTTTGTTTTATTATAATTAGTAATGCATCAATTATATAGTGAGACAAATTGGGTCAAGAGCCCTCCCCCTCCCCCCCCCCCAAAAAAAAAAAAAAAAAATAATTGAATGGGTACACATCATGATTTTTTGTACCAAAAAATTATAAATTTTATTTTTGGAGTGTTTGGTAAATAACTTTTAACTTATTGAGTTAGTGATTTTGACTAGTTGATAGCATTAGCTTATTGTAGAAAGATGTTTGGTAAATTAGTTGTTAGCTGATAGCTGATTACATGCAAAATAACTTTCTCAAAATGTTAATTAAAAAAAAAAAAACTACTTTGAACTGCTTTTTGAATTTTAGGGTTTTGGAGCAATAAACTGTTACAAAAAGATAATTAATCAAACACTTATATTTGTTGTTTAACTAAGTCAAACAGCTAATAATATAATGGTCAAATAAGACAAAAGTGACTGATAAACTAACTAGGTTACCAACCAAGGCGTCAACATCATTTCAGTGTGATTTATCTCAAGATATAAAGTGGGTGAAAAAGGGTTCAGGAGTTCGAGAGAAATAATCGAATAGATAAAACATGACTTTTGTACATTAAAATTACGAATTTTATTCCATTCTTGTCAACATTTTTGGATATGATTTATTCTCTTTTCTAAAACTTAGAAACTATTCCACAAAAGCTGAGCTTGCCTTGCCATCCAAAAAAAAAAAAAAAAAAAAAAAAAAAAGAGGTGACGGAAGTACGTGTCATATATGTTTGTTATTAAACTATGATTGTGTTATTTAATTTGTTATATTTCACTCTCAAAAACCGTCACCAAACATTTCACAATAGCTTTCGTAATTAAAAGTAGTCCTAAAATTAAATATGTTTTTTTTTTTCCGTTAAAAAAGCATTTTAAGGCGCATGTTAAAAGAAATTTAGATACTTTAAAAAAAAAAAACATATTAAGTTATTTCAATTTTATGGGACTAATCTTAAGCTCACATGACCTTGTCTTAAGAATTAGATCCTAGTCTTCATGTGCGTACAAGGGATTCAATACAGACCTTCTAATTAACATTCTTGGGCATGACCTTTAAGTGAAACCACCAATCAACTACACACTAAGTCTCCGAAAACGAAATTACATCCACAGAAATTATGAAACTGATAAACAATACAAATAAACATTGTGTATCCGCTACTAGTTACAACTGGTGGCGTTGTGATAATATAAGCATTTGATTCTAACACAATACATAAACCGAGGCAATGCCACACTAACACTATCCTCCTCAATTATAGCTACTTGGGAGGAAATCGAACACCATGGGACAAATTATTGATCCACACAGTGTTATGTGGATCATAACAAAATGTACATTATTTTTGTACTGAATGTACATTATACAATATAATGTACACTCAGTACAAAAATAATGTACATCCCCTGAATACAATGTACATTATTTTTGTGTTGAATGTACATTATTTTATAGTATACAAAATATGGTCCACACAATAATAATTGAACACATGGAGACCCAACTAAGATAATCAAATTAAACCCAGCTTTTCTTTGACTTTAATTTCATGATGTTTAATTTAAATAATTCATCAATATATACGTTCAAATTGACTTGTAGCATGAGAGCTAGTGACCCATCCAAAGGAAGACAGGTGGGTAGTGTTGCAACCTTTGATCTAAATTAGGTTGTCTCCTTGTACTATTTCAACATAACATTATATATGGGTGGTCAATATTTCTTATGCCCTAATATTATATATAATTGATATAACGTACTGTACTTGCCAAAGAACGATTAAAAACAGATAAAAGTACAAAAAAATATATAAAAATATCTAGATATGCTTGTTCGTCCTCACTTGGGGTGGGTAGGTTCCATGGACTTAGTGCAGGTGTCAAGTTGAAGTGCACGGATGAAAGGGCTTCGGCACGCCTAACCCCACTGGTTTGGGCAAAAGAAGAAGGAACGTCGGGGAAAAGATAAAGTAAAACGAGTTTGAGTCATTTAATATAAAGTCAAAAATTTTAACTCATATGTATGCAGTGACACTGTAGTACTCTTGAAATATCAGAATAATTTCTTTCTCGAATAAATCTGATCAAGGTTTAATTAGATTAGTGTCGTTTTGTGAAATACACAGATACGATTCAAATAATGTTATTAAGAAAAGTATAGAAACATAAAACGTGAAAAACATCAAATAACATTAAGGGGTCTGATCACGAATGCATATATATGGTTGTACTAATATGTTGGATGAGTGGAACGTAACACGCTTGCCTCCATAACCCCAGCCATTGGATGCCAGTGTTTTGAAAATGGTGTAATTTCGCAATCCCCACAACCAATCGCTACCAATTTCTAGATTTTTTTGTCATATATCTTGGGGGAAATTGTATGATTTCGTATGCTGTCGCGCTATCAAAAATGAATATTTACTCTCCAGATATTTCAGTAGGTATTCAGGTTTATGGAAAAAAATGCATGATTGAAACATGACGATAGTCGTAGTATGGGAGCTACATCTAATATGATTAGCTTATTGTGGGTACTGGCCTTCCCACTTAAGAAGTGTATGTGTTGAGTCACATTGATTTACCCCTCAAACGTTCTGTGAAGGCAAGGGATTTCGCCTTTTGTAGGAAAAGATTGAATATTTACTATTGGATAGCTAGTGCGGAGGCTTGAATCCAAGACTAATTAAAGGACGTGTTTGTTATCCTGCCATTGAAACGTGACACTGATTGTTATGCTAGTATAATGAAATAAAGTTACAACTTCGCTATTAGTTATAATTTTTCGCGTATCAGAACATGTCACAAATTCAAATCTCATTTAGGGTGTGTTTGGAAACCAGGGAAATGACTTATTTCACAGAAAACATTTTCCTTTTCAGTATTTGGTTACATTACATAAAACTGTCTTGGTTTGTTTGATTCCTTTTCCAAACAATGACCAGAATTGTATAATTAAACATTGGTTTCATAAAAAAAAAAAAAATCAATGTTATTTATAAAAAAATTTTTTTAAAAAAAAAGAAAAAAAAAACAATGGTAAGTAAATGGTTTCATTAAAAAAAAAAACAAAAATACAATAAAATAAAATAAAAAACAGAAGACGAAAACCAAATCTTGTTTCCGGCTTCAAAAACCATAAAGTCTGGTTTCTGTCGGGAACCAGAGATTGGTTCTCACCGGAAACCATTCATATGGGTTCATTCGAAGATAGAGCAGGCTGCGGTGAAAAATGACTTCCCTCAGCAAAAAGGGAAAGTTATTTTCCAAAAAATTGGCTTTGTTTTTCTTTGACCAGAATTCAATTTCTATTGACTTTAGTATTTCCTCTCTTGCCAAATACTAGCTAGAAACCCGAAAAATGATTTTCTGGAATCATTTTCTGGGTTTTCAAACACACCCTTAGGTTGTGATATTACACGGAATCTATTTTTCTTCTCCCAAAGGTTGAAGGCAATTTATATCCTACACCACGGCGCGCGTTGCACTATGCGCCCAGATGCAAAACGACGTCCTTTTAATTTATTTTTTTTTTGAAATTTCCCGCCCCAGTGAATGGCAGTAGTTTTTTCTTTAAAAAAAAACCCGCTGTTCAAGAATGTACATAATGTTATACTAGAATACATATAATGTTATACATGAATGTACATAATTATATAACAAAATATACATACTCTTTTTAAAAGATAATACACATAATCTAACATAATACATAATAAACATAAACTTTTAACATAATACACATCAACTCTTAACATAATACACACAAATTTTCTGATTCGGATGTACATAATTGTATAAAAAATACACATAACTGTATGAACCAATACACATAACGTTGTGAACAAATACACATAACGTTGTGAACAAATACACATAATCTCAGCAACTTCCTACCGCGCCTCCCAACACTACCCCAAAACGACGTCGTATTGGGAGGCGCGCGGCCCACAGTGCTATGTGCGCCGTGGTGTAGGATATAACGATTGAAGGTTGAATCCCCAACCCTAAGGGCCCACACCCCGGCCCGACAGAGTATTTAGGAGGATGTAAATCACGGTGGGAGCGTTATGCTGTGCATCCGTATGCACCATGCATGGTGCATCCGAATGCAAAAACGACGTCGTTTTGACATCTAATTTTTTTTTTAATAAAAAAAAAAAAATCAGAATTGCATAACTACACATCCATAATTTCATAACTATAAATCCATAATTACATAACTACACCTCCATAATTTCATAACTATAAATCCAGAATTGCATAACTACACATCTATAACTTCAAAACTATACATCCAAAATTGCATAACTAATTAACTACACACATCCATAACTTCATAACTATAAATCCAGAATTGCATAAATACACATCCATAACTTCATAACTACACATCCAGAATGAATGAACTAAAAAATGAATTGTTGGATCTCAGCGCTGCACTATGCTTACTTCCCTCTATTTCCCAGGGGGTCACTCATCCCGGGATTGCCGGAAGTCAAGCACGCTTAATCACAGAGTTCTATGGTACCTGGTTGCCATATCCTACTTAAAACCAATTGGTGATAAGTAGGTGTAGGTGGACATTAACCATTTAACCACATCTCTCCATGGTAAGCCACAGCGCCACGTCCCGAATCGAGTAGGGGCTGAACTCGGCCGACGCCCAACAATCCCCCTCCCAGCACCTGCCGCAACCTTTTAGCCTACATCACAGAGTTCTATGGTACCTGGTTGCCATATCCTACTTAAAACCAATTGGTGATAGGTAGGTGTAGGTGGACATTAACCATTTAACCACATCTCTCCATGGTAAGCCACAGCGCCACGTCCCGAATCGTCACAGAGTTCTATGGTACCTGGTTGCCATATCCTACTTAAAACCAATTGGTGATAGGTAGGTGTAGGTGGACATTAACCATTTAACCACATCTCTCCATGGTAAGCCACAGCGCCACGTCCCGAATCGAGTAGGGGCTGAACTCGGCCGACGCCCAACAATCCCCCTCCCAGCACCTGCCGCAACCTTTTAGCCTACATCACAGAGTTCTATGGTACCTGGTTGCCATATCCTACTTAAAACCAATTGGTGATAGGTAGGTGTAGGTGGACATTAACCATTTAACCACATCTCTCCATGGTAAGCCACAGCGCCACGTCCCGAATCGTCACAGAGTTCTATGGTACCTGGTTGCCATATCCTACTTAAAACCAATTGGTGATAGGTAGGTGTAGGTGGACATTAACCATTTAACCACATCTCTCCATGGTAAGCCACAGCGCCACGTCCCGAATCGAGTAGGGGCTGAACTCGGCCGACGCCCAACAATCCCCCTCCCAGCACCTGCCGCAACCTTTTAGCCTACACGCCCAATCGAGTAGGGGCTGAACTCGGCCGACGCCCAACAATCCCCCTCCCAGCACCTGCCGCAACCTTTTAGCCTACACGCCCACCATCCCCTCTGGCCTGACCTACGCCCAACATCCCACCTGGGACTGGACTTTCGCCTCGCCATCGATCCGGACCCGTGACCACGGCTCTGATACCAATTGTTGGATCTTAGCGCTGCATTATGCTTACTTCCCAGGGGGTCACCCATCCCGGGATTGCCGGAAGTCAAGCACGCTTAACCACAGAGTTCTATGGTACCTGGTTGCCATATCCTACTTAAAACCAATTGGTGATAGGTAGGTGGACATTAACCATTTAACCACATCTCTCCATGGTAAGCCACAGCGCCACATCCCGAATCGAGCAGGGGCTGAACTCGGCCAACCCGGCCGATGCCCAACATAATATAATATTGTTGCTGGGAATAGAAATTGATTTTTTTTTAAAGTAGGATGCGCCGTGTGCGTTTTGACAAAACGACGTCGTTTTTGCATCCGTATGCACCATGCATGGTGCATACGGATGCACATCATAATTTGCCATCACGGTGACTCAATGGTTCAGCGAACAGGGCCAAATGCTGGTGCGCACAAGGAATCTGCCCACTTTGAACATAATTCCCACACCTATTCACCTTAAAGGTGTACAAAAATTGACAATTTTTCAAGGGAGATATAGTTAGCATTGCATGTTTGCTTATATGCATGGGGACCTAAAGAGAACACCAGGATTGCTAGAAAAAGGTAATGGGTTGATATATCCTTAGAGTAGAGGTTGTTAACGTTGGAACTAACTAAGGATTGCATTGAAGATTGAAGTCATTAAGGATGTTGGTCCAAATGTCAACAATGGTGATGCAAGTGGACCACCAAACTAGCTAGCTATAAAGATAGATATATATATGTGGAGGATTATGAGCACTTGGTTCACATCATTCATTCTTCACAAATATCTGGAGAACCAAACTAACTGCAAGCTTTATATATAATATCTGGCCTGGCATTGGCGAGACACAACTGTACGTAGGCGCATTACGTTACTAAGTTCCATCATAGTATCATGCAGGTTTTAGAGAATTTGGTTGCGTGAAAAAACATTCTATACATGGTCGTCTTAGGATTTTTGTGTGTGTGTGTGTGTGTGTTTCCCCTCTCTCTTTCTCGTGTTGTTAGTTCAAACTGCAAGAAACATAAAATATCCATTATTAGGTCATACACATACAACACTACTGGAAATTATGGAATTTCCGACCACCTGAAAGTGATCTTAAATCAAGTCGAAAGCCTTGTTCCGATTACTTTTGGTATCCGAAAAAACCTTTATTGCTATTTCCGACCACTTTTTACTTTCGATTTGATTTAAGATCACTTTCATGTGGTCGGAAATTTCATAATTTTCAGTCGTGCAAGCCGGGCCGGCCTTGGGCAAAGGCTAGGTTCGTCCTTGCCCAGGGCCCATGCTTGAATGAGGCATACGTACCGCATTCCGATTTCGATTCTCATGTGCAAACCAAACACACTCTTAATGACTATATCGTACTGTTGGGTTTTTAATATAATCTTAATTTTACATGTTATGATATATTTGACAACTTATTTTCCTATATTAACATTTTATGCCAAATATTTTACAATTAAATATAGTTTTTTTTTTTTTTTTTTAGTGGACACAACAGAGGAAGCAACATAAAATTAAACTAGAAATTGCACACATAATATGGTCTTATCACTCCAATACTATTTGCTAAGTGTAGGTATGAAGGGAAAGGAGTGAAAGTGAAGATAAATGGGATAAATTGATGGAGTATGATATCTTTTAACACTATGTTTTTGCAATATACTAATTTTGAATATTATCATCTTAATATTTATTTTGAATTGACAACTAACTTGTTAGATATGATACACCATTGAAACTCTTAATTTTGGTATAAATTTGTAATATAATTATTATTATATAATATATAAGTGTAGACTTATAATATAAAAGGGTATTTAATTAGTAATGGAACATTCAATGTCAATTGAGGTTCGAAGGAGGGAGATGAGTGAAAGTGATTATAAATGAGATAATTAAATTAAAGTGGAGTCTGATATCTTTGGCCACTACTTTTTTATGCATGTACAATTAATGCTCTGAATTGACTATAAACTCATCAGATATGATATTGATGTGATATATGGAAAGGGGTGAGTAAATTGATTGGGTTAGTGAATTTAACTAATTGATAGCATTAGTTATTTGTAGAGAGATGTTTGGTAAATTAGTCGTTAGTCGATAGCTGATTATGTGCAAAATGACTTTATCAAAAAGTTGATCAAAAAAACTGCTTCGAGCAGCTTTTTAAATTTTAGAGTTTTGAAGCAATAAGCTGTTACGAAAAGCTAATTAATCAAATATTTATATTTGTTGTTTAACAAAGTCATACAACTAATAATTGTCAAACAGGCCAAAATTAGCTGATAAGTTAATTATGTTACCAAACAGGTAGGGCCGATATCTTTTAACTATTTTATTACTCTTTTTGCGGTACTAATTTGAATATTTTCATAATACCCTAAGTTGACTGTTGAACGGAGGCTCGGATCGGGGGAGCGAGAAGGGGCCGGGTAACAAATTCAGCATTCTATGATTCAAAGTTCGGCGCGAGTTATTATACAAATATAAGGAAATAAAATATGCCGGCCCACATTTACTAGTTGTTAATTATAATTTTTGATGTAATGGTAAGTGTTTCATCTCGACATTAATTAACTAAACTCGTGCGTCATATATACGATACACAATCGAAATTCAATTAAGTTACTTGGAAGGAAGGGAGTAGACATGCATGAAGGTAAAGGAGTGAAAGTGAGGAGAAATGGGATAATAAATTTATAAAGTGGAATATGTTTGACAAATACCTGAAATGTTTGATGATTAATTAGAAAATGCATGACACCAACCTTAACCTGCTGGTGCGCTATTTGCATCATGTCTTGTCCGCTAGCTGTACCACTACCATTTGTCCATTATATTACCCAATCGGATCAGTTTCTTGTCTTTTCTTAACACTGAAATTCCTATTCAAATTTAATTTATTATGCAATTTATGCTAAAAGAGTATGACTTATTTATCAAATTATATCGGAGTGTTTGATAAATAGTCGTTAGTTGATTGAGTTAGTGAGTTTGACTAGTTGATAACATTAGTTGATTGTAAAAATATGTTTGGTAAATGAGCTGTTAGCTGATTACATACAAAATGTCTTTCTTAAAAAATTGATATGCTTTGAGCATCTTTTTAAATTTTAGTGTTTTGAAACAATAAGTTGTTACAAAAAGCTAATTAATCAAAGACTCATATTGATAATATTATAACTATTGTAATATAGTGCATCTACTGATAATTGATAGTTCACTCATGATCTATAATAAGGCACTCATATGTGTACAATATTAATTATCTGCAAATACATTATTAAGCGTTTTCAAATAGGCCATCATAATAACAATATATAATACTACCGTACATTCTAAGCTTCTATTTTTTTTTTTATTAATTTTTAACCATCGATTAACTTAGATAAATGAAAAAGATTACTCCATATTTTATATCTAGGATATTATTTTCACTTACACATATGATTCATGCAGCTCTGACCACAACATATAGAGCTGCCTCTGCCATATAAAACTACAAAGTATAATGTTTTTATTTATTTATTGTATTTTTCCATGTTTAGTGTCCGCGTTTGCTAGTGACCGTGGTTAGTGGGTTTTCGGATTGACTAATAAAATGAAAGAATAATATTAGTGATTATAAATATGTGAGGTAGATGCAATGTTGGCTAATTTTCTTCGACCTCTATTTTTTTTTTTTTTTTTTTAAGAAAGAAGTTGTAAATTGATTAATGTATATATACCGAAGCTAGGGAGAACTGAATCTCAATACATCAAATTTGTCTGACTCGAGACTTACTTAGTCAATGAATGAGCAATAACATTAACTGATGTAGCAACACAAAGAATAGAACAAAAAACAAAAGAGTGCATTAAAGTCTTGCAATCATCCATGGTGATAACCACGTATGAACACATCTCATGCATTAATAACATATTCGCTTGCAAATTGGTGCAGTCCGTGAATAGCTTGATGGAGGAAAGCCGGCGATCCCTCGAAGCCTCCTTGCACGCCATGGTTTCAGCCATCCCTCAGCTACGTTATTAAAGCCTCCTTGCACGCTATGGTTTCAACAATTTCTCTGCCACGTTAAAACCTCCTTGCACGCCATGGTTCAGCCATCCCTCATCCACGTTAAAGCATCCTTGCACGCCACGTTAAAGCTTCCTTGCATGCCATGGTTTCAGTCATCCCTCAGCCACGTTAAAGCCTCCTTCCACGCACATCACGTTGTGACCTCACATTTAACTTACATTTATCTATTTAAATATTAAAAATAGAAGTTGGGTCCAATTGTAAAACGATAAAATTAATATATTTTTTGTTTCGGGATATAGCTCAACTGGTCAACCAACTCAAAATAAGTTCATAACCTTTGCTAAAAGCACGAGAACAAAAAAAAAAAAAAGCTAGTGAGGTATATATGGATTAGGTATTGATTTGGCTAAATCCTCCACCAATTTACAGGACGGAGATGTTAAAGAAAATAAAATTCCTCAAACACTACTAATTATTATTTTTAGTAGGAATAAGGTTCAAATTGGCCACTGAACATAACCTGAAAATGCAATTAGGTCACTGAACAAAAAAAAAGTGCAATTAGGCCACTGAACACTCCAAAAATGTGCAATTTCACCTGATAGCAGGTTATCCTCAATTTTAGCATGTTATCTGCTTACGTGGCAGCTGAGTTGGCATTTTTAATAAATTTTAATAATAAATTTTTATTTAAAAAATTTTAAAAAAAATAAAAACGACTTTATTTTATTATTTATTTAATTTTTTTTTCAATTTTTTATAAAATTTATTATTAAAATTAATTATTAAAAATTATTTAAAAATTATTAAAAATGCCAACTTTGCTGCAACGTAAGCAGGTAACCTGCTAAAATTGATGGTAACCTGCTATCCGGTGAAATTGCATACGTTTGGAGAGTTCAGTGGCCTAATTGCACGTTTTTGAGTGTTCAGTGACCTAATTGCACTTTTTGTTCGTTTAGTGGCCTAATTGCATTTTCAGGTTACATTGTGGCCAATTTGAACCTTATTCCTTTTTAGTATATCAATATAAGTGCTTGATCAATATCGTCTCAACATATCAGCAACACTCATACTTGATAATTTGAGTTTGCCACATCTAAATATTTGATAAAAAAAATATATTAACTCTAACATATAAGTGCTGGCCTGGTGAGCCAAACTATATCAAGTGATACACTTTGACTTATATTTCGATGGGTCCAATAAATTATTTTCAGATATTCTTCATATATGATATCCTCTAGTGCTTTTCATTCTTTAAAAAGAATTATTATTTTAATCAATTTAAACAAAACATAAGGCAACTCAACCAAGTTAATTTGACAGTTGACTTGATAACTCTTAAGTTGTTTCAAATTTGATTTTATATTGGAGTTGCTTATTGGCCTGTTCAGTTTGAGCCGATAAGGTATGATCGGTCAATCTAAGTCGGCTAAAGTCACAAAATTAGTTTTATCATAGTACACTTTCAAATAGTAATTGCGAGATTTCTCAAGAATCAAAAGATTTTTAGCATAGTGGAGAGTTGGAACCCATTATAATTGAAAAAGAGTTAATACCCAAAATCGTCCTCGACTATAGTGGTTTTTCTCAATTTCGTCCTAAACGACTTTGGTGACCTAATATCGTCCCAGACTTTTGTGTTTCGCTCAATTTAGTCCTCCATTTGTTATTCCGTCAAATTGGTGTTAAATAAAGGGACAATTCAGTAATGTCAATATTGATCTCTCTTTACTTTCAACTTGTGAAGTGCGAAATTCATCTTTCTTGTACGAATTACACTCAGAATTACTCCCGGACCTGCAAATCAAATTTTATATTCGCAGTTTTAGGAGTAATTCTGGGAGTAATTCGTAAAAAAAAAAAAAAAAGATTTTGCAGTTCACATGTCTATGAGTAAAGAGATGCCAACATTAAAATTACGGAATTGTCTATTTATTTAACACCAAATGGACAGAATAACAAATGAGGGACTAAATTGAGCAAAAACACAAAGGTCTGGGACTAAATTGAGCAAAACACAAAAGTCTGAGACGATATTAGGTCACCAAAGTCGTTTAGGACGAAATTGAGAAAAATCACTATAGTCGATGACAATTTTGGGTATTAAAATGATATACAATCAAACTTGCTTGAACCTTTGTATCTTTAATATAACCAAAGTGTTTTTCCGCCCATAATTTAATATATAAGTACGGTTTTTGTACTAATTAATGACCTTTATTTACCTGCCCACCCCCACCCACCCACTCACCCACGCAGCAAATCCCCATATTTCCCTAGAGCTATCATTGCACTAATCCTCTTTAATCTATTGCTAATCCTATCAATTATTTATATGAAGAAATTCATATATGGTATGAGGATTTGATCAAATTCCACCAATCTTATTTGTATAAACATGATTCAATGTTTGTAAAGTATTATAAAACATTATTTTTTAGAAAGGAGTAATTTACTTGAAACTCGTGTTGATAACGTGTTAAACTTAGATTGCCCGTTAGCTCTAACACAATAGATCAAGAAAAAAAAAATTGCAAAGAAAGATAAAGAACAAGAAAACCTGAGAGTGTCCACTTTATCTCGATCTTCATTCCAAAACAACAATATATATATATATATATATATATATATATATATATATATATATATATATATATATATATAAATAATGTATTTAAGGAATGCAATAATGGTAAATAATTACATAGCTGTTACAAATGTTACAAAACTAAATTATAATATCCACAATAAATATAATATTTATAACATAAGGCACTAGTTTCAATCGACACGACTTTTGCTTTAAACATGTGAAACCTTATATGTGGAGCTTACTTTAATTGGATCACACAAAGTAGTCAACTTTCACCAACAATATAATCATCTTAGACAAGGTTCAAGAATGGAACACCCTTAACAATGAAATCTTAACTCTAATTAATTCATATATTTTTTTAACAAGGAAATCATTATCTGATAATGTATATTATATTAAGTAAATTTCGCGTATAATAGTTCACAAATCACACTGAAGAAAAGAACAATACTATAAAAATCATATGCGATGAATTCAACGAAGAGAATATTAACAAAAATCAAATACGTGATTCTCTGATACTAAAATTATAATTCGTCCACTTCATTATCAAACACGTGTCATTGTGTCGTGGTCACAACATTCTCCTGCACTACTTTCCGTACTGTCCATTATACGGCATGCCATACGCCAACTACTAATTAGTGAAGATTTGGTACGGCATAAAGTTAGGTCTAGTTTATGATTATCTATGCAAATTTTTAAATTTTAATTACAATTTTTATTTTTGATTTAACATTCTCACACGGATATGACACGCCAAAGACAAATGGCGACGAAAATTTTGCCACAAAAAAAAATGGAGGAATTTGGTCTTACGTAGACTTAAATTAAATATCATGGTCATTATGGATCGGAACTCTTTCATTTGTGTGGTAAGTATATTTTTATTATAAATAATTATATTCCACTTTGCAGTGTCACCCACTTGCGTAGTTTATGTGTAATTATCTTATCGACAAAAAAATACTATTATTCTTTATTAAAATCATCCTTCAGCGTTCACTTATTAATATAATAGTGTGTGCATATATATATACTAATCTTTTCTATATGTGATACGCAAAAAACATATGTCCAATATTTATATTTTTAAAAATAACTAACAAATTTTTATTGATTAAAATTTATGTGAAATAAAATTTATTTATTATATTAATCCAATATAATGTATAATGAGTATATAATGTCTTAAAAATATTGTTATCATTAAAGAATATAAGAAAAGATATGGGGGACGCATGTGCATGGTAAAAGTAATGGAAAAGATAGCGAAAATTATAATGGGAAGGATATTTTTGTCCAAAAAATTGTATAATACAACTCTAAAAGCACAATGTACAAAATGATTAGCATTAAAAACATGGACATAAATAAGGGATATAACTTTGATTGAGACTTATTATGTTTTTAGATTAGATACACACGCACATACACTCACACACATTTGTGACATTAAATCTATTCAAGAAATTGACTAACTTACACTCTAAATTCGTATTGACTAACTTGGACTCTAAATCCTGAATTGATTATACTCATCAGAGACACATACATACATGCATATACATGTCAAATAATCCCGAACTAACATCCTCTTGATTGAACCCGTCACATAAGGTATTTCTAGTGCGATTTACCTCTGATCTTATGTGTGGTTTGCAAGGTATTTCTCTTGTAAAAAAAAAAAAAAAAATCATATATGAGCGGTACTAACCAATTCAATGATGTACATTTAGCTAATTATTTTTGAGCCTAACTTTTGATCCGGAAACAATTCAAAGTGTTTTCTTTTTCCCCCTTTTTGTTACACATAGATTGATCAACAAAGAAGAAACTTGAAACTTCTTATTTAGATGAAGTTCACGTCAACTTTACCGTACTGCACGTACCAAAAGTATCGATATTGGTCTGATAATTAAAGTAGCATAGTACGTAACAGCGAAAACGATGTAAGCTGTCTTGACATAATACTAAAATTAGGTTTATTTGGTTGAGTGTTTGTTTGTGGATTAGTGCGTTTACACGTCCAGCATGGATATATGGATGGATGATGAATGTTTTCGCATGCACCATTTTTTGTAGTATATATATATATATATATATATATATATATATATATATATATATATATATATATATATATATATATGGAAGGGATCAGGTGCATTTGAGGCTTCCCGTGCGGTTGTGCGGGTGATTAATGTGTGTGAGTGTAAATAATGCTTAATGTACGTGAGTTTTGTACTTAAGATGCGTGAGTCTTGTGCCTAAGGTGCATCATGAGTTTTGTGCTTAATGTGCATGAAGGGATTAGGTGCGGGTGGTGCTTCCAGTGCGATTGTGCGGGTGAACTCACATTAAGCATTACACTAGCGCACTTTAAGTATACAACACACGCACATTAAACACATAAACAAAATACATTCAGAACACAAACTCACGCACCTTAAGCACAAATGTCACGCATCTTAAGCACAACTCTCACGCACCATAAGCACAAAACTCACGCGCGCACCTTAAGCACAAAAATACACGCACCTTAAGTTTTAACAACAACTCACATTAAGTACACACTCACGCACATTAAGTACAAAAGTCACGCACCTTAAGCACAAAACTCACGCACCTTAAGCATAAAACTCATGCACTTTAAAGTTTCAACAACAACTCACATTAAGTACACACTCACGCACATTGTTGGTCCCGATAGAGTGAGATGAGAGTCTAGAGGAGGGGGGGGGGGGGGGTGAATAGACTCTTTTCGTTAGAAGCCCTAAACGTCACCTTTCGGTGTCTTGGCGCAGCGGATAAAATAGATTTGTTTTATATACTTTGCACGAGTTTGCGTAATTAGACAAATTTTCGGTAACGATAATAAAGGAATGATATGAGAGCAAAAAGAAAAGCGTAAGTAAAGAGATAGAGAGGACACGAGATTTTATAGTGGTTCAGCCAATGTTGCCTACTCCACTCTTCTTCCACAACTGTTGGAAGGATTGCACTATCACTCTTAGTACAAATACACAAAGACTTCCTTGATCACTAAGCCGGACAGCCTTCGTAGGTTTTTCAACTCCTCGAGTTTACTCCGCCTCTATCAACTTCTTCTCCTGAGTTGAGGTTGGTAGAAAATGATTTCTTGAATTCTCCAACAATGAGGTCTTGACTCTGAGATATGATTGCTTCGAACAAATGTCAAGACTTCCTTGAGGTGTAAGACAAAAGATTCTTCAAGTAACTTAGCACCTCAAAGCTGGTTCACAAAAGCTTTTAGTAAATTGTAGACTTTTCAAGAGCTTTTGTAAGTGAGTAAGTTGAGTGATAATAAACCAGCACCTTCTTAGTTGATGAAGGTGAGTTTATATAGGTGATGAAAATCCATCCGTTGGAGGGAGATGAAATTTTCGAACCTTTTAACCATTGGACAAGGACCGGGGAGCTTCATGCATTAAATGCTCCATTAATGAGGTTGTACCATGTAGCCGTTGAGGGTATAGAAAGCATTGGGGTTTTGTCCTTTAGCTCCAAGATACGGTACATCTTCATTTAATGCTTCTTGAAAAGTGTGTCCCATAAGATGAAGTCCTTATTGTCCTAGGATGTTGTCAAATCAGACAGGTGAAACATTCTTCTCGTTGTTGAAGAGAAGTAATGCTTGATAAAGATCGTCTTTTACAAACACTGTCCTTTCGTGCTTGTTGACAACTCCTGCTTGATTCTCGTTGTTGTTCTTCATGTCTCGTGTCTTCTTTCGCCTTGGAGACCCTAACATCTAGTCATAACTCATTTTCGTGTGTTTGTCTAGCTTAACACGAATTACAGAGGAGTTATGGCAACTTTCGTCTAGGACGAAAGTAGCGATTAAAAAAGCTAATGGTTAGGGGTTTACTTTTCTACATTACATTGGTATCATCAAAATCCTAATACAATGTTCCTAACACACATTAAGCACAACACTCACACACCTTAGGCACAAGACTCACGCATCTTAAGTACAAAACTCACGCACATTAGGCATTACACACTCACGCACATTAAACACAAATCTCATGCACCTTAAGCACAAAACTCACGCATATTAAGTACAAAACTCACGCACATTAACCACCCACACTATCGCACGGGAGACACTTACCCGCACTGGAACTTAATTTTATATATATATATATATATATATATATATATATATATATATATATAGAGAGAGAGAGAGAGAGAGAGAGAGAGAGAGAGATTCCACTTTCCAGGTGCAATGGTGTTCGTCCAATAATTAGAACATGTGCTCCACTCCAATAATTAGGACATGTGCTGAGTGAAGCATGATTCTCGTATTAGAATGTAATGAATTTAATTCTATTAATACACTCACAATTGAATCTGCCGCATAAAATCTTCTTAGTACCATTTACTTCTTTTGTGTACGCGATGGTTTATATACATAAGCTAGCAAAATATGATTACTTATACATATTCTCGAATAGTGATTATAGCTTTGTTCCATCACTCATTTTTTTTTAAAGCCATTGAGCTGGGGATATTGCTTTGCTGACTTTTCTATGACGCAATATTCAATTAAGGTTTTTGATCGGCAGTATTCTAGAACGTGCGAGCTAATTAAGTTTGTGATAACAAATGATGATAAGAATAGGATCGGAAGTTTTTGCCTATGATGTTTGGTTTGATTAAATATTTGTTTTTGTTAGTGATATCAATGAGGATAATATAATTGGGTCAGTCCAATACCAAGGAGGACTAGTTTCAATATCAATCATTATTGTTGGGCCATAAAAAAAATATTATTTATGTACATAAAATATATTATTTGAGTATTGAAAGTACATTTACTATTTCATATTAAATAATGTATTTTTAGTATATTAAAAATGTAATTTTTTATGGTCCGTATAAAAATTTGCCATATATATATATATATATATATATATATATATATATATATATATATATATATATATATATATATGGCAAATTTTTATGCGGACCATAAAAAATTACATTGTTAATATACTAAAAATACATTATTTAATTACAATGTAATTTTTTATGGTCCGCATAAAAATTTGCCATATATATATATATATATATATATATATATATATATATATATATATATATATATATATATATATTAAAAGTGTTTTATGTAGTTACGGCTTACTCAAAATATTTAATTAATGATTTAACAGAAAAAATGAGGATAATATAATTATAAAGAGTATAAATATTGTTGGATTGTTGGCCTGAGGTTTGTGAAGTTAAGTCTAATAATTTATCGTTGAAACGTGGTGTTAACGGCTACATAAGATAAGAAAATGAAATTGTGTATTTGTTACTAGCTATAACCTTTGACATATTGATAAATGTTTGATCTGACAATTAGTATCAGAATAAGTCACGGGTTCAAATTAGCAAGTTATGAAATAAAATTATGTATTTATTATTAACTATAACTTTTAGCATAGTGACGCTTGATCTAACATGGAGGCTTAAAGGGCCACTGCATCAGGCAAGTATAAGGAAAATATATTTATAAAGAATATGTAACATATTCGAGTCAAGGACCTTGTGGTCTAGTAACACCAAATTGTTCTCTCGTATGAGAGATTGTGGATTTGAATCTTAATTTGTTGTGAAAGTAATTATGAACAGATACTGTATTGTAACAGAGTCAAAAAAAAAAAAAAAAAAAAAAAAAAAAAAAAAAAAAAAAAGGTAACATATTCCATTAAAGGCACATTGTGTAATATTATAAATGATAGAGAGAGAGAGATAATGTATAGTGGTGAGACCACTAAACAAATTAATTTCTCTATATTAAGTGACAAACATGCAGCCCACAACATATGTCAGTTGCAATTCAGATACAAAATTCCAATAATTAGGTATCTGTCTCCAACACTTTGGCTAATAGTTATGTATATATATTTTTAGTAAAGATCAAAATATATACTTTCAAATTACATTTATGGGTCGATGAATCTCATTTGATGATAACTTTTTAAAAAGTGTTACTATATGAACATGTGTTCAACCCCCGATTTCATCTCAAACTATTTCTACGTGAGGTCGTGAGCCAACACCTCTTAAAAATCCAAACTAATTAGCTATGCCCTGGAAAAGATGATTGTATGGGTAAAATATGCATGATTCTCGTTAAAAATCAGTATAAAAATAAACAAATTATAAGACTTAAAAGCATTACAAAAATCGACGGGTAAACAACTCCGAGGAATAAAGCCTCAAGGCTAGTTGTTTTGTTTATTCAAAATAAAATTTGGGTATCACTAAATCGAAAAGAACCGACCTTCACCCATATGTATAATTCCGCTTATACCCCTTTGAATAGATAAATCTCTAATAAGTTAATCCGTATAAGATGGGCATGTATGGAAAAAATCGACCTAGAGTGATGATCAATCGTTATGATGTGCATCCGTATGCACCATGCATGGTGCATACGGATGCCAAAATGACGTCGTTTTATTAAAAAACGCGCGTCTCCCCTTTAAAAAAAATTCAGGTTCGATTCCCAGCAACAACATTATATTGTTCTTTCTTTCTGGAATTTTAGTTCATAGATTATGGAATTATAGTTAATTGATTATGGAATTATAGTTCATCGATTATAGAATTGTAGTTCATCGATTCTGAAATTTTAGTGTATATATTATGGAATTTTAGTTCATTCATTCTGGAATTTTTAGTTCATAGATTAGATTATGGAATTATAATTCATCGATTATGGAATTTTAGTTCATATATTGTTGCTGGGAATCGAACTTGATTTTTTTTTTAAGGGGAGACGTGCGTTTTATTAAAACGACGTCGTTTTTGCATCCGTATGCACCATGCATGGTGCATACGGATGCACAACATAATTTGCCAGTGGATGGGCTATCAATTGTGGACCAGGCCCACAACACAATGATATTCCAAGTTTTATTTGCCCAATTGTGACTATATGGCCCAAAATATGCTTTCATTCCCACTATCAATTGGATAAATTTTACTATTGACCATGATCCATGTAGCAACGTAGATCATGAAGTAAAATGACATCGTATCATTTTATTTACACTTCAATTTTATTTGACTATATATATATATATATATATATATATATATATATATATATATATATTATTGTATGAGCTCTGCTTTTTAGTTTTATTTTTCACATGCACTAATTTCATTATAGTAATGATAAAGTATCATTTTAATTATACTTTATGTTCATTTGACAATATACGTAATTGTATAAGTTCTGTTTTTTGGTTTCATTTTTCATACACATAAGTTTCATTATAGTGACGTTGAAGTATCATTTTAATTACATTTCAGTATGATCTGACAATATATGTTATTATACATACCATGTTTTTAATTTCATTTTCCAGACACTAATTTCAATCCATTATAGTAATAATGTTGAAGTATCATTTTAATTATACTTCATTGACAATATACATTATTTTGCATGAGCTATGTTTTTTAGTTTTATTTTTCACAGACACTAATTTCATTATATCAACACTATTGTATCAATTGACACACGATTAACAAAATTACACTATAAAATTCAAGACTTTATTTCTTAAACTTTAATATATCATATATTATGCCTGAAAGGGATTAAGTGAGTGAAATATGATTCTTATACTTGAAAATTACGAGTTTGGTTCTTGCCAATATCTTCTTAGTCGGGAATCTTCCTATACTCATAGTATGGTAAAACTTGAAATTGCATCAGCGGGTAACTAACAGTGCATAACTATTTAGTTACCAATGTATGTACTATCAATTAAACATTTTCAAATACACTATTGTAGTTATAGAAACATATCGCAATTTTCCCCATTTTCCATTAATTTTTAACATTTGATTATTTTAAATAGTAAATAGATAGATAAGATTAGTCTGCGTGTTCTTACCAGTTATCATTTAGCATTTTATATATATGGGTGTTGGACTAATTAGGCAATAGAATGGTAGATGATATAAGAAGAATGAGAAGGGTAGGAAAGAGTCGAGATCAGAGTAGTCACAATCTATATATTTATAATTCAACTTTTATAAAGTTGGTTAACATTATTGAATGAAGCTTATATATTTAAGAATTCATAATTCATTGAAAATCAAACTATTATTATTTAATGTATAAAAAATAATTATTTGTGAATCGCAATTGAGTAATTACGATTATATTCCAGCTAATGTATCAATCACATGTTCTAGCATCAAAATCATAACTTTTTTGTGAACAAAAACAAGTACAAACAACGTAACGTTGCTGTCTGCAGATTCAATCTTTAGGCTTCGACAGTGACAAATAAATATAATTTTTGAGAAATAAAATGCTTTTTAAGATATTTTTGGGTGAAGGGGAAGAGAAAAAATTTGTAGTCACACATAACTTTAATTTTAAGTATGAGAATTGTATTTTATTCAAATAAGTCACCCTGCTGTTTAATTTTTCATTTAGTAGGTTAGAGAGAATACTTAAAAGATCGATCACAAATTTGATTTTTGTCAAAACTTTTTTAGTCGAGCTTGTCGCACAAAATATAATCTTCTTCGTGTAGTTTACTTCTGCAGTGTGGTTTACGTGTTATACTGTTATTACACATTATAAAATTTACCCAATATACGTTCTCAGATAATAACAATGGGTTTTCTTTAAAAAAAAAAAAAAAAAAAAAAAAAAAAAAAAAAAAAAGCTATAGGAACAAAAAAAATAGTCATACTGCCAAGCACCTTGTACTCAGATGACACATCTGTCGCTCTCCTTAAATGAAGGTCACATGATTGAACTCCGGTGATGGGGTATTGACTCTTTGAGCCGCAACAGATAGAGAAATTAAGTATAGAACGAATATTACTTTGTAACAGAGTTAATAGTACTAAAAAAAGAAAAAAAAAATAGGCATACTCTTGACCGATCAGAGATGATGAAGATCCCTTGTGCACAAAGTGTACAAACAAGGGATAGATGAAGACTTGAAGACTGATGAGACAACTTGCGATTTACTTCTCCTAGCAGTTCTTGCGTGTAGTGGCAATGAATGTTTAGAATTAATTAGAGCTTAGAATCTTAACTAACTAAAAAAAAAATGTTATGTGTCTCCTATTTTATATTCCCAATTTTTATTCTCACGTACAAAATCTTAATGTAAACACTTGTATTGTCACATCAAGAAATAAAATTGAGAGAGTAAGATTTGAGAGTAGAACTCGTGACACTAATATGATACACGTGGGACACATAAAAGGCAAGGACAAAAACCCGATCTTGAATTCCCCTCTTTTGTCGTGTCTTTCCCTAGTCCCTATATCCGACCGGTTGACACCAACCAGTCAAGATCCAACGTAACTCCCCGACAAATAAATTCGATTCACCAAACCTTAACCCTCTCATCTACTTCACTGCCCTCTCCTTCAACGTAACTCTTTCCTATGTAATCCACTCTGTCTAGATCTTCCATCTTCAATTCATCATCATCGTCATCGAGATTCCACCGGAGATCCGATCCGCCATGCATGCATCACCTCCTCCTCCGCTTGGTCTATAGTAATGGCGGAAACCCCTGGCGGCGCCGCCCACCTGCAAACCTTGCTGCAAACTGCAGTTCAATCTGTTCACTGGACTTACAGTCTTTTCTGGAATCTTTGTCCACACAATGGGTATATAAAAACTATTTTAACTACATTATATATATTATATTGTTGTTTAATTTGATCAAAAGTGTTTAATTTATGTGAATTTGTGGGCGTAGGATGTTGGTGTGGAGCGATGGGTATTATAACGGAGCGATAAAGACGAGGAAGACGGTGCAAGGGACGGAGGTTAGTGCGGAAGAGGCTTCCCTCCATAGAAGTCAGCAGATTAAGGAGCTGTACGAGTCCCTCTCCGCCACCGCCGAAGAATCAAACGGCGGCGGCGGCCAGCAGCCGGCACGACGCCCCTCCGCCGCCTTGTCGCCGGAGGACTTGACGGAGTCCGAGTGGTTCTACCTCATGTGCATCTCCTTCTCTTTTCCATCTGCCGTCGGGTACGTATATTAAGACTGCCTACAATTCAGCGAGAGATTAGTCACTTTGTTCGAGACAGTAAAAACCCTAAAAACACCTAAAAAGAATACCTTAAACTTCAATTACCACTCAACTAGGAGCATGATCAAATGAAAACATGCCCTATTTGGTAATATATAGTTAGCTTAACCGTCAATTTTGGTTTATTTGACCACTATTAGCTAATTGACTACTTGGTTAAACAATCAATATGGGTGTCTGATTAATTAGTTTTTTGTAACAGATTATTGCTCTAAAATAATGTTAAAATTCAAAAAGCTGTTCAAACCAGTTTTTTCTATAAGATTATGTAAACAGCTATCAACTATCAGCTAATTTACCAAACACTTTTCTACAATCAGCTAATGTTGTCATCAAACCCACTAACTCAATCAGTTAACAATTATTTACCAAACACTCCCATAGTCATTTAAAAAGTGAGGATCGAAATATTAGGGCATGATCTGAAAACAAATTCTCCTGTATAAATTATTACAAACTTGAAAATTTAGGATTTACTGCGGACAGGCTCAATAGATAAAATTATACTATTCTCTATGAAAAGGATAGAGTTTGGTTGAATGCTATTTTCTATTAGCTGGATAGCCAACCGTGTCTGGGAGCAATAACAATGAGGGACCAGTAGATATATATTATCTTTAGTTGAAACTATATATGAATTTAAGAATTGATTTATATATATATAGTTACATTCAATTCGCAACTAATTATTTATTCAATTCACTATATCCTTGAGTCTACTAATTCAGCCCACGTAACAAATATCATGTATATATTCACTAGATATTCAACTTCAGTAATAATATGGAAGACCTAGACATAAGATTTGAATGTTAATTTGATCACATATGTAGTTATCGGAGACATTAATATTGTAGGATTCAAAATGCTGTTTTAGGGGTTGGAGATCATTGATTAGGGAAACTGCGAAATCCAAAGTTTACTATATGAAGAAAGGGGGGGACTAGGGTTGGTTGTGACATAAGATGCAAATTTAATTAAAGTAAAAGCTGCATAGCCTACCACTACAAGGATTTAAAGAAAGTGTAAATTTGTCCGAAATGATGGTCCAGTAAATAAAGTGTGTCATTATATTAAAAAGTCACAAATTTAATTCTTGTCAATATTTTCTCATTTTAGCCCTTACGAATTCGAAGTTTACTTAATATGCACCTACTTAATATATATGCAGGTTACCAGGCAAGGCCTATGCAAAACGGCAGCATATATGGCTCACCGGTGCAAATGAGGTCGAAAGCAAAGTCTTTTCCCGAGCAATTCTCGCTAAGGTACCACACAATCTAATAAGCTGATAGTAAGCTATACCACCAAAAGGGATAATCGAGTAGGTAAAGCATAAATCTCGTACCATAAAGTCATTAATAATGAACAATATAATGAACCAAACCCCTTGTTCATAAACCTAAATAATGAACAATGAACCAAAACCCTTTTAATAATAATATGATTATTTGACTTACATATGTTTTTATTGTGATTAATTTTGATTATTTTGGTGTTTCTTTGGTACTTGAACCGTGGTAAATGCTACTCCGATACGCAATAGAGTGCTCGAATACAGGTATATCATTTAATTCCTACGTATATGCATGCATGCAAACCTTAACTTTCATCCTTTTTACAGTACGTAGATTAATTATATTGTTTATGTACGATGTTTTCGTGCAGACTGTCGTTTGCATTCCTCTAATGGATGGCGTGGTTGAACTGGGAACAACGGAAAGGGTACATATCACTATAATTTTATATCTATAAGTATATACAAAGTATAACTAACATATTAAATTTGCTGGGAAACCCCGTCAGTCTGACGGTTGATTCTTTCAATTTGAGCCCGTTAATTAGGTTCTGTTAAAATGTAGCAAATGCTTCAATTTTATATCATTGCCAGGCTCATGTCATAGGTGTGCTTACAAACGGTCAAAAAAAAATTTAGTTGAGATGGAGTACATGTTTCAATTTTCAAAAACATATCTATCTATCCCATAGTGGTGGTAGATTTTTTGGGAAATTGAAGGTTTAAATTTGAGGGTTTTAATGTTAGGTTAAAGAAGACTATGAATTCATCCAACATATCAAGAACCATTTTATGGAGCCCCAACACCATCATAATCATCCAAAGCCTGCATTATCTGAGCACTCCTCATCGGAGCCGCCGTCTCAACAATTACATTCCCCGGCCATGGCTTCCGGCCACCACCACCACCACCACCGTCAAGTCCGAGCCGAAGAGGAAGACGAGGAGGAAGAGGAAGACGAGGAGGAGGAGGAGGAGGAGGAGGAAGACGAGGAAGAAGAAGAAGATGAAGAAGAAGAGTTGGAGTCGGATGCTGACGTCGGCCCTAAGAACCACCAAACCGGCGACCATGTTATGGCGGCGGCGGAGGAGGAGGAGGAGCAGAACATTAACGCTGTGGTGGCGGAAACGAACGTGGGGGCTAGCGAGCTGATGCAGTTTGACATGTCGGAGAGTATTCGGGTGGGAACGCCGCCCGACGATGCCTCCACCGACTTGGATTCAGATTTTCATCTTCTTCCCCAAATGCAAAACCCTACTTTCTTATCTCATCATCAAGGTATATATACCTTCTATTTCCTCTTATCTATTGTCCTTTCTTAGAGTTATATCAAGTACTACTGTTTGGTAAATAGCTATTAGTTGATAGCTTGTTAGTTGATTTGATTAGTGGATTTGACTAGTTGATTGTGGAAAAGTGTTTGCTCAATTAGCTGTTAATTAGCTGAAAGCTCATTACATGCAAAATAATTTTTTTAAAAGTTGATCGAAAATGAGTCATTTTTAAAATTTTAACATTTTGAAACAATAAGTTGTTACAAAAAGCTAATTAATCAAACACTCAACTGCTAATAGTGATCAATTAAGTCAAAATTGTCTGTCAGCTGCCATGTAGTGTAATAGCATCCCGGAACCCGGTGGGATGGCGGTAAGAGTTTAGATTCTTTAAACTGAAAATGGTTAAGGAAGTATAAAATAAAACAGATACTATCTAATAAAGAATTATGAGGACAAACGTCAGTACTTAATACAACCTTAAAATCTGTACGACTATACCTAGTAAAGAAGGTTCTAACACAATTAATTTTGATTATAATATATAGTATTGTTATTTTTGAAGGATATAGTATTGTTATTTTTCTTTAAATATTTATAATTTGGAGATGGAGAATCGGATAATGAAATATTAAATATGCATTAAAGACACTAATATTAAATGTATTTGCACAGGAGCCCCTATGTTGGAGGAATTTCCACGAGAGGACACGCATTACTCCGAAACAATATCGAGCATCCTCCGACATCAATGTGGCCAGTGGTCCGACTTCTCAACCACCGTTGCCGCCGCAGACTACGTGGTCCACTCCGCCAGCTCCGCCTTCTCACGGTGGACCACCGCCGCCAGCTCCACCTGTTCCAGCCACCGCTCCGCCCAGTGGGTCCTCAAATACACCCTTCTCACCGTCCCGTTTCTCCACGCAAAGAACTCTCACTGCGGCGGCGGCGCTGATACTATTCCGTCGTCTAAGCTCTGCAAGGCCGCACCCCAAGAAGAGCCCAACGTCAATCACGTCCTGGCGGAGCGCCGCCGCCGGGAGAAGCTCAACGAGCGGTTCATTATCCTCAGGTCGCTCGTGCCTTTCGTGACGAAAATGGACAAGGCCTCCATTCTCGGCGACACCATTGAGTACGTCAAGCAGTTGCGCCGGAGAATCCAGGAGCTGGAGGCGCCGACGGAGGTTGACCGGCAGTCGATTACCGGCGGGGTTACACGAAAGAATCCACCCCAGAAAAGTGGGGCCTCCAGAACTCAGATGGGTCCCAGGCTGAATAAGAGGGGGACGAGGACGGCAGAGAGAGGCGGCCGGCCGGAGAATAACACGGAGGAGGACGCGGTGGTTCAAGTGGAAGTTTCTATCATCGAGAGCGATGCACTGGTGGAGCTGCGATGCACTTACAGGCAGGGCTTAATCTTGGATGTCATGCAGATGCTTAAAGAGCTTGGACTTGAAATCACCACCGTCCAATCTTCTGTTAACGGTGGGATCTTTTGTGCTGAATTGAGAGCTAAGGTATGGTGTACCAAAAATATATTTTAATCCCTCACTTATTAAAGTCGTTATAAAACCCTAACATTCTAGGAATTACATTTAAACATATTATGACCAACATTCCAAAACCCTAAAATAATCAAAAGGCCATAAGTATTTTTTATTTTATTTTAAAAAAAATAAAACTTTTCACATCAAAAGTATAGAAAAATAGCATTTTTCGTTTATAATAAACAAAAAAAAAAAATTACTTCACAAATAATTAGAAGAAGAAGAAAAGTGACAAGAAGCCCCTGGATGACTACAAAAATATCAGAAGTTCAATTCTTGCTAACACTCTTTCAGTCGAACCTATTACACAAGAGCACACCTTCGGATAGTGACTACAGTTTCACTCATTATCCCAAAAAAAAAAAAAAAAAAAAAAAAAAAAAAGTATAATTGAATCATTTTCTCTTTATGTTATACATTTGGAGTGGGATTGGGTGCAAACCATTTTACTTAATTATTGTGTTTAATGTTTGTGTTTTCAGCTAAAAGAAAATATGAAAGGCAGGAAAGCAACAATCATGGAAGTGAAAAAGGCAATTCATAGTATAATTCCTCAGTTTTAGCTATGGAGAAATATTCATACATGCATCTGCTGCAAGGTAGCCACTAGTAGTCTAGTCGTGTAAACTCTTGTTGTCACTGTAAATTTATAATACTGCTGTTATTGTTACAATGGAATGGATTACACAAAAAATGATCCAGTTGATAATATCAGAGCAAAATCTATTCATTCAGACTGATTTCATGAATAAATTAGAAAAACAATTGGGGAAGAAAGGAGAAAAAAAAAAACAAAGAAAACAAAAAAGTTCTTACAGAAATTCAGAATATTCCCAGTCAGATAATGGATCCTCAACCCAGCATTTCCCCATCAGGGCCAGTAACCATCTTCTCCAAATCCTCCTGTGACAGGAGTGTTTTCTTGCCCAGAGCGCCGCTTTTATCATACGGCTGTGCCATTTTGCGTAGGAACTGCATTGGGCGTAGCAAAGGGGATTAGGAGCGGGGATCTTTGGTTCCCGAATACCCCCCATAATATCGAAGAAAATTTGGAGTCAGTGGGGAAGAGACGAAATCACATGGTTTGTTTATAGTAAATAAATACCTCCTTTGCTATGTGAATGGACATGTCTGTGCTCAAGTTCAGGTGTGCATCTCGTAAATGCGACAATATCCATCCTGGCAACTTAGATCGCTTGTCATGTCGGCTATACCTGAACACATCGATCATCCGTGTAAAGATCCATTGTGATTGACAAATATCCAAATAGTACGGCATACTAATTTTAGCAAAGTATTTGTTCATTTGTTCCTCGGTCTAGATTTTGGAAAGAATTATACGATGTCAAATAAAGGACACAAACCTCTTGTCAGCGAAAATCATCATCCCATAATCTGCCTTTGAACGAATAACTCGTCCTACACATTGTGCAGCTTGTCTCTGGAAAGTGAAGGCTAAATTAGAAACTATTGGGGAAAAATAGAGAACTGCAAAATTCAAATTTCAGCAGGATCGGTCAATACCAGAGCATCAAATGTCAGAAAATCACCCTCTTTGATCTGGAAAGTCTCCCTTAGGTACTCCAGTCTTGCAAGCAATATTCTGCAATATAGAACGGGTCAGATGCACGTGGCATACAATCAAGCAAAGTAGAATGTAACTATCGAAATCTATTTCAGTTTACCTGCTTAATGTGTACTGGAAAGGAACCCCAAACATGATAACAAGCCTTCCATAATGTCTATCAAAGTCTATACCTTCAGCTACTTTCCCCCTGCAATGGAAATAAATTGACATGGTTTTTCGGTAAGTAGTAAAAATAACGTATTTGTAGATTTAAGTACAAATCCAGTAGTGGTCAATGGTGAATTCGAGATTCAAGTATGCCAAGGATCTACCTTGCAACAGAGAAGAAAATAGCACCCCTCCCACAATCACAAGCTCTGCGATAGTTATCCAAAGCCAATGTAGTCTCTACGACATCTTGGGTTTCAATGAAGACTAGTTTATGCTGCATTATATCCTGTGGCATGAATTGGGAAAAAATAAGAGAAATGCCAAAAGAAAATAGCAACACGCCTGGCACCCTAAGCTACCACAAATGAGCAAGGACAGGGAGCCGGGCAAACAAGATAAAAAGGGGGAAATTAATAAAGATATGTACTCCGTATTAATAAAGAATTTAGACAAAGAAAATGAAAAGAGTTCCATCTGACAAGCAAAAAAAGAGACTAAATCGGGTTGCAGATTTTCACCTTTAGAAGTCCAGAGTTGTGCCAACTATTGACTATTCCATCCATATAAGAATAACTGACAAAGAAACAGACAATCCCATCTGGAACAATGGATGCCATTTCTAACAAAAGCTTCCCATAATTTTTCTCCACACCAGGATCACTTCTTAGATCATATTTTGTGCTCACAGGAAGCTGATCACTAGAAATAGAGAAGTAGAAAAGGGTAGAAGTTATTTAAACAAGCAGCACCAATGTAGTTAAGAAAATAAAATGAATAAGAAAAGGAAGGTTGACAATTGTATAAACAGAAGCTAAGTTGGCTGAAACAATACCTTCCCCGAGTGAGAACCATAGGACATATGCAATCCCTCGTCAATGACATTTTAAAACTCCGACTACATACTGGATTGAAGTTGAGAAGACGAGGGTAAAGATCAATTGGGCTGAGTGTCCCAGAGGTTATAACAACGGACTGGAAACGTTCAAATACAGGCTTTATGGCAATAGAAGCGTCATGACAGCTTAGCTGGGATGTCAAAAAAAATATTTTGTAAGAGCACCAATAATAATGAAATGGTAAAAAGAAGGCGGCCAGTTAGTTCAAGAATAGGAGAAGGAAACTAATAGCATTTAATAAAATAAGCTCACAGATTTTTCAGCAAAAGTTTAACAGAGTCTATAACCTTATGATAATTAAACTACCAATGAGAGATTGAAAACAAATAATTCAATCCAGGGCATACCGTATCCACTTAAGGCTAACTGGAGGCATTTATTAAGGCGAATATGCTTCTCAACTATGACCTTTTGTAGGAGTTAATGTGAAACAATCAGCACTGTATCATTTGATTTGAAATGAAACCATTCATTAGAAACAAACCTGAAGAACAGGATCAGGAATATCTGGCATTCTCTCATCAAAAGGTTCGATTATAATTGAGAATCCTCTTGTGTATGTCCCCACCAATGTTGCAAGGTCACATATGGTTTGGATATGTAAAAAGTCATCAGTATCAGTGATCTCCAGAGTCAACATGAGTGAATGAAGCCTGTCATAACAAAATCTCAACATTTTCTGATCAATTCCAACGTGTGCATTGATTGAAGCAACAAAGGAAACAGGCCCCTCTTTTTCAACATTCTCAGCCTGTAATCTCCCTTTAAGGTACTGAACTAGTCTCCGCAACACAGACAAGAAATGTTCTGCTCGCCTTATATTTCCTGGAACTGCTTCCTTTAAGATATCATCTGGCAATGAGGGATTTGCAAGCCATGCATCCGAAACTGCAGAAGGAGGTTTAAGTGTGCATTCCATGTTTACCATTAAAAGTTAGAATTGTACAATTCAACTAACAGTTAAAGAACTGAATTGAACTTACTGGGAAGGTTGCCCCTTTGTGCAAGACCATCAACTAGACGATTATACTCTGCACGCAACCGACCAGCATCCGTGGCCTTCAACCTTCCTACCAAGTCAATCAAAGTTCAAACAAATTGTCTCAAAGTTGTCGAGACTAACAGGAAAACACAAAGCAGACGAAAGCATAGAACTAGCGCTTATTGGAAGTAACCACTAGTAAAACTACCAGCCACCACCTAAAGAAGGCATCTTGAACAAAACATTTACCTATCAATCTCCTGTGACATCCTATTTAGATTCCTTGTTGCCCCTTCAAGTGTCTGCCTCCTTACACTCACACTAAGTGCCTCGATACATACATTATCAATGTTGTGAGCCTCATCAAACACCACAACACTCTCTCTTTGCATCTCCTTAGATATGATACCAGCAACTTTTGGATCAAGAAGGTATTGGTAGCTATAAACCACCACATCTGCACGCTGCACCATATGGCGTGCTAGAAAGTAAGGGCACCAACCTTTCTCTTTACCAAAAACTTTAAGATCCTGTAAGGATTGTGGTTAAACATGATTAATAAACCCCCATCCAACAGAAAATATTAAGCATAAGAAACTAAATATGCTGAATTTAATTTAGCAGCCACGAGCATTAAAAAACGAGACATTATCGGTAATCAAATGAAACCGGAAGGAGATAAAAATTTGAACCTGCAGAGTATAAACACCGGAAGGCAAGGAGGTATCAGCAGACGTCCTCTCGTAATTCTCAAAAAATGGACAAGTAGGAATGTTGGGGTTTTCCGCAGCTAAGGACCGGACCCAACTGGCGGTGAGCTTTCGACAAGCGGCGTCAACAGAATCCCGATTCTCGGCGGAAACCACGTCGGGATTAACGCACAAATTCTTCCTTGACGACAGCCCAATAGCGAGCATTTTGGCGCGATCTCCACAGTTTTTGAGCTGGTAGTTATACAGCAGCTTGAGTTCTGCTAAGGTTTTCTCCATCTCATGAACGGTTCGAGTGCAATAAAGGAGCTTAATCTTATCAGCCGGCTTCGACAGCTGGTAACTGGTGATCAAAGACAGCAAGGCTATGGTTTTTCCGGTCCCCGTCGGCATCTCCAGAAGGCAGTGGCCTTTAGCATCCAACGCACGCTTCAGCTCCAGCATATACTGGTACTGCTCGGGGTATATGTTGTCGTACGGAAAGTACACCACTACGTCTTCGATTTGGAACTTCATCTCTCCCCACCGTCTCTCTTTCTCTGTTGAATCTCCGATGGATCCCCGACCTGAAACCAGAGCGCAGTGACGGAGGACTTCAGAGCTCTGGTAGACTGAGCGAGCATTTATGCTGAGTTGCAATTAGGGGTGTAAATGAGTCGAGCCGAGCTCGAGTAAGACTGGGTGAGCTCGAGCTCGAAATTTAGAGCTCGAGCTCCTGAAATTTCGAGCAGTTTGAGCTCGGCTCGTTAGCTTGACTGTTCAAACTCAAACTCGAGCTCGGCTTGTTAGCTTGACTGTTCAAACTCAAACTCGAGCTCGACCCCAAGTTCAACTTGAAATGGCTCGAATTTGAGCTCGAGCTCGAGTAATGTTGCTCGAAATTTTATGCTCGAGTTCAAGCTCGTCCTATTTAACTTCATGTTTTCATTAATAATAAAAATTGTTGCACTTGTACCCATACATAAATAATTTTTTTTAAAAAAAAAAAAAAAAACTTAAAAATTCAAAAATCCAAACTTCAATGTTCTAAGCACTCAAAACAAGTTCACAACTTCGCAACAAACTACAAGTCTAGAAGTCAACAACATTGTTCAAACTTTAAAGTACTCAAAATAAGTTCACAACTTCACATCACATCAAAATACAAGTCAACAACACTACAACAGTGGTCCTTGATTCCTAGTACATAGATATTTCTTCCGTGATATGAAGTTCAAAACAAGAAATAATTGTTCAACTTGCAAAAAATATGCATAATATTAGATAACATAATCATACCTCAACAACCATAACATATTTAATCATCATCCTAGTATGGTTCCTACCCTATGTTAATTCACTGTGAATGCAATATGCAAAACAAAACAAATTAGCATATTGCCAAATGCCAATATTATGTTCAGATACTGTTGGATATCCTTAGCATCTTTTCTTGTTTTCTTTGCAATGCAATTTCATGTTTTTATTTGTCTTGGATTTTGCAGCATTCAACTCAGACACAAGTTCAACAAAAAATATCGGCTACTGTTTATGATTCATGATTGCAAATTTTATACCCAAAAGTATTAAAGTATAAATTTTATACCCAAAGTATGGGATTAATTTCGAGAGCAAAGTAAAAGGGATTTTATAAGGCCATTACCTAGCAAAAGGGAAAACCATAAACTGGAATTGGCACCAATGGCAGAGCCTGGATTACAGTTGAATAGGGAAGAGAATAACTTCAAGTTCTTCTAAATTTTGAATACAACAATCCTAAAACATAGATATTCTTAATTATTTTAACGTATTTTTTCATAATTGAACCAAACAAACAAAAAAAAACATAGTTGATATCAATTTAACATGAAACATTAACCTAAATTATAAATCAATTGCAAACCAGGTTAACCAGCAGTCCAGCACACGTTATAAATTTCACAAATTTATGAATTTCATTGCAGTAATGAGTAATGAGTAATCCAGATTCCAGGAGCTACCTTGATTCACAGGGGAGGCTAAGGCGGAGAACGGGCAGCAGCTTCGTCGTCTGCAGGGGCTGAGGCAGAGACCGGACAGCAGCTTCGTCGTCGGCAGGGGCTGAGGCGGAGACTAGACAGTAGCTTCGTCGTCGGCAAGGGCGGAGGCGGAGACCGGAGAGGAGACGCGGAGTCTTCCGGTGTCGTCGACAGCAGCTTTGTAGTCGGAACTCGGCAGTTGTCGGAGACTGGAGTTGGGGGAAGACGGGGAAGCGATAGAAGAGTAGAGAATAGGGATTAGCCGATTAGTAATTGGGGGCTGGGGCTTGAAATTTAATTATTATTATTATTATTATTATATATGTTTAAGTTCCTGTGCGCGGGTGAATGCTTCTCGTGCGATTATGCAAGTGATTAATGAGCGTGAGTTTTGTACTTAATGTGCGTGAGTCTTGTGCTTAAGGTGCGTGAGGTTTGTGTTTAATGTGCGTGAGTGTGTAGTGCTTAATGTGCGTGAGTTTTGTACTTAAGGTGCATGAGTGTTGTACCTAAGGTGCGTGAGTTGTGTGCTTAATGTGCATGAGTGTGTACTTAATGTGAGTTGTTCTTGAAACTTTAAAGTGCATGAGTTTTGTGCTTAATGTGCGTGAGTTTTGTGCTTAAGGTGCGTAAGTCTTGTGCTTTAGGTGCGTGAGTTTTGTACTTAATGTGCGTGAGTGTGTACTTAATGTGACTTGTTGTTAAATTTTAATGTGTGTGTATGTTTTTGTGCTTAAGTTGCGTGAGGGTGTGCTTAAGATGCGTGAGTTTTGTGCTTAAGGTGCGTAAATTTGTGTTCTGAATGTATTTTGTTTGTGTGTTTAATGTGCGTCTGTTGTGTACTTAAAGTGCGCAAGTGTAATGCTTAATGTGAGTCCGCCCGCACAATTGCACGGGAAGCACCACCCGCACCTGATCCCTCCTATATATGGCTCGTGAGCGGCTTGACGAGCGACGAGTTAGAATATTTGAGTTTGGCTCGAGCTCGATTATTAGATGAGCCACTCGAACTCGAGTTGAGCAGCTCGGCTCATTTACACTCCTAGAGTCCTAGTTACAATAGAGTTCTAGTCGTCGATTTTTCTTTTCTATGGGTTTGAGGCGAACCATATTTAGGATATTGAATCGAGTTCTCAAACGACGTTTCGTCCGATCTGAATCTTGCTTATATTTTAAAATAAAATGGATAATTGGACATTGGCCCCATCGGGTAAATTACGGTCCACACAACTGCGGTCCAAAACGTCGTTGTTGAATTTTATGAATTAGAATAATGTACATTATGAGTTAGAATAATATACATTATGTAACCTCTGATTTTTAGTAACCATATTTTTCAACCAATTTTTAGTAAAGTCCTAAACCAATTAAATTGGTTGAAACCGAAAAAATAACAAAAGAAAAATATGAATAGACAAAAATGTCCTTACTAAAAATAGAAAAAATCATGAGAACGACTAAAAGTGTCCAAAAAACGATAGTCTAGGATGTAAAATGGCAAAACGATAGTCTGAGACTAAATTTGAAATTGCCACCAAAAACAAGAGACCTCCGGTGGAATTAACTCGTTAGAATAATGTACTTTATGTGAATGTGTTATAATAATGTACATTATATGTCAGAATAATGAAACTTATGGGGTAAAATAATGTTTTTATGATTTAGAATAATGACATTATGTTTTACATTATGAGTTATAAAAATGTATGTTGCAGTGAATCGCATGAAAAAAAAATTATGTGAAACGATATCGTTTTTTTATCGTGGTCCACACAATAATTATATATTGTAAAAATTGTCAACCATTCAAGAGCAATAATATAAAATGGTTTGAATTAAGTATGAAAAATAAAAATTAAACCATAATAGATACACTGTAGTATAATTTATTTACGTTACATCACTTTATCAACATTTTATATATAAATTAGTCTTGCGTGAGACTATTTTACCATGAAATGTATAATATTTTTTTTGTTAATATATAAAAAAGTATTACAACTTAAAAATATTACACATTTCATGTGAGACATATCTCACACACAAGACTTACTCTTTATAATATGTTCAAGGGGATATATATATCTAGTAAGTCCACTCCTTGGGAAGAAATATCTCAGGCGAGTGACATTCATTAGCTTTCTTTCTATTGTTGTAGTCCTTATTTCCTTTCACATTTTTTACACTCTCTGCAAAGAAAAATAATAATTATAAGTATATTCCCCAATTATATTATACACTATAAAGATATAGAGATCGATATAAAGGAAAAAAAAAAAAAAAACCTCTGCATGGCTTAATTTGCATGCCCAGTTCATGCACATTGAGATTGAGAGCTTGAACAACGCGGTCAGGGAGGAGAACTGGAGGAGGAGGACGAACTGTCCATGATAGACACATATACATGACAATTGTTACGATATTGTATGACATTATATTATAAGTTTAATAAATATTGAAAGTTATTTCTGAAAAGGGTGACCAGATGGGTAGAAGATAATAATTTCTTACTAAAATATCACGAGTTCAGTTCTCTTGACTGGTGTGCCAGAGAAAGGATTCTTTTACAAGGTAGTATTTAGATCAATTTTCTACAACCGGAGTTTGAACCTATAATCTGAGGTTTAATTTCCTCAAAACCCAAAAGTAAATATTAAAAAGAATGTGTAGCATATATATATAATATTGTACCATGCTTAGTTGATGCATAATGGCCGCCATTGGTCCCGGTTTGACGAGGAAGGAAAACGCCGGTCCCGCTACATGACCTGCCGGAATCTAGGAAGATGGCCTGCATTCCTCGTCCTCCGGCCACCACCGCCGCCGTGCAGTTCGGTGGATGTCTTGTTCTCTGGGAACATCTTGAGTAACTCTGAAGAAAACACAACAAGTCCCATGATTGTTAAGCCATATATGTCTGATTAATTAACCTCTCCAACTTAATTAATATCTACCCACAATTCGATCTTAATTAGACCCGAAACACAAAACATTCATTACCGGACAGAGCATCGGACGATGTTGTCGGCTTTTTGGATACCCAAACTGAGCCTGCAACAAGAAATTAAACCAAATATATTAATTAAGAAAATGGTATATATGTAATTGATTACCAAGAAAGCTAGCCATTAACACACTGTAATGAAGTTCAAGATAGGAAAGAAGAAGACCTTTTGTTGATAATGGTGATGATGACAAGCTTCGTCGACAACATGCGAAGGAAGCCAGGAGATGCCTTCTTCAAAGCAGATAACATCCTCGTTTTCTGCCATTGTTTTGCTAGAGAGAGAGAGAGAGAGAGAGATGATTTGGTGTTTTGGGTGAGTTCCAACTCTGAACCTGAAATGGAAACTAATTATACTTAGGTGGAGAGAGGTTATATATGCTAAGGAATGTGTTATAAAATAGTGATAGCATCATGCAAGTTGACCGAACTTGATTTATGTTGTTGGTTTGTTGAATCTAATGAAGAATTTAGGATCTGCATTTGACTGGTTTTGTTTCCATTTACAAGTTTATCCTCCCCACTCTGCCTCCTTTACAAGTTTGTCCTCCTCCTGTGCAATGAAATTAATTCAATTGAGCCTGCACGAGCTTATCTCAATAGTTTAATAGGTAGTATTTGAAGAAAAAGATTAAGGTTCGAATTTCAGCGGCGTCAGTGTAGGAATTATGTTCAAAATGGATAGATCCATTGTGTACACCGGCATTTGGCCATGTCTACTGAGGCATTGAGTCACTGTGTTCCAAATGCTCTGTCGAGCTGGGGTGTGAGGCATTGAGTCACCGTGTTCCAAATGCTCTGTCGAGCTGGGGTGTGAGGCATTGAGTCACCGTGTTCCAAATGCTCTATCGAGCTGGGGTGTGAGGGGCCATTGAGGTTGGAGATTCAACTTTTTGGGAGAAGAAGATTAATTCAACCGAGACCTATTTCAAAATAGTTGTTTCATTACAAATTTATCCTCCAATAGGATGAGAGTAATCTACTCAAGTATCGCGTGCCCCATTATACTGTACGATAAGATTAATCCAACGAAAGTTCTACTACAAGTTTACCCTCTTATATAATAAGACTGATATGTAATTGTTTACTGACCTTCTTAATTTGAGCCAATCAAACATGTGCAAACGTATGTTAGTTTACCTCTTTGTGATTCTTTATCGACTAGGATCACAAAGTAAATTTTACCAAAGCACACTAGAGAGCGTCCACAGGTTTTCTTGTAAATAAAAAAATAAGAAATAATTGCTCTATTACAAGCTATATAATAAGATTAATCCAATTAAATCTCGGTTTAAATCCCATTCATATATATCTGTTCTATTACAAGTTTTTTTTTTATCTTATACGATGCCCCCATTCAGAGATAGCTCCAATCCCCTAGGGAGTTGATGCAAATTATATTTGATGTTAGGGGACAATTGAGTAATTCCAAAAAGATAAAGTGACATTAGGAACCATGTAAAAATGCATGGTGGGAGATTATGTGGATAGGTTAGGTTAGGTTGGGTTGGGTTTGGTAAACCCCACCTTCCATCATAGTTGTTGCAGTTACTAATCACATAATCTTTGCCCTTTTTCTCAGCAAATTTATTCTATTTTAATGGCTTCAATTCTAGTCAACTGCTAACAGAAAGAGATGAACAATAGTGGTGCCAAATATGAACCTGTTCCATGTCATTCTTCTTAACCACCATGACCTACCAAAACCTGGATTCATCTGTTCTTTGGTTGCCTGCAAAGAGTAAACAAAGCATGCTTTTTATGAAGATTGGGATCACATATTATGACCTCATATCGACTTCATAAGAAATTGTGGAGTGCTGCCTGCATGGACAGCTTAACTGGTCGCAATGGTAAAATTTGTTAGAAAAGACCAGTGATCAGTGTTGCAAAAATCACACCTAGGCGCTAGGCCTCCTGGGCGCCCGCCTAGGCGCTCTAGGCGGTCCCCAGGCGCCTAGAGGGCGCCTAGCGATTTTTTTAACATTGCCAATGATCGAGTCTCACCAGCAGCAGTGTGAGAGCAACCTCTCAAAATGAGGGAGGCTCCTTGTGCGCAGTAAACAAAAGTCTAGCCTCTGTTGATCAGGAATCAGTCTGTATGATACGAGAACGGAAATGTTGTTCCTAAGAAAGATGGTTAGGAACTTCAGCTACACACATCTTGCTCGTTAATTTAACGAGCTCTTGGGTCTCTGTATCCATTCTCACGTTGTCTTTCTTCATCCTCTCAGCAACAATGAGTGGCATTTTTCCGGCTTTCATGTAGGTTCGCAGAAGCAAGTTATATATCTCCGTGTTCACATGGCCAGCGCAACGAAGGGTAACAAGCAAATCCTCCGCCAATTCAACGTTTCCTTGCTCTTCGAGTATACTAAACATCTCCCGGACCATCTTTACATCAGGATCCCATTTCTTAACACTATCAACGGCTTTCTTGAATGAATCTAGAGCTTCATTCATCTTTTTATGCTTCATATAACCACTCGTAAGCACCTCCCAAGTTGTATAGCTGGTGGGTATGCCTTTTTGAGCCATCTTTTCTCTGAAATCCTCTGCCATGCCCAACTGATTTTTGTTAACATATGCTGCAAGAATTAAATTCGAAATTCGGGTGTCCTTAGTCACAGAAACAGACTCCCATTCAGTATATGTCTTCAGTGCTTCTTCAAATTCGTCAAGTTTCAGTAAGGAAGATATCATGCAGGAGTATTCCGAGTCATTTAACTTGTGGAAAATAGATTTTGTCTTTTTCCACACACGGTAAACCTCGCTTTTGTTTTTCAAGCTAGCATACAAACTAATGAGAGAGGGAAAAGCAACTCGAGTCCTTTTAAAAACCCTTTTCTCCATATCTCTTAAAGTCGATGCTGCTTTTTCATTCTGTGAGCTTCTAATATAGATACTCGTCAATGTGCTAAATGTTACCCAGTCTGGATCTATTTTCGCCTTCTTTAGCTCAAGGAAGATCTTTTCTGCGGTTTCAACATCATTCAACGATGCACATACAGCCAACCAAAGATTGTATGATACAAGATCTGGCGAAGTATTCTTCTTTAATTCTTGAATCATAGCCGGAATCTTCTCTAATTGCCCAGTTGATATGTATAGAGAGAGCATGTGGTTGTAAGGAAGTGGATGCTTCACAAAATCACATTCGGACATTTTTTCCATCAGAGCCTCGGCTTTAACACAGTCTTGCTCCTGGACATAGCAGTGGAGAAGGGCACTACACGTAGCATGGTCCTTCATTTTATCGGGAATATCCTCGAAAAATTTCTCAGCGCTATTCATTCCTCGAACTTTTGCAATCAAATCCAAATGCACAGCATAATCCCCCGATAAAAGGTGGATATCATCTTGTATCCTCATCCACTCACAAACCTGTGAAGAAATCTCGCGATATCTGTAAGTATATCTACTAACAACAAATTAAAAAATAAACACTAGAATAAATGAAATGATGGTTTTTGAAGAAGAATGAAACTCAATTATCCTTTGATTTCACATCATATCTTCTTTATACCATATATACATATTCACCATTAGCTAAAGCAAAGCATTTCCAGCTAATTAATCTTTAGAAGTTTCCAGCTAAAGATTAATTTTCAAAACAACAAACACATAAAACACATAAAGAATCAATAGATGGCTTTAAAGGCAAAAGCTTTTTTGTTTGAGACAAAACAACAAACACATAAAATGCAGTTTCATTCTTCATCTACTTCAAGATCACCAGCAAACCGAGTCCAAAAAAATCCTTTGCATTCAGCCGAAATAAAGCATTATATAACGTATTGAGCAACAGAAATGCATATATCGATGAATTAACAAAGAGAGTAGCGATCCAAATTGAAAGAAATTTTTTTTAAATATTAACTTTTTTTTGAATTTATGTTTGGGTTACTGAAGCAATACCTCGAGGGCGTGTTTGTATCGCCGGAGCTTCCGGAGCTCCCTTACTACGCGGTTGAGCTCGTATTTCCGGACGGCGTGGCCCTCCTCCTTCCACTTCCGTATAGTGATGACTGCGCTACGCTTAGCGTACACGAGACTTAGAAGCCTCCTCCCCAGAGTGTCCCTGCCGCCCTTACTCGTGGCCGTGTGACTTCCGCTGCCGCCTCCTGCAGCCGTGGGCTTCGTCGCTGCCTCCACCGCCGTTGCTTCCGCCGAGAAGTGGCGCACGGCGGCGACGGATGTCCGAGCCAAACGTAGAAGCATTTTCATCTTTTTCCACTGCCCTGTTTCTGAGAAGGGCAGCACATTTGGGCTTGGAATATGAACACTGAAATGTTCCTGGACTGTTACCCAGGATTCAAAATAATGATTCAAAGATCATGGGCCTCCGTTGAAGATCTTCAAAGTATCTATATCTTCAATGCCGCAAATTATGCCCCGGAAACGTGGTGAACACGGGTCCAAACGGCGCTGTTTTTACGTAAAAAAAAAAAAAAAAAAAAAAAAAAAAAAACACTCGCGGATGTAGTGTTAACGGCGCGCGTTTGGTCAGATTATGAATTTTCTGTTATGAGATTATGAATGTACTGTAAATTCATAATCTCATAACAGAAAATTCATAATCTCATAACAGAAAATTCATAATTTATGAATGTTGAAGAAGCTTGCGCTACAGAGGAGCAACCATGGTTTCGGACGGGAATGTGTAGGCATAGTTCCAAAGTGAATGTGCAGGCATGGATTCATAATTTATGAATGTTCGAAATCATTGCTCACCTCAAATTAAAGTGAAACCGCGAAATGTGAAAATGAAGAAGAAAAGTCACGCGATTAATTAAGAAAATTAAAAAAAAAAAAAATATATATATATATATAAGAAGAAGAAGATAACGGTGCACTAACACCGTTGGGACCTTGTTCACCAGGGTTCCATGACATAAGATTGTACTAAAAGATTATGTGTTTGATTATTGTTAATTTATTTTTTAAAAAAATCTTAATATAGTTTACCGAGTATGTAAATAAATTATTAAACAAGAGTCAATCTATGTAATTTTAAATTCATAAGTTTAATGTATAAGCAAAGGCGAAAAAAGTAAACTCCTACATGCAAAATAAGAAAAAAAAAAAAAAAGAAACAAATATAGTAGCACTTACGTTTCATTTGCTAATTTGTAGCAATGCACTCATGATTTGTAAAAGTACATTCAAATTAAATGGATTGTAATATCACCGCATTCAAAATTTATAATATTTACTAAATTGTCGCTCTTTTTTTTTTTTTTTTTTTTTTTGAAAACTAAAGAAAAAGTTTGTATTAAATTAAGTGTGCAATACAACAGGGAATAGAAATAGACCAACTAGAAACGCCAGTATGAGAACGAGCATCCCTCGCAAGAGCGTGGGCTAACTTATTCACTGACCGAGTAATGTAACTAAAAGACACCACTTCAAAGTGTCGACGAAGATCACGACAGTCACGGATTACACATCCTGCGTATGAAAGATCTGGGAAAGCGCCATTAATAAACCCGCAAACAACTTGACAATCAGTAAAAACCTGAATTCTTGTGAGACCTTTCTCTCTTGACCAAGAAAGGGCTTCCTTCACAGCAAGCGCCTCAGTCAGATGGGGATCGTTTAGGCATCGAAGCGGACCACTCTTCGCTGCTATAAAAACATCGTTACCATCCATGACTAATATGCCATAAAAAGCTTGGTTCAAATCGGAGAATACTGCAGCATCAACAAATACCTTCACTGTATCTTGGACGGTAGGTACATTATGTAAATTGTCGCTCTTTATTTAAATGACAAACAGAAATTCGTATCTATTATCAAAAGTTGCACATTAAGTAAACCTTGTCTTGTAATCATACCCGATAAAATATCGTAAAGTGTTAAACCAACATAAATTACTCATAATTGACAACTCGAACGAATAAGAATAAACCGCACACGCTAATAATCAAACTTGTAACTTACCTCACGAGCTTGTTGGGGTAGCACTCAATGGTCACTGCATTTTCGCCTTTGTAGGTTATACATGAAACTTATGAGTTTAAAATCACATGGATCCACTCTTGTGTAATAGTTTGCATACTTCTACATACGTTATGTAAATTATATTAAGAAAAAAAATATTAACAATAATCAAACATGTAATCTTTTAGTACGAGAATATACTTCATATGTTCATATCTAAAATACTTTTTCAAAATAAACTCTTATTTTAAGCTACTAACTTATTTTATAAACATTACCAAACATAACTTATAATTTATTAGTAATTAATAACTTCAAAAAAGCTATACATTTATAAATAAACTTTGCTAAACAAGGGCCATGTTAAAAAATATTCTTTTTAGTACATGTTCAAAAATATTGAATTGAATGATATTTGCATAGGAAACTAAATACATAGATAAATATGAAATAATGATGTCACTGAAAATCCCCTAAAAATGATGGATACTCTAAAAACTGCCCATTACGTCATAATTGCATTGGAGAAAAGGAAACCTTAAAAAAAAAGGGAAAAGAAAAGAAAAATACGCACTACCAAGCTCGTTTCATCACTCTACACTCCTAGGATTGCAGCGAATCCATTTCCGTGTCTCCCCACGCCCACTCCGATCCAATGCCAGGCACTTCAACTTCCGGCGGCCGCACCAACGTCCGAGTGGTGGTCGTCGGAGACCGCGCAACCGGCAAGTCCAGCCTCATCGCCGCCGCCGCTTCTGAGTCATTCCCTGAAGATCTCCCGCCGGTGCTTCCTCCCACTCGCCTCCCCGCGGATCTCTATCCGGAGAACGTTCCCGTCACAATCATTGATACATCATCCAGGTTCGTTCAAAGTCGTTTCGTTCGGATACTGCTTCTGCTTAGTTTGCCTTTCTGATTATAATTAATTAATTATAATTATAATATTCAATGTCACGTGCGATCTAGTTTGGAGAGCAGAGGTAAGCTCGCCGAAGAATTGAAGCGGGCGGATTCAGTAGTGTTGACCTATGCCTGCGATCAACCTGCCACTCTGAATCGCTTAAGCACTTTCTGGCTTCACGAATTTCGTCGGCTGGAGGTTTTATTTATTTATTTATTTATCAATTTGATGCATCTTCTTTGTTCACGGAATAATACTATTGTTTATGCTTCACAAAAAAAACTATTTTTATGTTCGATGCATCTTTTACTTCAATAAAACTAACATTCAAATAACATTTTCCTGTTCTATTTTCACTCATTTCCTATGATTCAATCTGCTCAGTTTAGAGGCAAGTAATTGGAATTGAAGTTCTAGAGATGTTTGTTTGGTCCCTTTTAGGGGGTGTTTGGTTCACGCGATGTTAGATTTTAGGGAATGTTAGATTGCTGTGTTTGATTTAAAACTAAGATATGTAAATAAGACAACAATAATGAGATAAATTGATTAAAAAAATACAAAGCCCAACATTAGTAATAAGACAAGGGAATGTGAGATTACCTAAGAAATTGGAGGGTAATTCAATTCCCTTCCAATAGCTAAAAACAACTTAATGCGGAGGTTATCTGACATTCTCTAGGAAAGTTACATAACCTGAACCAAACACGAGAATCTTATATTACCAAGCAAATATAACCTTGGTTATCCTATATAACATGAACCAAACGTCCCCTTAATGACTCCGGATTAGAAATCAAATACCATTGGAATGAATTAATGAAACACTCCATTACTAACTTTCAGTTGGCTTTGAAGGAAATTCCCAGCCTTCTTTTAGTATTGGCAATGTGGTTTGTGTGTTTTTTTTTCCTAATATTTAATGCTAATTATTGAACAAAAATTCTCTAGATGTACTGATTTGACTGCAATTTTATTAACAATGGATAGATCAAGGCACCAGTCGTTGTTGTTGGATGCAAGCTAGATAAGCGAGATGAGGAGCATCATATGAATCTAGAGCAGGCGATGGCTCCTATCATGCAGCAGTTTCGGGAGATTGAGACTTGCATAGAATGCTCTGCAGCTAATTTGGTTCAGGTCTGTCACCAGGAAGGTTGTATTGCTTTGTGTTTCATCTTGCATGCTTGTTTAGTATTTGACTGTGAGTTATGTTTCCATTATTCTTCATAGGTACCTGAAGTATTCTATTATGCACAAAAGGCAGTACTTCATCCAACAGCTCCACTCTTTGATCATGAAATCCAGGCTCTTAAACCTCGTTGTGTGAGGGCTTTAAAAAGGATATTTAGCCTTTGTGATCATGATGAGGATGGTGCTCTCAATGATGAAGAGCTTAATGACTTTCAGGTCATTCTTTGCTCTAGTGTCGTTTAATTTGCTAAAGTATGGTATAATTTTTCTTATGAAGTGTTATAGTTCTCTGGCACTGTGCTCTCTCTTATTTTGAACCATCTTCGTGGACAGGTCAAATGTTTCAATGCAGCGCTTCAGCCAGCTGAAATAGTAGGAGTTAAACGGGTAGTACAGGAGAAGCTACCAGCAGGTGTCAATGACCTTGGGCTTACTTTGACTGGGTTTCTTTTCCTTCATGCTCTTTTTATAGAAAAAGGTCGACTTGAGACAACCTGGACTGTCTTAAGGAAATTTGGGTATAATGATGAAATTAAACTGAGGGATGATTATTTGTCTATTCCATTCAAAAAGGCTCTAGATCAGGTAAGTCTTTTACTCAACCAGTTAGTTTATTTCTTGTATGCTATCAAAAGACGTGTTTGCTTGGTCTAACTTAATTCTTTATATCTTTTTTTTTTCCACATCAAATTTGTGTGTTTAGTTGGGGGAAGCGGGTGCCCTTGTTTAATTGGGTTGAAGAGAGATAAATAGCCATAAATATGAATTAATTTTTTTGAAGGTTCCAAGAGTAAACTTGGAGAGATATGGTTATTATTCATTTAGCCATTATTTGCACATATTATCTTGACTGAGTTTACAAAAACATTCATTAATTAATTGCTTTGTAAGTTGAACTGCTAATTCATCTTGACCAGTGAGGGACATATGTGACCTTGACTCCTTGAAGTCAAATCATTTGGGTATGAAATGTGTTCATTTATGGACACCAGTGTTTTCTATACATCTGCAGCTCTCAATTTGATAATCTTCATCATATTTTTACAATTCAATTCTGTGGACAACTTTGCATTATTCATGCACAAACACATTTTGACGTTTATTGATGTATTTTTCACATTTGTTCAGTTCTTTCTGATTGTGTTCTTGCCTTCTTGCAGAGCATGGAATTGACTAGTGAAGCTGTTGAGTTCTTGAAGGGGATCTTTAGTACATTTGATGATGATAAAGTATGGATTCTGTCTTTTTCTTTGTTATATTTCCATTTTACTATTCAGTGGAAGGGGATTGCTTTTATTCCAGTGATATGATTTGTGGGTTTTAAATTTGTTTCATTTTATGTTAAACCTTTTTTTTTTTTTTTTTAAATCTCCTAAACATAATATGTTTGTCATCATAAATGTTTCCTTCAAATCCTAGTTATGACTTTTGCTATATTCCTAAATTTGCGTATCTCTATGCTTGACAGGATGGAGTTCTTCGAAATTCTGAGCTTGACGATCTATTTTCTACTGCACCAGAAAGGTAGGAATCCTTCACTTGTGGCATGATTACAATTTTGCTATTCACCTCTTTGATAATGGTGTACATGGATACCCCCTCAACTTTTATTTCCATTTCCTGGCAAAAGTGCTACAAAGCTTGTAATGAAATAGCTTGATTAGTCATCTTTGTGAATAATATTACATGACTTCATAGCTATACCTTGTGAAGAAGATAGTGATTAAAATTGATAATCTGTGTGTGGGTATTGCAAATAAACACCAGTTCAGTCTTTCCCATCCTTTTCTTCTAACACCTTTCTGATATGGCTTTAATGTTTAATATTTCAGTCCCTGGGAAGAAACTCCCTACAAGGAGGCAGTTGAAAGAACTCCATTAGGGGGTTTATCACTTTCTGCATTCTTGTCTGAGGTTTGGATGACTGAAACCCATCTCTTCTTCCCTTTCGATGCTGTGCAAAGCCCTTTCCTCTCTGTGTGATACTGTAATAATATGCTAAGGCTTATCAACCATTTTATTTTATTTCATTCATGTTGGATCTGGGTCTCTTCTGTCTATTCATCATTAATTCTTTTTGTCAAGTTCAGTAACTTTGGTTTAGTTTTTTTTTTTTTTTTTTTTTTTTTTTAGCTTCACACTTTCACTGATGCAACATTTTTTTTTTTTTTTTTTTTTTTTTTTTTTTTTTTTTTTTTTTTTGGATATAGACCAGACCATTGAGATTTTTAATTGGCTTTCTTTTTCATCTTTGCTATTTACCAAGTGTTTTGAAGAACTGACAAATTGGACAAGCATTAAAATCTTCCTGCTCTACATGTCAATATTTGCAACAATTAATTGTGTAGTAACTGTAAAATCTGTGCTAGTTTATATATGGTGTTTTATTTTTGGCTTTATCTTTATTTTATTTGAGCATTTTCCTGCTAATATTCAGGAATCTTATCTCGCTTACATTTATTGCAGTGGGCTCTTATGACATTACTGGAGCCATCACAAAGTTTGGCGAACTTAACATATATCGGGTATAACTGTGATTCAGCATCTGCACTCTGTGTTACTAGGCGCAGATCAGTAGACCGTAAAAAACAGCAGTCAGATAGAAATGTTTATCAATGCTTTGTGTTTGGACCTAAATATGCTGGAAAGTCTTCTTTACTGAAGTCATTTTTGGGAAGGTGCAGAAATGGACCTATAACTAAATAAATTCCTTTCTTTGGATGTTCTTGTCATTCTCTCTCAAACCTACTGATTATCCAGAAGCCATATCATTAATATCAAATTTATGTTTTAAATTTTGTTGATGTGATCAAGTACAGGCCCTTCACTGATGATTATGTACCTACGAGTGAAGAGCGGTATGTTGTCAACGCTGTTGACTGTCCTGGGGTAAGTTCTCCAAGTGTAACATAATTTGATTATGCACTGCATCTGTGAAACACCACATTATCTAGTTCATTGAAATTTAAATAACATTGCTATGATGAATGATTTACCCTTTTTGCAGGGTATTAAGAAAACGCTTGTCCTTCGGGAGATTCCAGAAGATGGAATCAAAAAATTATTATCTACTAAGGAGTCTTTGGCAAGTTGTGACATAGCAGTGTTTGTATATGACAGGTTGGTATAAAAAGTTATTGAGTTAATACCCAAAATCATCCTCGACTATAGTGATTTTTCTCAATTTCGTCCTAAACGACTTTGGTGACCTAATATCGTCCCAGACTTTTGTGTTTCGCTCAATTTAGTCCTCCATTTGTTATTCCGTCAAATTGGTGTTAAATAAAGGGACAATTCAGTAATGTCAATATTGATCTCTCTTTACTTTCAACTTGTGAAGTGCGAAAATCCTCTTTCTTGTACGAATTACACCCAGAATTACTCCCGGACCTGCAAATCAAATTTTATATTCGCAGTTTTAGGAGTAATTCTGGTGGTAATTCGTAAAAAAAAAAGGATTTCGCAGTTCACATGTCTATGAGTAAAGAGATGCCAATATTAAAATTACTGAATTGTCTATTTATTTAACACCAAATGGACAGAATAACAAATGAGGGACTAAATTGAGAAAAACACAAAAGTCTGGGACTAAATTGAGCGAAACACAAAAGTCTGGGACGATATTAGGTCACCAAAGTCGTTTAGGACGAAATTGAGAAAAACCACTATAGTCGAGGACGATTTTGGGTATTAACTCAAAAGTTATTTTTATCATAACTAATCATATGTGGGCAGATTCACGTCAGTTTGCACTTGGATGAAATTTGACGATATATCATTTTTTGTGAAAGCAGTTGAAAGTTTCAATCTACTATGACCCTGTTTGGTAAATGGCTGTTAGCTGATAGCTGTTTGGGTTAGAGGGTATAACTAGTTGATAAAATTAGCTGATTTTAGAAAGTGTTTGGTAAATTAGCTGTTAACTGATAGCTGTTAGCTGTTTGGGTTAGAGGGTATAACTAGTTGATAAAATTAGCTGATTTTAGAAAGTGTTTGGTAAATTAGCTGTTAACTGATAGCTGTTTGGTATAATTTTTTTTATCAAAAAGCTAATTGAAAAAATTGTTTTGAGTATCTTTTTTAATTTTAAGATTCTGGAGTTAAAAAAAAAGCTGATTAACCAAACACTTATATTGATATTTTAACCAAGTCAAATAGCTAATAGTGATCAAATAAGCCAAAATTGGCTGATGAGCTAACTATTTTGCCAAACAGGGCAATGTCTCATTTTCAGTAAATTAAAACATACTACTCGATGCTAGACCAAATATATGTACAAATGGTAAAACGCATCTAACTTTGTGATGTCTGATTTCCTACTGGATTGTGTAACCAAACTTATTGGATCATTTCATCATGTTCATGACTTCAACTCCATTGCAGCTACTTTTGGTTCTTTGAAGCTCGATTTTCCATCTTGCTTCTCCAGACCCCACATCTGCAACCAACACTATTTTAGTTGGGCCTTCCACTTTAATATACAGCTTTAGCACTTTCTGCTAATCTTTCCTTGTTCTTAGCCTGATATGCCTAGCATTTTTCACATTATTCATTTCTCTTCAGCTCAGATGAATATTCTCTAAAAAGAACTTCAGAATTGCTAATGGACGTAGCAAGGCAAGGGGAAGTTACTGGTTTAAGTGTGCCTTGTCTGTTTATTGCTGCAAAGGATGATTTAGATACATATCCAATGGCAATAAAAGATTCTACAAAGGTATCATCTTTTGTTCTTGGTTCCACTTTAATTTATTCTGTATCATCCCTGTACCGCATTGACCGTTAATATTCTGTGTAAAGATGTCAAAAAGAATTGCTTCCTAATCAAGATGTGAGTTTTTCTTTCTTGAATTGCTACAGATATTCCAGTATTTTGGGATTGATTCACCTATTCACATTAGTGTGAAGGAGAGGGATCTGAACAGTGTGTTCAGTCGAATTGTGAATGCCGCCGAACACCCTCATTTGAGCGTCCCCGAAACTGAAGTTGGTCGCAACCAGAAGCGGTATCGCCAGCTTATCAATCGCTCTCTGATGGTCGCCTCAGGTATCTCGAATTAGTTTTCAACAGAATGCTCATTAGGATCGCTCGCTTTTCATTTTTTCATTCAAATCCCTGACTCTCAATTCAAATATCAGTTGCGGCTGCTATAGGTGTAGTTGGAATGGCCGCATATCGCTCTTACATTGCAAGAAAGAACACCTCCGGTTAGGTAACATCCTTTATCAAATGGTCAATAACAATGGTTGCTCTGCAATTGATAGTCTTCTACACCTTCTCTGTATATACCAATTTTGTCTTGGACAAGGTTAAACTTTGAATTTTGCTTGAAATTTGATTCATAGCATGTATTTCCACCTGTATTATTTTATTTTTTTGGGTAAATCTGATGGTATGGTGGGATTCAAGCACACAGAGTTACACTTTGAGCCCCATTTTTGTTGTAATAATCTCCACTTCCTGTAGAAAACACTCTATTTTCTACAGTAAAGTAATTAAATTGCTGTTACATGGTGGTATAAAATTGTACATTCCTATACGTTTTTGTATCTGTACTAATTTTGTTCATTTCTTCCCATTGCTTTGTATAAGAGAATTTTGTAACACAAATAATAAGCCAAATAAAAAGACAACAATTCGCTTAGTAACTACAAGGTTTCAAGTTCGATTCCACTCGTGAGCTGTCTATTGTCCTTGATTTGAGTTGGTCAGCTATAGGAAACTTAGACTGATTTACCTTCTTAAGATTCTTTGTTGGTTAGAGTTACAAAGTGAGTTTCATTAAGAGTGCATTTTTGGATAGCAGTTCTGAGTTTTCTTGTAAATTAAAAAGAAAAACGACGAGCCAATGACCTTGTGATTTAGTAGCACCAAGTTGCTCTCCTATATGGGAGATTGTGGGTTTGAGGCGGTATTGACTTTTTGTGCTTCAGTAAGTTGAGAAAATAGTTATGAACAGATACTGCATTGTAATAGAGTCAGTAGTAATTTGTTACAATGCAAGGAAGAGGAAGTTTCTTGGATATTTCAGTAGTCAGAAAATGACACAGGAAATGGACCATGGAAACTTTTACTCGGACAAAAGCGCTTTACACAAAATGCCGATGTGAAAGGGAAGGATTCTTGAGGATCAATGTCGTCAATAAAGACATGCAACCAATATATACGGAGTAACAAATTAAAAAGGCCATCCTGTTGGGAGAGGACTTTCTCAATTAGTGTTTGACCCAATTTGAGTCTAAAAGAAATGATGCATATTCAGGATGTAAATGAATTAGCGTTCAATTCATAAAAGTGTAGATGAAATAACCCGAGTCTCTTCTAACTTAACCAGTGGTGTGTGGAATTGGGGAAATTTGTCTACCTAGTAAAGTTAACCATAGGTTGCCAATGCAGGTAAAGAGCAACATTGTAAACTATTATGAGGCAAAAATAGGGAGAAAATAACATTTTTCTTTGAAATATTATAATGAAGTTTAACATGTTTACACACCTTTCAAGTAGCATGGGTTGACAATTTGATTTTGAGAAACCGGTCGTTATCACCTGAGAGTTACATTGTTCATGTATAATAACTTACAAATCACACATAAAAGATATGAAAACTCCATACAACGGGCTACGCCAAAATGATTTTACAAATCACACATAAAAGATATGAAAACTCCATACAATGGGCTACGCCAAAATGATTCGTGATCTTTAAATATAATTAGAATCATGATCATGATTCTTCCACTGGGTCAATCCTTTTTGTGGCATAATAATAATAATAATAATAATAATAATAATAATAATAATAATAATAATAAAATTATTATTATTATTATTATTATTATTATTATTATTATTATTATTATTATTATTAGAAACGGGCTCGGAACATATCAACCTGAAGAGGTGAGGAAGCTGGAGGCGACCTCGGCTGGAGGCGACCTTTGCTAGTCGACCTCAAACCACGACTGGAGGCGACCTCGGTTAGTCGACCTCAGACCATGACTGGAGGCGACCTCGGTTAGTCGACCTCAGACCTCGGCTGGAGGCAGCTTAGGCCCAAGGTGACCTCGTCCTGGCCGAGAGGACCGCATGCCTGGGTTCGATCAAAGGAGATCCAACCTAGGGATGTAAACAAGTCGAGCCGAGTTCAAGCGTGGGTAGGCTCGAGCTCGAGCTCGTTAATGGAAACTCGGCTCGAGCTTGAGCTCGGCAATTTTCGAGCTGCTCGAGTTCGAGCTTGATCTTGAACTTTTTAATTGTTATTTTTATATATTATAATATTATAATTATAATTATAATTATATTATGTTATATTATATATTATAAATATTATATATTATACGGCTCGCGAGCGGCTCGATGAGCCACGAGCCTGGAATATCTATGCTCGGCTCGAGCTCGATTATCAAACGAGCTGCTCAAGTTCGGCTCGAGCTCGATTTTGACCAAGCTCGAGCCTAGCTTTGATCGAGCCGCTCGCGAGTGGCTCGACTCATTTACCCTAATCTAACTGCCCGCCCTTTTCTCATGGGAGTGGTTGGAGGGGACTTTAATATAAAGCATCAATCGTTGTCTTGTTAGGACATCTCTTATCTACAATTAATCGATTCTATTACTACAACCCTTATAATTCTCCTACAAACTACTATCAATACAAGAATTGTCTTAGCAACATATATTCTTTGTCTTTTCCTTCTATTATTATCGGATTTAATAATTCGGTGTGACTAATTAAATCCATCAATTATTATGTATGGTAGAAATTAATTAAAGTGATTATTCCATTTATCGTGGAGACAATTAAGAGGCACTTGGTCGAGTACAAGCAGCGACTACATCATATCAGGCTTCTCCAATCCGTCGCATCATCTCAGGCATTCCATTCCCAGAAGCCGAAGCCAATGGCATTGTGAAAACTGGCGATTTCCCCTGTTGACAAATAAGTGTGGTGGAGCCACCAAGTCACGGCGGAGCCGCTTCATCCTCGACACGTAAACTCATCCCTACTCCCATGCTGACATACATGCATTTATCGTACGTACAGCCTTTACTTTCTTTCTTACTATATATGTTCGCGTGATATGACGACTGTCTTGCATGCCCTAGCTTCTCTCTCTTTTATAAGCAGCTAGCTAGCGCAGGTAGATAGACCGAGGTTAGGTTTTTGTCTTCGATCGATTCCCAGATACGAAATCCCCCTCGCGGTTTTAACTTCAACTATCTCATGAGAGTTTCAGTGAACAGTCCTGCCGCGTGTCGCACATTCAACAATCTTACATTCACGCATTTTGATTGGTCAAATAATATTAGCACTTTGCCCTTGATTGGACCAGTCCGATGCGAACGAGGATTAGTCTGAGTATGATACGAATTTAAAGCAATCGTTAAGCTGTGGAACGGTGCCCACCTTGCAAGATGAGCGTGGTTCCAAACGACGCCGTTTTCATGTGGTTGAGTAACGGTGCTGTTAGTGGCACGCACCGTTATCTTCCATAATTTCTATACTGTAGATTCATAATTTCTATACTATAGATTCATAAATTCTATGCTGTAGATTTATAAAATCTATACAGTAGATTCATAATTTCAATAATGCAGATTCATAATATCTGTACTGTAGATTCATAATTTCTGTACTGTAAATTCATAATTTCTAAACTGTATAGTTATCAAATTATGAACATATAGTTCCATGATTTGTGAATCCAGAGTTCAACAATTGGGAATATAACTCTATAATTGTGAACATATATTTATAAAATTATGAACATATAACTCTATCACATGTTCACAAACCTAATTCTGTAGATTCATAATTTCTATACTGTAGATTCATAATGTAAATACAATAGATTTATAATTTCTAAACTGTGCGATTGCGAAGAGAGAAACACCATTAACGGCAAAAACGACGCTATTGTAGACCGTGCCCACCTTGCAAGGTAGGCACGTTTCCATAGCATAATTGGCCGACTTAAAAATGCCTCTTATAGTTAGGGTTTGCTTAGGGCACCTCGTGATCCGAGAAAAATTATTACTTATTTCAAATTTCAAGGTGATGCTGATTTTCAGGTGATTAATTAGTATGGTGTAATGTAACTTTCCTGTGAACAATGATGAAAAAGGTAGGAAGTGAAGATCACCATTTACGACCAAACATTATGGCGGGTGTATAGGCTTTTTAAATGTCTTAAAAAGATAATCAAGTAGGTAAAACATAATTTTTAAAACAAAAATCATAATTATAATTTTTATTAATATTGTTTTAATTGAGTTCGTCACATATATTGGTCTTCCTAGTGTATCTTATTAGGTCATTACACAAACAAAAATTTCTTTAGTAGTGACTACGAAATTTTTTTCCATACAAAAGATAGACTTTTTAACATCTTACTTCCTCCTCAATCAAGTAACCGATTTTGTTGGCCGGTAAGAGACATGGCTCGCTAGTTAAGGTTTCGTCAAGTTTAATGATCATGTTCCAAGATTCCAAGCAATTAACTTCCCCGTAAAAACCATTCTTCATTCACCCTACCTACGAGGCTACGAGTAGGGAGGTTTTTATTTATTTATTTTTGTATACAGCATCTGGTGCCCACAGAATTTGGCTCCTACTTGGAGATCCAATTAGGACAAGTTATGTTTATAAAATTGGACTCATGCTGATAGGAATTATTCTCCGAATATCGGGCTCGTGCGTTAACCGGTTCTAAACGTATGTACCTGATTCAACTTGTACTGACCAACTTCGAGGCAGATGAATGATCTTCCCGACCATCTTTGTATACCGAGCTTGCACGAGGGGCACTCCTAAAGCGCTTGTTATTTTCTTCTCCCTCGATTTATACAGGTCGGGCTGTTCATGCATGTCGTGATGTCCTGACCAGCATGCAAGCAGTCAGGAATCTATGGCCACGCGGCTGAGAATAGTAGGGCACATTCGTCCCTGGATGCCACGCGGCAGGCATGCTGGTAGGTCGGAAGCTGTTCCCTTGGTCAGCTATATATACCGCATTTATTGCTATCGGGGGGGTCTTTTTGCTGTTTACCTAGACGACAGCTACGAAGTCTGGGAACCTTTGACCCACTGTCGCGTTGACTGGGCTTTCTTAGTTAGACTTACAAGCAGGCAAGGAAAAAGGCGGTCAACAGGATTGACACATCGCTGTATCTTAATTGTACTGTACGTTTACGCCAATAATAAGCCCGTATTTTACACTATCACATGCTAAGGGAGATTAGACCCAAATTTTTGCTAGGATGAATCGTGTTCGCAAAGTTTGACTTTTACTCTAAGAATATCTAACTCAAAACTCTTTAACTTGACACACCTTACAACAATTGATCATTCGACCTTATATTACATTAGCCGTCGACTTAATTACCAACTATCCTAAATTGATAGATTATAGAAGTTTTTGTAGTATATTCATGGTTGAATTCATTTTTTTTTTTTTTTTTTTTTTGGTGTACCAGGGTTCCCCCATCAAACACAATGACTAATTCTCTCGCTGAATTGTAGGTATTGCACATTTTTAGATGAGACAGCTAGCCTAGAGATTTAAGGTTGTTTCATATCCAAAACCAAGAATCAAATCATTGATCATTGATTAATAATGAATGAGTCTCTTTCACTCCATCACACCCCAAATTGTGATTCAATTCATTATATGATACTAGAAAAGACCAAAAAATTGACTCATAATTGTAGAAGGAAAGGAGGACAAGGTAGAATCTCATGATTCCAAAATGCACACACTAGATTTCCAAAATCCAAAATGCTTTTAGGGGAGGGACGGAGGGTGGGTCCCTTTCGTATCCCGTTGAATCTGCATTTTGTTTTTCATATGGTACGGTTCGGTGTCGGCCAAACGATCGGGATGAGAGTCAAGACCAAAATAAATTCTCAAAAGATGTGATAATTATATGAGTGAATCATAATTTTTGTACTAAAAAGTTATAAATTTGATTTTTATTAATACATCTTCAGTTAAATTTGTCACACAAGATCTTTCTAGTGCTTGATTGACCATGCATGTATATATTCTTAAATAACGCACACTAAATTGTGGGTTTCCCCATCACTCAAAAAGACCAAAATAAATATGTTAGAATTATGAACAATTAGTATAGGGTTCCAATTCGAATTATGAACAATTAGTATATTGTTGGTGTGCCTTTTTCATATTTCAATCATGTAGTCTTTGTTTCTTTTTGGTGACATTATGATAATTTAATGCATAACTTAGAACTTAGTGCATAAGTTCAAAACTTAAGGTGCATAAGTTCAATACTTAAGGTGCATCAGTTCGAAACTTAAGGTGCATACTTACGAAACTTAAGGTGCTTCAGCTCAAAACTTAAAGTGCATATGTTCGAAACTTAAGTGCATCAGTTCGATACTTAAGGTGCATCAGTTGGACATTTAAAGTGCATCAGTGGGAAACTTAAGGTGCATAAGTTCGAAACTTAAGATGCATCAGTTGAAAATGTATGGTGCATCAAGTCGAAATTTATGGTGTATCAGTTTGAAACTTAAAGTGAATCAGTTCGAAATTGGACAAACATTACATTACATTTTAGAAAGGGAGAAGCTAAGTCCATGCTTGTCTTGTTTATATATGCATGGAATTGTTGGTCATACTCAAAGAGTTATATATCACCATACATGCAAAAGTTAGTAGTTTGAAATCATTCAATTCACAATCATATTTGGAGTAAGTTTGGATAGGATTGCTGACTGGGTAGTGGAATGCACCAACCAATTTCATTTCGTCGTATGTAAAACCCATCATTAATGTTTCATGCTTGGTCCCTAGCTAGCTAGCTTCTTCCTTGTGCATATGTGCTTAATTTGTAGTGCAAATCCAATCACGATTAATAAATTTTTTATCGTCTTAAAAAGGCGAAAATAATACTTTGAGAAAATTATAATTTATGCCCTTCATAAATATGTCAATTATTAATGTCACACCTGAATAATTAGTGGTGTAAATGTTGCCTTCAATTTTCAAAACGTGACATAGTGACATAAATTACCCTCTCTTAATAGAAAGAAGGAGAAATATTATTGTCGGCGGAAGGAGAACATACGAAGAAAAAAAATAGAGGAAAAAATGTGGTCTTCGAATAAAGAAAACGATGAATAATCACATTTACACAACTAATAATTCAGAAAAGGAGCAATATATGTCACGATTTAAAAATTAAAGGGCATAAATTATAATTTTCTATGATACTTTTATCTGATCTCATGACAACTCATCAAAATCTTCTTTATAAGCACTTTATGTATGTGGTGCAAACTATCATGACAATGAAAATAGTAAGTAACAAGGCACCTTATACACCTTATACTTGTCTAGAAAACTTATGGCAAAGCCTTATTAGCTTTGAACTAATTATTCAACAAGTGGGTGCACACCACACACTCCCTCCACCAACTTACCAAAGAATTTGGATCAACAAACTATATATGTTGTATAAAAACTCTCAAGTTTTAGTGTTTTCACGTTTCCAAAAATATTTCTAACTCCCTACAAATTTAGGGAGCTCCATAAAACATTTTAAAGTCGCATTTCTAATTTTAAAAATATTTTTTTCAAGTATAAATTAGTAAACAATTACTTCATTTGTCTCATTTTACTCGTCTTAGCTTGTTATATGAAATTCATGTATACAAAGAAAATTATACATAGAAGTCACATCAACATAACCTGCAATAGCATGTAATGTAATTAATGACATAAAACGTTATAATTACCTTTCTTTAAGAGTTTGAGGACTAATAATATAAAACATTTTATACTTGGAAGGTATAATTGAATTTTTTTTATATAGTTCAGAATCTTATTTCACTCTTCTCCCATTTTTTATATTTATAATTTTCCCACATGCATGTTTCTATCAAACTCCAAATCCAACGCAGAGCTGAGTATGAATGTAAAAAAGGGATGGGATAGATTAAGAGAAAAGTGGATTATTAGAATTGTGACGACATATATATGCAGAAGAAGCAGCAATGAGCTTCTTGCTAGTGGGGGTCCATATCATTCCATCCAGCTACTCTATACACATAGATATACATACACACACACATAGGCACAGAATAAAATGACAACATATATACTATTCCATGTAAAAAGTGAGAACTGATTTCAGCCGTCCATTATGATTTATCAATGGTGGAGGGCTTTAGTAAAAAGAAATGAATCAATTTTATAATTATTGAAAATTTTTAAGAACGGGAATCGTTTTATGATTATTGCAAACTTAAAAGTTTAGTAATGGTAAGATCTTAGCATTTGATTTCTCAATATTGAGGGTACGGTGTGGATGTGTCTACACTTTTTACAATGGAGATGTTCTCACTAGAACACCTCCCCATATAGGCGCATGATCAAATGAAGATAGAATCCTCATGTAAAAAGTGATGATTGATCTCAGCCATCCATCATGGTTCATCGATGGTTAAGAGTTTTATTTTAAATAAAAATGAGATCAATTTTCAACGAGCCTCCTATAACTGGTAGGATCGGTCATCTCTTTTCCATTAGCTAAAGCCAATCGATGGTTTTCCTCTAGTGGGACAGCAGCAGGTTTTGCACCCAAGAGACCAGTCTCTTCAAGGATATCAAAAGCATATTTTCGTTGGCTAAGGAAAATACCGGATTCGTTGCGAGCGACTTCGAGACCAAGAAAGTATTTCAATGTGCCCAAATCCTTCATATGAAAGCAATTACTCAAGTAGAGCTTGAAATGATGCACATCAGTATCGTCATTGCCAGAGATAACGAGATCATCTACATAGATAAGAATATATAGTTGCACACCATTGTGATTGAAAGTGAATAATGAGTGATCAGAAGATGACTGGTGAAACCCATAATTAGTGAGAGAGTCTGCCAACTTTGCAAACCAACACCGAGGAGCTTGACGAAGACCGTACAAAGACTTTCGGAGACGACAAACTTTGTTCGGGCATGAGGACACAAACCCAGGGGGGAGCTTCATGTAAATTGTCTCTGTTAAATCACCATGCAAGAAAGCATTACTCACATCCATTTGGTAAAGAGGCCATCCACGAGCAACAGCAACAGCGAGAAAGGCACGAACTGTAACCATTTTAATGGTGGGTGCAAATGTTTCATTGTAATCAACTCCTTCGATTTGTCGATCTCCTCGGACAACAAGTCGTGCTTTATAGCGCTGAACTGATCCATCTGCATTGTATTTAACCTTGTAAACCCACTTGCTGTCAATGGCTTTATGACCAGGAGGGAGATCCTCAAGTATCCAAGTGCCATTGTTTTCAAGTGCCTGAAGCTCTTGGCGCATGGCCTCTCGCCAATGAGGAGCTTGTACAGCCTCAGAGAATAATGTGGGCTCATGCTCAGCAGTAATTGCTGCAAGGTAATGCCGATGTGCCAAAGAAAATTTATCATAATTAACAAAGTGAGATATGGGATGTACCGTACCTGAAGACGTTTTGGAAGATGTGGAACATGGCAGGGGGGATATGCGACTAGCAGAGTGCGTGACATAATCATGGAGATATGTAGGAACCCGTTTTTCCCGTTTTCCACGACCAAGGTTCTCATCATCATCACTAGAAGCAGAGTTGGAAGTGGGTAAGTTCGCTGCATTCATATTAGTCACTTCATCTGTCAAGGACACTTCTGATTCAGCGATTGTCGCTGGAAGATTATTAGAAAAATCATCCCCAAGCCCATTTTCAGTAATTGTCTCTGGAAGGTCATTGGAAAGATCATCAACATATTCAATCATGGGGGACATACGATGCTTAGTAAGTGAAGAAGAAAAGAGAAATATGGTCTCAAGAAACTGGACATCCCGTGAAACAAATCGCTCCCCACTTTCCAAATCACGCAAATACCACCCTTTCTTGCCGTATGGATAACCAATAAACACACACTTACGACTACGACTTGCAAATTTATCTTTAATTCGAGCATCGTTCTTCGCATAACACAAGCACCCAAAAGTACGAAGAAGAGAATAATCAGGTGAGCGCCCAAAAAGAATGTCAAAAGGGGTTTTACCTTTGAGCAATTTAGTGGGTGTCCGATTAATAAGATAGCCTGCAGTGAGAATGCATTCTCCCCAGAACTCAATTGGCAAATTAGCTTGAAAACGCAACGCTCTTGCCACATTTAGAATATGTCGATCCTTTCTCTCCACTCTACCATTTTGTTGGGGTGTTCCTACGCACGAAGTCTGATGTATAATCCCAACACTATCAAAATAACATTTCAAACATGTGAATTCAGTCCCATTGTCTGTCCGAACAAATTTAATTTGTTTGCCAAACTGACGGTGAACCAAGGCAACAAAATTTTTTAGGATCCCGGGAACTTCACCCTTAGTCCGGATTAAATAAACCCACACAGAACGGGAAAAATCATCAACAATTGTCAAGAAATAATAAGCACCGCATAGAGCAGGAACACGATAAGCACCCCACAAATCACAATGAACTAACTCAAAAATTGAACTTGCTTTATTAGAACTTAAAGAAAAAGGTTCACGAGTTTGTTTGGCCCGGAAACAAACTTCACAGTGTCTATTATTCAAACTACTACCATCTTCAAAATTAGGAAGAAAATTCATAACTGTAGGTGATGGATGCCCCAACCTTTGATGCCACAACTCTGCTTGCGATAAACTGAAAACATTATTGATTTGCATGGATTCTGCCTTCTTCAAGAAGTAAAGTCCCCCCCCCTCCCCCCCCCCCCCCCCCCCGTTGTTCACCCGTTCCAATCAGCGTCTTCGAGGTGCGGTCCTGAATAACACAAAATTTGTCAGTGAATTGAGCATGATAGGGCGAATCAGCCAAGAGTTGAGATATAGAAATTAAATTGCAGTTTAATTTAGGCACAAATAAAACTTTCTGCAGCCTCAATTTTTCACCAAGCACCACAGTGCCTTGCTTTGCTGCATAAGTTTCTTCTCCATTCGGCAGCCCAACAGGACATGGTTCAATTGTCCTCACATTCGTCATATGATTGAGTGTCCCTGTCATATGGTTTGACGCTCCGGTGTCAATAATCCATGGTAAGTTACCTGAAAGACGTTGGTTGGTTTCAGGTTTATGGACACTAAGAGTTGCCAAGAGAGCACTCCATTGTTCCTTTGAAAGTCCTCCAATAGCAGTCTGTTCTGTATTTGTCATCGAGACAGCTTGAGAAGGGATTTCACCTACAGCAGCTTGGGCTACATTGACTCTTGGTGTTGCACTTTTTCCTCGTCCAATCTGTTGTTGAGTGCCCCGACTTCCACTTCGACCATTAGATCGTGGTTTAGCACCCCACCAATCAGGGTATCCAATGAGTTGAAAACATCCGCCTGTATCATGCCCGGTGCGGTGGCAGTGTCCACATGTCACTCCATCCTTTTTGGCCCCCCCTAGCGTAACATGATTTCCTTGTCCTGCTCGCATTACATAGCTTACGGGGTCTGAACGATTGTCATGTGTACTCACTATCGTCCTTGCTTGTTCATCTTGAACAACCATATGATAAGTTCGATTGAGATTAGGTAATGGGTCTTAACTCAGAATATTGGAACGAATGGTATTGTACCGTTCTCCATCAAGGCCCATCAAGAATTGATGAACTCGTTCTTCTTCCTTTCGTTTCTCCAATTGGATGCTCAGAGTGCATTTACACCCTCCACATGTACATACAGGCACCCGTTCAAGGTTGTTGAGTTCGTCCCAGAGCAATTTGAGACGTCCAAAGTAATTTGCAATTGACTCACCATTCTGCCTACAATTTGCTAAGGCTGAACGCAATTGTTGAATATGAGGCCCGTTAGCGATTGAGAATCGTTGTTTTATGTCGTCCCATAGATCCGCTGCTTTTTCTTTAAGTGTTATAGTAGACCGTAGAGTAGGCTCAATAGTATTCAAAATCCATGAGACAATCATGGAGTTTACTGTCCACCAATCTTCCAAATCTGGTGAGTTTTCTGCAGGTTGTTGAATGCTTCCATCTGCAAAGCCAAACTTCTTTTTGGCCCTAAGAGCTATGCGAATGGCCTTCACCCATTCATCATAGTTTTCTCCTTTCAATTGAACCTGGGTGATTAGACTACCCGGGTTGTCATTGGAGTTCAAAGCATAAGAAGAAGCTACGTAGGTGATGATAGCAGCCTTCTTCTCACTCTCTGTTTCTTTGTTTGGAGGCCCTGATGCCATAATAAATCAAGAGTTTTGAATGAAGGGAAAATTTCAGCCTTGTCTTTCATTGATAAAAATATAGCACATATATACAAAGAGGGTTGTCCTCTGCTCCAAGAAAGCTAATGACAGAAAAGGAAAAATACAAAGCCAAGATAAAATACCAAAAGATCAGGAAAGAAAAGGAAACGAATAGTTACAACAAAAAATAACATTGCTAATATTCTATATTCTAATAATAATTATTGAAAACTTTTAAGAACTGATTCATTTTATAATTATTGCAATTAAACTTGAAAGTTTAGTAATGATAAGATCCTAACATTTGAGGGTGTGGATGTGTTCACACTTTTTTACAAGGGAGGTGAGAACACTAACCCTACATATATATATATATATATATATATATATATATATATATATATATATATATATATATATATATATATATATATATATGTGTGTGTGTGTGTGTGTGTGTGTGTGTGTGTGTGTGTGTGTGTGTGTGTGTGTGTGTGTGTGTGTGTGTGTGTGTGGTTCAGTGCGAAAAGGGTGTCCCAGGTGAAAAATTGGGTGAGATCTGAGCCGTTGATCTAGTCTACCTACATCAATGGCTCAAAATAAAGGATTTTTTTTTATTTATAAAAAAGCGCGCTTTTTGGCAACATGGATGCAAATGCTCAAGTGTCTCAAATTGATGCATCTTAAGTTGGAAAATAATGCACCTTAAGCTTTAAACATACGCACCTGGCCTTAAGAGTTAAACTGATGCATACTAGAAAATGACGCACCTTAAGCTTTAAACATACGCACATTAAACTATAAACTTAAGCACCTTAACCTTTAAACTTGAGCACCTAAAGCTATAAACTTACGCACCTTAAGCTTCAAACTTATACACCTTAATTAAGATGAAAATAATACACCATAAGCTTTAAACATACACACCTTAAACTAGAAAGTGACGCACCATAAACTTTAGACATACGCACCTTAAGCTATAAACTTACTCACCTTAAGCTATAAACTTACGCACCTTATGCTATAAACTTACGCACCTTAAGCTATAAATTTAAGCACTTTAAGCTTTAAACTTAGGCACCTAAAGCTAGGGATGTCAACGGGCCGGGGTGGGGGCGGGGGACATACCCCCCATCCCCGCCCCCGACTTTTTTCTCATTCCTCGTCCCCGTCCCCATCCCCGCCGGGGAATGGAAAACTCCCCCCATCCCCATCCCCACGGGGATTATTCGGGGACGGGGAATCCCCACCCCATTAATAAGTTATAAAAAAAAATTAAAAATTAAAATTCATAAACATTTAAATAACGTATATATATTCATCCCCAATTTAAAATAATATTCAATATTTTACAATTAAACATGCTATTTAAATATGTATTTCATAAGCATGACAAATAATGACAAGAATGCTTCTAAAATTATATATATTGTATACAAAGTAATACATATGTGTGTGTACTCCCAATACATACATACATACATCGGGGACGGGGCGAGGCGGGGAGAGTACTCCCCATCTCCGTCCCCGTCCCTGGCGGGGAATTCAAAATTGCCCCCATCCCCATCCCCGACCCCCTATTTCTATCCCCATCCCCGTCCCCATAGGGGCGGGGAATCGGGTTCCCCGTCGGGTGCGGGTACAATTGACATCCCTACCTAAAGCTATAAACTTACGCACCTTAAGTTATAAACTTACGCACCTTTAGCTATAAACTTACGCTCCTTAAGTTTTAAACTTACGCACCAAAGGCTTTGAACTTACACAAAATTATAATAATACCACCGTATTTTTTAAAAAACTTTTCTTCATTGGCTAGATCAATGGCTGAAATTTCACCACATTTTTTACCTAGAGACTTCTTTCCCTATCGATCTATGTATGTATATATGTGTGTGTGTATATATATATATATATATATATATATATATATAAAGTCTTGTATATATAACATGATATGGAAGTAGTAATCTGCCAGATTTGGTAGATCTCAATCTTGTGTGGGGAGCAATGACTTGAAATCAAATACGTAATAAGGACAAGTGGGAAGCAAAGGGTTTTGGAAGACCACACAAGAAAATGCAATGACTTCCCTTTGACGGGGTGGCACCATCTGCCCGACCAATCCACCACCACTATTTATGAATTATTAGGATGTATAAAAACTTTTAGAGAAAAGTATTTTTACACTTTATAAAAAAAATTGAGATAAGACTCAAATAAGTCAATCAATTATATGTCAAAATGTAATTAGACGCTCAAACTAAAAAATTCGGCCTTCAATTAAACTATTGATTAAAGTTGTGCAATTAACATATGAAAAATACTATATGTGTTTCTATTTTCTACTTCTAATTTTTACTCCCACACAAAATCTTGATGTAAACACTTGTATTGAAACTCACATTAAAAATGTAGCTTATCAGTGCCATCACATCAGAGAGTAAAATATATGGAGTAAGATTTAAGAGTTCATGTAGTAGAACTCTTAACATATTTAACAAGTAACCAGTTAATTTTGATTGCATGGCGTCCTATGTGTCATTTCAATCAAAAATAAAAATAAACTAAAAATAAAAATAATAAAACTAATAAAAAAAATAAACAAAAAGTTATCGACTTCTTAGGATAAAGAACCGTCCAAATATGGATGGAGAAGCCATGACTGTTCCAATTAAATCAGACAGAGAAAGCAACCGGATTCTCCATCCATTCTGGACAAAGAGACCGGCGGCTTCTCTGAGAAGGCGGCGGATTTCTCCGTCCAGATCGGACGGAGTAACCCGCAAGCTTCTTCATCTATGTCGAACGTTGTCTAGTTCGACATGGACGAAGAAGCCATGACCGTTTTTTTTTTTTTTTTTTAATATAATTATTTTTGATTTATTTTTTAATAATTTTTAAAAATATTAATCTATGTGACATCATACGTAGAATCCATTGATTTTGTTTTTATATGGTTAGGATTTTTGAGCTCTTTTTTTTTTTTTTTTTTTTTTTTTTTTTTTTCCTTTTCTATTTTTATGTGGGGGGTTTCTTAGTAATTTGATTGTGCATTTTAAATGTTTTTAATTTTATTTTAAGATACTAGTATTTGCACCCGTGCGATGCACGGAATGAATTTGTTGTAATATATTAAAAATATATGGATCGATATATAATTATTTAAATTAGAACATCAAATATTATATAGTGCAATTAAAGATATTGTTTGGATCGTTTATATATTTTGATGTTATCATTGCTTGAATTTTTGTAAATAATTGCTCAAATTAATAGCTAGTGTCTAGATGTAAGCATACAGTGCTATAACTTTGAATATTTTATTTATCATTATTTAGTATTTTTATAAATTAGGCAAAATATGCTCGTTCTCTAACAACTCAGTTGGAAGATATATTTTTATCTAGATATATAGCAATTTTTTCATTTAAAGAAAAAACTTAATATCACCGATTATATTTACACATTATTGAAACCTCTTTTAACAAATTTATTGAGATATTGACAAATTTACCAAATTTCCACAAATTCGTCATTTTAACAATTTATCTTTAGTCAAAACACCAAAAATATTATTTAATAACACAGTAATTTGCTCTAAATTGCTAAAAACTAAAACAACACATACATTTTTGGTTAATCTTTCCCAACCCCCACTAATAATAAATAATAAATAATGAATAAATAAATAAAAACTAAAATAAGAAGACAAAGCTAAAGTTTCTTAAATAAGAACCTTTTAGCTTCTCAATACTTGCAACATTGATGGACAAACAATTATGTTTGTAACTCTTATATAGAGGAGCTCAAGAGCTCACCTTTTCAAACATTTTCAATGTGCGATCAAAATAATCTCATATCATTTACAAAGGGAGCCCGTGGCTCCTCTTTGTCTTATTCTTCTTCTTCTTCTTCTTCTTCTTCTTCTTCTTTTTTGTTAATTTTAATTTTATTTTGTATATAGTTTTGTTTGGATAATGATGATGATGATGATTATTATTATTATTATTATTATTATTGTTGTTGTTGTTGTTGTTGTTGTTGTTGTTGTAGTAATTTGATTATTTGGCAAATTCGACATAATTTTAAGAAATTCGCATGTTTAACATTTTATATTTAATCAAAAGACCAAAAATATTATTTAATAACTTAGCAATTTGCTCCAAACTGCTAAAAACTAAAACAATACATATACATTTTGGGTTAATTTTTTCCAAATCCCCTAATAAATTAAAAAAAAAAATAAAAAAACTAAAATAAGAAGCCACTAAGATAAGGTTTATTAAATAAGAGCCTTTTGACTCGTTGGGCTTCAATTGGTTGAGAAAGTTTATATGAACAGATATTATATGTAACAGGGCAATCGAATAGTTATGCTGTGGAACCGTGTCTACCTTGCAATGTGGACACAATTCTATGTTAATAATTACTGAACTATATGTTCATAATTATAAAGCTATATATTCATAATCTTTGAACTTCATATTCATAATTATTGAACTCTATATTCACAATTACAAAACTATATGTTCATAATTACTGAACTATATGTTCATAATTATAAAACTATATATTCATAATTTTGGAACTTCATATTCACAATTATTGAATCTCTATATTCATAATTACATAACAATATGTTCATAATTATGTTCACAACACTATGTTCATAATTATAGAACTATATATTCATAATTATGAACAATTTTGGAACCATGTCTATCATGCAAGGTGGACACGATTTCACGGCATAATTTGCCGGGTCAATAGTACTCAAAAATAAAATAGGAGCCTTTGGACTTCTCAATACTTGCCCACATTGATGGTCAAACAATTATGTTTGTAAGAGGAGCATTGCTCAAGAGCTCCTCTTTCCAAACATTTTCAATGTGGGATCAAAATGGTCCAACATCATTTACAAAGGGAGGTCGCTCCCTTTTGTCTTCTTCTTATTAATTTTAATTTTATTTTGTATATCGTTTTGTTTGGATTATTATTATTATTATTATTATTATTATTATTATTATTTCTTTTTTTTTTGTAATTTGATTATTGATAAATTCGCCAAAATTTTAATAAATTCGTCATTTTAACATTTTAACTTTAACCAAAACACCAAAATATATTATATAATAACTTTGTAATTTGCTCTAAACTACTAAAAACTAATACAACACATACATTTTGGGTTAATCGTCCACAACCCCCACTAATAATAAAAAAAAAAAATTAAAATAAGAAGACAAAGTTAAAGCTTCTTAAATAAGAACCTTTTGACTTCTCAATACTTGCCCACATTGATGTGCACGCAATTATGTTTATAAGAGGATCATTGCTCCTCTTATATAGAGGAGCTCTCTCTTTTCAAACATTTTCAATGTGGGATCAAAATGATCCCACATCATTTACATTGCTCTCTCTTTTTTTTTTTTTTTGTTAATTTTAATTTTATTTTGTATATAGTTTTGTTTGGATTATTATTATTATTATTATTATTATTATTATTATTATTATTATTATTATTATTATTATTATTATTATTATTATTATTATTATTATTACTATTGTTGTTGTTGTTGTTGTTGTGTTGTTGTTGTTGTTATTGTTGTTATTATTATTGTTGTTGTTGTTATTGTAATTTGATTATTTGTTAAACTCGTTAAAATTTTAAGAAAATATTCATTATTAAAAAAAAAAAAGAGATATAATTTAAAAAGTAAATTATTAATTAGATTACCTAATATAATTGTCTTACTAATTGATTCCATGTTACTATGTATAATTCGTATATTTGAAAACTTTTTAAATCTAAATACCTATTAATTGCCTTAATAATTAAGATAATTGTTAGTCAATCAATATTCAATAGTACTAAAAGTATTATTTTGAATTTTTATACATAAGATATAATATTATTAAACCGAAATGATTAAAAATAATGTGACCATATTACAAAAGATTTTATAATAGTAATTTTTATTGCCTAATAGAATTTGTCAATTATTAAACATTGTTTATGGTAATTATTGTATGATATTTAATACTAAAATTATTAGGTAGAATTTTTATAATTAAGGTATAATATTATTAAATCAAAATTATTAAAAGTAATGTATCCACAATATAAAATAAATTATACTTGTCTTAATAATCATTTTTTAATGCTACTGACTCTATTACATTGTATTAATATAAATTTATAATAATCATTTATTAATATAAATTTACACCGACGGTTAACTACAAAGTGACACATCATTCAACAACAATTATAAATTAAAAATAAGGAAACATTTATTCACAAATAAATCATAATTTGAAATTAAATATATTTATTAATTAAACCCAAGTTAACAGAACCTCTCCTTCGTCTTGTAAAAACCTCTCATCAAAACTCTGCATCTTTGATAAATTAAACCTTGGCCACTTTTGGATGTAAAAAAAGAAAAAAAAAAAAAAACTTGGCCACTTTTGGATAATTATTATGAAAACAAATATACATAATTGTGATTCCCACTGAAGCAATGCAGCCATGTTTGCAACCTTTGTATATTTATTTTTATTTTGTGTAATTGTTAATAATGCTTTAACCATTGATGTCCTTTAATAGATTTGAAATCAAAATAACAAAGATGATGTTGGAGCAAAAATACCAGGAAGAAGCTTAGAAAGTAAAGCGTAAATTAAAATTAAATAGTTTTACTACATAGACTCTAAATCTCTATTCCCTCATTTTTATGATAAGTTATATTCATCTTGTTCTTCCTAAGAAAAATGTCTAATGAGTAAAAATTGGAAGTAAAATTTAGGAGTTCAATTAAATATAGTATTTTAAATACACTTTGTTGATTTCTATAACCACATGAAGCTTTGTGGGAGTTGCAATACAGTGAAAGTTTTAATGGTTGCGTTAAAAAAAAAAAAAGAAGGTTACATTATGTTTAATTTTAGTTAAAATATATTTAATTAAATGTTATGATTCATTTACAAAAAAGGCTTCCTTAACTTTGTAATTGCTTTTTAATGAGGTGTCACTTTGTGGTTAATCACCAGTGCATAGATATTATACAGTGTCAGTGCATCAAATATTAATCTATTAAATAATCATACCTAATATGAATGGTAATATGTAATTAGAATTATTTAATACCATCTATAATATAGATGGTAATATCCAATTAAATTTGATTTTAACGTTAATACATAATTGATTTTATACGTTAATTCAAAAAATATATGTATATGATTAGCATACATAGGTGTACACAGTACACGATAAATTAAATAATCACATCTAATATGAACGGTAATACATAATTAAAATTATTTAATACCATATCTAATATAGATGGTAATATACAATTAAATTTGATTTTAAACATTAATACCTAATTGATTTTATACGTTAATTCATAAAAGGTATGTATATGATTAGCATACATAGGTGTACACAGTACACGGTAAATTAAATAATCATACCTAATATGCATGGTAATACCTAATTAAAATTATTTAATATCATACCTAATATAGATGGTAATATCTAATTAAATTTGATTTTAAACGTTAATACCTAATTGATTTTATACGTTAATTCAAAAAAGGTATGTATATGATTAGCATACATCGGTATACACGACAAATTAAATAATAATACCTACTATGCATGGTAATACCTAATTAAAATTATTTAATACCATACCTAATATAGATGGTAATATCTAATTAAATCTGATTTTAAATGTTAATATCTAATTAATTTTATATGTTAATTCAAAAAAGGTATGTATATATATGATTTGCATACATAGGTGTACACAGTAAATTAAATAATCATACCTAATATGCATGGCAATACCTAATTAAAATTATTTAATACCATACGTAATATAGATGGTAATTAAGGATTACCATCTATATATAATTAAAATTTAATATTTTACAGCAATAATATTCCATGTACTGCAATATTTAAGGATTACACGTTAATTCAAAAAAGGTAAAATTTAATAGCTAATTTATTAATATTCCATGTACTGTCATATACTTGTAGAATTTCTATTACCATAATTAATTATTCTTAATTAGTGTATATTTTGACCGTAATTTTAATTAGCCTACCATAATTAAAATTTATAATTTTACCACAATATTTCATGAACTGCAATATTCCATGAATTACACGTTAAAATTAATTATTAGTAATATTACTTTGACCAATATTTCATGTATTTTTCACATTAATTCAAGAAAGGTAAAATTTAATACCTAATTCATTAATTAGTTTATATTCTGTCATATTCTTCTATAATTTCAATTATCATATTAATTATTTCTTAGTCTAAATATTTTTATTCAATTGACTTATTTAAATTTATCCGGAACTACATACTTAAAATTAAATTTCTAACCCATTTAATTTAATTTAATTTTCAAATTTCGGAGTGAATTTGTAATTATAAATATTGTTTTTTTTTTTTTTTGGATCGTGAAGTATTACCATAATTAATTATATTGTTTTTGACATATGTCTTCACCTTAATTATTTGTTTGAATCCCACCTAGAAACGCGTACTATTTCCAAGATCAAAATATATAAATTTCTTCATTTATAATTTATTTACAACGTACCTACCTTCTTTAAATAATTGTCTTAATTATTTGTCTGACTCTCACCTAGAAAAATAAATTATCATCATTAGAGAATGTTAATTAGAGCATTTGATCCACTTTTAAATTTTGATAATTTAAACACGGCAACAAATTCGAAGTTGATTTTTGTATGTACTGAATTAGTCTCAGACTACTGTGAACATCGAATGTTATAAAAGTGGATTCCAAACATATAAAAGAAGTAAATTACGTTAGGAGTAAATTAAGAATAAATTAGACTAAGAATATATTAAGAATATTTTAAAAACTGAGAAATATCAAAAACGAATAACATAACTAAAGCATGATGTTAATAGATTAAAGTGTTGACATATTCTTCATTATTCATCTCTAAACAGACTCCTCATTAAGATATTATGCATGATTTTAGGGATAGTTTTTAAGATTTACGTGAATTCTTTCTTTGTTATTGGTTATAGGTGTTTTATGTCACATTCATCATTTTTTAAATTGTCATTTTCTCACATCTCAAGTATCATTTTTTTTTTTTTGGTTTTTGTTTTTGTTTTTTTCCATACTACCTAAACCACTACCCTATCATTAATTCCTTGTTCATGGAATTTGCAAGAAAGAGAAGTAGTTGTAAATAATAACAACAATAACAATAACAATAACAACAACAATAACAACAACAATAATAATGATGAAAATGCTTTACACCCCTATAAAAATCACATAATTTATAACCACTTTTAGGTGCGGCTATTTTTTGTATGGTTATATTTAAAAAAAAAATAAAATTAATTTCAATTCACTACAAAATGTCATATCATGGAATGAATGTGTGTGAGTGGTAAATATTGGGGAGTATAGCAAGGCTAATAGAAGGGAAAAAAAAAAAGGAAAACAAATGAGGAATTTTTTTTTTTTAATTAAATTACAATATCATGTTAGATGTAGTTATAAAACTTTTCATTTTAGGTTGTGTGTATATATACACACATAAATGTGCATATGCGCACATAAATATTGAAAAAAGAATTTGTTATTTTAATCAAGTCTATCACACAATTTTTTTCTATTGTAATTTATCTTTTCTACGTAATTTTTAAATTATTTATACAAAATACAAATATAAGATTTAGTGATTTACTTAATACGCACTCAAACAAAGAATTTGGAAGTGTTACGTGTGTTAGTTCATACTGGCCTGTCGCCAATAACTTATCCACATTGAGACAAGGACAGCTTAACCTTAATTAGTTGGAAAGCGGTCCATATATGTACGTAATATGTAATAAATTTACAACACATGAAAAACAAATCTCTTTATTACATACATACCATACATACAAGAAGTCTACGTGGATAGCACGTGTATATTTATACATATTTATCACAATATAAGTAATTATTATAATTATTTATGTATGTCTTGAATTAACTTACAATATATATCGTAATATAAGAGAAAAGCGATGTGAAGATAAACTAACTTAGATTGTTCATAATCGTGCGGTTCAAATAAAAAAAAAAATTAATAGATCATTTTTATTGGTAGTCGAATTTGAAATCTTATGGCACCCAAATCAGTGGCGGACCTAGAAAACTTGTTTAGTAGGGGCGAAACACATTAAAACAAAAGAGATAGTTTGATGAAAAATAAAACACTTAAAATATAAAAGAGATAGTTTGATGAAAAATAAAACACTTAAAATATAACCATAAATATTGTTGGATGTGGACGAAAAATAAAACACATCAAAACTTTTTTAACACATCTCATTATATATGTATAAATTTCACAATTAATTAATATGGAGTAAATCTACACACACTTAGGATTTGAACTATAGCCTCCTACAAAGATAACATGCACCTTGCCACATGATCTATGCAGCTTTTGTTAATTTTTATCTATTTTATTATACTTATACTAAAACTTGTACTATATATACACATATACATACAAGGGTTATATATGGGGTGGGGATGGGGAGGGGGGCAGCATGCTGGGTCCGCCCCTGAACCAAATTCAATTTCTATGTTATTTGTGAAGTATGACTTCATGCCAAAACCGTCCAAGGCTGGAGAGAAACTATTGATATGATTATATTTGATGGATCTCAGCGTTGCATTATGCATGACTGCTATAAGTGAAGCACGCTTAATTACATAGTTTTTTAGTTATTTGGTTATCATATCCTACTTAAAATCAACTGGTGATAAGAAGGTGGACATTAACCATTTAATTAACCACATCCCTACATGGTAAGCCACAACGCCACTTCCCGAATCGAGCAGGGGCTGAACTAGGCCAACCGGGCCGACGCCCAACAGTATTATACAGATGTAATAATGTCTAAAACGAGATTGTTTATGATTGATTCTTGAACTTCTTTTTAAAATGAGACCAACAAGAATATGGCAAAGAATTTAATTTAGGAAAAAAAAAACATTATCCATCAAATTAATGTGTACCATATATGCATCCATGAACTCCTAAGGAATATCCACCACTCTTTGGGAAAAACAAGTTGTACATGAACAGCTAATGAGCTATGAAGTCAACTTCCATAGTGCTGGGGTATCACTTACAACCTGTAATGCACTAACCTAGCTATAAAATTTTCAATTCAAGCTATATGTTCCATATATGGAATTTTGTTGTCCAATAATCTTTATTGAATGCATTATATCTCAAAGGTTTTGAATTCTATGATAATTTTTGTTGGGGTCTACACCAAGTTTCTACTGTCGGACACAGTAACAAATCCTCTCGCTGAATTGTAAAAACCTCTTTTGGATGGGACAGTTAACCTGGAGATTTAAGTCCGCTTCATACCTAAAGCCAATGATTGAACCCTAGACATTTGATTAATGATGGATTCTAGAAGTCGTGAGTAATGCATAGGGTCTTTAATTTTTATTACATTTATCCCGCGTCGAATATTTAAAGGGTATTACTTTTCCTAATTTTATTAAGAGTAAATTTTCATATTTTCAGTATTAGAATCCCACTCAATCAAACTCATCTAAAATGGGTAAAATAAAGAGAGAGAAATGAGGTTTGCACACCAAACATTATAATAATTGATATGGTTTGTAATTGAACATACCTATTGTTGTGTTAATGGATTAAGATTAATCAATAATGAGCTAGTAAGAGCTCATAATAGCTATGCATTCACACAATTAGAAATTCAAGTAATCCATTGGTGATGTCTATCTTAAAATCGACAATCATAATTTAACTTACGATTTTATTCACGTTTTAAGTTATCGGTCCCTAAATTAATCTCTAGAAGACATCCAAACGATGATCGGATTGGGTAACTTCATGTGAAAACCCTTTGAAACATGCATGTGCATTACTTACTCTTGAGACAATTGACATGTTGAAGTTCCAAAGAATTCACATGCACTAGTAATGTAATTGACTGCCCAGAAATGCAATTTGGTGGCTTCATCCCAAAAATCCTGGAGATTTCTTACTATTATATCCATATTCCTGCTGTCATTTTCCATGCTTGCTTTATAAGCTAAAAGCTTCATCATATGCTCATCACATGATTTATGTTGTAGACTAGATGGTACCATGTGCAAGTTGTACTATGAGCCAGCATTGTTGGTTTTATGACTAACGGGTAGTCAACGACCAGCAATTACAACTGTTAATCAGACAAAGTAACAGAACACAAAGAGACTTAAAAACGATAATTTGCGCATAATAAATTGCCTTAAGCTCTTGAAAATTCGGATAGGGGTACAAAAGAAAATGAATTCCTAAAAATAAGCTTACAAAATCGGGCTCTTAGGTTATAAAATACTTTCTAAAATATGAATATGAAAGCAAAATAAAATAGGCAGCGAGTTTCCAAGTTAGTCTTTAGGCAAGATCTCCCAAATCTCACGGTTTTGAGCTCCATTTATAGCCCCTCGAGCCCTCCAACGACCCTTCATAACTTGTCAACCTAATGGCTAGTGGTCCGAGCACTTCAATTATATTGTGGACCGACCAACTACTTCTAGGCCGATCACCCGGTCGCTAGTATCACCCCCAATATATATATATATATATATATATATATATATATATATATATATATATATATATATATATATATATTGTTGTCTTCATCGACGACTTGTGATTTCAACAAAAGTTTAGGTCTCCGTAAACAAGATATTAGGTTTGAATATTGTGTATGGAGCAATCGGAGCGGATAGAGCTCTCCTCATTGAAGTTCCCCCAATTGTTTGGTTTTGAATTAATCGGAACCCAATAATATAACATAACCACAAGGTTTCAAGTTCGAATCTCCATGAGAGTTACGTTGTCTGGTGATCTTCTCGGTTTGAGCCAATCAGCTATGAACAACTCATGTTGATTTATCTTCTTGTAATTCTTTGTCAGTTAGAATTACAATGCAAACTTTACTCAGAAGACTTTTTCGTAAATCAAAAAAACCCAATATAGCAACAACAACAACAATATACAAGGGGTTTCTCGCGAAATTAAAGTACTAAACAAATTAAAATTCGCATGTTCTATCGAAATTTACTTGTCATTTATGCTTAGTACTTAATTAAAAATCAAACCGACCACTCCCTAACGCATGTGATATTATTTAAAAGCTTGAAAAAAAAAATGACATGCCAGAAAGTGAATAACAATAACGACTAATTCGATATTGGCCCGGTCTGTTTGATAAAATAGTTAGCATATCAGTAAATTTTTGTTTATTTGATCATTATTAACTGCTTGACTTGGTTAAACAATTAATGAGTGTTTGATTAAATAACTTTTTGCTTCAATACATTAAAATTCAAAAAGTTGCTCAAAACAACATTTTCGATCAGCTTTTTAAGAAAGTCACTTTGTATGGAATCAGTTATCAGCTAACAACTAATTTACCAAACATCTTTTTACAATCAACTAATTATAATACTCTCAACTAGTAAAATCCACTAACCAAATCAGCTAATAGCTATTTACCAACACCCCAGTATATTTTTGCTATGGGATGTAGCATGACTTGTATTGCTATATACATAGACAGTCATCTTATATTATAGCAATGGTCATTAGGGACATATTCCTAGCTTCACAAGACTCCCAACCATATTCATAGCCAAACAAGATCTCTCTCAAAACACAGACCACTTAATTTTTATCTCTATTTCTGGTATAGGACAGCTATCCCTACCAGAACACATGCATTATGGCCCCCAAGTTCCTCTACATACTATTTAACCTAATTAACCTCAACGCCAATATTTATCACTTCATAGCTTCAATTAATCCCTAGTAGTTAAACATTAATTATTTCAATTCTCTAAACTATTAAAAGTTTCATATGTTACTAGAAGGTGGTAGGGCGGTGGTGGGCCATATTAAACTAAGGCGAGTGGATTTTTTTTTTAGGCTAGAAATTAGGTTTGCGGAGCGGGTTGCTGTCGCATTGTTGGGATGCGGGGGCAGCGCCCCGCTATACAGTACATGAGTAATTTTGTAAATGTATAAGTAGGGTTACATATAATATGATGCTTAATTTGTAACCCTAGATGCATTATCATCATAATTAATAAAAAGAACTGCTTTGCTCCCATAAACACATTACCCAACTACGTAAATCATGTGTTCTTCTTCTTTTTTTTGTTTGATTTCTTGATCTCGCTTTTCTCAACAAAAGTGCATACCGGCTAAATAGAAAAAAACACCACGAGTCAGTTCAAGATCGAGTTTCAACCGTACCCTTACTTCCGATCAGGACCAGTTTTTGGATTTTTGTGGCACCGTCTTTATAAATAAATGAGGCCCTACCAAAAGTATAAGCGCAGTCTTTAAAATCAATACCGTAAAATATATGATTTTTACTTCAAATAAGTATGAACGATGTAACACCAGCTGAATGCAAAAATCACAGTCCCTACTTCAATTCACTTCCAATTTAAATTAAAGCTAGGACAACTAAAAGTAACATACGTACCAATAGCCTCGAGAAACAGTTTCAATATGCTCAATTAATTAGGTCCTATTTATTAAGAGAGAGAAGTAATTTGGGATAAAACTGATGAATTTTAGGATTAATTGTAAAAAAAAAAAAAATTATTTCTCAAATAGCTAGGTAAAAAATAAATATTAGACCCTCTAAAAATTTAGGTACTGAGCTGTTGCCCATCTTGCACGGCCCAAAATCCGGCCATGCTTCCGATACACTTATTTCATCAAATCCGATCCCTAATCATACTTGATTTGTCAGTTTAGGTGCAATTCGATCACAAAATATCTCCAAGGAAATATCAACACAACAGATTGGGATATCAAAATCTGGCACCAAGAATTGCATGGACATGTGCAACTAACTGAGAGGTTTCATTATCACCCCTCCCATTTCATGATAATTGTATGTATATCCATCATGTGACTGTATGTTGTGACACAGAAAGCTCATAGCTTTTAGTCTTGCACCCAGTATTGGTTCAAACATGGCAATTTTTCTCAATTCAAGACTGAGCTAGACAGCTAACATAGAGCACCAACAAATAATAATAATAATAATAATAATAATAATAATAATAATAATAATAATAATAATAATAATAATAATAATAATAATAATAATAATAATAATAATAATTAATAATAATAATAATAATAATAATAATAATAATAATAATAATAATAATAATAATAATAATGTGTAGTTTCGCTAATAGTTTAAACATGTAGTTTAATTTCCTTAAACTGCAATATACATAAATGTTGTGTGCATGGAAATAATATGTTATTATGTTGTTTTGTATATATGGCCGTCGATATTTATTATAAGTGATGAGTTCGAAAGTATTGAGACATTGAAGGAACATGCAGGTACCTAGTACCATACATGTGGGAGCTACATAGGTTACTATATATGTTTTGTTAAATATTATATTGATTCGAATTCAGCACTTTAAAGCAATTGGTAAGTTTGCAAACTGTTAATGCAATTACAAGAGAATTTTACAGCAGTGCGAATACAATTATACAAAAATTTTATATTGAATCGAAAACTAAGTCTCATTTCATGTAACATTTATACGATCGAATATAATATTGACCGAATTTGCAATCTTATATTTTCTGAGTATAATCTAAACATCATATATAATTAATTAAATATCGTTGTAAAAGAAGATCAATAGATTGCATGCCAACTCTGTTTAACTTATGTCTCATTTAAACTTATCTCATGCGGTTGTGTAGTTAAATCTGAGCCATTGATCTTGCTTAAATCAATGTCCAGGATTACCAAATGGATCTCCGACTTATCTCATGCGGTTGTGGCGTTTACATCGCAGCCCGTATCTTCAAATGGATCTCCGACTTTTGGAGCGTCGATGTGCCGATTTAGCGATAGCCGAGGAGGATGGTGGTGGACTGGCTGCACCGGAGGCGAAGGTGATCCCGGACGCGACAATCCAGAATAACATTGTCGGGCGACTTCTGACCGATCGACCGATCCGCTTTGAACACATGCAACACGTCCTAGCAGCGGTGTGGCGCCCGGTGATGGGGATGTATGCGTTTCCTTTGGCGGACGATTTGTTTTTGTTCCAGTTTCCTCACCCGAAAGACATGCACCGGATACTCGACGATGGACCGTGGTCCTTCGAGAATCACCATCTGATCTGCGCACAGGTTCCTGAAGGGTCTCCGCCGGAAGATGTTCCGCTTAACGCGATTCCATTTTGGATCCAGTTTCATGGTTTGCCCTCAATGTATGCATCTCCGGATTTCATCGCCAAGATAGGGGAATACATCAGATCGTTTGTTACTGCTGACCCATACAATTTTGGGGGGACCTAGAGAAGTTTTTACAGGATCCGCGTGAAGGTTGATGTCTCATCGCCGATCAAGAGGAGAATGAAACTACTTCAATGGGATGGCACGACGCGATGTATAACATTTAAATATGAAAGGCTTAGTACTTTTTGTTATTGTTGCGGCTTACTAGGCCACTCAGACAAGTTTTGTAAGGTGGCGTATGAGCAAGGTCTTTTACCAGAGGATTTTCCGTTTGGCCCCTGGTTACGTGCTGGCCCCAGACGCCAGGTGCGCCCAATCGGCGCGAAATGGCTACTGTCCGTCACCCTGCCGGCAGTGTCCCTGGAATCGGGACTGACGAGTCGTTCTGGAGATCTGGCTCCGGCTGCGATCGTAGATATGGAGGAAGCGGAGGCAGTGCATGGTGATCTGAAGCGCAGAAGGGAAGATAACATGAGTATGGTGGAAGTCGTTAGAGATGACGTGCGGATGGCAGAAAAGATACAACAAGATGATGTGGCGGGTCTGGAGGACCAGACTCGCCGGATCCAATGAGTTTACTGAGCTGGAACTACCGGGGTCTGGGGGGCGACCGGTCAGTTCGAGAGCTAATGGGCATTGTGTCCAAGCAGAAGCCCCAATTTGTCTTTTTGATGGAGACAAAGGCTACGGAAACGAAAATGGAAGAGGTACGAATTAAATTAGGTTTTGAAGGCAAGTTATGTGTGGATCGTGTAGGGTACGGAGGAGGCCTGGCTTTCCTCTAGAGAGATAAAAATACGGCGTCTCTAAAGAGTTATTCCAATAATCATATCGATATGGACATAACTCTGCCGGGTCGGCCGGGGTGGAGAATGACGGGTTTTTACGGAGAATCAGACAGAAGTAGAAGGCATGTTACCTGGGATTTGCTGCGACAATTAAAGGTTGAATCTCAAGCTCCTTGGGTTGTTGTAGGTGACTTCAACGATATCACTAGTCTTGCGGAGAAAAGAGGATTGCACTCACATCCCTCGGCTCTCATTGAGGGGTTTAATGACGTGTTGGAGGATTGTGGGCTGGCTGACCTGGGTATGCTTGGGGGACGGTTCACATGGGTGAAAGGGAGAGGTACGGAATCGTGGGTGGAGGAGAGGTTGGACAGGGTGATGGCGACGGTGGATTGGCTTGAATTGCACGAAGACGCTGTGGTACGCAATATATATGCGCATACTTCTGACCACTGCGCAATTTTTCTAGATATTAATGCCGACCAGGTGCGACAAACAGCTCGACGTTTCAGGTTTGAATCGGCTTGGATGTTGGAAGCTGGATGCACGCGGGTAGTTGATGAAGCATGGCGTATGTCTAACGGATTGCCATTCCAGGATCGGCTTGCTATTTGCGGTGAAAGGTTGTGGAAGTGGGGTGGTGAACACCACCGGATGTTTGGGGCCCGAAATAGTCAACTCAGACGCACGTTGGACAAGTTGAAAGAGGATCGCTCGCCAAATGCTGTGCGAACTTTTATGGCAGCCGAGAAGGAACTGGATGCGGTCCTGCAAGCCGAGGAGATGTTCTGAAAACAGCGGTCTAAGCAGCTTTGGCTAAGGCACGGGGATGCTAACACTAGATATTTCCACAAAATGGCAACGGCACGGCGTAAACAGAATCATCTATCCCAACTCAAAAATCAAACTGGCGAGTGGGTGGAGGGTGCGGCGATGAAGCTGGAAATACTCAGGTACTATGAACATATTTTTTGTTCCGGCACTTGCGGTGCCAATTTTTTTGACCGGGTTCGGAGGAGAGTCACGGCTGAGATGATAAGTGTGTTGTCCAGTCCGTTCACCATAGATGACGTTAAGATGGCTTTGTTTGCCATGCAACCCGAAAAAGCACCTGGGCCAGATGGCTTATCCCCGGCTTTTTTCCAACATTTTTGGCCGGTGATTGGGCATGATTTATCTGTGTTCATCATAAAATGTGTTGAACATAGACATTTCCACCCGGGTTTGAACGACTCTAATATCGTTCTTATCCCAAAAAAGCCGGTCCCTGAAAAAGTAGCGGACTTACGGCCAATTGCATTGTGTGAAGTCGTTTATAAAATTCTGGCCAAAATGTTGGCTAATAGACTGAAAACATGTCTTGAGCACGTTGTATCCATGTCACAAAGTGCTTTCGTTCCCGAACGATTGCTTACTGACAATATTATTGTGGCCGGCGAAGTTGGACATTTCCTCCGTAGGAAAACGGGGGGGAATCAGGGGTGGGCGGCGCTGAAGCTGGACATGGCTAAGGCGTACGATAGGATGGAATGGCTGTTCTTGAAGGGTATGTTGGAAGCGTTGGGGTTTCCAAGGGATTGGGTGGAGATGTTGATGTTATGCGTTTCTTCGGTGAATTACTCTATATTAGTAAATGGCGAGGTGGCGAGACAGGTTCGTCCCACCCGGGGTATCCGGCAAGGGGACCCTTTGTTGCCCTATCTCTTTATAATCAGCTCTGAAGGTCTGTCCATTCTTCTGCAACAGGCTGAGGCTAGAGGTGACATTCATGGTGTACGGGTGGCTAGGGGTACGCCGACCATCACGCACCTGTTTTTTGCTGACGACAGCTTATTATTTTTCAGGGCTGAGGAACGTGAAGCTGCAAAAATTAAGGAGTGTCTGGAGGTGTATAGTCTGGCCTCGGGGCAATTAATTAACTATGATAAATCGACGGCAGTGTTTAGCAACAATACATCATCAATAGTCAGGGACCGGGTTGCGAGTCTGATTGGAGTTCCAGAAGCAGCTGATTTGGGTCGCTATCTGGGTCTTCCGTCGGCCTTGGGACGCAACAAGTCGGAAGTCTTCAAATATATCGAAGGCAATATTCGGGGAAGAATTGGGGCCTGGCAGAACAAACTGTTATCCCGAGCAGGTAAAGAAGTCCTTCTAAAGAGTATTGCGCAATCAATGCCTATTTTCACTATGTCGGTTTTCTTACTACCCCTGAGAATCTGTGACTCCCTAGAAAAAATGCTCAATCGCTTCTGGTGGGGTGGTGGGGGGGGGGGAGGCAGTCGAGGGATTCATTGGCTTTGTTGGGATCGTATGTGTATGTCAAAGGCAAAGGGTGGGCTTGGTTTTAAAAAATTACATGATTTTAATATCGCCCTTTTGGCTAAACAAGGGTGGCTTCTGTTGATCCACCCGAATTCTTTGGTTGGCCAAATTATGAAAGCCAAGTATTATCCCAGGACAGATTTCATGGAAGCGCAATTGGGAGGGAATCCGAGCTACATCTGGCGGAGTATCCTAGCCGGTCGAGAAGTGTTAAAGCTGGGGCTCGCTAGACGCATTGGGGATGGGAACGATACGACAATTTGGGGCTGGAATTGGATTGCTGCTACTTCCAATGTCCGGTTAGCCACCCCGTGTGCGGAGCATCTCCAGGCAGCGACGGTACGTGGGCTGATGGATGAACACGGTCGGTGGGACGAGGATCTCATCCGTGACATTTTTCTCCCTGAAGATGTGCAAAAAATTTTGGCCACTCCTGTGAATGTCCAGTACTATGATTGTTGGAGATGGGTAGGTGACATTCGAGGTTGTTATACAGTCAAGCAGGGCTACCATTTGCTCATACAGAATGCAGTGTGGAATAGGAGCGCAGGTTATTTTCAGGCATGGACAAAACTTTGGGCGTTACCAATACCCCCGAAGGTGAAGAATTTGTTATGGCGTTGCGCGCGAGAAATTTTGCCAGTACGTGAAAATCTACACTCCAGAAGGGTTTGGGTCGGCGGAGGCTGTCCGATTTGTGGAAATCATGCGGAGACAACTGAGCACTTGTTCTGTGATTGCAGGTTTGCACAAAGCCTTTGGGGACATGCGGATGTGCGCCAAGGACGTGAGTTGCCATGTTTCCTGGCGGATTGGTTCAGTTTGCCGGACGGCGATGATGTGGTCAAGCTAGCTGCCATTTTCTGGATCGTTTGGGTTGCCCGTAATGATGTTGTGTGGCGAAATAAATATCCTTCTACTGTGTGGGCATGTAATCATCTTGGCCGTTTGCAATTGGATTGGAAAGAGGCTTATTCGGGTAGACACCATTCGAATGGAACCGGTTCTACCCCTATCGAGTGGATCCCACCGCCGAGAGATGTACTTAAATGCAATGTCGATGCGTCTGTCTCTAGAAGTGGTGCCGGTTTTGGTGCTGTGTTACGTGATCATGCAGGAGCTTTTGTTGCGGCGAGGTGTGGACGTTTGGATGGCGAGGATGATCCATTCATGGCAGAGATTTTAGGAGTCAAGGAGGCCTTGTCTTGGATTAAGACGCAAGGCTACAGCAATATTAGCTTGGAATCGGATTGTTTAAATTTTGTACTGCTTTCAATTCTAGTTTTTCTGATTTTTCTTATGTTGGGTTAATTGTGAAGCAATGTAAGTCGATTGCTAGGGATATCGGGAATATTACTGTATCCCATATCAGGAGGTCAGCGAATCGTGTGGCTCATGAGCTTGCTCGGGCGACCGTTTCTACGGCTGTCTCAGGAGTGTGGACGGGTGTCCCACCTGATTGTATTGCGCATTTATTCTGATCAGTAATGAAAGTTTCTTTTTGCGTTCAAAAAAAAAAATTAAATATCGTTGTAAAAGAAGATCAATAGATTGCATGCCAACTCTGTTTAACTTATGTCTCATTTAAACTTATCTCATGCGGTTGTGTAGTTAAATCTGAGCCATTGATCTTGCTTAAATCAATGTCCAGGATTACCAAATTTTTAAAATAAATGCGGAGGCAATTTGGTAATTTTTACATCTAGGTCAAATTTAAGGTGCGTGGTTTTTGTGCTTAAGGTGCGTGATTTTTCTTCTTAAGGTGCGTGAGTTTTGTGCTTAAGGTGAGCGGTTTTGTGTGCTTAATGTGAGTAGTTGTGAAACTTAGTGTGTGGTTTTCCTTCTTAAGGTGCGTTGTTTTTGTGCTTAAGATGCGTGAATTTTGTGCTTAATGTGAGTAGTTGTTGAAACTTAAGTTGCGTGGTTTTCCTTCTTAAGGTGCGTTGTTTTCATTCTTAATGTGCGTGATTTGTATGCTTAAGGTGTGTCAGTTGTGTGAAACTTAAGGTGAGCCATTTTAAAACCTTAGGTGCGTGGTTTGTGTTCTTAAGGTGCATTGTTGTGTGCTTAAGGTACTTGGTTTGTGTTCTTAAGGTACTTTGTTTGGGTACTTAAGGTGCGTCATTTTAATACTTAAGGTGCGTCAACTGCACAACCGCACCGGAAGTTATACCCGCACCTGAACCCTTATATATATATATATATATATATAACAACGTTATCAAAAGAGTTAGAGCATCTCCAATAGTTGTGGTTTTTATGAGTTGAGTGAGAGCATCTCTAATAATTGTAGTTTTTTATGAATTGTTGCAGGTGTGACTAGGAAAGAAAAGATGGAATGGAAAGGAAGGGAAAAAACAAAACAAAACAAAATCCCCAAAATCAAAATTTGAAAAAACAAAATTTAAAAAAGTAAAGGTTTACACACCCAGTTGGACGGGCGCGAGCTAGGCAACTTTACCTTTTTTTTTTTTTTTTCTTTCTTGGTAGGATCCATGACAAAAACCAAGGTCCTTCAGTAAAGACCAAATTTACTCTCTCCTCCACATAAGTATTGTCTCAAAAATTACTATTGTGATTGCCTAAAGATTGAATGGAAGGGAAGGGAAAAAAAAAACAAAAAAACAAAAAAAAAAACAAAAAAACAAAAAAAAACAAAAAAACAAAAAAAAACAAAATCCCCAAAATCAAAATTTGAAAAAACAAAATTTAAAAAAGTAGAGGTTTACACGCCCGGTTGGACGGGCGCAAGCCAAATTTACTCTTTTTTTTTTTTTTTTTTTTTCTTTCTTGGTAGGATTCACAACAAAAACCAAGGTCCTTCAGTAAAGATCAAATTTACTCTCTCCTCCACATAAGTATAGCCTCAAAAACTACTATTGTGATTGCCTTTATCTAATCCTCGAGACTCGAGAAGCAGAGTGGGCCAACAATGGTATATGCACACAGAATCTTGGCTTGATTCGATGGGAACTTTAATCCACTGGCCATATAAGTGTATGGTGATTGGAAGTTGGGAAAGAGGCCCTTGTAAGCTGATAGTTACCGGGCATACGTACAAGGTTGTCGTACAACAGCCCACTTGCAGCAACCGATGAACATTAGAGTCATTAAAAAAATAAATTCGTAATCGCTATTCAAAGGTGTACTCTAAATCACTCCTGAATGAAACTCACATTGTAATCTTAACCAACAAAAGATTAAAGTAAACCAGAACTTAAGTTGTGGAGAGTCAAACTTGAAACATTATGATTATCAAACCAATTATCTAGCTAATTTGGTCGGGCTTGCTCCTAATTAAGAGCCATCCGTTATTGTTATTATAGAATGTCACAAACATTTTAAGGTATAGATCAATTTAATGTCTTATACATAGGTGTAATATTCATTTAATACAAATGTCTTATGCACCAAGTACAATACAGTTATTCCGAATAGACGGGTATTAGGTTTAAGAGTAAAAATCCCGTACAAACGATACGGATTGACATGAGTTTGAGCATGTAAAATTGCAAGACATAATTGAATCATCATCGTCGTATCTGTTGGAACTAACATATATAACCAATCGAAACATGGTTTTATAGTACAGCCTTAATGATTAAAGAAAAAAGGACCAAACATAGGACGACATTGGACCACCATGGCCATTCTCTGCAATGAATTGAAGATCGAAGACCAATTAACAGTACAAATTAATACTGACTATATATATTAGCTAGTTAGGTTTAACAGTGAATTGGATATTTTATACATAGAATATAATATTGGGAATAGTGGATAGGGTTCATAACCAATAACCATAATAACTGCCATTTAGAAAATAATTATTAAAAAAAAAAAAAAAAAACATAATAGCGCTAAATACGGGATCGAATTACCGTCGGATCCTCCGAAAGGAAGATTTTAGGAAATGGCGACACAATACCAGGTTTGAATCTCTTTGTTCCTGTTCTCACTTTCCTTGCACCGGCTGGCCGGGATTGTTATCGGAACAACCTCATCGGCGCCGGCGCCGGCGTTATGATCTTCTCCTTCTCTATCGCTGCCGTCGTCGTCGTCGGAAATCTCATGCTCTGATTCTTCCTCGGTTTCAAGAACCTCATTCTCTGTTTTTCTTAACGAAAGCCTGAGGCGGCCGTCGGATCTTTCGGCCTGGAAGAAGGAGCTGCAGAGGGTAACGGCGACGGCGGTGATGACTAACCGGCCGCCTTCACGGCGGGGCCTGACCTGGACCCCGTCGCCGCCGCTGATTGACGTCAGCGGCGGCGGGAACACCCCGGTCCGATTCGATTTCTTAGAAGAAGAAGAAGAAGAAGAACAAAACGCCTCCCGATACCTGTAGCACTTCTCGGTCGCCGCCGCCGCCGCAGCCGCCGGGGAATTCTCTTTTTCCGGTAACAGAGACGAGAATTCTTCAACGCTCTCGCTAATGTCGCTGCCGGTTTCGCTCCCCAAGCTCTCCGTACACATCTCCAAGCTCTTCGTGCTCAGAGTGGAAGCGGAGCGCTTCACCATCGGGTGAACGTACACCTCCTCCTCCGCCTCCTTCCCCGCCGTCTGATTCCTCTCCGGCGACCCCAGCGCCTGTATAAAGCTCCACCCACTACCCAAATCGCCATTGATTAATTCTTTGGTCTCTGCAGAAATTTCCTCCGGCGGTTTCGTCGACTCCATTTTGTGCACGAGAATGCGCGGCTCCAGGCACGACGGCAACCCCACACAGACACTCGATGTTTTGCTCATCTTTCAGTGTCAGACTGGGATCGGAAGAACAGAGCAACCTTAGATGTTATTCTAAGTTGAAATGTGACAACCTTAAAAGTTTAGCAGAAAAATATGTTAATTATTTAATTATTTATATTTATATATTTGTAAAGCTGATTAAATGAAGATTATGGTTTGAGGAGGTTGAAAGAGACAATAACATTGGGAAAAAAAGGATATGAAGAAATTGGGGTGGAAGACATGAAGGAGATGTGAATGGGGAAGTATTGTATTTATAGGGAAAGATTGTCCTTGAAAAAGTAGGGTAGGCTTCGACTACCTTTCACCTTCGGTGGAATTTGCTTCATACCACACAATGTTTTCCCCACTTGTTTCATTTGATATAAGAAAAACTGGTTTTACATCTGTTTTGTGATTTGCAAAGTATTATGTAAAAGTGAGATTTAATTTATTTCGTATATATCCTGGAATAATAAGTACAAATAGATAACATTAGAATTTATATGTACTGTTTTGATTGTTTAATTTAGTGTTCATTATTGGGTTATGAGACTTCATTAGAGTTTTGGAGATTCAGTTACACTATTTACTTGACTTACAACATAAGTGTGATATTATTTTCCAATAAATATGTATATATACTCACATTGGTTGGGAGAGTTTTCACAACTTGCACAACCTGGTGCATCATCTAAACTTCAGGTTCATAAATTTGCACCTGAAGGTGCATATATTAACCTTCTTCTCGCCTGTGAATGATCGGAGATGGTTTTAAGATGCAAAGACAACGGGCAACAATGGAGAAGATGACTTATGAAGACGTTTGCGTAGCTTTGAAACTCTATGTGGCAAATTTGCACCTTAAGGTGCATAAATTTTCACCATAAGGTGTACATTTAACTATAAGGTGTAAAACTTTAGAACTTTGGTTGCATCTATTTGCACCTTTAGGGGTATAAAGTTGGAAATTAATGTGCATAATAGTTTCCCTTTAGGAGCACACTTATAACCCGTAATGTGCATAACATTGAAACTTCATGTTGCACCTTAAGGTGCATATATTAACCTTTTTCCAGCATGTGAGTGATCAGAGATCGTTTGAAGATGCAAAGACAATAGGCTACAATGGAGAAGATGGCTTATGAAGACGATTACGTAGTTCTGCTATGGAGTTTTTTTGGGTACTTTTTTACCCCTCAGTGCACGAATTCAAACAAAATCAATCGCTACTTAAAATTTCTAATCAACGGTTGAGATGTTTCAATGACCATTGGATGGACTTGAGATTCAACCCTATTTTTAACCTAGGAGAATAACAGCATATGATCTCTAGTGTGTGTGTAGTTGATCAATCCTCAATGTTGGGATTTTCGCATTTTGTCCTTAAGTAGATATCGCAATAGTTCTTTTGCATCTTGGTCTCCAAATATCAAATAAGTAGCATGAAAATTTTACAATTTAGAGTTTTTTTTAGGCTAAGCACACTTCTAATAACAATTCATGTCGTTTTCTTCCCCTAATTATGTTGTAGATTACTCGTTTAAAAGACTAAAAGTACAACTTCTAATATCAATTTAAGACCAAAATTCGAGACATCAATAATAAGGGATTGAACTCACTATAACTAAATAATTGAGAGATGAAATGTCATTTTTCAATAATAATAATAATAATAATAATAATATAATATAATTAAAACCTTTGTGAAAGTTATTTATCTGTTTTGCCCCTTATCTTTGTTATTGGTTGGGTTATGAGAATAGCTAAATATGATTGGTTGGTTTGGGGCATTTCTTGAAATGAAATGTATTTTGTGTGATTCTGCTTTATAGGGCCATTCTCTTTTTTATCATCAAAAAGAGTGCCAAAAGATTATGCAAAAACAGAGGATGTTCATCATTTCTCTATGCAACTCATACTTTTCGTTAAAATTACTTACTCATGGCATCCTCACTAGTGAAAATCTTGGTGTAATTTTTGAGGAGTTACTACAATTTCAGGGAAATAAAAGATCTAGTAGGAATTGTAATTTTGAAGATGTGATTAAGAAAGAGAAATGAGTGAAAATGAAAAAAAGAAAAGAAAAAATAAAAAACAAAATAATAAACTGACAAAATCTCTACAAAATTCCTCAAAATCTCACAAAATCCCCAAATTAACATGACTACCACAATCCTATCTCTCCTCTCTCCTCCACATACCTTTTTTTTTTTTAAATTCTTGTGTAAAATTCCCTTGTTCGAGATGCCCTAAAGTTATTTTAATTCCTGCAATATCTTTCACTTCCAAAAATAGACTCTACTTCCACATCACTAAATTTTTTTTTTTGAAAGTTACTGGCTCTATTACATTGTAGTATCTGTTCATATACTTTCTCAACCTACTGAAACACAAAGAACCAATAACGCCTCCACATCACTAAATTTATATATATTTTTTTATTATTATTTTCTCTGCAAACCTTACGATGCTCTCACTTTCAAAAGTGAGCTCAATTTCAAATAACATTATAATATATCAGAGTAATAATAATAATAACAACAACAACAATAACAACAACAACAACAACAACAATAATAATAATAATAATAATAATAATAATAATAATAATAATAATAATAATAATAATAATCTACGTCTATAATAAATTTAATAAGAGCCAATAATGTTAGGCCCTTAACTGGAATAAAAAAAATGTCGGTAGTAGTTGTTTCTTAAAATGAATAGTTCATATTATTTTGATTTTAGTATTTTTAATGATTTTTCTTATTAACCTTCTATTATATTATTTTCTTCTCTTAAATAACCCTAAATTCCGTTCCGTTAACTATTTATTATTCTTAACATACTCATTCATTTATATAAGAAAGGTCTTAGGTTCGAACCCCATCCCAATTACAGTTGGCATAATTGTTAAACATATATTATGAATATGTTAAAATGTATTAAACATATATAGAATATAAAATTTAACATAAACTTTGGTCAAATAATTTCCGACTGAATACATAGCATTCAAAGTTTAGCATCAAAGATTATAAATCAATAACTTTAAAAATCATTTGATTTTCTTGAATTTTATTATTATTTAAAAAAAAAAAATTTAGGTTAAGTTTTTTTTTTTTTTTTTTTTTTTTTTTTTTTTTTTTTTTTTTTTTACGTTTAAGTAATCTTCTTTTGATTATTTAGAACAAAACTTAATATTTCAATTATGCTTTGCATTATTGGAATGATTTAGGTCATTATGGTATTAATATTTTTTATATATTTTTATAATTGTATAGTTGTACATTACTTTACAAATATTATACTATTATTTTTTTATCGAACAAAATTGTTCTTACATCATTGTCAGACCTACGCGGCCTAATTACAAAGTTGTTGATCATAAATACAATTACACATGGACTCTAAAACGGTAGGACCATTTTCCAAATAATTGACAATGTTAACGTCCTACTAACTTCAATTAAACAAGTTTACACATCATAATTTTATCAATGCATGAAAACTTCTAAACAAATTTGTAAGTTAATTTTTTAATATATCATTATAACAATATCTATTGTAACCATATATTTTGAATTATTTATTATCATCCTCTATTGACAGCAATTGTAGCAATTGTCCTATTGACAAACTCTCAAAACAATTTGTTTCAACAAGGAATGGAAATTTTAAAAAAAAATCACTGATTCATTATTGTTGATGAAAAGTATGTACGACACTTTATTACTCTTATTAAATTAAATAAATTAGTAGCTACAATAAAAAATAATACATATGCATTTAATTAATTTAAAATTAGATTTCTATAATGCTTTATTTAAAAAATTTATTCATTATAAAAAAATTTAAAAGAAATATAATTTTATTAGTTATATTATCTTTATTTTCTACCCTTCAAAGATTCCTTACCTTCAAATTTATTAATTTATTATACTCATTACATTGTCCATTGTCTTTTTTTTTTTTTTTTTTTACATTATCTTGTAATTAAATATCAAAGTTATAATACAAAACATGTTATATATATTTATTTACTAAGTATTGTATACAAATATAATAAATATTAATATTTTGTTCAATATTTTCACATGATAACCTCCGACACACATCTCACAGCACATGAAACATGTAGGAAAAAAAACTATCACTATTAAATATCAATAGGTGTTTGTAAGTTAAAGAGATCATATTACAACTAAAATCTCAGCCATATACATAGCAAGGCCAATTTAAAGCTTCCTACAGCATAATCTCATTACATGATAAATCTCTCTATGCTGTCACCAGTAACCTAATTGCAAATGACACACTACCAATAAAAAAATAAAAAAGAGAAGACATGTACGGAAGATGAAAACAATGACAATGCTACTCAAAAGAGAATTAAGAAGAATTAGAGAAATTTAAACAAAAAGTAATATTTTTTTAGACTATCACTTTTAGACTAAATATTTAGACTAGCGTTATTACAAAGTTATAAATATTTATTTTAGTAACAATTATAATCAATCTCTCATATATTATCTTAAATTTATGTACTTTAAATTACTGATTTAAATAAACAAATTTAATATTTATTTATCTATGTATAAACATTTTCTATATAATATTGCATTGATATACTTTAAAATATTTATTTAAATATAATCATTCAACATTACATCATTTAAAAAATTAGTAATAATAATAAATGACAAAAGTCTGCAGAATAGGTTGAAAGCTTTCAACAAGTGAAAGCTTTCGAGCCGAGCTGGCACCCTAAAGGCCTAAATGTTTTTAAACTTTTTTTTTTTAAAAATCCATGTCATCTTTAAAAATTGCAAGAATAAGTCTAGCCTAAATCCCTGTATTATATGATTTTGGAAAAAATTATAATATATATCTCTCATAAATATGTCAATTATCAATGTCACTCTTAAATTATTAATGGTGTAAATGTTACCCTTCAATTTTCAAAACATGATATATATATATATATATATATATATATATATATATATATATATATATATATATATATATATATATATATATATATATATATATATATATATATTGCACATCTCCTAATAGGAAGAAGGGGAAACATTATTGTCGGCGGAAGAAGAACAAACAAAGAAAGAAAAATGAATGAAAAAAATGTGATCTTTGAACAGGGAAAATAGCGGACAATCACATTTACACCATTAATAATTAAGGGGTAACATTGATAATTGACATATTTATGAGGGATATAAATTATAATATTTTCAATAAATTATGAGTTCGCATGACATATCATATTATGTTGGCATGGCGGTGGTGACGCCAATGCCACATCATCAAACTTAATGGTCAATTTTAATGGTGTTAATTGTTATCCTTTATTACACCATTTTTTAAAAAGTACATAAACTAAATTGTATTGAACAATTTCAAAAATATATATATAGTGAACAAAATTAAAGATCAAGATACTAAATTAATAAAATTTAGTACAGGAACTCCTGAAGTACTTTGACTCACTTCTTATACAACACAATCACAACTTAATTTTTATAATTAATAAATATCATTATTAAAATTTTAGTTACATTTATAAATGATTAATTTTTTTTAGATAATTATAATTACACTGTGAATAAAGATTATGTTTTCCAGGACTATGTGGTCTAATGGTATCCGGGTTGGACTTCCATTTGGAAGGTTGTGAGTTTGAGCCTCAGTGGAGGCGTTATTGGCTCTTTGTGTTTCAGTAGGTTGAGAAAGTATATTAACAGATACTACAATGTAATAGAGCTAGTAGCATTCAAAAAAAAAAAAAGATTATGTTTACCATTAAAACCAAAAAAAAAAAAAAAAAAAAAAAAAAGTTATCCAATTTTTTGAAAATTGAAAAATAGTTTTCAGTTTTTAAAATGAAAAACTATATTATTAAAAATGTTTTCTATTTATATATATATATATAATTTTTTATTCTCCAATTTTCTAGTTTTTCCAACGGACCCTATAATATATATTGTATGGCAATTGGAATTCAACATGCAAAAAGACAATGAAATATACATTATTTGAAGGCAAAAACACAGAAAGAAACATATTAATCGTGTAAAACCAGTAATTACCCATTCATGTCGGGTAGCTTATAGGCATAATAAAAATGTTTATGGATGTTATTAGTAGGCCTCTAGATGCATGAACTTATTATAATTATTAACCTAAACATGCATTTTACATTAGCTAATCGTTTAATTCCCTCTTTGTCAAAATTAAATCATTTCCTATTACCATCATTACTTAAAAATATACACCAGATAAATTCCGTTCTTAACAATAATTCGTAAATTAAAAAATAAAATACACTAAAAAATTATGTACAACAAATTTAATCGAGATAATATACAAAAATGAACTCATAATCTTTTTCAAAATATGCATATATCAAAGTTTCGACACATAAGGTTTCTGTTCCTCCTTTTGTTTTTAATGAAATAAAGAAACGGCATGATTAACAATCCTGATTGATTGCTTTTCTTCAAATAAAAGAAATCTGATTCCTAGACATTGTAGAGAGACATCATACGTATATCCGCCGCTATTACTCTCTTAGGGCCGCCTAAGCATAATGTTTTGTCTTTACACAAAGCAGAAATTAACGGTACCCTCACATTAACTTGTTCTTCAATATTTAATTTACAAAAAAAAATAAAATGCAATCGTTACTTAAAAATACATATCGCATAAAGCTCGCCTTATCTTGTGACTCAACCGACAAAGGAACACAAGTCCAACTTAAGACCTTGTAGTTACCAAGTCAATTATCAAGTCCCATTTTATTTTTTGTTTTGTATATACTCCGTCTTGTTACTCTAGCCAACAAAAGACCACAAGGAGATAAACTAACATAGGTTGTTTATAGCTAACAAACTCAAATCAAGAAAGTAGGTTATTACTCTAGTTGGGAGTTTGACTTGTAACCTTGTAGTATACCTAGACCAAGTCAATAGGCTGACCAACTTGGTTGGAGCTGCTCCCTTCAATCTTTAGTAATATAACATCATCGCGTGTGTGTGTGTGTGTATGACGTAGTAAATACGAAAAGTCCTACTAGCTAGCTAATTAGTAAGGTACAGTGACCAGTTTCAGTTTCGGTCCTTTTTTGGTCAGCATGTTGGTTTAAGTCCTTAAGTCTGAGTACGTGGTGACAGTGGGTCGGAGACTCCCGAGCTAAAGGTAAGTGTGTAGTTAGTGTTAAAAGTCCCCTCTCTCAACAATAAATGCGGTATTTATAGCGGAAGGGAGATGAGACACATGCTGACCTCTCGGCATGTGTAGCACGTGGAACCCATGCACAGGGCAAGGCTTGTGGCCACGCAGGCCCCTCCACGTGCTACAAGATGCATAACTCTTTCGAGCGGTGCACACTTAACTATTGCGGCACAGCTTTAGAGTTCCAAGTGGAAAAGGTCGGGTCGTCGGTCCCGACCTAATATGGTCGGGAGAAGTCAATATGGTCAGGCACCGTTACCTGAGTGAACACCGATCCAGACATACAAAATGAGTTCGGTAGACTTGACACGCGGTCGGAAGAGCTAGGTAATGACTCGGGAAGGCCCGGTTTCAGACATAATTATCTGGTAATACGGTTGGGAATAATCCACATCAACGTATATATATAATCTGGTTCATATAAAAATCACTCTTAAATGAGAATTAGCTACACATTTCGTTAGTAGAATACTGGACTCAGCCTTCCAAGACATCTATAATCCTATATATATAATGTGCAACTGCTCCATGTGAGAGTAGGAGTTTAATTTCAGCGTAGGGTACGGGTAGGTGGCATGGCATCATGCATTCACCTTTTTGGGATGGATTTACAGTAACAGCATGTGAGGGTGAAGGAGAGCGCATGTAAAAACTTTGACGCTAAAATACTTTCTGAACCAACTCATCAAATTCTCACATGCATATGACACTACCACTAGCCTGGCTAACGCCCACAGTGTTTTTTTTTTTATTATTATTTTTTTTAAGATCGCAATGATGTGTCCTGAGCAGACCCTACTATAAGAGGCATCTTTAAGACTGTACCATACTCAGATTAATCTCAGTTCACACCGGACTGGCTTAATTAAGGAACAAAGTGTTGGCTATATTGGTTTTTCCATACGAGAGGAGGTTCAAACTCTCGACCTCTCTTAAGGGACAAGAGTGCACGGCCACTCATGCCAACCAAGTTGGTTAACGTCCCCAGATTTTATATATATATATATATATATATATATATATATATATATATATATATATATATATATATATATATATATATATATATATATAGAGAGAGAGAGAGAGAGAGGGGCGATCTAGTGCAGCCATATTGTTAGGTGTGGTCATATGGTCAACTATAGACCATTAGATTAGATAGATCCAATGAATCACATTAATCCAATATTTTCGCGCACGTTCTCCTACCCAGTGAACTGCAAGGGTAAACTCATCATAGCGTACCGGAATAAGTGAAATTACATTGTTGTGTGTTTTATTTGTGTAATTGGTGCATTATTAGCCTTACTCTGGTGTATTTGTAGATTCTCATTAATGCCAAGTTCAGGTGCGGCAACGCCTTCCCGTGTGGTCAGTGCGGCCGCACCAATTGTTATACAAATATACACCATCCATGTTATGAAATGCACAACAAAAAACATACACAAATTAGGTACGCATCACAAAAAATGTGTCATTAGATATGGATAAATACACCATACAATGCTCGGGAATATACCATTGGTGTGTTTCACTGTGGTGTGTTTTATTACACTATTGGTGCATGTTGTCAACACTGTTGGTGTATTCTGAAACCCAGCCGCTATAAATGGCCACTGTAATTACCATAACACCTCCACTTACGAAAACGCGTGAAAATCCTCAAATCCTCAAATCCTCAGAATTAGTCACTGCCGTTAGATTAGACTAATTCAACGATACAGATACGACCACACCGCCACACCTAATGACATGACCAAAAATGAGCAATCTTATATATATATATATATATATATATATATATATATATATATATATATATATATATATATATATATTCTTTTTTTCTGAATAAGAGTTAATTTTACTATGTGAAGATTGAAAGGATTGGTTTCTTTAATCTCTGTGATTTGTTCTTTTTAATTTCAGCGGTGCATTGTTCTTACAAGTGCACATGTTTTTACCTATAAGTGCATGTAATTTTGTCTTGTTAACATTCACTTTCCGCAAACATTCATGCACCTGGGTGCACCTACTTATAACTATAGGTGCAACTATTTATAACTATAGGTGCAATTACTTATAACTATAGGTGCATGTAATTTTGCCTTGTTAACATTCATTGATCTGAGTTCAGTGGGTAGTAATACCCCTGAAAACCACCCGCAAACATTCATGCACCTAGGTGCAACTACTTATAACTATCTGTGCAACTACTTAGAACTATAGGTGCAACTACTTAGAACTATAGGTGCAACTACTTATAACAATAGGTGTACTTAGTATTGATGCTCAGTGTAAATTTTTACTTGCACCTATAATACATTTTACATACACTTGTAATACATTTTACGTGCACTTCGATGTTCAATTATTTACAAAAATGCCACTGCATTTTTTTTTTAAATCAGTGTTTCTCACCCATTAGATCTGGACACGTGGACGGACAGAATCCATTCCTATTTCGCGCCTGGGTGAAGCATTCGCACCTGAGTGCGATACACCATACATCCCGACCTGTAACCTGCAAAGACAAGAAGAAAAGGACGAAGGCATACCGATCGGGGTACACTATGTCGGTCGGGGTATTCCCTACCAAGAGCCCCCAGCCCGGGCCTTTTTGACCGTCCGGAAAAAAACGGGACGGGATGAAGAAGCCCAACCGTCAGCCACCAAACCGACCGGCCAACTGTCATTCCCTTCCTCGCCACGGGTCGATGACTGCAAGCCTCTGCGACTGCAATGGTCACCTCGAAGTCAGCAACGGTCACGTCGCACAAGTGGACTGGTTTCCCGCCCAAACGCTCTCCTATAAATAGGCCCTTGAGGCCCTCATTTGAACTTTCCTCAATCTTCTTAATCGATCGGCATACTCAGAGAGTCCCGAGCGAAGCACTCTAGCAGAGCAGTCGAGCGACTAACTTGTGAACTTCTCAAAGTCTCCTCAGTCGGTAAGCTCTTTATCCTTGTGCTTTTATTATTTGCTTTACGTTCTCGCGTAGCCACCCGTAGGTAACTACTAACTTCGACCCCTCATCCCGAGTCCCATACTAACCCCGACCGGCCTTTAGACACAATTTCAGATTCGGACAGCCAGAACATTTCAGTTGCAGACTACGACGACGAGGTCGAACAGATCAGCGAAGAAGTGGACATTATGTCCTACTCGCCGGAGGTCGTTCAACGACCACAGCAAATCCCCGAGCGAGCCCCCGAGCAAGAAAGGTCATCGAGCTCGTCTGGGACGTCGGGGTCGAGCTCCAGTGGATCGGGAAGCTCGAGCAGTGAAAGCGGGAAAACGTTCACAAGCGGACGAAATTCCCCGGCCGAAGGCGTTCGGGAAACGCCTACGAGGGTAATTGGGGATTACCATCAGGTCGAGCCCCAAGAGGGCGATCGAGCAAACGACGCGGAAGCAGTCGAGGAAGACCCGGCCGAGCAAGCGGCGCCGGGCGGGGACGGGTTCGAATTCCTCAACAGCGAGAGCGTCGAGAACCAGATGAGCAAGCTGACTAAAGGCGAAGCAGCCAAGATCGCCGCAACACTCGCTGGTCGGGTCGAGTTCGACACCAGCCGTCAGCTCAGGAACATAATCGATCGGCATCGGGGAAAGTGGATCGGGATGCACTACGACTCCCTGATGGCCTCGATCACTTTCCCCTTCTCGGGCCTTCTCACCGCGTTCCTGGGTTACTACCAGGTCGTGCCCGGACAGATCTGCCCGAACGCGCACCGGATGATCGCGTGCTTCCCCCAGATCTGCGGTCGGCACAACTTGGCCTGCACCATGGAACTATTCAATTTTATCTACCAGGTGAAGGTGCTGACGGCCACGTATGGGGGCGGGTTTCTAATGACCCAATCCCGAGCTGACATGTGCTCGATCGAGGGCCTGCAAGCCCAAGACCAAAGCAGCCGGGGAAAAGGAAATCCCGCTCGCCCGACCGATGGGCGCTTCGACCGTCACCACGCCCGAAGGCTATGTGGTGGATGCGTCCGAGGTCCTGGTCGCCCGGGTGGCGGTCGGCAAAGGCAAGGAGAAGGTGGCGGAGAAGGGTGTTTCCGAGAGCGGGTGCTCGTCAAGACAGTAGCTTTCTTGCACGGTCCCCACAGACGGCGCCAAAATGATAGTGCTAATTGCCACGTAATGTGGTAATTAAATAAACACAAGACCAATTAAAGGAAATAAATAACTCTTATTGATCACAGTGAAGGCCCTAAGTACAATCTAAATGGTTGCTCTGAGTACCGACTGACTGCGGTCGGGATTCTCTAACAACAACCTATCGATCGTCCAAAAGTCCCCCACACTGTCGCTATCGCGGGTATTTATAGCCGCGGAGCAGGAGACACAAGTCCGGCCGTCCGACATGCCTCCCACGTAGCAACCACGTGTCGCCGTCCCGGGTGCCCTGCCTGTCAACGCGTGGAGCCGCCACGTGTCCCTCGTCAACTCTCTCGCCAAAAGGCTACCCCTCGGTGGTCGACACTGCCACTCGGGTAACTCCCGGTCGGATCCCGACCGGGTTCTTCATAGGAGACCCGACCTGTAACCTGCAAAGACAAGAAGAAAAGGACGAAGGCATACCGGTCGGGGTACACTATGTCGGTCGGGGTATTCCCTACCATATATATATATATATATATATATATATATATATATATATATATATATATATATATATATAACCTAAAACTGTTAAATCCCCAAACTAGTAAACCTAATTTGAAATACAAAACAAATGGATGCCCTAGTTTAGTGGCTAGTGCTATTCCTATATATATAGAAGTTAGAACCCTAACCATAAAAAATGCTACCATATATGCCTGCACCATCCATCTCGTTTGATTCTTTGCTTTTGGATTTTTAATACTGGCCGACCAAAAATCTGATTAAAGTCAACCACATATTAAAATGCATGTACGCTAGTTTTTGCATCTCCGGTAAAAACATGTTTAACTTCGATAATTGTCAGATACAATAAATAGAAAAAATTACACCGTCCGATCCTAATAGGGTGGCCAAGGAAATGAAACCAAATATATGAAACATAATTATATTTTTGAACCTAAATGTCAAAAGTTCAAGTCTTATCAATGCCCTCTCAGTTGAGTCCGTCAAACTGTCGCACATAATTTTTTTAGTGTTGTTTACCTCTCATGTATGATTTATAAGCTATTGCAAGTTTTATCGAGTGCACACCATCAAACAGTGACTAGGGTTTCCTGGTCACTAAAAATAAAAAATAACACTTTTAATCTCATATTTATATGGTTATTATAAACAATATAATATAATGTAACCAAAAGTTGTGATCAAATTATCAAATAATCTATAAGAGTTAACATTAATTAACCAAAATTTAATAGAGGACCAATGTAGCAATATCAGATCAATAAAGCCATGGGACTAATTATTGTCAACCCGACTCAAACAAAAGTTAATGACTAAATACAATAATGTTATTGTAATAGTAGTGAGATCAAAAGTTAAATTTTGAGTTAATGCCACATGAAGTCCTCCGAGTATAGTGGTCTTATCACGTTTAGGCTTAAATTTTGAAATTGACCATCTGTGGTCATTCGACTTTCAAATTTAACGATTCGTGGTCCGAGTTAACCACCCATGGTCCTTCAACTTTCAAAATTTAACCAGTCGCGGTTCTTTTGAAAGGACCATGGTTGGTTAATATTTAATAGTTGAAGGACCATGGGTGGTTAACTTGGACCACGAATTGTTAAAAATTTGAAAGTCGAAGGACCACAGATGGTCAATTTAAAAGTTTAGGACTAAACATGACAAAACCACTATACTCGGAGGACCTTAGATGGTATTAACTCGTTAAATTTTCTTCCAATAATAATACTATCACTAATTAACCATCAAATATACATGTATAAAAGTTCAAAAACATTATATATAGTATGAGGCACTACAAGAAAACTACAAATTTAACGAGTTAAATAGCTAGGTAGAGCATAAATATATATCTACAGATTTCAATAATTTAATTTACCAGTGAATTTTTTTGTTGATAAATTTAATTTTTCAACATGCCCCTCACCTGTGCGGGCCCGATTATTTTTTGATGGGCTCTAAACAACACGTGGACCATAGTCCATGACTTTTGACATGAGGTTGGCTCTTTTTTATCGGGTGACATGGAGATTCGAACCCATGACTTCACATGTACTTTATCTCAACTAAAAGTCTAAGCTGATAGTTAGATTACACATTTATGTTTATATATTATATATGCTCAACAAACCCTAGATACCAACTCGATCAATTATATAGGCATGGAATAATATCAACAATTTTTTAATACATGTAACGGAACTCATAAAAGTTGAACTAAGTGTGAATTTTCACTTAAAATTTCAAACAAATACTACTGAATTATAAGAGCTTCCACAACAATGATTTTTATCAGATTAAAAATTTAAAGATAGTTTTTTATTGATGTGGGCAATGGTTTTTAAGCTGATTTTACTTTTGCAAGGTTATGTTTTTTGTGGGTCCCAAATGAGAGAGAGATGGCAGAAGACTACTCACTTTGTGCGCGTTGGGCACACGTTCAGCACCCAACGGTGCACGCGCCCGCTGGTGCGTCTTCTGCTATGTTTAAAAAAAAAAAAAAAAAAAAAAAAAAAAAAAAACACATCAGAACGGTCATATCCTTTTCTCATTCTTCTTTTTGTCCCCTCTCTCGTTGTTAGCACATAAAAACCGTGAAAAATTGGGTTGATGGGGTTGCTCTAAGGTCCTTGGTCTAACACCGACAATTGCATACAAAGAAAAGCATATATTCATTTTGACAACAAACAAGATTATTAATGTCACATATGTTAGATTTTCACTAGGTTTGGACAAAATAATACCTATTTCTTATTCCTTTTTCCTTTATAAATAGACAAGAAAACCAAAGAGTGACGCATGTCCAAATTTTTTTGGGCACGATCGCAACTTTTGACCACATTAGTATATATATAATGCATATATATATACATATATGCTAGTGGATATTGACGCATTTTTTTTTATGATATCTTCCAAAGACGATGCATCTGTTTATTAATAATTACTTAAACACTAATTAAACAAAAAGGGGTTCATTCAATTCAACGTTAAACACACAAAAGATATGATAATCATACTTTAAACTAAGATAACCAATCATGCATAGACGACCAGACCACCTTTTTGCTGGGAGATTATGCATTATAAAAACATCATTAAAATCGTCTTTAGTAATATAATTCTATAGTGGCGAAAAGCTTCCATTTGTAATCCGGAATCTCAAGAAGCAATCGCACAACTGCATGTCAGTTGGTCCATTAGTTTTTACTACTACTCTTTATAAGTTTATATCGAGGAAGATTCGGGTAATCATTGAAAAAATATTGATGAGTTATTGAGCTAAAAATCAGAAGAAAATTGAGCTTGAGGGTGGGATCGGGTCGGGGTGTTGGCACACAAGCTAAGAGCATCCTCAATAGTAGTGATTTTTTTCTTTTTTGTATTTTTTATGTGTCAATTATGAGAGATCAGAGAAGATGGAAAAATAGGAGAAAAATTAAAAAGCATGTCTGACATGAGAAGAAGAAAAAAAAAAAAAAAAAAAAGAACGCGACAGCATGCCCCACATTGCCCACAAAAACCACTATTGCATGAAGAACCCAACTCTTCTCTCTCCTCCACATAAGTCATGTTTTTCTCAAAAACGGTAAAAAAAAATTCACAGTTGGGGATCGGATGCTCTAAGGATTGTGCACGAAAATTTTATGCGATTCCACACCATGCCGAGTGCTAGGATCAACAGTTCTTATAGGGATTCATGACCTTACTCTGATATCACTTATTAGAATCAAGTGTTTACCACTACACCAAAAACTTTAGCTCATAGCGAAGGTGTAACTTTATTTCCTTTTATATCTTCAGTCCGCTACACATTTTCGAGAGCCAGGATGCTAAACTTAACCATTTACTAGCCTTCGTCCAATAATCCCCTAACTACATAGTGCTGAACTTGGTCCCTTACTGAACTCCGTCCAACACCAAGCTATTGGTGGCTCTCTTTACAAAATTGTTGTGGCATGCATGTCCCGCGGTGATGAGGATAGTTTGATGGGAAAATTAACTACTCCAATAGGGGCCTAAAAAACAGCTAACATTAATTGTAAAGTCATCCAAAAATTATCTCTAAATCTCTATATTAGTTCCTTAATTATCACAATTCGTCTTTTTCTTTTACTAACTAGGATTACAAGCGGACAAACATCATCCAAAACTTCCATTCGAATAGTAATTAGTGATTCTCCATCAATCAAAGTAGGATAGTTGTTGACTCATTGAAATACTACATAATATGTTGCTTAATTGATCTTTAAAAAATGGGAGGAAAAGAAAAAGGTGAAATAACTGGGCCTTTTCCTTTGGGCTTTACTACAAAGACTATGCCTGCCATTCCCTTTATAGTGCCCATTAATTATTGAAAAATGGAGGGGCTAGGCCTACCGTTCTCACTGGAAAATTTGTAATTGCTCCTATCTTCCAATAAAACTATAATAGTTCCCACACAATGTTTGAGTAGTTTATTATTTATTTATTTATTTGTTATGAATTTTTTAACTGATATTGGCACGGTTTGGTAAAATAGATTCTATCAGTCAATTTTGGTTTATTTGGTCACTATTAGCTGTTTGATTTGGTTAAACAATCAATATGAGTGTTTGATTAATTAGCTTTTTGTAAGAACTCATTGTTCCAAATTAAATGCTAAAATTTTAAAAGCTGTCCAAAGTAGCTTCTTCGATCAGCTTTTTGAGAAAAGTCATTTTGTATGTAATCAACTAACAGCTAACGGCTAATTTACCAAATAATTTTTTACAATCAACTAATTCTATCAACTAGTCAAACCCGCTAACTCAATCAGCTAACAGTCATTTACTAAACAACCCATTATATAAAAACGTGAGCAAGATGTTTTATATAGATAAGGGAGATTAGGTATATATGCTCTACGAGTATTGCGGTTGAGTTGTAGATCATTTATTATGAATTGATTGTTTGTTTGAATATGGGTTGAAAGAAGTAGAATTTGAGAGTGATTTGTTGTTGGTAGTACAAAAAGTGTAAGTAGTAAGGAGTTTGCATGGCCAACACCATCATTTTCTAGAAATGATTATAGAGCCTTAACAATTATATATAGATTTTGGATCCGGTGAGGCCCCTATTGTTAGGTGAGATCGTGAGGCTTGATCTCAGTCGTTTATTTGTATTGGTAGACGTTTCAGATTTGATTTTTTATTAAGCCACGCGCGTGTTGTTTATTTGAGAATTAGGAGTATTGGTGTCTTTTGTTTATATTTTTATTAAGGTATTAAGTTTTTATTGCCAGATTTTATGGGATGGTATAGTGATATTTATGTTAAGATACATTAATGACCGTCTTTTAGTTTTCTCCTTTTTCGGTGTCTCTTGGTGTCTTCCCCGCTAGTCACGTTAGAGTCCTTTTGCTGCTGCTCGTCCGGCTCTTTCTTCTCCGTCGCTGTGTTCTCCCACACCTTCTCCCATATATGCATACACCACAGTACATTACTAGTATGGTACGAAAAAGAAAAAATTAATACGAACAAACATCAACTACTCTTCAAATACGTGTCCTTGCAATTAAAAATATACAACACACTCACCTAATAAAGATTGTGGTTCACAATTTACAATTTAAAACAAAAATACCAAAAAAAAAAAAAAAAAAAAAAAAAAAAAAAAAAAAAAAAAACTAATACAAAACGCCGTCTACAGAACTTATGCACACGCCTTCGACCATATACGCACACAACAGCGACAATTTTCAAAAAAAAAAAAAACAAAACAAAACAAAACAAAACAAATAACTCATACAAAACGCCCTCTACATAACTTTCGCACACGCATTCTCCCATAAACGCACACACCATCGTATGTTACTAGTATTGTACGAAAAAATAAAAAAATCAATACTTGAGATAAGAAATCTCGATTTTCCCATTTTTTTGGATGTCGATGAGATAAAAATGCTCAATTGTGATCAGTTCGTGCTATAATAATACTTGAATTGCAAACCTTATTATTATTATTATTATTATTATTATTATTATTATTATTATTATTATTATTATTATTTAAAATTTATTTTTTTAACAAATCATCTTCTTTTATTTTGCACATGCCTCCTCTATGTACGCACACACCACCGTACGTTACTAGTATGATAGACAACAAACTTATAAGTTTTAAGCATAGTTACGCAAAGTAGTATGAGCAATCATTTACCATACTAGTGCGTACCATACTAGTAACGTACGGTATGGTATAGTACGAGTTTATTGACTTTCCTAAAAGTTTATGAGCAATCATTTACCAAAAAATCAATATGAATTATGAAATAAGGAAAATAATTTTCGAGCAGCTGGATTGTACTTGCATTTTATTTTCGAGCAGTTGCGTTTTTACTTAGTTATAGTCTTTGGTCTGGTGTTAGTCATCTAGCATGGGACTTGGGGCATGTATGTTATAGCCCCGGGGGCCTACTTTATGTTATCTCATTTTATTTTCTAGCTTAGTTTTACTTAGTTTTACTTAGTGGGATTTTGGTCGTGTGTGACCTAATCCCTTGAATATTGTATTGGCTTCGGCCTTTCGTTTATTATTAATAAAAGCATCTTTACTTTAAAAAAAAAAATAAGGAAAATAATTTGGAAACAAATATTATATCCAAATTTTGTGTTCAAAATTGAGCATATCATCACGGACTAATTAAACAGTAAACACATTATGTCTATATGTGTGGTGTGTATATATATACCAAATGTCTTATATTTAAGCATTTCGGGTGTGGGCTGGGATGTCCACCCACCTCTTTATATTTCGGGTTTGGTTTAAAGAAAGTTTCTTCTTTTTTCAAAAGAAGTACAATTGATCCTTTTCAAAATATATGTGTGTGTGTGTGTGTGTATATATATATATATATATATATATATATATATATATATATATATATATATATATATATATATATATATGGAATGATTAATAATTGTTAAAGTTAAAATATAAATCATGAGTAATAACGTTGGTTCACTCTTATAATTTTTTTTTTTGAATGCTACTAGATCTATTACAATGTAGTATCTGTTTATATACTTTCTCAACCCACTGAAACACAAAGATCAAATAACTGCTCCACTGAGGCTCAAACTCACAATCTTCCAAATGAAAATCCAATCCGAGTACCATTAGACAACATAATCCTGGTAATAATAATAATAATAATAATAATAATAATAATAATAATAATAATAATATTATTATTATTATTATTATTATTATTATTATTATTATTATTTAACAATTTTTATAAATTTGATATTTATATTTTAGAATTAGAAAATAACTAACAAATCTTTACTAATTAAAATCCAAATGAAATCAAATTTATTTATTATATTTTTCAAAAAAAAGTATAATGTCTACATGCATATATTATTACTAATGAAAAATATAATAAAAAATATGACGGATGTATCCGCATAGTAACAATAATAGAAAAGATAACGAAAGTTATAACAGTAAAGATATTTTTATCTAAAAAATTATATAATCTATACTATATATAAAAACAAAATCCTGAAATTTTAACTTCCCGCCCAATTCCTAAAAAATCTCTCTTCCAAATAAAATATATTGATTTCTATTTTCCCATTCGTACAATAATTCTGCGTTAAAATTCTATTCTAATATTATTATAACAGAGTGTAATACAATCTATCTATACTATATATAAAAACAAAATCCTGAAATTTTAACTTCCCGCCCAATTCCTAAAAAATCTCTCTTCCTAATAAAATATATTGATTTCTACTTTCCCATTCGTACAATAATTCTGCGTTAAAATTCTATTCTAATATTATTATAACATAGTGTAATACAATCTATCTATACTATATATAAAAACAAAATCCTTAAATTTTAACTTCCCGCCCAATTCCTAAAAAATCTCTCTTCCTAATAAAATATATTGATTTCTACTTTCTCATTCGTACAATAATTCTGCGTTAAAATTCTATTCTAATATTATTATAAAATACTGTAATACAATCTATACTATATATAAAAACGTTATCCTGGATTTTTAACTTTCCGCCCAATTCCTAAAAAATCTCTCTTCCTAATAAAATATATTGATTTCTACTTTCCCATTCGTACAATAATTCTGCGTTAAAATTCTATTCTAATATTATTATAAAATACTGTAATACAATCTATACTATATATAAAAACATTATCCTGGATTTCTAACTTTCCGCCCAATTCTAAAAAATATCGCTTCCCAATAAAATATATTGATTTCTACTTTTCCATTCGTACAATAATTCTGGGTAAAAATTCTATTCTTAAATTTTAAAATAGTGTAATACAATTTTCTTTGTACATCTATACTATATATAATAACAAAATCCTAAAATTTTAACATCCCGGCCAATTTCTAAAAAATCTCTCTTCACAATAAAATATATTGATTTTCTACTTTTCCATTCGTACAATAATTCTGCGTAAAAATTCTATTTTAAAATTTTAAAATAGTGTAATACAATTCTCTTTGCACATCTATACTATATATAAAAACAAAATCCTGAAATTTTAACTTCTCGCACAATTCCTAAAAAATCTCTCTTCCTAATAAAATATATTGATTTCTACAATAATTCTGGGTTAAACTTTTATTTTAATATTATAAAATTGTGTAATACTATTCCTATTCTAATCTATATCTATTTTATATATCAGTGTTGCAAAAATCGTGTCGCTGGCCGCGGCGAGGAAGGCCGGAATCGGCCTCCTCGGCGGCCACCTCGCCGGCTGAACCGGCCTTTATTTATTTATTTATTTATTTTTAAGTTGTAAAGTGTCAAAAGTTCGGCAAGGCATAACTTTTGACTCCGTTGTCTGTTTTGGACAAATATTTTTTTGAAATCGCGTATTTTTTCGAGATCTATCCACTGCAAACTGCCGTAGGCGGTTTGGCCCACCAATTTCTAAAAAAAATACTTTATTAAAGAGTTTTTAAGAAAAAAACTATGAGAACCTTATGTTTTATTAATGAATTTTAAAAATTTTTAATTTAACAATTGTCCTTGCATTATTTAATAATCTTTCTTTATAATTGGTCAAATTATTTAATTATGGTAAATTTGGGAATAATTAATGATGGTAATAGAAATCCTAGAAGAATATAGAATTGAACAATATTTAATTATTGTTATATTATTATTGTGACTCACGGAATACAAGAGTTAATGCCATTTTTGGTCCTAGACTTATTGGGGCATTGACACTTTTCATCCTCCATAATAAAAATTGCCACTTAGTAGTCACTGTTATTGATCGTTGAACAGTTTTGATCCTCCGTCAATGACGCCGTTTGTTGACCGTGAATTAGAAGGGTTTTTCTGTCTTTTTATGTTCTAATCCTTGTATTTCTCCATCCATTGGTCACTGCTACATCCATTTCTTCAAACTGAGGTTATCCGCTTCAGTCCTTTCTAACATTAAGAAACCATCTTCACCCAGCTAACAATCACAAATTTTACATTTGACATCAATCTCAAAATAATGGAAACAAGTGCAGTTGGAATAGAAAGGGCGTTAGTCCATGCCTGTGGAAATTTTGTTGAGCATACAACATAACTAGCAAAGTCAGGAATATCACCCAACCCCTTCCCTAACCTTTCTGCATCAACTATAATAGGTATGCCCCTACTCTTTGCTTCCTGCACTACAATCAAAGCAGTCTCATGCAGCCTTCCATCTAAGTAGACAATATTTACTCCAAGCGCTGAAGACAATTTTGATTTGGGTATGTAGACCCTCAGATATCATGGGTGAATATCCTGGAGTGAAAATGCACGTGCACGTTTTTTTTTTTTTTTTTGGTTGTCGACAATGACATATGTGAATGGTGAGTTTCCTCCTTTGGACACCACCATAAAAGATGTATCAACACCATCCCTTTCAAGCTCATCAAGTATTCTTTCGCCATGTGAGTCATCAGCAACCTTAGATATGATCCTTGGATTAAGACCAAGACGAATTTTATCATCCGGGTTTTATCAAAGCATTGCCAGTGTTACCACCTCCTTGAACCTCAAAGCTGGTGCTCCGAATTTTATCATCCGGGTTGGGGAATGAAGCTACAGCAGCCAGGAAGTCAACATCGGCCATTCCAACACCTCAGACAATGCGATTTTTGGGGAGCGGCGGATTCCACATTTTCAGCTTGAAACTTCAATGAATTTCAGGTAGAATAACAGAGTTTTTGAGGTTGTGCACCAAGTAGTTGTGGTCAGAGAGAGAGAGAGAGAGAGATGGGAAGGATATTTGTGGTCAATATGGAAGGGAGGACTTACAGGTGCAAATTCTACATCACGCCATCTACAACTAAAACTGCTATTTACAATAGGAGGGTTCGCCGACCTGCTGCCCTGTCTGCTTCGCCGGAACCAAAAACCATCGGTGAAGGCCCCAACCTTGCCGGGTCTGTTGCTGCACCGCCAGATCTGCCTTACTGGTCCGTCGCCGGAAGGAGTTACTGCCTCGTATGCTCGCCGCCGTACCCACAACTCGCCGGAGAAGAACCTCGCTGCTACTCACTACCGACGGTTACTACTTAGCCACCAAGTCTCGCCATCTCGCCTCACAGGAGTCACAGCAGCGCTGGTCTAAACAAGATTAGAAGAATAAGGCATAAAAAGACAGAAAAGCCCTTCTAATTCACGGTCAACAAACGGCTTCATTGACGGAGGATCAAAACTGTCTAACGACCAATAACAGTGTGTACTAAGTGGCAATTTTTATTATGGAGGATGAAAAGTGTCAATGCCTCAATAAGTCTAGGACCAAAAATGGCATTAACTCCGGAATACAATACAAGAATATTTAATTATGGTTATATTATTATTGTGCCCTACGACCATTATATACTAACAGTACTTGAAAAGAAACTAATAATAATAATAATATAAGTGGTAATAATAATATCTAAAAGTAATTAAGTGTTAATAATAATAGTGAGAATATTAACGTAAGAGTTGTAACATAGAATAAATTGTAATAATTAATAACTATAGTCTAGGATTAAATTTGGAATTGTCAGGAAAGATAAACGACCTCTGGTGAAATTAACTCTTAAATAATTATATATCGATTTAAATATTCCTAATATATTACAACAATTCCATTCCGTGCATCGCACGGATGAAAATACTAGTTATTGTAAGAATTGGAAAGTAGAAATCAATATATTTTATTGGGAAAAGAGATTTTTTAGGAATTGGGCGAGAAGTTAAAATTTCAGGATTTTGTTTTTATATATATAGTATAGATGTGCAAAGGGAATTGTATTGCACTATTTAATAATTTTAGAATAGAATTTTTACCCAGAATTATTTTACGAATGGGAAAGTAGAAATCAATATATATTATTGGGAAGAGAGATTTTTTAGGAATTGGGCGGGAAGTTAAAATTTCAAGATTTTTTTTTATATATAGTATAGATGTGCAAAGTGAATTGTATTACACTATTTTATAATTTTAGAATAGAATTTTAACCCCAGAATTATTGTACGAATAGGAAAGTAGAAATCTATATATTTTATTGGGAAGAGAGATTTTATAGGAATTGGGCGTGAAGTTAAAATTTCAAGGAATTGGGCGGGAAGTTAAACTTTCAAGAATTTTTTTTTTTTAGAGAAAATTACCGATTTGGTCCCTTGACTATGAGGATTTCACCAATTTGGTCCTCGACTACTAAAATTACTCAATTTGGTCCTCGACTATGACATTTTTACCTGATTTGGTCCTACGTGTTATTTGCAGGTCAAACCTAAAGGGAAATTTTGGAATTTTAAAAAGGTATCTTCCTTCTTCTTCCCTAAATCTAAGTCGTTTGTTTTATATAGATAGGTTATTTGTTTTCGATAGCAGTCGCAACTTCAATATGCAACCAAAGTGCCGTGAATCATCTTCATCTACCTATAATAATCGAATGATGTTCAAAAATTTGCTGCCTTGTACCAACATCATTTTCATCCAGCTATAAGCATCTCCATTTTCGAACATCATTCGATTCTTATAGTTGGATGAAGATGATTCACTGCACTTTGGTTGCATATTGAAGTTGCGACTGCTATCGAAAACAAATAACCTATCTATATAAAACAAACGACTTATATTTAGGGAAGAAGAAGGAAGATACTTAGCTTTTTTTAAATCCCAAAATTACCTTTTAGGTTTGACCTGCAAATAACATTTAGGACCAAATCAGGTAAAAATGTCATAGTCGGGGACCAAATTGAGTAATTTTGATAGTCGAGGATCAAATTGGTGAAATCCTCATAGTCGAGGGACCAAATCGGTAATTTTCTCTTTTTTTTTTATATATATACAGTATAGATGTGCAAAGTGAATTGTATTACACTATTTTATAATTTTAGAATAGAATTTTAACCCCAGAATTATTGTACGAATAGGAAAGTAGAAATCAATATATTTTATTGGGAAGAGAGATTTTTTAGGATTTGGGCGGGAAGTTAAAATTTCAGGATTTTGTTTTTATATATAGTATAGATAGATATAGATGTTCAAAGTGAATTGTATTACACTATTTTATAATTTTAAAAATGAATTTTAACCAAGAATTATTGTACGAATAGGAAAGTATAAATCAATATATTTTATTGGGAAGAGAGATTTTTTAGGAATTGGGTGGGAAGTTAAAATTTCAAGATTTTGTTTTTATATATAGTATAGATATAGATGTGCAAAGGGAATTGTATTACACTATTTTTTAATTTTAGAAAAGAATTTTAACTAAGAATTATTGTACGAATTGGAAAGTATAAATCAATATATTTTATTGAGAAGAGAGATTTTTTTGGAATTGGGCAGGAAGTTAAAATTTAAGGATTTTGTTTTTATATATAGTATAGATGTGCAAAGAGAATTGTATTACACTATTTTATAATTTTAGAATAGAATTTTTACCCAGAATTATTGGAAAGTAGAAATCAATATATTTTATTGGGAAGAGAGATTTTTTACGAATTGGGCGAGAAGGTAAAATTTCATGATTTTGTTTTTATATATATTATAGATTATAGATGTGCGAAGGGAATTGTATTCCACTATTTTATAATTTTTGAATAGAATTTTAACCCAAAATCATTGTACGAATTAGAAAGCAGAAATCAATATATTTTATTGGGAAGAGAGATTTTTTAGGAATTGGGTGAGATGTTAAAGTTTCAGGATTTTGTTTTAGGAAATTGTATTATACTATTTTATAATTTTAGAATAGAATTTTTACCCATAATTATTGTACGAATGGGAAAGTAGAAATCAATATATTTTATTGGGAAGAGAGATTTTTTAGAAATTGGGTGGAAAGTTAAAATTTTTGGATTTTGTTTTTATATATAGTATAGATGTGCAAAGTGAATTGTATTACACTATTTTATAATTTTAAAATTGAATTTTAACCCAGAATTATTGTACGAATGAGAATGTAGAAATTCATATATTTTATTGGGAAGAGAGATTTTTTAGGAATTGGGCGAGAAGTTAAAGTTTAAGGATTTCGTTTTTATATATAGTATAGATGTGCAAAGGGAATTGTATTACACTATTTTATAATTTTAGAATAGACTTTTTACCCAGAATTATTGTACGAATGGGAAAGTAGAAATCAATATATTTTACTGGGAAGAGAGATTTTTTAGAATTGAGCACGAAGTTAAAATTTTAGAATTTTGTTTTTATATATAGTATAGATATAGAATAGATGTGCAAAGGGAATTGTATTACACTATTTTATAATTTTAGAATAGAATTTTTACTCAGAATTATTTTACGAATGGGAAAGTAGAAATCACTATATATTATTGGAAATAGAGATTTTTTAGGAAATGGACGGGATGCTAAAATTTTAGGATTTTGTTTTTATATATAGTATAGATTAGATATAGATGTGCAAAGGGAATTGTATAACACTATTTTATAATTTTTGAAAAAGAATTTTAACCCAGAATTATTGTACGAATGGGAAAGTAGAAATCAATATATTTTATTGAGAAGAGAGATTTTTTAGGAATTGGGCGAGAAGTTAAAGTTTAAGGATTTTGTTTTTATATATAGTATAGAAGTATAGATGTGCAAAGGGAATTGTATTACACTATTTTATAATTTTAGAATAGAATTTTTACCCAGAATTATTGGAAAGTAGAAATCCATATATTTTATTGGGAAGAGAGATTTTTTAGGAATTGGGCGGGAAGTTAAAATTTCAGGATTTTGTTTTAAAATATAATATAGATTTAGATGTGCAAAGGAAATTGTATTACACTATTTTATAATTTCAGAATAGAATTTTAACCCAGAATTATTGTACGAATGGGAAAGTAGAAATCAATATATTTTATTGAGAAGAGAGATCTTTTAGAAATTGGGCGGGAAGTTAAAATTTTAGGATTTTGTTTATATATATATATATATATATATATATATATATATATATATATATATATATATATATATATATATATATATATATATATAGTATAGATAGTATAGATGTGCAAAGGGAATTGTATTACATTATTTTATAATTTTAGAATATAACTTTTACCCAGAATTATTTTACGAATGGGAAAGTAGAAATCAATATATATTATTGGAAAGAGAGTTTTTTTAAGAATTGGGCGGGAAGTTAAAATTTCAAGATTTTGTTTTTATATATAGTATAGATGTGCAAAGTGAATTGTATTACACTATTTTAAAATTTTTGAATAGAATTTTAACCCAGAATTATTGTACGAATCAGAAAGTAGAAATCAATCTATTTTATTGGGAAGAGAGATTTTTTAGGAATTGGGCGGGAAGTTAAAATTTCAGAATTTTGTTTTTATATATAGTATAGATAGATATAGAAGACAGAAAAGCCCTTCTAATTCACGGTCAACAAACGGCTTCATTGTAACTGTCCAACGACCAATAACAGTGTCTACTAAGTGGCAATTTTTATTATGGAGGATAAAAAGTGTCAATGCCTCAATAAGTCTAGGACCAAAAATGGCATTAACTCCGGAATACAATACAATAATATTTAATTATGGTTATATTATTATTGTGCCTCACGACCATTATAATAAGTGTTAATAATAATAGTAAGAATATTAACATAAGAATTATAACATAGAATAAATCGTAATAATTAATAACTATATTCTAGGATTAAATTTGGAATTGTCAGGAAAGATAAGCGATCTCTGGTGAAATTAACTCTTTATCGATTTAAATATTCTTAATATATTATAACAATTCCATTCCGTGCATCGCACGGGTGAAAATACTAATATAACTCTAAAAACACAATAATTGAGACTCACTATATTTTTAAATTTGCTCGACATTATTAAAGATGATATTAAAAAAATAATGAATATCATCCCATCACACCATGAATTTGTTGACTTTCCTACAAGTTTAGAGCATATTATGTCCATACGTGAGTTGTGTATATATACACCAAATGTTGTATATTTAAGCATTTCTTAGCTTAGTGTTGAATCAATTACTGATTATTCACGAAATTAGTTCTCTTAGCTTGTACTCTCACAACTTCAATCATGATAATATAACTAAATCACAATTATAAATTCTTATCCAACGTCTAATATAATGCTACATGTGATTATTATTTACACACTCTACAACTCTAAAGAATCACATGAACATTAAATCACATACACATATCCCATTAACATTATTTCTCTATAAATTTTTCAACATCTTAGAGGAATTAATCGATGTGCAGATCAGTCGCCGTCTTGCATAGGATAGAATTAGCTCGGACTAGCTTCACACCTATGAGATCTTGCCCAAGGGATAAGGTACTTATTGTTTTAGGACCAGCTGATTGGTGTGATCTTGTCACATTTTATGTAGTGTTTTTATTTTTTTCAGTGTATTAAAAGAAACCAAATCTAAAAACATAGTGTGCCAATGTTATCTATTTTTATTATAATTCTTTTTCTTCTCCTAAAAGGTTGAATTCCCCAACCCAAAAGGGCCCGATAGATCCCGGGCACAATGAATCTACCAACTTTAAACATAATCTCCTTATAATGTGGGTGCCAAGGTCCAAACATTGGTCATTTCTCTCAAATACTGTCTACTGAATCAGTGAGCTAAGCCCGTGCGGACTATAATTTTCTTTTTCAATAAGAAGAAAGACATCTGAAACGTATGAACATAATTATGTGACTTTAAATTTCATATACGTCACATTTTGCTAACTGAAAAAACATCACTCCGTAACACTCACGATAGCCATTGCCACTATTTCAATGTGGCATTGAAGAAAGGTGGCGTGTGGGCCTTTAGTTAATTTCAAGCATGCACCATTTGTGATTTAATATTTGATTTATGAGAAAACTTAAAATTGCTATAATATCTTCTTAAATGTTCTATCGGATCAGAGTGTAGGGAGTTTTAAGGTTAGGGATTCAATCTTTTGAGAGAAAAATATTTGATTTACGAGAAAGTTTAAAACTGCTATAAAATTATTAAAATTTGTGTTTTATTCTAAATTATATAAGACATTATTAAAATAAAAATGAAACGTTATATTGCACTTTTGGTCTTTATAAGTTCATCATGGTTCATTTGAGTTTAAGCCTAGGGGTTAGTATTAGTATTTAGTAAATTGTCCGTTAACTAACTGATAACTTGCCCAACTCAAAATGGGACTTTCAATTCGTTCCATTTATTACTTTTAAAGACTTTGGACTTTTGACTTTTCAATCGGTCATAGAATTTATTTATATCCGTTTCAAAGATCAAAATAATTTTTTTGATTTGTTAAATTTTTCGGTCAATTATGTAACGGACGAATTGGTTGCTCACTAAAGTGCCTTATAAATTAAGTTGATTTTGATATGTATGAATAACATGGTTGAAAAAATATGTATGAATAACATGGTTGAAAAAAATATATTGGCACATGTTTTATTATGTTTTTTATTTTTTATTTTTTAATATTTTTTAAAAATTATTTAATTTTTTAGACTTGATAATTATAAATTATTTAAATAATTTAATACTTAATACTAAACTATTAAATATTAACCTAGAAAACATCTAAAATTGTAAATTGTATAAAGAACATATCGATCTATTACAAGATTTAGGATTATTTTGCTCAAAACAACGTCATTTTAAGTGAAATAACTATTTAAAAAAAAATAAAACAATAACTAATTGACTGACTGAGCAGTCTAGTTTGGCGCCTAGAACACCGATTGTGACCGGTGATAATCTAGGGGGTTTTTGACTGAAATGGGAAGTGGCATTGGGTTATGGACAATATTAGGAATTTTTTTTTTTGACAATATTAGGAAAACCGAGTTTGGGAAACGCGGTTGTTGTCAAAGCCGCATTTCCCAAACGCGGTTGTCGTATACACAAAGTGATACGATAGCCGCATTTGGGAAATGCAGCTATGCTATTAACATCGCCGGCGACCTGCGTTTTTGTCCTCGGCGGTCCCAAACTTGTTTTTGTGGTTTGAACGATTGAAGCTTTACAGTACTGTTAGAGTTCTTGGTAGTTTTGTAAACGGTAAAAGTCCGAGTACGACATACAACTATTTTGTTCGTATCTCCCTTGGAATTTTCGATAGCGACAAAAGCAACAGTAGACGTGTGTGTTTCCGACGCTCGCTGCTCGCTTCTCCGGTGGGTGTTCTCGCATGGGAACTTCTCCGACGCCACAGTTTCGCCTACCTGGGGAGTCCGACGGTCACCTCTGGAATCCGGTTGACTTTACGGCGGTGGGAGTGGTTCCGGGCGGATCTAGAAGATATGTAAGTTTTTCCCATGGTGGATCTAGAAGCATTAGCAGTGGGGCAACGCTAAAGTTCAAATACAATTTATTATTTTCATCTTTTTTAAACACGGCTAATTACTTATCTATTTATTGATCTATTTTATATATCGAATTATAGATAGATAAAGTAGTAGTGACAAACTATAAACAGAGATAATTTCTGAAAAGTTGGATTGGAGATTTTACTGTGCATGTCAACTTTAAACCATTAATAAAACCTATAAACGCAGGTCGCCGGCGATGTTAATAGCATAGCCGCATTTCCCAAATGCGGCTATCGTATCACTTTGGGAAACGCGGTTGTCAATACCGTATATATGCGACCAACCCGAGTTTAGGAAATGCAGTTTTGACCACAACCGTGTTTCCCAAACTCGGTTTTCCTAATATTGTCAAAAGAAAAAAGAACTTCCTAATATTGTCCATAATCCAATGCCACTTCCCATTTCAGACAAAAACCCTAATCTAGGCGGTTGAACGGCGCCTAAGCACGATTTTGCAACCATGATGAATAATGAGACCAGTAACTTATTTTAACATATTAGTATTTTATACCTCATCCCCAAGTGCCCTACTGATCAGCTCTATCATAAATGGTCTTTCTAGTCTAGCTTGCGCACTATTATTACATATGAACAAGTTTACTCCGTGCACACTCTCATCTGATCTTCTACTTACAATCTAGTTCTTCATCTTTTACTTGTGATTTGATTATTGTGGATATAAAAGTTCTAATGAAAATTTTCTCTAGTAACTTTTCATCCCTAGCTTCTTTGTTTCCTCTCCATAAAAAACACACACAGATCAGAGACACGGAATCTAATGAATCAAGAGATTCAGATATACAGATATATTCATGTAAAAATTAATATAATATTAATTAAACAATAGAATTGATACTTTTATTATTTAGGGTTTTACACAAATTTTAATGCATCGATATTTGGTTATTCAAATATTACTACGATCTGATCTTTTGCAGATATGCATGGAACAGTGTGCAGAACAAAATACAATAAATAAAATAAAATAAAACGTCGGGTTAACGGATCTCCGCCGGCGACGGCGGATGACGGCGTTAACCGAAACTGTTTAACGCTTCCCAGACCAAGTTCTTGGGCGCTTTCTCCGGCGATAAATCCCTGGCCATGAGCGCCGCATCTCGGATGGATTTGAACATCAAAGCATTGGCTGCCCAGAAAGATGCATGGTTGTACGCTATTCCGTGTTTCTCGCAGAGCTGTTTAACAAACGGCGACACTTTCCTCAGCTGGCACCTCGGCATTCTCGGGAACAGGTGGTGTTCGATCTGGAACTGTAATCCGCCGTGGAACCAATCCATCCACGGCGAGCAATCGATGTCGAGAGTCCCGTCGATCTGCTTCTCCACCCAGTCTTTTCCGGTGAGCGGCCCGGCGAAGAAGCTGGAGGCGAGATGGTTTAAACTGAACTGGATTTGCTGCACCCCCGTCATCATTAAACTAAGAACCACAAACATTATTCTCTCCGAATGGTTGGGTAAACTGGAGAGAAGAAACGGGTACCAAACCCAGAAGATGATTAATCCCAGAATCTCCTGTGCACGATTCGCGAAGATTTTTTTCTTGAATAAGACAGTTTTCCAGGATTGAATAAACATGTTGATTCTCGCGATTAAGAGCATGACTGGGTAGAATGTCCAGTGTTGATAGCTTACGAGGAATCTGGCGAGGGAGTTAAACGACATGGGTTTCTCGTAGAAATGGGAGATTAGAGATGACCGGAAAAGTTTATTGGAGAAAGCGAAAATAGGGAGGAGTTGAACGTCGGGATCGTAATCCACCACGTTGCATGCAATATGGTGGGCGTTATGGTTCCATCTCCACCACCAAATACTCACTCCGGTGAGGCAGTTTCCGGCGAGAAGCTGCGCTGCCCGGCTGAGTTTTTTAGTTTTCATAACATCGTAATGACCAGAATCATGTCCCACCCACCCGGCCTGGATCCATAAAAATCCGACCAACACCGCCGACCCCATATGGGCCCACACGCTCTCCATAAAAACCACCCCGTATAAGCTCACCAGAAACATCGCCGACAGCGCGGCGGCGTAGTACGACACCAAATGCCCCTTTTTCTCGAACAGCCCCATCCTGGAAAACTCCGACACCAGCATCCTATAATCCTTCGACACCTCCGACACCTGGTGGTCGGAGACGTAGTATCCATTAAAGAATCTCTGCAGATGGTGGGCGGCGATGGCGGGGTGGTAAGCCAGGAACGCATCCGTCACATCCTGCCCGGCGAGGCTCAACAGAGGATACTCGCCGCCGGGATGGCGATACACCCAATCGGAAACATCGTACACCTTGCCGTGAATCGACACCCATAGATCCCCGGGTTTGTCGTGCTTTTTCAGCTCCTCCGTGGTGATAAACTTCTTGGTGCCATTATTATTATTTTTATCATTATTCTCCATGGCGTTCATGGATAGATAGAACAGACCTAAAGAAGCTAAGATGGATCTGATCTGGGGAGTATGAAGATATATAGAGAGAGATATATGGCCGGACAGGTTTGTAGCTAACTATGACAAAAGTGAAGATGGATCAGTAGCTAGCTAGTTTCAAGGGAGAGGAAGAAGAAGACAAGTTTTCTTTAAACTATAATCCGAATAAATGCGATATTATATTATTATATTATTATATTATAATAATGGGAATGGAGTTTATGTTACGTTTGGTCATAACCGGGGATCAAGGGAGATTGGGAAAAAAACAAACAAACTAAAAAAATAACTAAATTGGAAATGGTAACTGCTCTCACGAGCCCCGCCCCTCACGTGCATTGGCTTGTAATGGTTATCTCACGTGGTGGGTCAAATTCTAATTCTTGCCATTCTTTTTTTTTTTTTTTATGTATATACATTAAATATCCCACTACACTAGTCCTGATGCCTAAGCCTCCAAAAGGTCAAAACTCTTGTTTAAAAATCATATGAAGAAGTAAATTAGGAGCCACCTCGTGTATATTCTGTGTACAAGAAGTTTTTATCACCTTTGATCGGTCAATATCTCTCACTGACCTCTTAAATTTTTACTGAGATTTGAACCCCTACACAAACACTGAAGCAATGACTTCTGAAAATGAGTCATTTTTTCAAAAACATTTTTCTTTCCCGTATTTAGTTGCATTCTGAAAAACTATCTTGGTGTGTTTGATTCATTTGCTGAAAAATGAGTAGAATTGTATAATTAAACATTTTAAATATTTTATTTAGATTATAAAAAATTTATAATAATTTAAAAAAAAAAAGTTGATTTTCGCCGGAAACCTTGTGTTTTGCAGAAAATGACTTTCACCAAATTTTGGCAGAAGTTATTTTCCGCCAAAATGACCTTATTTTCTTCCCGCTTGAATTTACCATGTACTTCCAAACATGGCAAATTATTGTGTGGACCATAACAAAAAATACATTTTTAATATATTAAATGTACATTATTTTTGTACTGAATATAAATTATACAATATAATATACACTCGGAACAAAAATAATGTACATTATTTTTGTATTAAATATACATTATTTTTGTAATAAATATTCATTATTATACAGTAAACAAAATATAGTCCACACAATTTGTGTGGACCACAGTCCACACACACTAATGATTGATGGTCCACACACTAATGATTGACCAAACATACCCTATTACCCTTAAGTCGCTTTCATTCAAGCTAGCACAATTTTCTGGTAGCAATATACTTATCAAGATAAGACTAATTTGGAACACATTTCTATGTCACAGTATTGGTTCCCATTCTGTATTTCTGCGATGTCTGCCTCCGGTTGAGATTGCACGTGACCAGCGCAAGGAAAAGATTCTCTGGCAGTCTGTCTTTAATCTTTATACTCTTTAAATCTTTTGGGATTCAGGTACAAGTGTTTCATGGGATGTATGTTTTGGTGTGTAGGTAGAACTGCCAAGTGCCATGGGACAATTATTTTGTCATTTTGAGATACAAGTGTCATAAGACAATCATGGAAGCCAACTATCACCAAGTTTTTTGCTCAGACCACGAGGTGTCCTGAGCATACCTTAACTGTAAAAGACACCTTTAAATTCGTACTATACTCAGTCTAATCTCGTTCGCACCAGACCAGCCCAATTAAGGGACAAAGTACTGGTCAGATTGATTTTTTCATACGAGAGTTGATTCAAACTCCCGATCTCTCTTAAAGGACGAGAGTGCACGGCCACTCACGTCAACCAAGTTGGTTACTATCACTGAGTTTGAAAGTAAATCATGCTCATAATCTACAATTCTACATCCAAAAGGTGAAATGAAAGGGAAAGAAGGCAAATCTCTACCTTCATATCATTAGAGCCATAAATGATCTCATGGGAAGGGTTGGATCTGTCACCTACATTCACCCAGAGATTAATAGCTATGAAGATTAGATAGAGGCTAATAGCAATGAAGATTAGATAGAGGCTAATAGCAATGAAGATTAGATAGAGGCTAGTAGCTGTGAAGATTAGATAGCAACTATCCGAATAAGTTGCAACCTAACGGATCTCGTCCTTTGTTGAGGACAAATAGTATTGGGATGGCCTGACAGGATCATGCTGTTTATAATCTATCCAAAACAAATAAACAAACACTAGAGATTTCAAAGACTGAGCAACTTTGGCTATGACAGGTTGTTATGAATTTTATAATGTGATATTTAGAGGGATCAAATCATGAAACTAGCCTAATCTCCATGATTGATTGGGTATTCTAGTTACCAGAACATAGCAAAATCTTGGTTGTTATGGATTTTATAATGTGATGATATCTTGCAAAATCTTGGCTTGATGAATTGAAAGCCTGCCCAGGCGTTTTACATGGTCTTCTGTACAGAATTTATGCACAGCCAACGCTTACCGTGGTGGCCTCTCAAGGCTTACCCAGCCAAACTTCCCTTTCCGGAAATCTGACAATATGCGGAATGATGCTTGGTGTGTGTCGCCATTGAACAATTGAAGTGCGAGCTTCTCAACAAATCTGCAAACCGAGAACAAACATTTTTTTTTTCATAAGTTTAACCGAGAATGACATGTTATAATTCCTTTATAGCTGGAAAGGATGAAATGAGGGAACTGTGTGAGATTATGCACAGATGATTCCACAGTTCAAATTAGTTTCCCCGCAAATGGGCATATCGTTGGAGCACAGAAAACTTACAGTTTGCCACAATGACCATCGATCCCAATTTTGTAGCGGTCCTGAAGAACTTTATCACCACCTAAGAAAGATGCCAAAGGTATTAAAAAGTGGCAAGCTTTATGGCTAAAGTACTGAATCTTTTCCTACAACTTTCAAAATGAGAATTCATAAACTAATTTATAATAATATATAAATATAGAAACTACTCGCCATGGAATAGCGTTCCAATGATTCATATTAAACAAGTAATAGCTAAAAACCCCTCTTGTATGGAAAAACCAATATGGCCAACACTTTGCCCCTTAATTGGGCCGGGCCGAGTGCGAATGGGATTAGTCTGAGTATGGTACGGGTTTAAAGGTGCGTCCTACAGTTAGGGTCTGATCAGAACACCTCATGGCCTGACCAAAAAAAACAAGTAATAGCTATAGAATGCTAATTGAATAGAGCTCAAAAAAGGAAAGGAAGCATACCTAAATTTGGAATTCTTGACAGCATTTGTACTAGAACGGCAGCAACATCTACTACATCATAGGATCTTTCCCCAATGTCATCACAAATGGCAAGCTTTATTGCTGATGTCTGATCACTAATCCTCATTGGAATTATGCCAGGAGAATCAAGCAACTCTAAATCTTTCCCAAAACGGACCCATCTTTTCACAGAAGAAATGTGTTAACGTTGTGAAAACAAAAAGAAAATAGTCAGCAAGTTTATTTTATTCAGATACCAGGAACACAGTTGATTCCATACCACAAGATATTTGTCTATATTAGAAACCTTCATACAGATGCTGAGTTTTATCTGGCATCCTAGTACAAATTGCTCATTATTTTATAATGATAAATCTAAGGACCCGCTCTAGACCTATTACATAGATCTCCATATACATATGTGCATACATTTCTCTAGCCCAAGATACCCAACGGTGCCCATTTTGCCAGTTTGGCCCAGTTTATGTTAACAGGCAGAGTATTACTTAAATAAGCCCATAAGTCGTAAGGTAGTAAGTTATTATTTGCTGAAATGCAAAAATGCCTATAACTAACTCATAAGTTAATACTTCCTCTGATCAGTTGCTGAGCAAAAAATGCTAAATGAGTGTCATGTGCATGTACAGTTTAACTCTTAGAAAAAAATCAGACAATGAAAAAAATGATGGGCCATACTTAAGTTCTCTAGTAACACCCGGTCTTGGAGCTGCAGGACACATCCGACGCTTCAGTAGACGATTTATCAGAGATGATTTACCAACATTTGGATACCCAACAATTCCTGCTCGAACCTATAAATATTAAAAGTCCCCATATTACAATTGACAATTTGTAAACAGCAGCTGAGTTGGAGAATCAACATTGTCACAGTATGACAATTTTAAAACAAATTAGAGTCCTCTAAAAGTTTTCAGTTTTCCAACTGCTAGAAGTCTAAGTTTTGCCCACTCGTGATCTGTTTTCAGGATTACGCATGAACTTCATTGCAAGATGAGATCCATTATTTCTAATTTGTTTATTATCATCATTATTTGATAAGCAACACCGGTTAATTAAAAAGACACTAAGCTAAAGTTGCCTCAATGGCACATCTATTATCAAATAGCGACCAAAGCGCATACAATCGTACATATAACAGTAAGGGATGAAACTTACTGGACGTGGAAGTAAACCTTTTGCCTTCCGCTTTATGTTCACACTACCCGCTAAAGTTTTTGCTAACCGGCCTAGCTTCAAGGTGCCCTGCAGTTAAAAAACAAAATCATCTTACTCCATCTAATGCTTGAGCAACTACCAAATAATGAACAACGGCATTACACCCTCCATCCCAAAATGGTCTTCCCATTTACTTTAAACACAAATATGAAAGATAGTGGACAAAAAGTATGTAGTTTTCCTCTTTGTCCATAAAAAGTGGATACCTTTGGAGTTTTGATTTTATTAGAAGGATAATGTAGAAAACTAAAAAGATTTGGGAATTGGGATGTTCATTTTTGGAAAGTGGATAATATTTCAGAACGTACCAAAAGAAAACGTGAACAACCATTTTGAGATTGAGGGAGCATAAGTTATACCTACCATTCCAAGTTTCCCATTCGAGAACACAACTTTTATTCCTTGCCTAGCAAAATAATCAGCCCAAGCATTCCGATCAGCTGTAGATACCATGTCCTCCCTATTCAGAACTAAAATGTGTGTTTTGTTACCAAGCCAAGAATCCATCTGGTCAAGCATATCTAGTCAATAGCAAGACAAATCGATAATTCAAAAAGAGCCAAAAACAATCTGCTACAAAAGAATTTACCAGTGGATGACTGGTCGACATGGGAATTCTTGCATCCCGAACCTCTATCACAACATCCATCAATTTCAGCTGTTCCTTGAGCTCTTTCTCAGTTTTTGCAATATGACCAGGGTACCACTACGAATATATAAGCCTCAGTGCGTGTATGGAACAACAAATACCAAATTTTAATTTTCAAAAAATGCTTAAAATCCAGACATTTTGTAGGAAATAACAATTAAAAATAAGAAGCCCTGTAGACAGAGAGTATTCAAATCAAGAACCCATCCATACCTGAACTGGCCGTAATTGCTTTGTCCAGTAATAGAGATCAGTCTCCAAATCATTCCAATCATATTTTTCTTGGCTGCCCTCCGAAGTGGTACCAAGCTTTGAAGTCTCATTTAAGTACAATCCATTAGCTTTCCCACCAACAATCTGCAAAATTCAGTACCAACAATTTTTTTGCTCTCTCTTCAAACCCCAAACAGACGAACCAAAAGAGGAGCTAAACTAAGATTTTGCAGGACAATAATGAATAACAATGTGGATGCTCAATCTTGTCTTCAATAAAGTAATAACAAACGCAAAGCTGTTTCAGATACTTGAAAAAAGTATATATTCCTATCAGAGACGATATAGCTGTATCAAGGCGTGGTTCCAGGCCAAACATGAAATTTTTTCTAAAAATTGGAACTAAAATTCGGTATACCGTTAAAGAACACAAAGCTTCACTTAGCACCAGAAGAAATTTTTCCAATTTCCTCCTATAGAATCATCCTAGACGAATTTTTGGGTTCAATTCGCGCAAAAAATGACAAATTAAAAAGCGCGAGTGTGTGCATATATGGGATAACGAGCGTCTTGCCTGAATAGAAGATGAAGGAAAAGGAGAAGACGGCAGCGCAGAGAGAGCCGACGGCGACGAGCTACTCCGGCACTGAAGAGAACGTCCGCCGGTGAGTGGTATAGCGGGACCGTTAAACCACACACCTGAAAGCTGTGCAGCCATATCAGTATCACCCTGTTGAGTGTAAACACGCAGCTCACCTCAGCTACTCCTATCTTTTGCTTTTGCCCGCTCCCAGGAGAAGCTCATTTTAATTCATTTTATTTTATAAAATCTCTCTTTTATACTAACATTCAAATTTTGATGCCCAAAAAAAGTGATCAAATCGTTCAAAAAAAAAAAGAGTGATCAAATGGATAAAACATAATCTCAAAATAAATTATGGAAGAAATTTTCAAAATATTCTTTTTTTCTCAAATTGGTCCTATGACTTTTAATTGAACCAAAATGATCTTCCAATTATTAAATTTTAAACTAAATCGATCATTTGTTAAAGTTAGGCATAAACTTGACCATCAAATTAGAGAAGAAAATAGAAAATTTACATTGTAAATATTTAAATTACTCGGGTTTTACTTTGAAAGTGTTTATCAAGCTCTAGATCAACAAACAAGCTTGCACATGCCTTAACTAGAACTACACGTTCACAAACTAATCCTTTAATTAACTTCTATTCCCTCGTGTATTGAACACTTGCTTTAATAAAAGTTTGAAAAGTCATATGACCAACTTGAGTAAAGGTTATAATCGAAACACCATTTTGGAAATTTACATAATATAGATTTAAAAAATAAATAAATAAATAAATAAATAAATAAATGAGCTCACTTCAGTTTGTTTTTTCAAAGGCACCTAATATGAGCTACTGAATTTAGTCCATAAATGTTCAAGGATCAAATATGAAAATAGTCACATACTCGTAGCACCAAAAGTGAAAATAACTCTGCAAATATACTACTGAGCAGCCTGCATTCAAGGCCAGTGAAGGAAGAAATAATAGCATTCATATTCAACCGGGGGGATTACAACACCAGTTCCAGATGAAGATAGCTATATCTGGCAATTCCATTCTGGGACTACCACTACAACAAAAACTAACCAATTTTATACATCTTGCCTCTTCTGGATGAGATTAGAATTAATCAAAAACCATACAAAATCAGGCCCAGGATAATCTTCTGCCTCCGCAAGTCAGCTTCCGGTGAGTGCTCTTACGAAGTAACTGCGAGTCTCTGGTAATATACGCTGAATCAAATCCGAAAAACTGCATAACATGGTATTATTATTGCTTTGTCAGTTGGTCTAAACTAAACTCAGTCGTGGCTATACAAGATTTCTTGGATGTAATCAACTTACCAGCACATCGCACTTAGCTTGTCAAAGTTCTCCAGTATGAAAAGAATGCAAGCATTTCTTAATGATAAAGCATTAAAGGCCTCGGACAACTCAAACATGAGAGAGACGTTCTCCGCAGAAATATCCTTAAGAAAAGAAAAAACAATGTCAGACAAAAAGTTCACCATTTCTTCAAATAAAAAATGTCCTTAATAAGGAATTAACCTGTGCAATTGCATATTCACATAGGCGTTTTAGTCCCTCGAGAAGATACTGATCAGAAGCCCTTAGAAGATCCTGTGCGATTTCCAAATTGACGTTAACTGATCCTGTATATACATACCTGTCAGAAAGAAAATGAACAGTTAAGACCCTCTATCAAAAAATCCTAGGATATTTTTCTTTAGTCAGTCCTGCATCAGTTGTATGGGTAGATTTTAACCTCATCATCAACTCAAATACGTCCCATTTGATATTTGGGATCTCAATGTCTTTGGCATCCCTCTCCTGCAATATGTCAATCAAATTGATTATATAGCATGTACTATAGAAACCTAAATGTTCAATTATAAAACAGGAGGAACATTGGACAAAAGCATATAGAAGAATGTAACCAAATCGTACTGACCCTGTAACCACCATCAAACATCGCTCGAAATGCATCAGAAGATGCGAGCAAGCAAATTCTGTGGGCGTAAAATCGTTTACCTGATCAAAGCACATGACTATATCAGCACCAAAAACATTGGTATGAAGAATCTACAGAGAATATTAAAAAGGTACTTCATAATAGAACAGCTTTATACCTTCAACTAAAAATGTCACATCCGATAGTGTATTATTATTTACATACTGCTCCCCAAGGTACACCTGCATAAATAGCCACAATTATCAACACAAGATGGTGAAGACATAAATAGACTAAATAAATTTGTCTATCAAGTGGTTACTATTAGGACAAAATTAATCACATCACTGCTCTAAATAGCATTAAAACACTGCTATACGCAGAACACAGCACAAGTAAAACTTAATCCTCCAAAAAGGATAAAACAAACCTGAGGTTCTGGGGACGGAGGAGCTGCATCGACAGGAGAAAGCGAGTTGGCCTTATCAGCTAACTTGCACAGAGCAGCAGAAGCATCGCGTTGATGCTTTACATTATTAGATTCTAGAAGCTCCAAAAGCAACTCCAATCCTACAAAACACAAATACAGAAGGAAGACATGTGTTAGGTCTCTGCAGGATGTTTAGAAAAGTTGATTACATTAAGCCCACTCACAGTATACTACTTATATATTTTACCATTGTTATCAAGGAAAACTGTCTTTTGATCCTCTGGAGAACAAAGGTGAGCAAGGGCCAAAGCTATTCTTTTTTGTACAACCTTATCTCCAACAGACATCAAATACAACAAATGGCTCAATACCTGCAAAAAAGAGAACAAAAGTGATGAATGACAGATTAGTTGAATAGAGTGGGGTAATGAGTCCCATTGTAATACCTAGAGAAGCCTCCAAGAATTCCGAATAAGATACAAAAATAGAAAAGAAAACCTCACTCCCTGCTACAAGAAATTGAACTTACTCGTCCATGAATATTCTCCTCTAATCTTTTCAGAGTCTTTGCAACACAATCTCTTGTTGGCTGTAAAGGAAATTATCAAATTCAAGCTCAAGCATGTGGCAGGAAAATCAGAAAGATGGTTATAGGATACTGTAATTATATATTATACATTATATTATAAAATATAACTGGAGAAGTACATTAGTCTAAAGAAGCCCATGTTGAGTCATGAAAAGACAAATGTTCTTATGATGGTGGTATCAAGGAGAGGACTGTTTTGAATTATGATAGATAATATAAGAAGTAACCATATAATTAGCAAGCCATAAGTGACACTTATTAAGTACAAATTTAGAGGAAAATTTATTTAGATAGTTTCCATTAATCCACTTGGGTCAGTAGATTAATTCTATACAGATAAAAATTAGTCATTAATAGATATAACAAAGTAATGCCAATACAAGCTCAAGAATATCACAGGATGATAAGTTCATACTTGGACAATGAATTCACCATCTTGAAGTTTTTGAACACCTCCAACCTTTATTATATCCGCAACATTATCCTTCAAAATTGCAACAAGTGAAGAATAAGGAAAGCATGAAACTAAGCTACAACTCATGGTATGGTCAAACGGAGAAAAGCATCATTACCTCATTATCTGCAAGACCATAAAGTGCAAATGCAGCATTATGTTGCAGAGATCCATTTTTTGAATCAAGAAGCTTCAATAAAGGCAGAATAGCACCACTATGGGCAATACCAGCTTGATTATGTGAATCCTATAAATAAAGGAACCAACAATACCTAGTCAATAACTAAAGCTATAGGCAAAACATTTTAAAATTTTAAACTCAAAGAGGAAGGGCTCAAATACCCTCAAACCAACTGTTTTCTTTATACAGAGTATAGATACAATGTATCAGTGATTGGTAAGGCAAAATAAACTTGATTTCAAGAAATAGAAAATCCTAGATTCTCTATTGCAATGTACTAGCCAGACCACAAGGTGCATCTGTGCTTTTCCTTGTGCAATGCATATCCACTGTGTAATGTGAGAGGGAGAGTACTCTAGCAAACTAATCAACAGTACATGGCATCCTTGTACTGTATCCATAGCATACTATGAAAATGAGTCCTCTAGGCTTCTTTCATTTCAGACAAACCACCCAGGTAGATATAAAAATCACCAGGCATGAAGATTACCTGTGCCAACCTTCCAAGTGCAAAAGCTGACATTTCCCTCAATTGAGCATCTGGAGACTGAAGCATCTCAATTAGTGGTGGTACAGCACCTCTTTGAACAATGTGCACCTGAAAATTATATTAATTGCAATCATCAAATATTAATATAATGTCAACTGGAAGAAACTATTTTAATAAGAGTTTTCATTTTTCAAAGCAAACAGGGCGTATCAGTTTAATCAACCTTACAGTCTGAATCTGTTGCAGCAAATTGCCCTAGTAGCAAAGCAGATTCTCTTTGGCTCTCTGAACAAGAAGAACTGTATTTTAAAAAAGAAAACAAATGAGAAAGCAAAATCTTGACTTTAAAATGGAGGGACATATTTCATTGCTGCCGTGGAAGCATTAAATCCTAAACAGTAACCTCAAAATGCATAAACTAATCAGACCTAAGTAATCCAACGACAGGTTGCAAAGCTCCAGCAGCAAGAACTTCCTTCTTAATGTTAGGGGAAGAGTGCACCAAATTTCCAATTACACCAACCTAACATAACACCAATATAATTAGTCCTAGAGGGTACCAAAAAATGCCAGAGATTATCTAAATAGGCAGCAAATGCAAAAATTAAGTTCAAAGTCAAAAGAAACCAAATGTCTGACCGCTTCATAGTGTATTGCAGAATCTTCAGAGCGAAGCATAAGAATAAGAGTGGGTAGAGCATTGCATTCTACTATCTGTAAGCAATTCATATATATGTCCTTAATGGAATATAAAAGAATAGCAAATTCCAAGACAGATTAAGCAATTGAAAGAAAACTATACCTGATGCTTATTCTCATCATTTTTGAAGGCCAGAGTTCTCAAGGCACCCGCAGCTGCTCTTTGCACCTTTGGATCAACAAATTCAAGCAACTCAACAAGCGGAGGGATCCCACCTTCAACCCTGGAAATTGAAGGTGTCATAAATGATTACTGTTTTACTTAGTACAAAACTAAAGACCAACATTTTCCAGATTATGCAATACCTAACACAAGATTTAATGTTGCTATTCTCATGAGCAAGATTGGTGATTGCATCAGCTGCTCTCCTGATAACACCATTCACTGCCCGAGAGGTTTGACCATCTCTGTGTCTCTTTAAAAGATTCACAAGATGAGGCAGGGCTCCAGCATCAACAATGAGTTGTTGATGCTCTGGCTGTTAGACATAGAAAAGTTGGACAACTTCAACTGATTAAAAAACTTTAGTATTGCATCCGAAGTCAGTTATATGTACATCCTTAGACTGTAAAGTGTGTCAGATTAATATAGATTAGCACATAAATTCTGTTGGATAGAACCTTTGTGTAGCAAAGGATTAAATGATATACCAATTACATGTAATGAAATAATTGTTGAGGTTGAAATGGTCTAGTTGTGTTGGACTTAATTTGCTACACTGCTACCAAAAGTATTATTGTTAATTGTTATTGTAACAATTGAAATGTTAGAAAGCCCCACATTTAAGTGCATGGAGAGCAACAGTCTGCTCATAATTTTTGATAACTCAAAGCAAAGTTTTATCATCATGATGAAGAAAACTAATCAATGTTTTATATAAATGATTGCAGAACATTAAAGCAAACATGATAGCACTCTCTCAGAATCATCAACAGTTTAAACTTAGAGCTTGGAATTATTTGAATATCATCAAACAAATGCAGCAATCATACATGTCCCTTGAGAATTCAGCAGCTCAGAATAGAGATCATCCACCACATCATGATGTTCCATGACCCTCCCAGAACAAAAGCAACTTCAGCATACATAATAGCATTTCACTAAACCCTAAAATTGTATACTCCAAATTTTGAGAACGATTATCTATGACTTTCTCGACTATCTCCTTGATATCCAGATGAGAGCTAACCAACAAAAATTAAAAATTAAAAAATCTGTACAACACAGTACAGATCATAATTGTTCGATAATTACCTTTATGGCAAGAAGCCCAAGTGTGAAGGCACTCCCCTTCTCAACCTCATGCTCATACGGTATCGGACCGGAATCTCTTTCCCCCGCCGGAACCGGCGGCAGAAGATTCCGCACCAGACCCGGGACTGCGCCGCACTCCACAATAACGTTCACAAATTCCTCTGCAAACGCACAAAAATCTCAAAAATCCGTACCAAAACCCCTATGCATGTTCACCGACAACTCGATCCAGCTAACAACAACACAAATCGAGTATTTAGAATTACCGTTCTTCGCCAGCTCAGACAGGACGTGGATAGCTCGCTTGGAGGAAGCTCGATCCTGCTCCGTCGAAGAGAACGACGATTCCAGAATCTCCACTTGAGCACGGACCTCGACGACGAGATCTCGGTGAGCTTCTTCGACGGAGAGAGACACGATCCTCGACCGATCGTGCTCCAAAACCTCTTCCAGCTTCCTCTTCAAGCTCCTTCTCGAACCGGAGCTCGAAAACCGTTCGCTGCGCTTCTGGTTCCGGTTCTCCATGTGAGAGAGAAGATGAGGAGAGAGAGGTGTGGGGGTGAAACAGAGCGAGCAGTAAATGAACGTGTGCAGTGTGTGGGGTAGTTTAGGAATATATATATCTCTTTTTTTTTTTTCTTTTCCTACCCAAATTAAAGCTGATGTGTGGGAATTTTGTTTTTAAATTTTTGTTTTTTAAGGGATTTAGCGCGTTCCCGCCATTAACTAACATAAATTTTTTTTGATAAAAACAGCTATAGTGGCATTTGTTAGATGTAATCTGAAATTGAATCAGGTGGGATCGAATTCCAAAACATAGCAGTAGTCTGATCAAAAATTGATGAAACTAAAGTATGAACTAAATAATTTTCAAATCTAAGAATGAATTTAACTAAACAAAAGTCAAAAGACGATATGTAAGATCTCCAGCTATCAATGGCATATTCAAATATATGTGCGAACTGGGGCAACTACGGAAGATAAGTAATGCTAAAGCGTTAAGCAATTCGTGTGTAGCACTATAAACCGCTCCCCATGACCCCTCAACCATGACAAAGCTTCTTTGCACGCGAATGCTTCTGCCATAAGTGGAGTGAAACAATCTGGGAGAGTAGCACTGTAAGCCGAAACGTAGCCCCCATCGCCATCGAGTAAGACTGCTCCAATTGTGGCTTTGTTTGTCACATGGTGGTACCTGGCATCGACTTGGCAGATTCTTGGCATTCTCGGCAGTGGCGCACCTCCATGGTTGACAGCAGCAATGCCGGCGTCGGCAGGCACAGCAGCATCGGTTGGCTAGGTGGGCACGGTCAGCGGGTGTTGGCCACTGTTCGGGTGTACGGCATGCCATGCTTGCATGGCGGTAGTGGCTGTCATCAACAATTTTCTCGGCATCGGGAGATAGGCATCCCAAACTGCTCTATTTCTTACTCTCCAAATATAATATAGAATTGCAGGTGGGTACATAATCTCATTAGTGTCTAAAATATTCAAGACTTCGCTAAACCAAACATAAAAAAAATATTTGTCACAAGGTTAGGGATTAGAAGGTTGGATTGTCTCCATATGGAGCTTGCATAGTCACACAAAACCAATGAATGCATAGTGTCTGGAGCTTGCATAGTCACACAAAACCAATGAATTCATAGTGTCTTCATGGATGATACCACACATGGCACAAAATGGCTCAACATCCACCATCTTTATAAACAAATTACTTTTTTTTTCGGTGTAAACCACACATTGTGGCATAGTGTCTTCATGGATGATACCACACATGGCACAAAATGGCTCAACATCCACCATCTTTATAAACAAATTACTTTTTTTTCGGTGTAAACCACACATTGTGGTCCAGGTCTTTCTCTGTCCGTTTTACGGTCCAGGTCCACCCGATTCGCTTGGCACAGAAGTTGGCCCAAAGGGAATCATCACTTGTGGGAATCGAACCCAGGTTATCCCAAAATTCTCCCCCACAAAGAAAGCTCATTTGCCACTTGAACTACCCTATTGGGTTTTTATAAACAAATTATTAGTAGTGGGAACTTAAAGCTCTTCATAGAAATGTTCCCATTTGAAGGAATTTTCAATCTCTATATAGTGAGCCATTTATTAAATGTGCCCTCAATATTGTCAACATAATTTCCACTAATGAGGACGGTAGTGGAACTAACATCAATTTATTTTTCCAAATTTTCACAAAGAATAAAACACAAAATTTTATAAAAGTTAAAGCTATCTTTCCTTTAATCCAATTTTAGTTCCAATTATGATAATATTTTTAAACTTAATTTTATCATTTTAATCCAATTAAATTTAGGGATGACAACATGCCTGGGAGTATATTCCCAGTCCCCGTCTCCGAAACCCCATCCCGACGAGAAATTGAAAATAGTCCACATTCTTGTTTTTGACTTTTTACGGGGTTCTCGTCCCCGGTCAATTTTTAGTCAAAATCATAAATTAGTGTGATTTTTAATTTCAAAACTAATGTGTTAATTTTATACATATATTATATAATTTATTATTTTTAAATTATAATAATTATTCGGGGATTGGACGGGGAGGGCTATCCCGTCCTTGTACCCGTTTCTCGAAAATTTTCCTTATCTCCATCCCTACCGGGGACGGGACAAATTGTCATCCCTAATGACATTACATTTTTTACTTCAATTTTTATAAAATTTAATTCTATTTTCTTTTTAGAAAAATGAGAGAAACTCACAATCACTATATAATGTGCAGTATATAAATCTCGCTCCTGCATAATATCATGCAAGTCACAAAAGGAGAAGTAAACTACACTCGGGAACCATCTCGATCAAACTCGTGGCATGTTGTCTTCCGATCCTAATAATGTGATGTATCTTTCATTTGTAATTTGTGATTTACAAAGTATTACTCAGTAATATGATTAATCTATTACACACCCTTTTAGATAATGACTATGAATTGCACTCGTTACTCAAAATAGAATGATGTTACTAAATGTAGCAAACTAAAATTAAAGAAAAAAAAAAGACATTTTATACTTTTATTATGTCACGAGTCAATAACATTGGCAAGTCCAAAAATTAAAGTATAAGTACAAATAATATATTAAGTTAACTGCATCAAGAAAAAATATCTCAATTACAAATCAAATTAATAAATATTTGCATCATAAAGTTTATGAATCCTATTACTGTAAAATTTAACTTGACCACATGAGGTGGATAGTCCCAGTCTTTGCAACACTGCATGAATGAAGAAGAATCAATGTTTCATACTTTGGTTGAATGTGAAATAGCTAAGGACTGCTGGGAATTGATAAACAATCATATGGAGAAACATGTCTACCGTCTACGCCTGGAAGGATTATTTTAGGGAATGGAAAGAAGCTAATTCAGGTGGTGTAATGCAATGCATACCCATATAGCTGCTGATTTATTCAGATAAATATAATGGAAATAACCTTAATTGGGTTGGTTGAAGCTGAACGTAGACGCGACAATTGATGAAGAGGGCAACATATTGGGATTCGATTGGGTTTTGCGGGACGAGGAGGGGAACTTCATAACGAATGTGTGTGTGTAAACCATGGAGAGGATCCCACATTCCAAGAGAAGTAGAAACCATGGCTATAAGAGATCTGAAGCACGTAGTTGGTTAAAGCATCACCAGTTTGGAGAGTTCATCTGGAGACAAACACATCGGTGGTTGTCCAAGGATTAAACAGTTACTTTGGAGTCTCTTTTTTTGGTTTGCTACCTATTGCTTGATGTAAAAGACTTGTTGAGTACAGTTCTTTGGCTCACGTTGATGCCTCGTTTGTTAAATGATCTACAAACCGGACTACCTACCTACTAACTAGAGAGTCTGTTTTTAAGATAGATAGTGGGGAGGTGCACTTTCACCCTCCTCTCTTCATTTGTAATTCTCTAATGAGGGATATGAATGAATGGTACTTGGTTATTATTTTTTTTGAAAGGGTACTTGGTTATTTGTTTTTAAAAAATCATAATAGTATTTTTTTTTTGTGGGGTCATAATTTATATGTAGGAAAGATAATAAATGAGAAAGAAAATTGAGTTAATCTTGCAAAAACAAGTTTTTTGGCGGTTATGGTAGAGAAAAAAACATGCAATCACTTGGTGCGCGGTTCATCTCGGCCTATAAATTCAATTTTTTTTGACACAATTATTATTTTTTCTCTCTCCTTTTTCCAAATTGACCTGACAAAACTAAGAAATTTTTTTTTTCTATGGAGATTGCTCTAAAGTAAACAATAAATAATACTTCATGCTTAAAATAGTTTGCGAAATGTCACATTCGAGAGAAATATTATTTAAAATTAACAAATTTTGAATGCTTAAAGAGCCACCGGTGAAGTCAAATAATAGGCAGCGACTGCCACAATGGCCATCCAGAGCTTCCCGGAGCACGATGCCGTTGCCGATTCCTTATGTTCCGTCGGAGACTTCGCCGGCGGTGAACTCGGAGCAGGAGCTGGCGTCACGTCGGTCGGAGATGGTGGCGACGATGGATTATCGGGGAGTGGGGATGGGGTGGGAGTTGGGGCGCCGCCGCTGTTGCTTCCGTTGTGTACCCTGATGTCAATCTTCTGTCCAGCTTCGCAGTGGCCGGGAATGCTGCAGATGAAGAAAAGGTGGGTGCGCTGCCTCTTTATCACGAAGGAATCGTTGCCGGAGGTGTAGGTGGCGTAGGCGCCGGTGGCGTTGCATGCGTTGTAATTCTTATGGGTCACCCTCACCACATTATGAAATTCCTTGTTGTACTTAAAAACTGTTATATTTAATTTGTAACAAACAAATAAACTTTTATACCATTAATAATTAATAATAATAATAACAACAACAACAACAACGATGTGCAATTTTGAGTTTGCAATTATTAGAGTTACCCAATTATCTCAGGGCGTTATATTAGTCGTTTGAAGAAATAAGTATGTATGTTGCCATGATTTGAATAAATCACTTGTTATTTTAGGTGTGAAACATCACAATCAAAGTTGTTGTGTTGGGTACAATCATTTTAACCTAAGCAAATATTATGCTTAATTATTTCAAATCGTTACAATTTTGACTATTCAGTTAAAATTTTGAACAAATGTTGTAACACACAAATAACATGTGAACATCCACAAGTTTCATATGACTTTTCAACCCTAACAATTTTTTTTTTTCAAACTATTATCACTTATAATAATCAATATATATATATATATATATATATATATATATATATATATATATATATATATATTTGTTAAGTGACGATGAAAACCTGCAACTATTATCCATGTCAATTGGTATACCCTAACAAACTACACTACGATAATTACACTATACGGACAGCCCAATCAACTTAGTCGAACAATTGACTTAGTAATTATAAGGTCTCAGGTTTGATCCGTTAATGACTATAAGGTTTCCGGTAAAATAAAAATCATACTACACTCATCTTTTCCGGTCTAATAATCAACTATTTTGTGTTTTCAACCCAAAAAAAAAAACACACACACACAATATGACATGTGTAACTATCACATATTAACGTACGATGTCCCATCGGACACATCTATCCTACAAATTTGGATCACTGTAGGACTTACCAATGGTGTCGCCGGAGTGGAAGCTTTTCGACGCCGCCCAAGCTTTGTAATCGATATGGCCGATGGTAGTCCAACCAGCTGCATCGCCGACCTCGTACACTTCGCCCATCGCTCTTTCACAAAACATCATAGTAGCTAACCAGAAGAAAACCATGGCGGCCCTCTGAGACAGAAACATGGCTAAAAGGAAGGTTTAAATTAAACCCCAATCAAACCACTACGAAAAGGAAGATATATAGATGGAGAATAAAAGAGATTGGGAGAAAGAAGAAGAAGAAGAAGTAGAGAATAAGAGAGATAGGAAATGAGAGCAATTATGAAGGATTATACGTACTATATATGTGATGATATGTGAATTTATTGTTGGTTTAATTTAATTTTGGATATAAAATATTTGTTTTGAGATGTTTCTTGTTAAAGATAAATAAATAAATGTATTAACCGCATCATATGATATGATTGATCGCACTTTATTGTATACATCTTGCATCATAGAAGACGTTAAAGGAGATGCGCGTAATTATAGTGACCTTACACCCACTATGTATTCTATATGAGTTATGCAGATAGGCAGATGAAAAGCGTTAAAGGAGATGCACATAATTATAACAACTTCACACACATAGTGTGCATTCTATATGAGTTAAGAAGATAGACAGATGAAAAACGTTAAAGGAGATGCACATAATTATAGTAACTTCACACAGATAGTGTGCATTTGATATGAGTTAAGCTTAATTAATTAGTTTGGTAGACAAATGAATATAAATAACGTTGAATGTCCACCGACATTTTAAATTAATTAGTGACAATTTGACTGTTAAATAAAGTTGTTGATTAGTTGGTTAATGTGTATGTTTATCATTAATGTGGGGTACCAGTACAGGTGCATATTCATCCTCCTTTGGTTGTTCAACATAACGAGTGTTGACAAAATATAAATTATAAGTGTTTTGGCCCAAAATATTTCGAGGGGAAGGATGTTTATTTAAAATCCCCTCCTCTTTAATACAAACAAATAAATTTAAAATTTGTGTAATTTTCAAATAACTTAAATTAAAATTTTAAAATATAATTTATTTTGTTTAAAATAAATTAATAGTATAGTTGAAAAAAGAAAACTAAACAATAAGAAACTACAAGAATCCAAACCGCATACCTCCCATAAAGTCCCCAGTTAAACAAGACTCGAGGCTGAACTTCAAGGGATGGTTCGAAGGCTTCGTAAGTCTTAAGTTTCAAGTTATAAGAAAAATGACCATGTAAACGCTCATACTTTTTGTTTTTTTTTTTTTTTTCAATTTTTTGAGAATGTGTACTTCTCTTATTTTATGTAGCTTGATTGTGCTTATCTCTCTTGTAATAACAATTGGGAGATGGGTTTTTGAAAACTTTGTTCTCTTGCAAATGAAAGTTTATCTCTATTATTAAATGGTCGTTGGAGTTGCAATGACCAACTATTTGTTATATATAATTTTGGTTTTTGTTAAATTTTGTTATTAAATTTATGCAATGCAATTTTTTAATATTGAAATTTTAACTTATAGAATGAAAGGTTATAATTATCAATTAAATGAAAGAGTTAATTCCAGTAATGGTCCTCCGACTATGTTGATTTTTCACAATTGGTCTCCGACTTTTAATTTGGACAATATAAACACTTGACTTTTGAAATCTTTCCAATGTTGGTCCTTCCGTCAGTTGAAAGTTAAGTGGATGTTACTTTGAGGGTAAAATAGTTATTCCACAATTATTATTTTTTTTAAATAACTTTATTCTTTGCTTCTTCTTCTTCTTTGGCATCATCATCACCGGAATCAGAAGTCCTTGAGAAGTTTGCGGACTTGTTCCAAAGTCACAAAGAGCACTACAGTGAAGGGTCCCTGGCGTGAAATGGTGGGGATGAAGGGTCCTTGTAAAGAGCCATGGTGCCCTCTGCTTTGATCGTCTTCATGGCACAGTCAAGGGTGCCGGCGTACGGCGACGCCATCCCCGGCTCCACCTTCATGTTCATCATCCTCGTCTTCAGCACGTCCACCGAATTCGATGCCACCAGCACGTCTGCGGGGTTCCCCACGGCAGCTCCGATCCCACCGGTCGAATGATCTTCACACCCACCGCAATGGGTCCCAAGCGCGGCAACAGAGGAATAGGAATATGACCAGAATGGGCAGCAGTGGTGTGAAAATCACAGGTCTGAACCACTGTCGCAGATTCGCCCTAGAGCTGCATTTTCACCCGGAAATAATGGAAGTAATCCCTCCCTCAACAAATCCCTTCAAACCCATATCGAACAACCAACAACCAGAACAAGATTCAAGAACTGAAGAAAAAAAATGGCAGCCAACTGATCAACATCCGCAAAATGGCAGGGAAAGAATCTCAAGGACTTGGTGATGATGATGCCAAAGAAGAAGAAGAAAAAGCAAAGAATAAAGTTACTTAAAAAAAAAATTAATTGTGGAATGACAACTTTACCCCTCAAACTAATGTACAGTTAATCTTCACCTGACGGAAGGATCAACATTGGAAAGATTTCGAAAGTCAAGTGTCTAAATTGTCCAAATTAAAAGTCTAGTACCAATTATGAAAAATCAACATAGTCAGAGGACCATTGCTGGAATTAACTCTTAAATGAAAGGTTTACAAGTTTAATTTCAATATAAAAAGTAATAATTATATTTGAAATTTTAACTTATAGAATGATAATAATAAGATTTGTGTAAATTGGTGGATCCACGCAAAATTTATAAATGGTAATACTTTGTGTGAGACTGTTTCACATATCTTTATTCGCGTTACGAGTCTGTATCGGTACGAAAATGTAATACTTAAAATGAAAAATGTAATGGTAATCAGGATTAAAGTGTTTGTTACATATAATAGAAATGTAATATTTTTTAAGAAAAAATATAATACGTTTAAATCAAAAGTATTACACACTTCCTTATATGTTATATAAGTAATTGCGACAAGTGTTCGTTACTTAAGAAATGTAATACTTATGAGGAAAAATGTAGTACTTTTAAATTAAAATGTAAAAGTATTACACTTTCTAGTAATAGAATATTTTATTTTCGATTAGTATTATAATTTTTTAATATAAATATTATATTTTGATACAAATTTTTATCATTTGAAAAAAAATTTGAATAATTAGAAAAGTGTGTTAGTGAATGTTGAGGTGGATGGGGAGAAAAAGAGGATGCAATTAAAAGTTTAAACTATTCTGAGAAAAATACAGAATCGACAAAATTAAAGCCTATGAAACATCATAAGATACTAAACTAGAAAAACAGAGATCCCAATAAGTAACGCAAGGCGACGGGAACGAGTCAGGCTGAGACCACCGCTCGGCGACGGGCCAGGCGGAGAGATATCGGAAACGGGCGCCGGCGCCGGCGCAGGAGCCGGAGCCGGAGCCGCAGTGTGGTGGGGAGACAGGGCGGGGCTTCCGCCGCTGGGTACCTCAGTGGGCTGAGGAACTTTAAAAACTCTGATGTCAACCTTCTGGCCGCCCTGACAGTGGCCTTCGAACCCGCAGATGTAGTAGTAGTGGCCGGGGCCCATAATCCTGATGGAGTCGTTGCCGGAGGCGTAGGTGGCGATCGGCGACGCGGTGTTGCACGACCGGTAATCCTCCCGCCCCACCCGCATCACGTTGTGCCCCTCCGGATTGTACTCGAAAACTGCACATAAATTTCATAACAAACACTTATAAGTCATAACCCCCCACCTGTTTGCAAAAAGTCCTCTAAGAACTCAGACGACCTTACCGAGAACGTCGCCGACGTGAAAAGCCCTGCACGAAGCCCACTGGCGATAATCAACGGTGCCAATGGTCCAAGCATTCGCGTCGCCGACCTTGTACACCTCGCCGGCCACGGTCGCCGGGGAACGAGAAACGGCCATTAACGTCAACAACAAAAGCCGCATTGCTTCCGATCTCATAATCACGCCCATTTCAATGGATACCTGAATACTCTGAAACGCGTATGAAGCCCGTTCTGTACTGAAAACAAAAAGGGAGATAAATACACTAAAGAGTGAGTGGTCACGTTGGATGAATAGCGTGCGTGCTTTGGATGAACATTGGCAGAAAGTGCACAAATCTTTTGTTTTTTGCTACAAAACGTGACAAGTTTGTCATGCATATTGACCATGTCTACGTGTAAAAATAAGTTTTTATTACTTTTCATCACGGGTAGACGTTGCACCGCCATTTAAAGACTCGTTATTTTCAAACTGTACCGTATTTTTCGCGGGCGGAAGAAAAAAGTTTATATTATTAATGCCTCATAATGTAGTGGCAATATTTTTTTTTTATTATTAAATATAGGAAAGACTAAATTAAAGTATATAAATATCAAGGTCTCGATCATTACGCTAATAGTGCATATTTAACTTGTCTACATTAGAACAAAAATTCAATTAATTTTGGGTAACGCTCACAATACGGGCATAGGACAGGACAGGACTTTGCCATCAATAGGTATGCTTTTTGTGATTTTGTCACTATACTTGTTCTCCAGGCAATTTTTTTTTATTAATGTGTTTTACTATAGTGACAACAATCTTCTCCCTTTCTTTTTGGTGATATAATAAGAGCATCCCAATAGGGGATTTTGGATGATTTTTGCATGTTATAATGCTTATGTGGAGGACACAGGGAGATGTGAGAGAAATATTAAGTTGTTACAGGAGAACATGGTTTTTATAAGAAATGTGGACCCACTAAAAAAACCAACATACTACGGTGCGCCTGAAGTACACCAGAACGGCGGGTTATCATAGTTTTTTTTTTTTTTTTTTTTTCCTGAAAATTAATTTTTATTGTTTTTTCCCCTCTTTCATTCTTTCATACTTGGCATTTTAAAATTTGTAAAAAAAAAAAAAAAGAAGCTATTTTAGGATACTCTTAAGACTAGCCTACCTATAAATATCAAGGCATTGATTGAAATATCAATATTTACTTTATTAAATTTAATATTGTAATAGTTGATAAATTTACACTTTATACTTATAACAACAATACGAAAGGACAACAAAAGAATATTGAAGACATTTGTCTCTCTATCATCAAAATGTAGGAAGAGCATTTCCATGTCAACTTGAAAATATTATTTTAAAAGAAAATATATTGCATGATGATAAATTATTATTATTATTATTGTTATTATTATTAGTAGTAGTTGTTATATTCCTTGCTACTTTACTTTTTAATGAATGAATTAGGTGTTCAACACTTCAACATATTACACTATCATGTCTTGTATTATATTCTTTGGAAAAGTAATGTGGAATATTTTTCATGTGAATGCTTTCTGAGTTTAAATTATTATTGTTATGGTTGAATTCTCTTTGAGATCAAATTAATAAAATTATCTGTATGTTACATTTTAAATTTTAAATACGAGTATATTTTGTTGGGTGATGAATGAAACTTATAGAAACTTCACTTATATGTAATAATCTACTAATGTGGTAAATACGGTCACGTCCACAAATACGTATAGTTTATAAAGTCAGATCGTCGATGAATTATTTAATGGTCTGCTTGTTGATTTAAGTCTCTAAACACGGGTCATGTGACAGCGGGTCAGACGGTCCCAATCTAAATTTAAGTGTGTAAAATGTGTCAAAAGTCTCCTCACAAGTATTTAACGCGGTATTTATAGGAGGGAAAAGGAGACCCATGTCGGTCCTTCGGCATGCATAACACATGTGACTCATGCACAATGAGAGGTCAGAGGCCTCACTGATTCTTCCACGTGTATCGAGATTTCTGGCAATCGAGTTTGACAATAGGAATAAGATGCTCATGGCTCAAAGGGAGAAGGTCAGGTCACCTATCTCGACCTAAGATGGTCGGAATGAGTCAATAAATGGTAAGACACTGTTGTTGATTGAGCATCCGCTCGATCCTATGTACCGAGTCGGGCCGATATGCGAAGAGGTCGGGAATAATTCCCTCGACGCGGCGATCGAATCCCGAGCAAGGGAATGACACGTGCAAAGATGATATACCCCGATTATATTCTTTATTACCTACAAACTACACATAATAAATAAATCGCACTAAGAAGATCATGTGCAACAAGTTAGACTGAGAGAACATTGACAAAAATAAAACTTGTAACCTTCCAATACTAGAATCATACTCAACATATTCAGTCATTTCTTAAGTACTCCGTAGATAAGTATAGATAACGGCCATGTTTGGTTATTGACGGATCCGCCATTTTTGACAGTTTAACATGGTCAAACTGCCAAAAAAAATCGTTTGGTTAGCAGCGGTTTGCTCCAAACCGCTGCTTTTGCAAACGCTGCACTTTGCAGCGTTTACAGTTGGCGTTTTGGGGAAAATTAAATTTTCCCCAAAACGCCCCTGTTTATATTTAAAAAAAAAACTTAAAACTTAATGAGGGAGCCGAAATGGCTCCTTAATTTGAGGAGCCAAAACGGCTCCTCAATGTTGCCCATCTGGGATGGGCAACAAATTTGTGGAGCCTTGAGGCTCCTTAAATAGGAGCCTCAAGGCTCCATTCCCACTTTTCCCACCGATGTGGGACGGTGGGAAAAGTGGGAATACAAGAGGGGAGCAGCTTGTGCTGCTCCCTTCTTTCGTTCTTTTATTTATTTATTTATTTATTTAAATTATTATTATTATTATTATGAATTATAAATTATAATGTATACTCTTATGGTCATTTTACATGTTAATCGCTAATCTAAACAGTTAATTTTATCAAACACTTTTTTATAAACCGTTAATACAATCTGCTGGTTAAACCTGTTAATACAATCCGCTATTTGATAACCGCTAACATAACCCGCTACCGCTGACCGCTAACCGTTGATAACCAAACAAGCCCAATATGTGGAATGTTGAGACTCTTGAACTTTGACAAAGGCAATTGTTAAGCTATTAAACTTGACAATTTTTAAAATTATCACTCGAACATGACAAACTAGTATTGTTAAGCTATCCACCCTGTCTTTATCTAGTAAGTATAATAGACTTTTTAAATCCATTTTCTTTAAGTTATTACATAGTGATTTATATATAATTGTTTTGATATCTATTTCAAATTGTAAAAAAAAAAAAAAAAAAAAAAAACTTCAAATACGATGTTTTTAACCCATTGTCAATAATAATTTGTTCAAAAAATAATCGTAGTAAAAAATGTTAATTTATGGTTAGTTATACTTAAACCAATTTGAATCTCATAATTTATTTCTAATTAAAAAAAAAAAAAAGGAAAAATGACACTTTTTCCCCTTAAGTTATATACTTATAGCATTTTTTCCCCCTCAATTATTTATGTAAGCACATTAGCCCCTCAATTATTTTAAAAGTGGCAATTTTTCATCCTGATATATTAAATTGACATTTCTACCCTTAAAGTAAACATTTTATTTATTTTACTTCTCCAACAAATTATTGTGTATATGTAGCAATGATCACGGTTCGATTCGAACTAAACCGGACACTATAGCAATCGAATTAAAACTTTTCGGTTATAATTCAGATCTAGAACCCAATATTTGAATTTCAATTTATTAAATTTATGAACAAAAAAAAACTGGATCATGAACCGTGAACCGGCGGTTTTGGATCCGGTTCGCGATTTTGAACCGTCTTTATTTTAAAATTTTAATTTATTTTTTATTTTAAAATAGTCTAAATTCAACAATAAATGCATTTTATTTTTTCAGTTCGGAACATGAACCGACCATTCCGGTTTGCGATTTTAATAAACTCTAAATATCGCGTTTTGATTCTAAATTGTAATTGGAATATTTTGGTTTGGTTGCTATAGTATCTGTTTGGTTTGAACCAAATTATAGTAATAATTTGTTGGAGAAGAAAAATAAATGAAATATTTATTTTAAGGGTGATACTGCTAATTCTACGTAAGCAATATAAAATAAACCCGAGACCAATTAAAGCAAGTAAAAGACTTTATTGATCACGGTAAAGGCCCTAAGTACAATCTACTTGGTTGCTCTGAGTACCGACTGACTGCGGTCGGGATTCTCTAGTAACAACCTATCGATCGTCCAAAAGTCCTCTACACTGTAGCTACTGTGGGTATTTATAGCCACTGCGCCTGGAGACATGACTCCGGTCGTTCGGCATGTTCTCCACGTAACCACCACGTGTCAACCTCCCAGGTGCCCTGCCTGTCGTCGTAGAGAGCCGCCACGTGTCCTGTACCAGCTCTCCTGCCAAAGGGCTACTGCTCGGTGGTCGACACCATCACTCGGGCAACTCCCGGTCGGACCCAGACCGGGTTCTTCGTCTGGAAGCCCGACCTGTCACCTGCAAAGACAAAGAAGAAAAGAACAAAGACAACTCGGTCGGGGTGGAGCTTATGTCGGTCGGGATATTTCCTACCAAAAGCCCCCCAGCCCGGGTCTTTTTGACCGTCCGGGAAAAAATGGGACGGGATGACGAAGCCCTAACGTCGGCCATCCGACCGACCGGCCAGCTGTCATTCCTTCCCCGCCACGTGTCGGCCACTACCGGCCTTGGCGACCGTAACGGTCGCCTCGGAGTCAGTGCGGGTCGCGTCACGCAAGTGGACCTGTTTTCCCGCCTAAACGCTCCCCTATAAATAGGCCCTTGAGGCCTTCATTTGAACTTTACTCAATCCACTGAAGCAATCGGTACCCTCAGAGAGTCCCGAGCGGCAGTTCAACGATCCGATCGAGCAAAGCGAACTTCAGATTTCCTTCCAAGTATCATCAATCGGTAAGCTCCTAGCCCCTTATCTTTTCCCTCATTCTTAACTTGGCGTAGAAGTAGGATAGAACTAACTTCGAGCTAACTTCCCGAACCCTGTACTAACCCCGACCGGCCTTTAGGTAGAACCATATGTCGGACTCGGATAGCCAAAACATTTCGGTCGCGGACTACGACCACGGCTTCGAGCAAGTTAGCGACGAGGAGGTGGAGATCATGCCCAATTCTCCTGAAATCGTTCGACGACCGGGCAAGGCTCCCGAGCGAGCCCCCGAGCAGCAGGGATCCTCAAACTCAAGCGAATCTTCGGGATCGGGCTCGAGCAGCTAGGGAAATTCAGGCCGCGAGAGTGAGGTCGCAAGAGAGACACCTACCAGGGTGATAGGGGATCACCCGGGAACCGTTCCCCAAGGAGACGAGCCTTCGGGTAGGAATGATCCGGTCGAGGAAGAGGGGAGCAAACCGGGGACCAGCAAGGATGACGGGTTCGTATATTTGAACAGCGAGAGCGTCGCCCAACAGATGAGCGAACTGACGCACGGGGAAGCCGCATGGATCGCAGAAGGACTAGGCGGTCGAGTGGAGTTCGACACTAGTCGGCGGCTCGGAAACATTATCGACCGCCACCGGGGCAAATGGATCGGGATGCACTACGACTCCCTAATGGCCCCGGTCGTCTTCCCGTTCACGGGCATCTTGACCGCTTTCCTGGGTTACTACCAGGTCATGCCAGCCCAAATCTGCCCGAACTCGCATCGCATCATAGCGTGCTTCCCGCAGATTTGTGCTCGGCACGGGGTACACTGCACGATGGAGCTCTTCAACCACATCTATCAGGTGAAGGTCCTCTCGGGCAGCTACGGGGGGGGGGGGGGGGGGGATTCTTGATGGTGCAGTCCCGAGAGGGAAAATGCTCGATTTCAGGCTTGCCCGGGAACAACAAAGGCTAGAATAAGAGGATTTTCTCGGTCAAGTATGACCCTTGGATCCTCCCGACCAAGAGAATTTGGAGTACCCGCTTTAGGAAGCAAGTTACGCCGGTCGAGACTTCGGCTCTTCGGGAAGCTGAAGCCCGGATCTCAAGCGAGATCCACGAATACAAGATCTTCCAATCGGCAGAGAAACTGGCCGCCGCCCGGTTACCCGACCCGGTATACGGCCTGAAAGAGAAATACAAGCCCGTGCCGATGGGCGTGGTGGTAGCAGGTCCTCCTGCTCGGGGTAAACGGAAGAAGACAGGTCTATCCTTAACTAACTCCCCCGCTCACAACTCCCCGAACAGCAAACTTACTCCCGACTTAACATAGCTGCTTCTTTTTTGCAGACATGGCGCCAAAACGCTTTAACAGCGGAGCTCCGAAATCTCCTCCCCGAACAAAGATAACCTTGGGGAAGAAGAAGACGACTGCCGGGTCTTCGGGAGGGGATTCCATCCCGGTCGCCCGACCCTTGTGCCCCATCCCGATCATCACCGATGAGGGCGGGGTCCTGGACGGTTCGGACACCCTGGTCACCCGCGTGACCAGCAGGCCAAAAGGCCAAGTGACGGAGAGACCGGCGGAGGACGCAACCGGGAGCAAGAGGCAGAGGACCGAGAAGAGCCTGACCCCGGCGGTCGGGTCGGTCATGGCTGATGCCTCCGTGCTATCTCGGATCGGCAATCTGACGCCGGTCGAGATAGACTTGACCAAGCTGAGCCCGACCCAACTGGCAGAGCGGCTCGGCCGCGAGCTGGCCGAGGTAAGAATTTTCCCTCCTTCATTTTATACGAAGGATCTTCGATCAGACTAACATGCCTATCTTTGCAGGCATCACGGGTCGGGGCGGCCCTTCACGGCCAGGCGCTATTGGCCACGGAGGCCATACGGCTAAAGAAGGTCGCCGACTGGCGATTCAAAGAGCTGGAGGAGCTATCTGTCGAGCTGAAGAAAGCCGAGGAGGCCCTAAAGAAAGCTCGGACCGAGCGGAGCGCCTTGTCGAAGGCGCTACAAAAAGAGAAGGAAGCTCGGGAAGAAGCGGTCAGACGAAGCACGGACCCGACTGCCGCAATCGAGCACTTCTTCCGGGAGGTCGAGCCCGGGATGGTTTTCATTCGGCAGATGCGGAAGAACGCGGTCGCGGATGAGCTTTTCTGGTCCTTCAGTCACTGGGCTTACAATAACGGCCAAAGGGACATGAGGGAACGAACTGAGGCTAACATGAGGGAGGCCCTTGAAGGCGATGACCTCGAGCTGGTTCTGACCACCCTCCCGACCGAAGTCCCCGACCCCGGGCTAGACCCCTACGATCCGGAGATCGAGATCGTTGGCCCGAGCGGGGCTGCTGTTGAGAAGCCTTCCGACCCGACCGCTGCCGAAGCCGCAAAGAAGTGAAGGCCACCGGTTTCTTTCCTTTTTTGTAAACGCTTACCCGGGAGCCCGGTCCCGAGTTGTACCGGGCACCTTTTAATTAATGACAACTTCTCTTTTGATCCAATTATCTTTCGTTTTATGCTTTCGTTTTTTATTTTCATTCCTAACCGTGCGCACTCCAATCATAGACTCTCGACCTCATCGTAAACTCCCGACCTCACGGCCATCTGGCCCGGTCTCGTAATACTCGACCCCGTTGACGCCCAACCTTAAGGCCTTATAGCCCGGTCATGCGTCTGAGGTCCCGTCGTGAAACTGGCCAACCCGATCGAGTTTACACGATCTCCAGGCCTTGACGAAATTTTTGAAAAATAGGTAAGCCTCCACGGTCAGGATATATCCGAGCGACGGGCTTACAGATACTTCCTTCATCCCAGCCCCCACACTATTGTGCGCTCGAGGCACGAGTGGGTGCGATAGTGAAAGAAGTTGGACAGATCGGGGAATTGTGCTGAGAGCTCCTGGCTTCCCCGATTAGTGGCGTGACTCGAATGTCCGCCGATGTGGAGCGCATTTGACCGGTCGATAGATTCGCCCGGTCGATGTAACTTGGAAGATGAATTGATCTGCGTGCCTCAAAGGTAAAGAACATAACCGACCGGGCCGCCGCATGCAAGCGGTCGAGCAATCACCGATCGTTTATACATTAAACCTTCCCGCTCGCAGGCGGTTAAATAAATATTTACAATGATAAAATTTAATTACAAATGACGACCGGGACTAACTCGCAGGTCGAGCCCCCACTTCGTCTAGAGATTACACAAAATAAGCTAATACCTAAACATAACGAGGTGCTCGGAATTCCAAGTCCCCTCAATTACCCGACCGGTTGTCGTCTCCAGTCGGTATGTACCCGGCCGTATGATGGCGCTGATGATGTACGGCCCTTCCCAGTTCTGAGCTAGCTTTCCGCCCTCCAAAGGTTGACTGGCCTCCCTTCGTCGTAGAACGTAGTCTCCCACCTGGAAGTAACGAGGGTTGACCCGAACATCTTTCGAACTCTTGACCCGCTTCTGGTACTCGGCCATGCGCCGAGCTGCTAGCTCTCTTTTTTCCTCTACGCCGTCAAGATCCACGACCATCGCATGTTCGTTCTCCTCCGCATTGTAGGTTCTTTCTCGATCGGGAGTCGGGCCTCTGCTCCATAGACCAGGGCGAAAGGGGTCTCTAAAGTAGCTTCCATCGGGGTCGTCCGATAAGTCCACAACACATATGGCAACTCATCGGCCCAACTACGACCAGCCGAGTGTAGTTTCTTTTTTAGACCTTCCAAGATCGTTTGGTTGACATTCTCCACTTGTCCATTTCCCTGCGGGTAAGCCACCGACGACCGGACATGGGTCGTCCCGATCGTGGCCAAGAAATTTTGAAAATACTGGCTCACAAATTGGCGGCCGTTGTCGCTGATGAGATGCACGGGCACGCCAAAGCGGGAAATCACATTGCGCCAAAGGAACCGAGCGCACTGCTGAGAAGTGATCGTGGCTAAGGGCTCAGCTTCGATCCACTTAGAGAAGTAATCAATAGCGACAATCACAAACTTCCTCCGACCGGAGAGCTGAGGGAAGGGGCCCAGGATGTCTACCCCCCACCTAGCGAAGGGAATTGCAGTTGTTACCGGCTGATAGAAAGTTGCCGGTCGTCCAGGTATCCGGGCAAACAGTTGGCACGTCTCACATTCCCGAGCTAACTTTTCGCAGTCTAGCCGGAGGGACGGCCAATAGTACCCGATCAGCATGATACGACGGGCTAATGATCGGCCTCCTTGATGTGAAGAACAAATTCCCGAATGCAACTCCTTCATGACCAAATCCGCCTCAAAGGCGGTCAAGCAACGCATAAGAGGGCCTCCATATGATCGCCTGTAGAGACGACCGTCTAAGACTTGGAACCTTGGGGCTCTAAACTTGGCATTCCGAGCACGCTGCGGGTCGTCTGGGAGTCGACCGTGCTCGAGGTACTCCTTTAGATCGGTGATCCAGTTATCTTCTACCGGTTGGATCGGATTGACCGGTAGACGATGAATGCTATGTCTCGGGATCACCAAAATTTGTGTTATCTTCGACATATGTTCCGGGGCGTCTTGAGCCAATTTAGACAAGATGTCCGCATCGGCATTATCCAATCGGGGGATGTGCCGGATGGTATACCCCCGGAACTGAGTAAGCTTCTCCATGGCTAGGTCTCGGTATAATTGTAGACGATCTCCATTGACTTCATAATCTCCGAGAACCTAGCCGACCACGAGCGCAGAATCTGTTTGAGCTCGAATGTATTCAGCCCCCAAGTCCCGAGCGCACTGTAAGCCATTAACAAAGGCTTCGTACTCAGCCTCATTATTGGTCGGATGGAACTGATACATGAGGGCAAAATAAACTTTAAATCCTTCCGGGCTCGTGACCACCACTCCTCCTCCTGCTCCTTTCTTGCTACTCGACCCGTCAGTAGCCAACGACCACCACTCAGCCTCGGGGTCCGCAACTTCAAGGGGTCGGGTATCCCGGGCGGTGCACTCGACCAAGAAATCAGCTAAAGCTTGACCCTTAATGGCTGGTCTTGGTCGGTATTCGATCGCGTACTGGGTCAACATCAACGCCCACTTGACTAGGCGACCGGATGAGGAAGCAGTTCGGAGGACTGGCCCGATCGGCTGATCGGTCAACACGCGAATTGCTCGACCCTGGAAGTAGGGAGCCAACTTCTTCGCGGCGATGTACAAGGCGTAGACGACCTTCTCTAACCGGGAGTACCGGAGCTCGGGACCATGTAGCGCGTGGCTTACATAGTACACCGGTCGCTGGACCCCTTCCGGATCAGTTCGGCACAATACTGCGCTTACTGCACGATCGGAGACGGCGAGGTATACGTCTAGCTCTTCTCCGAGCTCGGGCTTTGAGAGCACAATTGGTGACATGAGATACTCCTTCAGCTCATCAAAAGCCGCTCGGCATTCTTCGTCCCAGACGAATCCATTGACCTTTCGCAATACCTTGAAGAAAGGTAAAGCGCGCTCAGCTAACTTGGAGAGGAATCGGCTGAGGGCTGCCAACCGACCGGTCAATTGCTGGACTTCCCGAACGGTAGAAGGTGGTTGCATGTCCAGAATCGCTTTTACTTTGGCCGGGTTGGGCTCGATTCCTCTCTTTGTCATCATATAGCCGAGGAACTTGCTGGTTTGAACCGCAAATGTACACTTGCTTGGGTTCAACCGCAACTGGTACTTTCTCATAACCTGAAAGCATTCCCGGAGGTCCCGAGTGTGGTCGGATCGGTCCCGACTCTTAACCAACATATCATCAATATAAGCTTCCATCGTTCGGCCTAGCAAATCGGCAAAGAGCATATTGACCATTCTCTGATAGGTGGCTCCTGCGTTGCGGAGACCGAACGGCATCACCCGGTAACAATACAGCCCGTCCGGGGTCACGAAGGCTGTCTTGCTCTCATCTTCATGGTGCATCATGATTTGATGATAACCCTTGAATGCATCCATGAAGCTCATCAATTCGGCCCCGGCCGTCTCATCGACCATCTGGTGGATACTGGGTAGAGGATACAGGTCGAGCGGGCAGGCCTTATTGAGGTCGGTAAAATCTATGCACATCCTCCACGCTGGGGGCTTCGGAACAATAACTATATTAGCCACCCACTCGGGATAAATCACGGGTCGGATGTGCTCGATCGCCGCCATCTTCTTGACTTCCTCTCTAACAAACTCGCGGCGATCGGAAGAAAGGTGCCGGGTTTTTTGCACCACCGGCTTCGCTGCGGGATCGACGGCTAACTTGTGACAAATAACCGACCGATCGATCCCGGGCATGTCCTCGGGCCCCCAAGCGAAGATATCGGCATACTCCCGAAGTATGGCTAAAATTTTTGCTCGGAGATCGGGGGTGAGGGCCCGACCAATCTTGATCTTCCTATCCGGTCGGTCCTCGGATAGGGGAACTTCTTCTATCTCCTCGGAAGGCTCTGGTTGTTCCTTCCGATCTTTAGCCTCTTCTTTGGCTATGGTGTTCACCCGGGAAGACGAACCGGAATCGCGTCTGTTAACCGCTCGGGTGTAACACTTCCTGGCGGATTGGACATCGCCACGGACCACGCCGACCCCCTTGGGGGTGGGGAATTTCATGCATAGGTGAGGCATTGAAATTATCCCACCGATCTTCATAATGGCGGGTCGGCCCAAAATAACGATGTGGACGCAGTGGAGGTTGACCACAACAAATTCTAACTCCGTCTTGATCGACTTCGGGGCTGTGCCGATCTCGACCGGGAGCGTTATCTTTCCCTCGGGGTAAATAAGAGCCCCGGTAAAGCCAGACAGTGGTACACCGACCGGAGTCAGCTCCTTCCTGTCTAATCCAAGCTTTTCAAACACGTCCAAATAAAGGACGTTCACACTGCTGCCAGTGTCGACCATAACCCTCTGGACGTCCGTCCCTTTCACATCAATTGTGACCACGAGCGCCTCCATGCCGTGGTCACCGCTGCTGAGTTGATCTTCCAAGGTGAAGGTTATGGGCTCCATCTTTTGCCTCTTCCCGGTCTCCCGGGAGTCCACTATAGCGACCGGGCAATTACTTCGCGGTCGGGAAGCGTCTTCCAATCCACCAAAAATAACGTGGATGGTCGGCTTTCATGCTGGTCGGCTGCTAGATGGAGGGTCAGGGTCCCGTCGGTCATCGCGACGATCATCCCTTCGATCGTCTCTTCGGTCCTGACCCGACCGGTCGGAGCGGTGATGAGAGCGCCGCTGTTCTCTCCGATCGGTATTCCTTTTGGGGTCCTCTCTCCTCCCCACACATTTGTCCAACTTCCCTAGATTGAGCAAATCTTCCAACAGTTGGAGCAAATGGGTACACTCTTCAGTGTCATGCCCAGCACATCGATGGTAAGCGCAATGCTTACTCTTGTCATGACCATCTCGATCGGGATGGGGAAGCTTAATGAGGTTGCAAGACTGAGCATACTGCATGGCCTCCGCTGCGGATCGGTTCAAGGCCGTAAACTCACCAGTCCTGGTGCGGGATCGGGGGTGGTCATCACCCGATCGGTGTTCCGCCCGGCCGGCCGGTTTACGAGATGAAGATCCGACCTCCTGCGAGCGCTTTACGGCGTTCGCCTCGCCAGCATTGGCATAATCTGTGACCCTTCGAAGGGCCTCCTCATACGTGGCCGGGGGGTGTAAAATGAAGTCCTGATATAAATACCCCGCCCGGAGAGAGATGTGTAACATGTGGGTGGCGGTGACGTCGTCCATGGGCTCTACCTCCCCGACCGCCGCCTTCCATTTGGTGAGGAAGTCGGTCAAGCTCTCGCCTTCAAGTTGCTTGGCCTTCTCCAGATACATATAAGGCTTCCTCACCACTTTGGAGGTGATGAACTTCCTCACAAACTTGACCGCCAGGGTGTCAAACCTGTCGATCGAACCCGGCTGCAAAGTTCGGAACCACTCCGCCGCTCGACCGGTAAGCGTGGAATAGAAAGCCCTGCACATCACGGCGTCCGACACACCCTTCAGCGTCATATTGCTGTAGAAATCGTTGACGGGAGCCTCAGGGTCTGACCGGCCATCATAACTCTTCTCTCCAGAGACTTTTAAATCGAGCGGGTAAGGCTGAGCCATTACCGCCGCTGTGAAAGGCGTCTGGTGCAGGGTCGGTTGTCCAACCGGGGTTGCTGCAGGGTGCGCGCTTCTGAATTGCGCAAATTCTGCCTGGAGGTTATAGAGTAATCCTCGGGTCTCGTTGAGCTCAGCGGCTTGGGCTGTATCCCGAGCGCGTCGTCGTCGGTGAGATCTCGACCCGCCATACCCAGATGAGGCCTCCTGGCTAGCCTCCTGCATCTGTACGTCTTCTTGCCCGCGGTTCGGGTCTTGGGGTCCCAAACGCTGGCGCATCTCCGGTCGAAGACGACCAAAAGCTACCGCTCGGGCAGTTTCTTCGGGGTCCTCCGCTTGGACGGGAACCTCGACCGCTTGCTGGGCCTGCCCTGGTGCCTCCATCGCATCAGCACCCCCCGACCCCAACCGCGAATGAGCCGAGCATCGGGCCCGGGAAGCGGACTGACGCTGCGGCTCTACATGTGCGGTCGGTTGTACTGGAGGGGCGGCGGCTGGAGCCGTGTAAGCAGGCGTATATGGTGGATAACCAACCGGGGGAGTGTAGTACATCGGTTGGCTAGGCCAATACCCGTGCGGCGGAGGTGGGACTAGGTATGGATATTGGCCGGGATACATCATCGACTGCTGCTGATATGGCTGACCGGGTGTTGGGTATCCCGGTTGTATGTAGTTCACCGGTTGTTGGGCAACCGGGGTATGTGTTAGACGGGTGCGGTGGTGAGAGATTGAGATTCAATTCTACCGTCTGACCTTGCTGTTGGGTGGCGTGGTGCCCAGATGAGCTCGCTGCGTCCGCCTGGTCGTCGGCGAAGTTGTTTTGAGCCCACGGATACATGATTGGAACGGGAGCGGGTGCTCGTCAAGACGTTGCTTTCTCGCACGGATCCCCACGGACGGCGCCAAAATGATACTGCTAATTCTACGTAAGCAATATAAAATAAACCCGAGACCAATTAAAGCAAGTAAAAGACTTTATTGATCACGGTAAAGGCCCTAAGTACAATCTACTTGGTTGCTCTGAGTACCGACTGACTGCGGTCGGGATTCTCTAGTAACAACCTATCGATCGTCCAAAAGTCCTCTACACTGTAGCTACTGTGGGTATTTATAGCCGCTGCGCCTGGAGACATGACTCCGGTCGTTCGGCATGTTCTCCACGTAACCACCACGTGTCAACCTCCCAGGTGCCCTGCCTATCGTCGTAGAGAGCCGCCACGTGTCCTGTACCAGCTCTCCTGCCAAAGGGCTACTGCTCGGTGGTCGACACCATCACTCGGGCAACTCCCGGTCGGACCCAGATCGGGTTCTTCGTCTGGAAGCCCGACCTGTCACCTGTAAAGACAAAGAAGAAAAGAACAAAGACAACTCGGTCGGGGTGGAGCTTATGTCGGTCGGGATATTTCCTACCAAAGGGTAAATATGTCTATTTAACATTTTAGGGGAGAAAAGAACCACTTAAATAATTTAGGGAGGAAAAGTACTATAAGTATATAACTCAGGGGAAAAAGTGTCATTTTTCCAAAAAAGAAAAAAGGAACCCATGACACGTCAGACGTGCATCACTTAAAGTTAGAGCATCCACATCCGTGGATATTATGGAGATAATGTCAGATGAATTATCTTGGGTGGGGATAATAACAAATGTGGGGTGGGGTTATTTATCAAAATATTTGTTCTGCAAAATTGGGGAGAATGCAGAAAAAGAAGAAAAGGAAAGAGAAGAAAAAGGAGGCTGCTGTGCGCGTTTCGCGCACAGCAGCCTCCTACACGGGCGCGTGAGGCGCGTCGAACGGCGCGCCTGACCCTTTACTTTTTTTTTTTTAAATTTTTGATTTTGATTTTCTTATTTTTTTTCCTCCCCTTCCCACATTCTCTCTCCTAATCACTCTTACATTATCTCCCAATTCTCCCCAACCATTGTGGATGCTCTTAGTAGGCTCCAATTTGCGTAGTTCAACAAACCTGACAGTAAGTTGGGTTGCAGCGGTGCACGCGCCAACCGAAAGCGTGGAGGACGCGCCAAAAAAGAAAAGAAAAGTGAGATTCATAACCGTGCCACGTGTATCATCGAGAAGTTATTCCTTGAGAAAGTGACGTTTCCTGCCATGTAGGCACCGGCCTTGCAGAACCGTCAGATCAAGATTTCATCCGACGGCTGAGATGGGGTTTTAGCTAGCGAGAGAAATCCTCGCCGTCTACGGCGGCCCCGCAGTAGAAAAAGCAAGTTTAAACATATTAGATATCGGAGACGTGTACCGAAAAAGATTAGATGTCAGAGACACCGAAAAGAGAGAGAGAGAGAAGATTTGCAGTGAAGTTTTTTTCTGATTTTACTCAGCTGAGAATCGGAGAAATCGACCGGCGGTGTTGAGTTTCTCGCCGGAGTTTGTTGTTTATTTCTTTCGTTTGATGAAAGAGAGTCGACGGCGGCCATGGAGAGAAATATAGGTGGTCGGAGAACAAGTGCGGAGAACTTCAACGTAATCTCGAAACTACGACAGAGAATTTCCAGTGTCAGAAATGCACCTGGTTCGACTAGTTGCAAATTTTTTTATTATTTTTTTTAAATTGTAATTTTAGGATTCGGATAAAGTTTGCGTTGTTTACTTTTGCAGGGGAAGATAAGGAAATGGATGAAAGAGTGAGGTTACGAGATCGAGAACAAATATGCAAGAAGGAGGGGGATCGATTGTACGGCAAGCGGAAGAGAACGAGTTGCACCGGGAGCGATGGGAGCTCGGAGAACAACGGAGAAGAGGAAGAACGTAAAGTTCATCGGAGTCCGAATCCTCCTCCAAAGCAAACGTTGCCGTCATCTTCTATGTCGATTCGTCAACGGAGGACTGTTGCTCCGGCCAGAGTAGCAGCAAAGTCGTCGCCGGCTAATGAGATTATCGGCCTTCATATCCCAAAAAAGGCTCGCTCAGGTGGGAAATACTGGATTAACCAGAGAACACTGATATATTCTTTTAATATCACAAATGGCCGTTGGAAATTCATCGTTTTCTTCTCTAACAAATTCAGTGAAACGGACATATGCGTATTGTAATTCGGGAACGGGTCAATTTGGTGAGGAGAGAAACAATCGGAGACTTTCGCCCTTGTCGATGAGTCGCTGTGTGGATGGCGGGTTGCCTTCATCTTCGAGCATTTCTTCCAAGGCAAAGGTCGGTAGCTGTCTCTTTATGGTTTATGGTATATAGCTGTCTCAACATGAATTCAATGAATTACTGATTTTTCCATTTTAATTTTCAGAAACTACTTGGCCCCAAGACTCGGCATCAAATGATACTTCCCAATTCCTCTTCGTTAATTCAAGACGAATTAGAGGTTGCCGAGGCTCTGTTCGACCTGATGAAGCAATCTCGTTCTCCGTCTCAGTCTCAATCTCTGTCGCCGTCGCAGGGCTCTATGAAACGAAGCGATTACTCGAGTGAAAAGATCTGCTCAAGTAGCTCAATACCCTCCCAGACTTCAGATTCACCTCAAGAAGTAGGTCAGTATGAAATATCATTTGTTTGTTTTGCAGAATTTACGGCATTTCAGTTACTTTCTTTGTATTTCCAATCACAGTTTCTGATGCGTTTGGCAATGTGATTTTTATCTTAGTAATGTTTTCGTTCTGATTTCTGCCCTTATTGATGTGAACCCAGGCTCGAATAAGAAAGATGGTTCAATGGCTGAAATGAACACACAGGAGCAGTTGATCACAATGGAAGCTGAGAGGATAGTGGGTGACTCGCGGGAATCAAAGGACGAAGAAACTAGTAAGAAGGAGAATGATTCAATTGATCTAACCAAGGAGTTACTGGCTGGAGGAAGGGCTGAGACAGAGGAATTGGTGTCTGCAAAAGTGGAGGAATCTCAATCATGTGCTAAAATATGTGTTGATAATCTTTCAGATTCGGCAAAAGTGTGAGCATCTTGGAATTTTCTTTTGCTGTGTCCTTACTTTTCTTTGGTGCCATCTTTTTAGATATGTAATTCTAATCTTTTTGTTTCAGTGATACAACTTTCATGGTAGTTGACACAAACCAAAAAACCAAGTCTGAGATTGTTCTAATGGTAGGTAGTGACCAGCAAAAGTGGTTCTGTATTTTGGTAATTGTTGTTTCAAGTTTATATTGTTGCCCTGGTAGGGGAGGTGTAGCCGTGTAGGAGCTACTGCTTAATCTTTGAAGAAAAGCACTTTTTTTTCTTTTTTTTTTTTTTTTTCATTTCAGTTTAACTGAGATCTCATGTTGTTCTTGTACAGGAAGGTGTAGTTATGCAAGAGGATGAACAGAAGGTGGTTAGAACTGAAAGGGGGGAGCAGAAACTTGGCAAAATATTTCTAAAAGAGGAATTATGTAAAGAGCACCAAGTGCAAAAGGAGCAAAATCAATGTCGAAATGCTATTCATAAGGAGAACAAAATTGGTAATTTAGCAGTTCATGTCGTTCTCTGAGTAGAATAGTATTGTTTCTCCCTCCATTATGAAGTCAAGCAAATGGTCTGAAATTTTTGTTATATGCGCAGATCAACCAAGCTTATTCGCGTTGCCAGTTGCTATGGTGGGCAGGCCTGGTGTATTTCCTTACCCAGGGTATGAGCTCCTTACTCAAGAATCCTCATTTCCCCTTAATAACTGATTTTGGCCCATTCCATAACGGTGTCATTTTGTCTGCAGATACATGCCTGCTTTGCAGACAGTTTTGCCAATTGATCCTTCTAGATCTACCAGGTCTTCAAATGCAGTGAAGGTTATCTCTTGTTTCCATCTCACTTCTCATCTATTCAGTCTGTCTCATATTGTTGTTGTCTTTTTTTAGTCAAATCTTAGTTTCTTGAGTTAACAATATTTCTGGACATGTGACTGAACGAACAGTATGTAAAAATATGCAGTCTCCCCCATTTCTACTCCCACCAACTCGGCCAAAGAAATGTGTAACCCATCAATATATTGCTTTGAATATTAAACATCACCAGCACCTTGTTAAGAACTCCAAGTGGTGTGCACCAGCCGGTCCTGATAAAAGCGGGGCAAAGCTGCAAAATCATAGTCCCGTGCCATCATCACATCCCTTGCTACTAGGAGACGCTTGTCGAGGGCAGAGGTTGAACACTATACCAATTCATGGAGGAAAAGATCAAACCTCAGGAATTACCAACATTGGGGATTCATCAAAGGATAAACAACTTATGCTTCAACATCCTCTACTGCTACTCTCTGGTAGTAATTCACTGGTATGTCAATATTGGATTCTCAAGGTAATTTGTTAAATGGGTTTCAAAATATAAAAATTGAAGTATTTATCTGCTGTATTTATTCTGAACAGCATGGCCCAGACTTGATGTTCCCTCTTGGACAGCATCAAACAATGGTAGGGTCATCTGTTAATCAGTCAGGACCTCCCAAACCAGCTAAAGCAATGGGAAAAACTTCTTTACAGTGTAACTCAGCTGTGAGAGGGGAAACTGCATTTAACTCTTCGTCAATGCCAGCTGATGCTACAACAATAAGCTTTAAAGGTATAAATTTACATGCAAATAAAGCTCCTCCTCAGATGATGGCAATGGTACAAAACAACGGCTATCCATTTTCTATGATCTCAAATAATGTTGAAATGCTTTCACCATTTCTGGCCCCCGCTATCCCAAATGTTCCTGGTCCTGGTCCTGGCTATTCACCAACTTTCCAGACTTTCAAAGCTCATCAACAACCAGTTTCCCACAATACTAGCACATCGACTGGTTCATTATCTCATACACAACCACCCAGTCATCAACAAAAAGACCCTCAATCCAGCAGAAATAGTTATCTTATGTCAGCTACCACACACTCACAGCAACCACCACCCCATCCTCCTAAAAAGATGGGGGCAGATATGAGTACCCAAACTAGTGCATTGATATCTAAGCACACATTTCACAGACAAAAACCTTATAATGGTCAGCATTTGTCAAACCCTGTCCAACCAATAAATTTTGCTTTGATGCCTCCTGGGATATTGGGTACTGGTGGCAAAATCATATCTCAGCAGCAGCAGCAGGGTCTTAAAGTCGGTGAAGAGTTCATCCCTCAAACATTTGCTGGGTCAGTTGGTTCAACAACCTCTGCTACTCCCGCACTTAACTTATCTTCTGTTGCACAGAAGCCTTCAATCCTCCATGCTCTCCCTGATATGTCCCAGCTATCAGTTTTCATCTGCCATCCAAATGGCACTGCTTAACAAGTTTCAAAATTCTGGAGGAAAGAATGTGGCCAGCCACTCTGACCAACATCAGCAATAGTAAAAAAGGTATCTTGAGCACTCCCCTACTTTCTAAATCAATATCTGCACTGTAACAGGAAGACCTATTGCGTTTTTTATAGTTAAACCCTTAGTGTTGTGTTTATTCCAATGCCTTTTTCAGGAACCCAATCTCCATCCTGTTATGCATGCTATGATGCCCAGAAAGTGGCACAGTTTAAGCTACCTACCTACGAGGTGCAGCTCAAGTTAACGTTCCATTTCCCAACAAGAAACCTCATTTCCTCTCCAGTAGCCAGCCAACAAAGATGGAGACCCTTGTGGGAGTAATGCACTGAAAACTCTGTTGATAAAGCATGGAAATTCGATCTTCAAGCTTAGCTAGCTTCCCCCTCCATTGTTGTTCTTCTGGAAGTTTACCAGGGTGGGTTCAGGGTTCTACTGCAATGCAAGGAATGGTAAATGAAGCAGGCAGGCAGGCAGCTTCGATAGTGACAAAGGATGATAGGATGGTGGGGAGGTGAGAGGCCATTGGCGCAAGTAGTGTTAAAATGAAGGTTAGTCTATGGAGGAGGCAATGGGATGTGTGTATATCTATACATATTTGTTACTCCTCTGTTGTATATATCATAGTAGTAGTCTAGAAGTCCCTTCCTGTTTTTCCAAACCCTGGTTCTAATCAATGGAACAAAACCAGACAATCAGACAGTTCCATATTGTCATCATCCACTCTAAAAAACAACTTAATAATGTAATTTACACATAATAATTACAGCAATGGCAAAATCTGTTGGTAGCATTGCAAAGAAGAACGATATGATCGACTTAGTCATACGCCAATTCATTCGTTCACATCAGGGGAACGATGGACTTATTCTCTTCGTGATAACGCCTTCCTAACTAAGAACATCCTCAATAGGTATAGATTTTGAGGAGTTTTTGCGGATGTGATTAGGAAAGAGAGATAAAAGGAAAGGAAAAGAAATATGCATGGTGCGCCCTACTGGGCGTCTTAGTCCATATTAATGTGCCCAACGTCTTAGTCCATGTTAATGTGCCCAACAACACTTCTTTGTTTTGGTGGGGCTCACGGTAGAGACCAAAAATCAGTGCCTCGAGGAAGCTCAACAATTTCTTTCTCCTTATTTTCTCTCTTCCACTTCATTGAAATCTCCTCAAAATTTGAACAAAAACAACTATTGTGGTTGCTATAAATAGGTTAGTGTATAAGTGTATAACTAATTAGGATGAGAAGTACAGAGAACGAATATATAAATACTAAATAGAGTCCTAATCTAATAAGGATAATATAGTCCTAGTCTAATATGAATAATATAGTCTAATATGGATAATATAGTCCTAATCTAATATGAATAATATAGTCCTAGTCTAGTATGGTAGAAATTGAGAGTTGGGGGCTAAATATAGAATACCAACAAACCTATGGACTAAAACGAAATTACTAATATAAACTTTTAATCGGGTATTCGGGTGGGCAAGATATTCAACCCGCCAGCGCCTACCCGCTCAAAATCATTTTATCGAATCCCTCATCCACTACACTACAGTATCTTCTCTGATCTTTTGTCTGAGTTTCGATTGAAGTTTGGGCTTTTCGTCGGCACCGGAGAGAGAAACCCTAATCATGGATATTCTCAAACAGGAGCTGGAAAAGAGGCGGAACAGCCTAAGAGAAGACGTCGGAGGCAAGCGGGTCTTCAAACGCTCCGAGATCGAGCAGAAACGCCTTCAGCGGCTTCACGAGGAGGAGAAACGCGAAGCCGAAGCCAAAGCGCTCCGTAAGAAGCAATCGGAACAGAAAAACAACTCCGGCGCCGACTCCTCTTCCAATCCTAACTCCAACTCCGATAATCTCAGCAAATCCAACGCCGAATTCAACGCCTCGTCTTCCAAACCCCAAACCCTAACGGACGAACAGAAGATCGACTCGCTCAATCTTTCGAGGCAGGAAGTTATTCGCCGACTCCGCTTCCTTAAACAGCCTGTCACTCTTTTCGGCGAAGACGATGAGGCGAGGCTTGATAGATTGAAGTATGTGTTGAAAGCGGGGCTTTTTGAAGTCGACGATAGCGATATGACGGAGGGGCAAACGAATGATTTCCTGCGTGATATTGTGGAGTTGAAGAAACGACAGAAGTCGGGGATTTTGAGTGAAAGGAAACGGAAGGCCAGGGAGGATGCTGAGGATAAAGAGGGAGGAGGCGGTGATGATGATTTGAGTGGAGACGGGGGCTCGTCAGGAGTGGATTACGATAAGGATTTGAAGAGGATGAAGACGAATTTTGAGGAGCTTTGTGATGAGGATAAGATTCTGGTATTCTTTAAGAGGTTACTGAATGAGTGGAACCAAGAGCTTGATGAGATGACCGAGACTGAAAAGAGGACGGCCAAGGGGAAATCTATGGTTGCCACATTCAAGCAGTGTGCAAGGTACTTGAATCCTCTATTCAAGTTCTGCAGGAAGAAGGTTAGTATACTATTTTCTTGAATACTTGCTTAACATGCCTCTATTGTTTTTTTATTTTATTTATTTTATTTTTTTATTTTATTTTATTTATTATTATTTTTTTTTAATGATTTTGTACATCAGTTTTAAGCATGCATGACCATCAAAGTTTAGAGCTTTTGTATGATTCTGTAGACACATGACTAGAAATGATTAGACTTTTCTGTTGGTGGTGTAATGTTGTCAAATTAACAGAGGCATTTGTTTGTTGAAATGGAGATTTCATGTGTATTATCAAGTGTTTAATGTGAATTAGGGAGATTTGTTATGATAGTGTTATGCAGGGCTGCATATTCCTGTAAGTTGGCATTAAATTTTTTTGAATAAGTAGTCTGTAAGATCATCTCATGACTTTTTATAGGTTCATATATAAGTATTACGGAGTACATTTTAACTTAAAAGTATTACACATCTGTCTCACACAAGGCCTACTCAATCTTTTTAGTATGTTCTATGTATGCTATGGGTGGGAGTGGAATTCTGTTCAATTGTTTCTTTCAATCTTGACCAATAATCAAAGCATTGCCTTGCCATAATTTGTATATTTGTTGAAGGGCTATAATCTTTTAAACGGTAGCCAAAAATGTAATTCAGCTAGTGAAGTTGCTTTTTTTGTGTGTGTGTGTGGTGATATTGGTGTCTTTTACTCTGTATTGAGGAAGAAATTATTGTATTGATATAGCCTCGACTGTCCTCGTATGTTGCACCTGATCTTTATGCTCTCACTTTTTCCCTTAACTGTCCTCACCTTCAAAGCTTTTATGATTGACCTGCATTTTCCTTCGTCGTCGTGTTACATATTCTGCTTCACGGACAGATGGATGGCTTTCACTTTTCATTCATCGTTCATCTTTGTAGTTGTTGAATTTATGGGGATTGAGCTCAAATTTATGCTGTTAGACTACTACTTTCTTGCAAAGTTATACAGAGAATTATTGCTACTGCACAGTGTTGCTTATGTTGATCTTGCTATCTGTGTTGTATAGGTACTGCCTGATGATATTCGGCAAGCGTTACTTTTGATGGTTCAGTGCTGCATAGAGCGAGATTATCTAGCCGCCATGGATCACTACATCAAACTCGCCATTGGTAATGCCCCTTGGCCTATTGGTGTTACTATGGTTGGTATCCACGAACGTTCAGCCCGTGAGAAGATCTACACCAACAGCGTTGCACACATCATGAATGACGAGACTACCCGGAAGTATTTGCAGTCAGTCAAGCGATTGATGACATTCTGTCAACGCCGCTACCCCACTGCCCCATCGAAGGCCGTGGAGTTCAACAGCCTCGCCAATGGCAGCGATTTGCAGTCACTTCTTGCAGAAGAAAAGTCTTCAGGGGGATCTCAATCCTCGGAGGAAAAGCTTCGCATATTGCCTGCCTAAAGGATACACATCATCTTCTCTACAACGTAGCAGTCATTTTGTTGTATACTACTAAACAACTACTGAACATTCTGCTTTGTCTGTAATTAACGTTGGTTTAATCCTGAATTGTTCTCTCCTTTACTAAAATTAGATGACCAGAAGTTAAATGACCAGAATCCTTCGTTGTCTTTACACATTTATGATTCTCTGTTGATAAACACTCATTGATGCTGTTTGGTTAACATTCACATGACTTGCTTCGGGTGACAATGTGGGTGTTTGATTTTTCTTTGATTCTATGAACATTGAGAATTTGGAATTGTGTTAAGACTCTCCGAGTAGAGGTGTATAATTTGATGTTGAGTTTTGAAGTCAAGTTGGCTCAATTGGATATGGGATCGGGTTCATAGGGATATTAGTAGAAGTGAGTAGAAGTGTATAATTGACGTTGAGTTTTGAAGTCAAGTTGGCTCAATTGGATATGAGATCGGGTTCATAGGGATATTAGTAGAAGTGAATATAAAACATGGGTATATGTTTTATGTTTATGTTTTATGTTATGCGTTTCTGCGTTTTAGTTTGGTATTTTAAATGTATAGATTTTTTAGTGTAACACAACATATTGTGTGTCATATTTTATGAATTTATGTTGTTATGAGTTTCTGTGTAATATATCTGTACCTTACATGTATGAATTCAGTAACATATTATGTGTCTCTACAAATTTACGTTGTTGTGAGTTTCTGTGTAATATATAATGTGTATATGTTTATTGTGAGAAAGACGTTGTTTTGATCTAGGATGCACACAATGTTATGTGTAACCTGGTCCACGCTATAAATTGCCTCCCTAATCCCTTCTCGTCTTCTCGTCTTCTCCGATCTCCACTCGACGTCGCCAAACACCAACCCTCAAGCCCTCCGCCCTCGCTCAGTCGCTCCTCAGTCCTCACATCCTCAAACGGTCAAACCTCACTTCAGCCCTCACTTCAGCGACGACGGTACGGAACTCAGGCACTCAGCGGTTGCAACTCACCTCAGCCCTCTGCCCTAACTCCTCGGCTCAAGGTAAACTTTTTACATATTAAAATTAAAATTGTGTTTGAAAATTTTAAATTTTCTTTAATTGCTCATCATTATTTTATGTAAATTTTTTAGAAAGAACCAAAGGAGTTACTGTGTTTGTATCATTGTGTTTGAGAAATTAATTATGGAGTATGCAAATTTTGGAAATTATGGAGTCTGTAATTATGAGAAAATTGTATGTTTTAAGTGTTTAACCAGTACAATTGTATAAACAATTTTGGGCACTGGACAGTGGAAACCAGTGATATTTGTATGTTTAAGTGTTTAACGGAAAGATATGCTGTCTGGTGGCAAATATATAAATACATACTTATAGTTGGGCAATTGCTGTCTTAAGGTGTTCTATCAGGGGATGAAGAATGTTTGTTTTACAAACTAATGATGCTTAAAATTTCTTCTACATCATTTTGCCTTCTTTACTACAACTACTGGAGTCCTGTATCATAGTTCAGAGATCTGGCTTTTGTCCACCCAATTTCAGCTTATTTTGAGAGTCTGGGTTTAATTTTAACTTTGTGGATAATGGATAGGTTTTTGGCTCCATAATTTTATGTAATCAAGGCTAGTTGTAGCATTACTAGCTTTAGTCCATTGCTTTCTTGTGCAATATTATTATTCATAGTTTTCTGTAATGCAACCAAACACCGGAAATGAAAATGAAAATGTGAACACACCCTAACTGTGATGTAACAAAAATTTAATTGCAGGTAGGTCTAATTTCCTGACTATATAAAGCCGTAAAACGACGGTGGTGGGACAGTGAATGCAATGGCAAGCGGCAATAGCAACCAGGAGAAGCCACCGTACCGTCCATATCGACAGAAGAAAGTTCTTACGGCGCATACACGCGCCGTCTCCTGTGTGAAGTTCTGCAACAATGGCAAGCACTTCGCCTCGGCTTCCTTGGACAAAACGCTGATCGTTTGGTCAACCGAAACCCTAAGTAAGGTCTCCCAACTCGACGGCCACTCCGACGGAGTTTCCGACCTGGCCTGGTCATCTGATTCCACCTACATCTGCTCCGCCTCCGACGACCGCACCCTCCGTATCTGGGTTGCGCGTGACGGCGAGTGCGTCAAGACCCTCCGTGGCCACACCAACTTTGTCTTCTGCGTTAATTTTAACCTCCAATCCAACCTCATCGTCTCCGGCTCCTTCGACGAGACTATTCGCGTCTGGGACGTGAAGACGGGCAAGTCCGTGCACGTGATCCGGGCCCACTCCATGCCCGTCACCTCAGTCCAGTTCAACAGGGATGGATCTCTCATCGTTTCCACCAGCCACGACGGCTCTTGTAAGATATGGGACGCCGCCTCCGGCGCCTGCTTGAAGACCCTTATCGATGATAAGGTCCCGGCCGTTTCCTTCGCCAAATTCTCCCCCAATGGCAAGTTCATACTCGTCGCCACTCTCGATAACACTCTTGTAAGTTATATCACTTTTTATACATTTTGATCGAATTAAACTTCTTTTTGGTATCTAATCACTCAGGAGAAGCTTCATAGATCACGAATTTTTACTTTTTGAGTGATGAGGAAACCCGATGCCAATATCCAACTCTACTGGGAAAATCCTGCCTTGTGATCCTAACTGACAAAAAGCTTTGTGACCCTAGCTTACAAAATACCACGAAGAGGTAACAAGCCTAGTTTCACCAACTGACCGGCTTAAACTAAGAATACCAATTGCGCGACCAACTTGGCTAGGGTTATCCACATCACTTTGATTATACTTGTAATGAAATCATTGAACTATCCGTTCAGTTGTGAGCTCAGGAGTGATTTTTCATCTTTATCTTTGCATATATCTGCTAAAATTATGCATTCTGATACCTTGGCCTTTCCCTTGATAATCTAATCTCATGAATGAATTGTAATATGAAAGTTTCTTGTTTGTGTTTTCTTGTTAAAGAGACTCTGGAACTACTCTCCTGGCAAAATATTGAAGGTATATGCAGGCCATAAGAACAGCGTGTATTGCATTACAGCAACATTTTCGGTTACAAATGGGAAGTATATCGTCTGTGGCTCTGAAGATCATTGCGTGTGGATATGGGATCTGCAAGAAAAGAATCCTCTCCAGCAGCTAGAGGGGCACACTGATACAGTCATCTCTGTCAGCTGTCACCCTGAGCGGAACATGATTGTCTCTGCAGGACTGCATAATGATAGAACCGTGAGGGTGTGGGTTCAAGATTAAACAATGTTCTTCAACTCTTCCTGGTTAGTTACTTCTAGTCTTGTTAATTAAGGCACAGATTTTTACTGCAGCTCAACTTTTCAATGCATAATACTCTTTGAATTCTGCTCCTGTGCTTGAAGCAATGAATGCTAGGGAAATACTGCAGTTACCAATATCTCGAACTAGTTTAGCCATTGTTAATCCTTCCAATAATTTTCTGGTTTCATAGCATGTTTCTATTCAGGTGATAAGAAATTATCTACTATTTTGCAGATATTGCCTCTGGGAACGTACCATAACAAAGAAATGTCATGATAATCTCTGGCTAAAGAAAGGTCTCCGCAACAATATATCCAGATTCGACTGTCGAAATGGCAGTCCTTGAATCTGACAAGCTCTCTCAGAGTTATGATCTGTTGTAGTGTTGATAAACTGTCGGGTTTTGGTCATCTGTTAGAGTTTAATTTTCTGTTGATTATTAGGAATCTTCAGAACTTTGTACAGGCAATGTTTGAAAAAAAAAAAAATCATACTTTCTGTCATTATGTATTTATATGTCTATTGATTAGTACTTGCAAAACTTGGTGACATTCTTTTTTCCCTAAACTTGGAAGAGTTGTTCTTAATAGGGCAAATCAACGCTCAACATGATTAATCTATCTCACAAAATACAGTTAGTTGTGTATAATAGGGTGAGTCTCGCTCGCTAAATGACAATCATTATTGTGTTGTGTGGAGCATGTATGAATTATATTTTGTATACTGTAAAATAATGTACATCCAGTACAAATATAATGTACATTGTATTCAGGAGATGTACATTATTTTTGTTCTGAGTGTACATTATATTGTATAATGTACATTCGGTACAAAAATAATGTATATTTAGTATATTAAAAATATACTTTTTGTTATGGTCCACACAATAATTTGCCCTAAACGAAGGCAATTTATATCCTACACCACAGTGCGTGTTGCACTGTGCGCCCGATGCAAAACGACGTCGTTTTAATTTTTTTTTTTATTTTTTTTTTGAAATTTCCCGCGCCAGTGTATGGCAGTTAATTTTTCTTTAAAAAAAAACCCCTATTCAAAAATATACATAATGTTATACTAGAATACACATAATTGTATACATGAATGTACATAATTATATAACAAAATATACATACTCTTTTTAAAAGGTAATACACATAATCTAACATAATACATAATAAACATAAACTTTTAACATGATACACATCAACTCTTAACATAATACACATAAATTTTTTGATTCGGATGTACATAATTGTATAAAAAGAATGTACATAATTGTATAAAAAATGTACATAACTGTATGAATAAATATACATAATTGTATGAACAAATATACATAATTGTGTGAACAAATATACATAATCACAGCAACTTCCTACCGCGCCTCCCAAAACGACGTCGTTTTGGGAGCACGCGGCGCACAGTGCTACGCGCGCCGTGGTATAGGGTATAATGATTGCTAAACGAAGCATGATCGAAGCATGACTAAATTACCGTTGATGAGGTGTGGACTCCAATGGGTTAGGGCCCAAACGGAGGAAATAAATAAATGAATGGGCTTGCCATGGTTGGCTCAAGAAAGGGAATCTGCTCCGGGGGTTTTGAGAAGACCTCGCAGAGAGCTTGGACGCGTATGGAGCTGTGTCCAGGGAGTCGACATCAACAAAGAGTCGGTCAGGCAAATGACTTTTGCCGCTTCAATGCCCGCCATTAAAGTGGGTCAATCTAGTTGTTGGGGGCGTCTAGTAACGGCGACCCAACGTCTCCCGGCCTTTATTGCGCGTTAATGCTTGTACTTAGCTAGGCCACCTATAAATTGGTCTCCCTCAAAGTGTAAAGACCAATTTTTTGAGGGAGATAATCCAGAAAGACACTCGAAAATAAGAGAATAGTCACACACTTTATAGCCACTTTCTTCTCTCAAAAATCATTTTTTATTTCTTCTTTTTGGTAAATCCACCAATCTAAGAGATTGTATTCAACCTCCGTGGGCCTAAAAACCCTAAAACCAACAACTGTCAAGATACATGTATAAATTACTCTATCTCGAGGAATACAATACTAGTATAGTATAATTGAACGAAAGAAACCCATTTGAACTAATCTCGTAAATTAGGCTTATGAGAGTTGTTTATTAAATGAAGTATGATCAAAACTTGACTAATCTATTTTGTTGAAATGTTATACAAAATGAATTTTACTCGAATAGTGATGGTTGATTTTCTTCGTCACTATTACTAATCCTAGTCACTTTTGAGTAATGTAACAGAAATTAATTGCAGGGAGGTTTAATTTCCTGGCAACATGAAGCCATAAAACGGCGGTGGCCGGACGGGGAATGCGATGGCAAGCGGCGGCAATAGCAACCAGGAGACGGCACCAATACCTTACCGTCCATATCGGCAGAAGAAAGTGCTTACGGCGCATACACGCGCCGTCTCCTGTGTGAAGTTCTCCAACAATGGCGAGCACTTCGCCTCCGCCTCCTTGGACAAAACGCTGATCGTCTGGTCAACCGAAACCCTAAGTAAAGTCTCCCAACTCGACGGCCACTCCGACGGAGTCTCCGACCTGGCCTGGTCGTCCGATTCCACCTACGTCTGCTCCGCCTCCGATGATCGCACCCTCCGCATTTGGGTTGCGCGCGACGGCGAGTGCGTCAAGACGCTCCGCGGCCACACCAACTTCGTCTTCTGCGTCAATTTTAACCCCCAGTCCAACCTCATCGTCTCCGGCTCCTTCGACGAGACTATTCGCGTCTGGGATGTGCAGACGGGCAAATCCGTGCACGTGATCCGGGCCCACTCCATGCCCGTCACCTCCGTCAATTTCAACAGGGACGGATCTCTCATTGTCTCCACCAGCCACGACGGCTCTTGTAAGATATGGGACGCAGCCTCCGGCACCTGCTTGAAGACCCTTATCGATGATAAACTCCCGGCCGTTTCCTTCGCCAAATTCTCCCCCAATGGCAAGTTCATACTCGTCGCCACTCTCGATAACAATCTTGTAAGTTATATCACTTCTTATACATTTTGATCTAATTAAACTTCGTTTTGGTATCTAATCACTCAGGAGAAGCTTCATAGATAACCATTTTTTACTTTTTGAGTGATGAGGAAATCCGAAGCCACTATACAACTCTACTGGTAAATCCCAGGTAGGCACTACGCGGTAGGTGGTAGAGTAGCTTCTGCGGGCACCTAAGCGCATGTGGGTGTATGTCATATTATATATATATATATATATATATATATATATATATATATATATACTAGTGATCAAATGAATCCATTTTGTTATATGAGTCCTTATACTCGCACAGTTCGCCAAATCTAAGCCATTGGTCTCAAGTATTCAATGGCTCAGATCTGTCACACGGACTCATATAATAGGGTGGATACATAGGAGCAGTATATATATATATAATGAAAAAAATTAACTTAGGCTGAATCGAACGAGTTGACTCGATCGAGTTTGCCGCCGAATCAAACGAGTTAACTCGACAACTCGGCCAAGTTAGGCGGCTGGCTACCTAGACGGCCTCCTAGGAGGTAATTCGCTAGGCGCCCCTAGGCCGATTTTTGTAACAGTGATAAATCCACAAAATACCACAAAGAGCCTTATGACCCTAGTTTACCAAGTCTACATCTGACAACTTAGTTAGGGTTGTCTACATCATTTTATTTTACTTTGATTGTACTTGTAATGAAATCATTGAACTATCAGTTCAGCTGTGAGCTCAGGAGTGATTTTCTCATCTTTATCTTTATATATATATATATATATATATATATATATCTGCTAAAATTGATACCTTGGCCTTTCCCTAGTTGATTCTCTAATCTCATGAATGAACTGTAATTTGAAAGTGTCTTGTTTCTGTTTTCTTGTTAAAGAGACTCTGGAACTACTCTACTGGCAAATCAATCAAATCATATGCAGGCCATAAGAACAGTGTGTATTGCATTGCAGCAACGTTGTCGGTTACCAGTGGGAAGTATATCGTCTGTGGCTCTGAAGATCATTGCGTGTGGCTATGGGATCTGCAAGGAATGAATCCACTCCAGCAGTTAGAAGGGCACACTGATACCGTCATCTCTGTCAGTTGTCACTCTAAAAAGAACATGATTGTCTCTGCAGGGCTGCATAATGATAGAACTGTGAGGGTGTGGGTTCAAGATTAAACAATGTTCTGCAACTCTTCCTGGTTAGTTACTTCTAGTCTACTTAATTAAGGCACAGATTTTTGCTGCAGCTCAAATTTTCAATGCATAATACTCTTTGAATTCTGGTTTCATAGCTTGTTTCATAACACGGCTTTAAATTGTGTCATGAACTCACTTGGACATTTGCATGCACCCCCGAAGACTAAACCTTGTGTGCATCTATATTATTTTGCATATAGTCCACTCAGGTGATAAGAAACTATGTACTATTTTGCAGGTTTTGCCTCTGGGAAATTACCATAACAAAGAAAGATCATAGTAATCTCTAGCTAAAGAAAGATCTCCACAACATTGGACTGTCAAAATGGCAGTCCTTTAAAGTTTCAAAACTCTCTCAGAATTACGATATCTGTAGTGTTGATACACTGTCTTCTTCTTCTTTTGTCAGACCACGAGGTGTCCTGAAAGCATATCTTAACTGTAGGAGGCACCTTTAAGCCCCTACCATACTTAGACTAATCCATGTTTGCACCGTGCTGGTCCAATTAAGGAGCAAAGTGCTGGCCAGATTGATTATGTTTTTAGCCATCTGTTAGAGTTTAATTTCCCGTCGATTAGTAGGATTGTTCAGAACTTTGTACAGCCAATGTTTGAAAGAAAAAAAAAAAATAAAAAAAAATCATACTTTCTGTCATTATGATATGTCATCTCTCCACTTTCCTATTGATTAGTACTTACAGAAGTTGATGACATTCTTTTTTCCCTTGTGCTGCCACAACTGGGAGGTCACTGACTCTTCTCCTCTCCATATGTATCTTCAAGGCCATTTGTTACTCTCTCTCGGCGCTCGGCGATCATCTCTGAATAAGCCTGAAGGCGAGACGGTTTCACAGAAGATTTACTCAAAACTCTTGTCATTTGTTAGGTCATAAAATGTAAAAAGAGAAGGGTATATTGTGTGTACCTTAGGGTAGGAGTAGAGGAAGATGTACCACCATGCAGATATTAAAGCCACAACCACTGCAGTGAGAGTAAGAGAGTGCAAAATGAGCCAGCTTGCTGCAATTGCTACTATACCAGTCAATGCTATTGTCCATGGCTGGCACCTATAATAACAAAACAGAATACATTCTTCACATTCATTATTTTACTAATATATGTCCATGCATCTTGCAATTGCTATTGTTTTAAACCTAATAAATTCTATCTTGTTTTTAATGAGCAAGTTAAAAAAGTTAAGGTTGAACAATATACTTATAGGGATTATCTTCTATCGAATTGTAATCTGTACTTGACCGGTATCGGGCCCCGTCCCTGTGTTGAGCCCGTTCTGATCATCGCCGACTTGATTGCTCGCCTACCGGACCTGAATCTAGACCGAGTACAGTTTGACCGACCGAGTAGAGAGCGTGATCAGTAGGCCCACTCCAATCACTTAAGGTCGGGACCGACCACCTTCATTTGGCGATGAAACACCCAAGAGAATCAAGAATTTTAGGACATGTGGATGAGTCAGCTACTTAGCTTGGGCCCCGGACTCGCCCTTTGCATGCGCTCCACGTGCCGTATATACCTTTGGATCGGTAGTTGTTTCCCGACATTCCTTATAAATATCGCATTAAATGCGGAGTGAGGGGACTATTGACAATTTTTATACACTAACCTTTAGCTCGGGAATCTCTAATCTACTATCAAGTCATTCGAACTCAATGACTTAAATCAACAAGTAGACTAGGGAAATGGACCGTAACTAAAATCGAACCGACCCTAGCGCCATATTGAGTAGTAGACCCCCGTATTTACTACTTCAAGTACTCTTGGAATGGTTGCTCGAATAGGGTCAATCAAGACTCAATAGGATTAATCTATCTCGAAAAATGCATATAACAATGTATAATGGGTTTGATCCAGAACGAGGCTCAACTGAATTAAATATATATCTTAATGTGAATATTAGTGTACTCTCATTTTATTCTCCCAACTTTTCCTCTCGAAATGTAAACACTCCATATTATTAGTGTAGTACGAAAAAATTGACTTGAAAGATAAATGGAGTGTAAAAATGAAGATACTTACCATGAGGGCTTGGTGTCCCAAACGGAGTCATATTCTAGGGAGAGATTGTCGAGATAGGCATCCATGTCCTTGACGGCGCCGTTTTCGTCGAAGAATGCCATCTCTCTTGGCTCATTTTGCTTGCTTCTGCAACGCCAACTGCCAATTGGTTTGCTGCGGGAGTGATTCGTAATTAAGGCAAGTGTTGGGGCGAAAGCAGAAATATTGGAGAATTGGTGCCCCTGAAAGCAAAGATTCGGCGGCGATGGAAGGAATGGCGGGAGAGGGAAGAAGAAAAGGTTGTGAGATACTCCGACTGCCGTCATCTTTGTTTTGTTGCAGAGAGAGCCCTAACTGTCTGGACTACTTTTCAAGCTCATCTGCTTCTCATGCCTGCTTTCACCCTTGCAATTGCTCTCTATTTACTTCTATGCCCTTCATTTTTTTTGGTTGTTTTTTTGTTTTTCAAGTGACGAGAGAAATTTACTGTTAATATATATTGAGTAAGTTTTGTTTATATAATAATTGGTAAATTATATATAAGAAGTAAATCGTATTAGGAAGATTATAAGTACTAAATGTATATATTGAGTAAATTTTATTTAGGTAAAAAAAAAATAGATATTGATGAGTTTTTAAATTTGGGGATTAAGATTTGTTAGACTATTTTTTGTTTGAAAAATATTACATGAACTCTCACTCTTACTTCTAATTTTTATTTTCTCTTACAAATTTTTAATTTAGACACTTTTTCTAAGTATCATTAGTTATCATAAAAATAAGGGAATAGAATTTAAGAATACAAGTTGTAGAATTTGCCTTTATGAGCTTATTCAAACCCAATAGATCTTATTTATTGTGTGATGAATATCTAGATTGAATTTCTTTGTAGTCATCGGTGTCCCTAAGATGGGAAAGGAAATGACATGAAATATCATATTATTAGTTTTAAAATCTTTAAATAATATTTACTTTGAAAGTAATCAATTAAGACCAATTGATCAACACCGACAAATAAATAATTTATAGAATTTAAAATTGATTTATACTCAGCTTTAAGAATAGTTTAATCATGCCTGCACGAGCTCAACTCAATAGTTCAATAGGTAGTATTTGAAAAAAGAAATCAAGATTTGGAATTATGCTCAACATTTAGTTATGTCTGCTGAACCATTGAATCATCACCATAATTTAGCTTTACATATTCACAAATGCTCTGTCGAGTTGGAGTGTAAAAGACCCTCAATGGGGATTCAACCTTTTCAGAGAGAATGGTTTAATCATAATATCTATACTATACATTTTAAACCTATATATGTGACCAATTAATCAACATGGACAAACAAATAATATACAAAATGATTATTGAGTACAAATATATAATATCCTCCACTTTCGCAATACCATCACCAACTCTAATACGGAGTACACTATAGTTTTTACCATGACTACTGACGAGATATAACTAAAAAATTTCACCATACAAATTACAAATGTTTTAATCTTTCCAAACATACAATAACAAAGAAAAGCCCTGTGCTTTACTACAAGATGGTTGAGAATGTTGAAACTCTGAGCAGTTGAACGCAAGTTGGCTGCTCCAAAGTTTGTCGGACGAGGAACAGCTTGAGCTTGTCTGGAACAAGAAAACACCATTTGCTGCAGCAGCGGTGTTCCCAAACAGCCAATCATGGACATCCCACAAAACTTGGACCAGATTCCCATCCACCAAGATGGTGTGATTGCCTCGGAACTTCCACCGGAGTTGCCTCACCTGCATCACGGGCTGCCCGTCGACCCGGATCACGAGGCACGGGTCGCTGCTGCTGCTCCCGTGACCGCTGTCGTCGCATTCTATCGAGATATCGTGCAGCGCCCCCTTGTCGGACAGCTGTGCCTTTGCGGCGTAAAGTTTCTTCCCGGAGATGTGCTCTCGCTTGGCGAGGAAAGTCGTGGTGCAGGCTGCCGGGATTGTGACTGCCGCGTCGATCTTCTTGTAGGCGAGCTTCTGCAGGTCCCCGGTGAGGAGGATCAGTTCTTGGTTTAGCGTTACGGCGAGGTAGAACCCCTCTAATGGCTCGGGGCTAGAACCGAACTTCGCGTTGGAGAAATCCCAGTAGACCTCGACCGCGCTTGAACCCAGTTCTGCATTCTTGGATCCTTTTCTCTTCGAGAACAGCGATGGCTTGATGTCCACCTTGCACAGGGATTCACCCGTTGGATTCTCAACCCCGATGAGCAAACCTTGACCCATCAGATTCTTCGTCCATGTAACAGTGATGAAGCGCGAAACACCTCGGAGTTCACAGAGATACACACACGTTACGAGATTCTGAGCAGCTCTGCCGCTACTACCTGATGATGATGAAGAATCTGCAACCTGAACACCGCTTTCACCAAAACAAGAAGGGAAGTCCCTCATCGATCAACTCTGATCAAAATTCCGATGAAGATAATGAATAAGAAGACGAGAAGAAAAGAATAAAAAGAGAAGAGTGGACAATCTTTGACAGATAAAAGTAACAAGGAAGCATGAAGCTAGTCAATTTAAATCAAATTTCAAGCACATGAAAAACGGAAGAGGATAAGCACGTATAGCTACTTCAGAGAAAGACAAAGTGTCTTCAGTCAATAAAACAGCAATTATGCATTTACTCCAACCGCCCATATTATTCAACGTTGCACACATCTTCCATCCTTTCACTCTCATATTTTAACCCCCCTCCCCCACAAAACCCGCTCCTCTATCATTCACAATGAAAATCCATAATCATTATTTCTGGTGGATTTTTACTGCTAATTTACTAGAAACGGATTATCTAGTGCTGGGCAAGTTCATCTGGGGACTAAGAAAACGACTTATGCACTGGGCAGTTGAGAAGATAGCCACCATTAAGGCATTAAGGACTAATACCTACCTTCAAGACAAATCATCGGCACCCCATTATCTCTTAAGTCTTCATACACTCTAAAAATTTGCGTTACTAAAGACTAAATAAAGTGTCCCTCACTTTAAATGTAAGACCCTCACATTTATTGTCGAATGGTCCATGGCAGGATGATCCATCAGTGGCATGCCAAGCTGTCAAGAAATAATAAATGGCCATAACTTATAACACACATCATATTACATCACTGGTAACTAAATCCCAAAGGTTTCCGTCTCATGAAAACTATAGCACTCAATCATAACGGGTTATGTCACCAGATCCAAAGATTAAAAGGAAAAAAAGGGCAGAATCACAGGAAAGATGACAAATTCAACAAAAGGAAATAATGGACTCTGGCATATAATGCTTCGAAATAGAGATAAGGCAGCAAAAGGGAATGATTGTCTTTCCTGTCTGGTGTACAACTAACAACCACTGTACTTTAACCTTCTAGTTTTATAGTTAGCAACACAGCCAAACTTTGGTTATGTCTTGCTCATTTAGTCAAAAGTTTTAAGTTCAGAAACATTTTTTCGGTTCTCACCTGCCATGTGCTTGAGATGACTACTCCTATTTTTGGCCTAAAGTTACAGGTACAAGACATGAGATGGTGTGCTTGTGTAGCACAACAAGCCATGTGATGCAAGCCTTCTTTTTAGCAGATGAAAGTTACTCATCAATGAGGCACAGCCGCACAGGCTCTAATTTCTATGGCTGATTGATTACTCTCAACGCATCTTCTACTAATATTTATATTCTTTTTTCGCCACGAGACAGTGAATTACACCGTAACAGAGTAATGAAAAAGTAAGAGTTCATACCAGTTAATAATAGAAAAGGACATTACATAGTATCTTCTGTTTGCTTGGCCTGAAAAAAATAGTAATTAAGTGAATTGGTGTCACAAGTCATAAAAAACAATTTTGGAATTAGAGAAGCAGTCAAGCAGCATCATTTGCAACATGGTAGAATGGTAATGGATGAACAAGAAAACCGTAAAAAGCCCAGAAGGCAATAGAGAAGAAGTTAACAAGAAAACATACCTGGGCACCAAACCACTCATCTAAGGTTCCACGTCAGTATCTTTGAAGCAAAATGTATACCTAAAACAAGCTTAGAAGCAATACCATATTCAGAAGTTCAATTAGAAACACTAAATCAAAGCATTGAAAGAGGAAATGGTATGTCAAATTTCTGCAATGAACTACATTCCTCTGAATCAAGAAGACCGATGACATGCTTTCATAGATTCGCTCAAGTGAATTGCATTTCTCCAATGCTGCAGAACATCATGCTGACTTAAAAGTCTTGTATAAACATGTATCAATCACTTTTTCGTTATAGTCAGATCAGATTGTAAATAATCAACAAAACTTGCACTTAGTAATGATAGTTGAACACCATCACAAGGCAAGTCTCTTAAACCACATTGTCACAAAACATAGAAGCCTCACCATCATGTCTATCTTCATCTCATATATTGAACAATTTTTATTTTATTTATTTCTTTATTATTAGATCAAATGATGGAGTTATTTGGACAAGGAATGCATTCAAGATGTCATCTCTTAACTCCAAATACTCCAAATATTTTCCTTCAATTGACTTACAAGGGTGTTTAACTGTAAATAAGCAATGCAGTGAAGTAAACTAAACAACTCATTTAATAACCAAAAGAGAATCCAAACCATCATAGTGCCATTACAAATTCAATCAAGGATATTAAAGTTCTGAAATGCAGAAATAGATGAAACATACAATACTGTTTGCTAAATTCATTAGGGAGAGAGGCTTGTAAGCTAATAAAATTCAGACTTGTGCATCGAATGAAACCAGTTTGCAGAGCCACAATATATTAGTAGCTATAGTAGAATGGTAATTATACACAAGCATCAAGCATCAGCCATGTCAGCGGATCTTCCAGCAAACGGATCATGAGATGGACCAACATCAGGGCCAATATGACGTTGCACCAGGCGCTGCAAATCAGCCATAACCTTCTGTTCACGCTTAGCTTTCTCCTCGTAATTAAACATAGCCAATGCCCGCTTATCCTCAGCACTGTAAACTTGGTTTTCCTTTCTGATACGAATAGCATTCATTCTCTGATGCCTACTACCACTCATCACATATCCAAGACTTTCAAACTTTGAAATCTCCTCAGCTGAAAGACCCACTTCACCTCTACGGGGAATACGTTTTCCTTGTTGAACATACTGGGCAATAGCATCACCTTCACCAGGCCTAAGTGCTCCACCATAGTTAACCGGCTGTCCATCAGTCCTGGGCATTGGCATAGGGCCAACCATGAGCTCATTATCCATAGGAGGCTTCATCCGTGACTCAATCAATTCTTTTAATTCAAGAACCTCGCTTGTAACTTCATCTCCCAATGTTTCTTCAGCCTTCTGTTTATTTTTTGCTTCAGCTCCAGAATCAGAGTTCTCATCTGGTTGAGAAGCCTCGCTATCAGATTCCTTCCTTTTATTGCTCCGCCTAGACCTTGAGGAAGAAGACCTCCTCTTCTTTGACTTGACATGATCTTCTGATGATTCACTGGCTTCAGAAGACTCTGTTTCACTCTTCATTCTACTTCTACTTTTCTTCTTCAGACTACTCCTTTGGTGCCGCCTTCTCTTCAATCTCCTCCTCCTCCTCCTAGCTTCAACTTCTGAATCATCACTTGAATCAGCGGATTCACTCTCACTTTCAGACACTGATCTTGATCTCTTGCTACTACGTCTAGAACCAGATTTCCTGCTCTTCTTAGACTTCCTGTATCGTGAACCATCCGATTCAGATTCAGAAACAGATTCACTCTCCGATGAATCATCACTCGACCTCTTAGAGTCCAACTTCGAGCTTTCCTTTTTCTCATTCTCTTTTTCCTTCAAATCGTTGTTCTGCCGTTGGTCAATAAAGTCTTGATCAACGTCCTCTGGCTCGTTCTCACCCCTAGGTGGGCTAGGGGTGCAATTCCAGATACAATTCCTAAGCATCTTCCTCAATTTCTGACGCTTCAGCCTCCTGTACTCTTCAAAACTCAATCCTTTCAGCTCCTCGTCCGATTCCGACTCGGCAGCTCGCCTGTTCCTGTAATCTCCATTGTCGTAGCCTTTCCTTCGATCTCCCCGACGTTCGAATTTGTAGGGTTCGTAATCAGGGCTTCGTCGATGGCTCGAACGGTAAGGAGAATAGGACCGCTGGTCACGACGGTTATTATGAGAGGAAGGCTCATACCTTGAGTAGTCTGGACTACGGCTACGACTCCTGCTGCCGCTGAGACTGCGACTCCGGCTTCGGCTAGGGTTACGGCTGCGACTCCGATAGCGACGGCGATACGAATCGGATTCCGGAGAGTAACGGCCACGGCCACGGCCACGGTCACGGTCGCGGCCGCTATCTCTGTGGCTCCGGCGCCGTTCTTCTGGGATTTCAATCGCAGAGGTTAGTCGACCCATTCCACGATAGGCTTTGACGAGGAAGGGGAAAATTGCTGTGGTTTTGGAGACGATAAAAATCACCGGAGATCAATTGTGCCCAAACGAATGGCGGTGGCCCATTATCATAATTAGGCTTAAGTTTTATGGCCTTTCAGTGAGTACCAATTCACCTTGTATTGTGAATCATGTTTTAAAATTACATTTAAATTATATACTCGTTATTAATATATTATTATGTATATTAAGTTAACTAACTACGTACATGTAAATTATATATTATAGACCCTAATCTAAAATAATATTCAAGTTATGTACCTATAATCAACATATTAAGTATATTTAATTAATTAATTATGTACATATAAATAAATTGCATTTACACAATATGGTAACCATAACATATACATAATTTATCAACTGGAGGTACATAATATGTTAAATGTAAGTACATAATACGTTAGTTGTAATAGGTACATAATACGTTAACTGTGGTGAGGTAAATACTTTCGGATACACGGATATGAGTAGAAAGTTATAGTATAGAAGCTCGGGTAAGTAAGTCCGAGGATCCTAAGCTACTAAGTACTCTCAAGAGAAAATGCTAAAAGTTTTATTTCATCGCATTTAATGTGGTATTTATAGGGGAGAGAGGAGAACGTCCGACATGTCTGCTGCGTGTTTCACATGCTTTAAGAAGATCAACGATTTTACAAATTAATACACGTGGATCGTGATTATTGACATGCTTATATTCTCTATAATGGGAAGTGCTTCAGGTTGGAACACCCAGTCCGAGCTTAAGGACAGGACCGAGCTCATATCTCTCTATAGGTCAAGTCGGGTCTCTTATCAAGTCAAAAATTGATCGTATCCGTGTATTAATACGGATCTAATCAGGTGCTCAGTACGTACAAATTGATAAACCTGAGGTATATTCACTATCAAACTGTATACACATAATCTGAAATCGTTATGGACTAGGGTCTACAATACAAAAGTGGAACTTGGTCTAAAGTATAACAATTGTGAATACCCATCTTTGGCCCAATGATTATCTTCCAAAAAAAATGAAGACTTTGGCCCAATGAAATACCTAATTAGTATATTTTGGCCCAGCCCAAAATATTACAATACCACCCTACACCTTAAACCCTAGCATTAAAACGTCCCTGCTTAAGTAGAGAACACCTCTTCGCGGCGGAGAAAGATCAGAACGGTGGGAAGCTGCTCGTAGACGGAAGAAAGGACGCCGGAGTAGTCAAAATACAAAGTATCATTCACTCTTCAGTTGTATATTCAACCCCTGTATGTGCTTGTACGTATATATCTACGTAAATGTGGACTGAATCTAAACTCTGTGCAGGAAGATGGCGGACAAGGCGGTGACCATCAGGACAAGGAAGTTCATGACCAATCGTCTTCTCGCAAGGAAGCAATTCGTAAGACCTTACTCGATTGAGCTATTGCTAGCATGTTTAGCTGTTTGCATATCTTTATGTTTTGTATTCCTGATTATCTTAGGTGATCGACGTTCTGCATCCTGGAAGGGCTAATGTTTCCAAGGTTAGATTTCGATTTCCCTCTAATAGTTAGATTTTTCTTTTGTTTTGATAGGAATTGAGTAGTTATAGAGCTTTTGCTCCATATTTTCCCTTTACTGATTATTATTGTTATTAAATCTTGCATTCGGGGTTAGATTCATTATCGAGTGTTTTAACTTTTAGAGTTGATTTGCGATTTCTTTGGTTGCTTTGAACTTTGTCTTTACATGTTGGGTCAATGGTGTTCTCATTGCTAACCTGCTGATTATGTAATGTAAGGCGGAATTGAAAGAGAAATTGTCAAGGATGTATGAGGTGAAAGATCCCAACTCCATCTTTGTGTTCAAGTTCAGAACTCACTTTGGAGGAGGTAAATCTACTGGGTTTGGTTTGATCTATGACTCTGTTGAGAGTGCAAAGAAGTTTGAGCCGAAGTATAGACTTATCAGAGTAAGTTTTTGGTTGTGTCCTTCTTCCCCCCTCTTTATTAGTTAGAAACTATGACTAGTGTCATAGTTTTCATGTTTCAGTGTGGCTTTCTCTGTGCCATCAATGCTTTTTCTGCAATTGATTTGTGTAATTCCTTTTTTGTTTCTTGAGTTAATGTCTGCATTTTGGCTTTGTATAATTGAACCTTTTTATTTATTTTTGTTACTAATCCATGCACCCTTATAATCAGGCTAAGTTTATAGCCCATTTTTCATTCGTTCAGCATTTTACCAAAGTCAATTCAGACAATCATTAACGGATTCGCTGTATTACTGTTTATACAAAACATTGTAGTGTACTGACTCGATAATCTTGCACATTTAAACAGAGTTACCCTTGGTAGTGAAATGGCATTATATGATGGTTCTATTGCATTCTGTGTGTAGTACTTTATTATTTGTGAGTCAATAACTTTTTTTTAATGTGCCCATTCTTCGAACACTAAGAAATTTTGCTGAACTCACCCATCCAGTACGAATATTGCTATGCTTTTGTTTCTTATACTTTGGCTGTTGTTTTAATGTCATTTGATACTAGGAGCTGCTGTTTTCTGCTTAACGTTTAGTATTATGTCTGGCATTTTAAATAGAGTACAATGTTAATTCAGTCGACCTATTCACTTTTGCAGAATGGGTTGGATACAAAGGTTGAGAAGTCTAGAAAACAGATGAAGGAGCGGAAGAACAGAACTAAGAAAATCCGTGGAGTTAAGAAGGTAACTAATCAAACCACTGGTAGAAATATCTATCTTCCAAATGTTGAAGATCTTATAGAAAGTAACTTCATATGATTATACATTTTTGCAGACAAAGGCTGGAGATGCTGCCAAGGGTGGAAAGAAGAAGTAAATTTGTAGCAGTTGTAGGTCTTACCCGATCATGGAAATGGAACGCGAGAAATTGCTCTACCAAGCAGTCTCACCACACCAATTTCTTCCCTTTTTATTGGACCTTTTTCCTGTTATATTCCAGTTTTGCTTTTAAAGATGAGAGTGTATTTCATATGGTTGAACTGTTTGGTTCATGACCATTATCTTTTCCCTGCCTATTATTAAGTTAGAATCTTGGATATGATTAATCAGAAATGTTGAAGTTGTTAAGAAACTGTTCTACTTTTGGGTGAAATTTTAATCTCCATTGTCTCTTGTTGAAGCTTTACAGCCTTCTTGACTGTCATGATTTTCTGCATTTGTTGAAGCATCATGAACAGCCTGATTCACTAAACTAGTAGTTTCATAGGTAGATTGTGTTTGCAGAAAACAAGCCATGATTCATATATATAATTCTATACATTATATCAATATAATATCACAAATTTCTGTGACTATTATATTTTTATTTTTTTATATATAAAATGATTATACAGTAGTATTTAGAAATTTATTCTATTTTTAAATCATAATGTGTAGTGCACTAATAATATATATGATGTTTTTGCTATGTAGATAGATTATTATTTTATATTAAATTTAAATTTGTGATTATACAATAGTATTTGTCAAAAACACTTATTCATTCATTAAAAAAATCAAATAGATACAACCAGCAAGGAGGACATTTCACTCGGCCTTGCAGAACTGACCTTATTCAAAATTGCCCAAGTCTATACAAAGTTCTTAAGCAAAAACAATACCTTAGCACAAAGTACAAACGATCTAAGCAAAGAAGAATATTGCCTAAGTCTATACAAAGTTCTTAAGCAAAAACAATACCTTAGCACAAAGTACAAACGATCTAAGCAAAGAAGAATATAGGAAAAATGATCAAATAGACCTTTAAACTTTACCTAAAAAGTCAATTAGACCTTTAAACTTTTTAAAGTAGTAATTAAACCCATCAACATTGTATTTTGGTGCAATCAAGCTCGAAAATCAGTTAGTGACCTGCGATAACAGGTCACTAGGGTTCGACAACCTCCAGCGGCGCTATGACATTATTTTCGACAACAAAACGACCGGGCGACTGGTGAACCCGCGCCGATCACCATTGGAACCGAGAAGAAAGACGATTTTGTCGCCCCTGTCGTTTTGTCGTCAGAAGTAGTGCCCGATGTTGCAGGAACCCTAGTGACCAACTGATTTTTGAGTTTCATTGCACCAAAATACAATGTTAATGAGTTTAATTGTAACTTTAAAAAGCTTAGGGGTCTAATTTATTTTTTAATGTAAAGTTCGAGCAATTCGGTATAATTTATTTTGAAAGAGTGCATATTGTCACGGACTGTTTTTCCGTGACCGTGCGAAGACCCTAAAGAGTGTGGAAACGGCCAACTGGTTAGCAATACCATGCGGGTGAAGGGGGCGTCAATAGCGTTAAGGGTTGTTCTGCCTTAGACGCTAAGGTCTGGCCGAGTTAGGCACACCGACCCGATTAAGTTTGGGGAGCCTGTCGCTAGTCTTGGACTTAACTATGAAGGGGACCTGATGCGATAGAAAGGCACTTAGACGCTACGGTCTGGCCGAGTTAGGCACACCGACCCGGTTAAGTTTGGGGAGCCTGTCGCTAGTCTTGGACTTACTATGAAGGGGACCTGATGCGATAGAAAGGCACAACTGGTTGGGAGCTGTTGCCGCTTCCCTGATGAGCCCATGACAGGGTGAAACCAGTGTGGTGTGTATGTGGGTAAGGCTAGTCCGCGGGGCATGAGGGGCCTCGGGACGCCACACGGGCGCTATGCACTGCGCCGGACTCTATACCCGTGTCAATATGCATATATGACATAACATATTTTTTTATTTTAAATGACAGTTGATAAATACTTCATACAAAATAAAAATGAGTTATCAAAGTCATTTAATGTTGCTTCATTTGTTTTTAATATAATGTAATAATAATAATGCGAATACCATCTATACATTGTCAAATAATATTGTTAAATGTGTGTAATAAATTTATAGAAAATTATATAAATTTGTAAGTGCTGCAATAAAACTTGTACTTTAATGTAGTTATATTCTCTTTATGCAATAAATATTCAAGACACCTCAATTTCTAACGGTAACATTTTTCTTCTAATGATACATATATGATCATGTTTATCGAGACTATAACTATGCTACTGATGCTCTTGCAAATATGGTTACTGATGGAATAATATAATATGCATGCCATATTACCATATTATTATTATTATTATTATTTTATAATAATAATAATAATAATATTAGTCAAAGAGAAGAGGTCATCATGGCAAGAAAAGAGGAAAGACTACGGGAAGTTACAACTGCCCAAATAATATTATATAAAGGCTCAGGAAGACAGAGGAAATGGGACGTCAGTCTCAAATATAAACATCTCTTATACATACTCTTTCTCTCAACCAATTTCATGGCTATGGCCATCTATGTACATGTACTACTCCATGACTTCAATCAAAACCTAAGAGGACTCTACTGTGTATGTGTCCTAGCAGATGAAGGAGCCATGTTCCGGATGGAGTTTTTTTATCATTATCACAAGAAGTGCACTTGGACGGCACCTATAGCGCTGGAACGCGGACACCTCGGGGTCGACATTTTGGGGAGGTCGGCCGAAGCATCTACTCTCCTTCACTGACGATTACTCGCAGCTCGGAGAGTGGGGGACTGATGACGGATATATTAGGAATCGACCCAAACCGACCCGAGGGCGCAAAGCAAGAACGGGTCCTAGGGCGGCGCCACGTACCCGCCCCGGCCGAGGCCTCGCCACGTGGCCCTCGCACGAGCCACGTTGGAGGCCGGGCCGACCTCCACATGGGCTCGGCCCGAGCCCATGACGGGCTCGGCCTGGCCTCCGCAGCGCTGCCCGGTCGCGAGACCGGGTGCGGTCAACCCGGATCTAACCACCCCCCGCCTTAGGGGGTGGCGGTTAGGGGTCGGGGTTGTATAAAAACCCCCCACCTTGTCTCGTTAAGACACGATCTACTGTTCTTACATACTCTGTCCTGAAATACTATTGTAATAGCCAATTCTACGGCATTTAATACAATCTACGGTCTCACGGCCTTTGCTATAACGTTCGTACTACTTATTTATTATCCGTATTCTTATTCGGGTTAGTTAAGTCGGACCCCCGGTCTAATTAATTCCATCAGTTACCCACCAAGATAGTAGATGAAATGAGTTTACATAGATTCCATGAGAGATTGAAAAATACCGCTTGGGGACCTCATGGGCATTTTGTTGAGAGGAACTAGTATATATACTTGTGTATGGGTTTAACCCTCATCTTGATAAAAAAAAAAAAAAGTACATATAATATAGGCCTTGTTTGGTTAATGGCGAATCCGTCCAAATTTTGTCGAATTCACCATTTTAACATTTTGACTTTAATCAAAACGCCAAAAATCATGTTTGGTAACTCAACGGTTTGGAGCAGCGGCTAAAGTACCACACACAGCATGTTGGGATGGCGTTTTGGGAAAGGAAAATCCTTCCCCCAAAACACCCTCCAATTTATATGAGTTTTTCAAATTTTAAAAAAGAGTAGACCAATAATTAAAAAAAAGAAATATCACATTCATTTAATGTTTGTCTTAATACAATTATAAAAGAAAAATTAAAATGTTGATCAATCAACATTAGTGCTGTATTATTTGTGGTATACATTTGCAGCTGTAGTGGGTGGTACAAAATGTGCAAGTATTATGGAATGTACTAGGTACTACCGTACTGCTACTTTAACAATCAAGAAGACACTCTAGAAGTTTTCTAAACTTTGTGTGTGTGTGTGTTTTTTTTTTTTTTTTTTTTGCCTAAATTATAAAAGAAAACAAGTATTCCTTTGTCTTATTTTATATGTTCTATTTATTATTTTAGAATGCTACTAGCTCTACTACAATGTAGAAACACCTCTACTGAGGCTCGAACTCACAACCTTTCAAATGGAAGTCCAACCCAGGTACCATTAGACCACATAGTCCTAATATTATTTATTAGTTAAATTTACTAATGAGTTAATACCCAAGATGGTCCATTGACTATGCCATAATTATCAATTTGGTCCTCAATTACCATTCTTACCCAATTAAGTCCTCAACTATGTAACTTTTACTCAATTAAGTCCTCAACTATACAATTCTTACCCAATTTAGTCCTCAACTATACAATTCTTACCCAATTTAGTTCTCTGTATTAATTTGACTGTTTGTTGACTGTCAAAAGTCGGGATAAAATTATAATTTTATAAGATTTCTCCTTCCTCTCCATTTAGCAGCGCCAAACCATGCAGCAATACACTCCGATCAGATTTCGATCGTCAAAAAATCGTTGGAAATCAAATTCATGGACTATCCGATGCATAACCACTACTTTGATACTGACAGGTTTAGAACCCAACCGGAGCTTATTGCTACATGGTTTGGCGCTGCTAAATGAGGAGGAAGGAGAAAACTTGTAAAATTACAACTTTATTTCCACTTTTGACAGTCAACAAACAGTCAAATTGACAAAGGACTAAATTGGATAAAAATTGTATAGTTGAGGACTTAATTGGGTAAGAATGATAGTCGAGGACCAAATTGGTAATTACGACATAGTCGAGGGACTATTTTGGGTATTAACTCTTTACTAATTGTCTTTACTTCTTTTATTGTTATTTTATTTTTATGTTTACTTAATAGTATTTTTTTAATATAATTTCTAAATATATAAATTTTATATTTTAATACTATTTTTTTTGAAACACTTGATTCTTATTCTTTCAAAAGGTTGAATTTCCAACACCCCGGTCTAAAAGAGTATGTGAGATGATGTAAATCACGATAACTCACCTATAATGTTCGCTATCGAGTTTTGAATTTTGGTCTCTTATCAAGGTAGTATATGTTCTCAGTTTTTTCAACACATAATCAACGCCACACACCGGGATTCGATCTTGTGACCGCCAATTTGAAAAGCTTACAGAGGTGTCATCACATTATATAGTACTTTATATTTAATACCGTTGGTTTTATTGACCACAAGATTAGTCAAGCGGCAAGCCAACACAACCGAAAAATAGAAGACGGTGATCAGAAAAACAATGATTTATACTTCTATTGTGTGCATGTATAAAGCTTAACCTTTTTCAAGGTGTACATATGCCTATTTAGACAAGAATGTACAGGTCTAAAATAGGCAAATCTTCCCTGTCATAAATACATTTGATCTCCTTCATAAATACTCCGTATAACTTATTTCTTTTCCTAAACCTAATTGATCTTCTTTCCTTATTGACTCCGTGTATCTTGCCGTCCCCACGAGATCCGCTCCTAAAATCGCCTATAGATTCCATCGCATCTTCTGTATTATTAGTCCGAGTCCTATTAGGACTCGATCGATCCACCCTTCGACAGACTGCTTCACCTAGTCGCTCACGTGTGCTTCCTCCCCGCGACTCCTTTTGGCACTCGACACCTTGTTCAGACGACTCCATGCATGCTTGCCCATCAAACTGAGTACTTGCCCATCATCACTCTGCCACCCCCCTCCGACTGCCGGTAGTTCTCGCTTGGTTGCCGACCGATCGCTCGGTTGCCCGAACGACTCACTCTTTCGCATGCCCGACTGACCTCTTCTCCCCGATCCCAGCCAATTACCAGACGGTCTGCTTGGAACCCTTATTCGCTCGAATGACTGTGTAAACAACTCATCCTGCTATCCCATTACTTGACTGACTGCTCTCCTTCCCATCCAACTGCGACTGAGCTAGACGACGTTGACGCTCTATTCCAGCCGACTGCTTAAGTTGCCTTCGTTGAGTATTGCATCCCCGCCACTGTACGTACTTCTGATCTCATTTATTACGCAACTCAATTCAAAATGTCCCATGCAAATTCTCCATTCTATAAAAAACTAAGCTTAATATTTTAAAAATTTGAATTATAAATAATTTTAAATATCCTTGTTAATTAAACGGTACACATAAAATATGAATTGAGTAATAAAATTTGATCGAACAAATGATATATAATCACTACAATATTGAGACGTTAGTGAAAACAAGTCAACCCAAATTCCGGAAGGGAGCATTCCGACAAAAATTTGATTTTTCATATGAAATTTCGAGGGGCACGCGATGGAGGGAAAATACGATATTAGCTGAAAATCTTAAATCCCATTCCCACTGAAATTCCAACTATGCCTACGCCTTGTGGGAATCCGAATCCCCAACGAATACAAAATCTGCGTGCCAAAATAGTCATTTCCCCCCCTTCTCCCAACAGACATTGCCAATTTTCTTGCTTCCTCTCTTTCTTCCTCGATCTCTCCCCTCCCCACTCTCTCTCTCTAAAACCCTCGCTTTGATTTCTCTCTCTAGAACCCCAAAATTCCATACCAGTCGTTTCAGTTTCTTCCATTCTACTGCGACCTGTACGTACAGCTTCGTGTATGTATCTGCTGCTACTAAGATTTCGGATTTTGCCTCAATCGGTGAGAGTTATACTTGTTTTTTGTTTTTGTTTTTGTTTTTGTTTTTCCCCTTACAGATTTTGTTCGCCGGCTTTTTATCAGCTCCTGTGATTTTTCCGATCATTTTATCGGGGGATTTCTGGTGTTTTTTTTGCCATTTTTATTTTCCTATGTGTGCATGTAAGTTAGCCATTGAATAATCTCAGTGGTGGATAATTCGGGTGTTTTTGAGCTTATTCAGTTATTTATTTATTTTTCTGTTTCCTTGATTTTAGGTTGTTGAGTTTACGAGATGGATGAGGGGCTAAGATCCAGTGATTTTTGTAAGGAAGGGAGAGTGGAGTTGGATTTGAATGTGGAGCCCATTGAGGAAGCGGATGATACTGTGATCACAGCTGACCATGATTCTCAGCGGAAGTGTGATGTTCATTCCCTGGGAAATAAGGTTGAAGAGTGGGAAAGTGTGGGTGGTGGTGATGGATGCCGAGTAAATGCTGATGCTGATCATGGGGCAGGGTTGGCTGCCACTTTGTGTGTTGAAGAGCCAGAAGTGATGCAATGTGATGTAGATGCTAATGCTGCTGTTTGTCCGGATGATCCAAATATAAAGAAGCCCGGGGGACCTATAGGCGATGATACAGCCAGTGAAGGTAATTTGGATGATGGGGGATTGCCCTTGGTCTGTGTTAAGGAAGAAACAATCACCTTACAGGAAACTGAAGTTGTCCAGAGATGTGTTAAATCAGAAGATGATGGAAAAGATGTAGGCATAGTGACTGTTGAGGGTTCCAATTTGCATGGTGATTCTAATGAATGTGGGCATGTGGTCCAAAAGAGCCGAAGAGGGAGGAAAAGAAAAAACATTGAAAATTCTCAATGTCACGATGGTGAAGTCAAAAGAAAGAAAGACAACCATTTACCTTCGCCCGGCAGTACTGGAAATGTTGGAAGGGTGTTGAGGTCCAGGGTTATTGGTATAAGTCAAGCAGGGCCTCAGCTTAGTGGAGAGAATTTGGGTGTTGCTGCTTTGGAAGTAAAAAAGGAAACTCAAATGCAAGAGGTTGATCAATCAGAAAAACCATTTATGGCTAAGAATACTGAAATTTCTCCACCATATGGTAGGGGTAGGAAAAAAGTGAAGGGTCGTCGTGGTCGGCCTCCCAAGATCCCCAGAAATGATGTACTTGCTCCACCAATCAGTAAGGACCTGAAAAAGGTGAAGCGTCGTCGTGGAAGGCCCCCTAAGATGCCTAGCAAAGATGGTACTTCTGAAATAGTTGTTTGCCAGAAAGATAGAGTAATTGAGTCCAAGGAAAATGTTAGGCATAAAAAGGCTGGAAATGTAATTAAGAGATCTAAGTTTTCCAAGTCACAATTGGAAAGTGCGGAGCTACAGCTTGTCAATGATGAAAATAAAGAGGATAAGAAGTCCTTGAAATCGAAAGAAGGGGATAAGGGTCGTACGGTACAACAGCAAGCAGTTAGAGATCAAATAGTGGAAAGTGCGGAGCTACAGCTTGTCAATGATGAAAATAAAGAGGATAAGAAGTCCTTGAAATCTAAAGAAGGGGATAAGGGTCGTAGGGGACAACAGCAAGCAGTTAGAGATCAAATAGTGGATATTCTAAAGAAGGCAGGATGGACTGTGGAATATAGACCCCGGCAAAGCAAGGAATACAGTGATGCAGTTTATGTGGATTGTGAAGGAAAAACACATTGGTCATGCACTTTGGCCTATAGGAAACTCAAAGAGAAAGTTGAAAATGGAGATGCAGATGATAAGACCCTCTCTGCATTTGCTGTCATCCCAGAAGAGGTACTTGGAACACTGTTCAGAACTAGACGAAATAAAATAAAGAAGTTTAAAAAGCAGAGTGGAAGTGAAAGTGACAAGAAAAAGAACATCAAGGAGCATTCTTCGTACAGTGACAAGGTTATACGTCGCCAAAAATGCAAAGAAAAATTAAATGCTAATCCCAAATTCAAAGACAAATTTCTAAGGAAAAAAACCAAAGCCAATGCACATAGACGTGATGATGATCTTTCAATGAAGGCATCAAACAGGGGAAGGTCAAGATCAAAAAAAGATGGACGTAATAGAAAGCGATATGCTTTGTTGGCCCGTAGTTCTGGGGAAATGTCTGATCAAGATGGTGATGGATTTGTGTTGTATGATGGAAAGCGAAGTCTTCTCTCATGGATGATTGATTTTGGAACAATCCAATCCAATGCACAAGTGCAGTACATGAATGCTAGGAGGACAAAAGTAATGCTTGAGGGAAAGATTACTGGTGATGGAATTTGCTGTGGCTGCTGTGATCAAACATTTACACTTTTAGATTTTGAGTCTCATGCAGGAAGTACATTAGGTCAGCCACTTGAACATATATGCCTAGCCTCAGGGCGTTCTCTTTTACAATGCTTAGCAGACTCATGGAGCAAACAGGAAAAATCTGAAAATATTGATTTCCATCCTGTGAATGTGGATGCCAATGACCCAAATGATGATACATGCAACATCTGTGGAGATGGTGGTGACTTGATCTGTTGTGATGGTTGCCCATCAACATTCCATCAAAGTTGCTTAAATATTCAAGTAAGGATACAGTAGATCCCGAATTTTCCTTTCTGTTCTCTTGTCTTCCCACAGATAGTTTTGGATTATTTGAAGTTTTTATTTTAAAGTAGGATTTAAAAAAAAATATTATTGGGCTACATATTGCATAATTCATCTTTGATTACTTAAGTTTGATGCCATTGAGACTTAGATTTTGGGTTGAAAGCTATCTAGGGTTCATTTTTAACTGTACTGTTATAAAAAGTAAAGACTTGTATGTGAAAGGTGGCATTGACTCCATGGCACTGCATCTCAGCAAAAAAGTAAAGATGGCATCATGCCGAACACAAGATACCATCCATTTTATGCACACATTTAATTGCAGTTCTTAAATCCCTTGAACTCTTACTTTTTCAAATGAAATCTATTACTGATTTTGGCAACATGCTGCAGAATTTACCTTCTGGGAATTGGCGATGTGTATATTGTTCATGCAAATTCTGTGGGACTGTTGCTGGAAAATCCTGTCATGTTGATGACCACATGACTGTCCCTGAATTATCCATGTGCCATTTGTGTGAGGAAAGATGTAAGTACCTGACTGTTTTAAAAAAATTTACTTCCATTTACAATTTGATAATGTGAACCTAACCTTGTAATTTTCTATTTGTACTTTTGCAGTCCATGTTGCTTGTAACCAGGGTGAGAATAATTTGGATTCCAAGGATATGTCGTTTTGTGGAAAGGGGTGTGAGAAGGTATAACAAATTGTACTTTCTGCTTCACCTAATCTGTTAAGTGCCGTTGAATTGCGTGGTCATTTTACAGTTTCTGATGCTTAGCAATGTTTAAGTTGGGCGAAGTCCATGATTTCATTTGAATTTTTAGCCTGTTGAATATGCTAATTTAGTATATGGAGTAATTTGCATAGTAATGAGGTGCCTCAGTTGCCAAGGTTCAGTTCTAATTATCTCGGTTCCTCTAGCTTATTGTGGCATTAATTTCAGGAATATGAGCGTGTGTTGGGTAACCCTGTCCAACACTGGTTAGGTAACTGATTCGCCAAGCAACAGGGCTAGCTCAAAAAAGCTTATCTATCTTCTATCTAATATAAAATAAAGTTGTGGGTGGCTGCATATTGGATTTGCTGGTTGACTAGAAGAATTCACTAGCGAGACCCTGTTAGAATAGTTAGTCTTTCTAAATTGAGTTTAGGTGGGTTACCAAATGTCTGAAACTCAAGTTTTGGAATCCCTTAAAATATTAGAAGTTGATTAATTACTTTACTTTCTGAGGAGTTTAGTAATTGTAGGGATGGAAGAGTTCCTAGGCAAGTTGGAACCCAAGCCTCTTTAGGGCCTATGTAGTCCCCCCCCCCCTTACCTTGCATCCTAGAGGCTTGGAACCCCAGGTCCACCACTTTTCTTGAGTTTTAATCTAAAATATTGAGTATAGTTAGTGCATCTGTGGTGGGGGGATTGATGTTTCATCTATATAGAAATTTGTATGTATGAAGGACAGATAGTGATTCACATTTGGAACTCTTACTGTCACTGTCTTCTATTCCCTCTTTTGCTAAGATTAAGAATACATTCAGTGTGTTTTCAGTTCCCACTTGAGATCCTTGATGCCTTTGCTTGCAGTATTATCACTGTTTTGGTATGTGTTTTTATGCTGATACCAAGAGCGATTTTCTATGAACATTATGCTTCATCGTCTTCTATGATTTAGTCAAACTTAATATGAACTGTCCTTGATTTCTTCTTATTTGTTAAAAAAATAATCCAACTTTTAGAATGGACCATATATATGGGTCTATGCACACATTTGTATATTACTTTCTAAAGATTGAAATCATCTAACTTTCTGGTCTATAGCTTTTTGAGGGCCTGCAGGTGCTTCTTGGGGTCAAGCATGACTTGGATGAAGGATTTTCATGGACAATTCTTCAAAGACGTTTTGTTGGGCAGGATGTAATAGGAAGCGACAACTCATTAAAAATAGAGTGTAATTCAAAATTAGCTGTTGCATTCTCTGTGATGGATGAGTGTTTTGTGCCCATTGTCGATGAGCGAAGCAAAATCAATATGATCCACAATGTTGTCTACAACTGTGGGTGAGTATTTTAGAACATTAGCTATTCTCAAATACATGCTGTTAGATCTTCTCAACCTGCTTAAGTAAGTTTTATTGGTTGCAGATCAAATTTCAGGCGGCTGAATTATTGTGGCTTCTATACTGTTATTCTGGAGAAGGGTGATGAACTTGTTGCTGCGGCATCCATAAGGTTGACTTTAAGTTGTTTGTTAATAGTTTGTTGCCTTCCTCATATTGCTTAATATGTGCTTAATCTTATACTGCAAACGTGTCCTGGGAATTTTATGTAGAGGTTTTTTTGCAAAATATGTGATTCTGAAGTGTTTCCTTTTACTGAACATGGATGCTGTCAAGATTCACATTCTGTAGAAACCATTTTTTTGTCTGAAAAAAGAGTGGCTAAACTTATTCAGTAGGCATTTGCAAGTTACTATACTTTTTTGCTTGCTTGAATAAATTATACTCTGTATTTTGTATTATTTTGCTTCATTGTTTTTTATCTATTTGTGTAAAACAAAATGCTTACCCAAGAGCTTTTAAATGCACCCATTCATTTTGTTTTACAGATTGCTCAATTTGAATGCGCAGTTGACTGTATTAAACATGATGCTATTGATACATTGGACACAACTTATATTTTTCTTTTTCCAGTGTTGTTAACTCTGCTCACTGTGATGCTCTTGATACTTTGCATACATTATATTACCAGTGTTGCAAAAATCGAGTCTAGGCGGCCGAACCCTGATTTTTTTTTATAATTTTTTTTTTGAAAATCGGGCCCCTAGGGGGCGCCTAGTGTCTTGTTCAACACTGATTATATATGTTGTATTTATCCTAATTCTTGATGCTTCCTCTGTATATAGGTTACATGGGAGTCAGTTGGCTGAGATGCCATTTATTGGTACAAGGTACAAATATCGCCGCCAAGGGTTGTGCCGTCGGCTCATTGGAGCAATTGAAACAGTAGGTTTATGTGATAAGCATGATGGTGCATTGCATTATTTTGATTTCCCTACATACTAATATTCTATATTTGAATGTCCCATAAATTTTGGCATAATAAATTTAATGATATTTGAAAGTTTTCCAACAATACCACTTAGATGGAAACAGTATCACATTTATGAAAGGCAATGTTGCAACAATTTAATTAAAATCATAGTATAGTTTCCTCAATCTGTGTGTTTTCTCAAACATGACTGTCTCATAGGGACAACAGTAATAGCTACTTCTAAAGTAGATGCATTGCTCAACTTTAAGTAATCTAAATTGTTTGCTTAATAGCCTTAATGCTTATTTGACTCTCAAGATGACTTCTGGTAATAAATTGCTGTTTTTTTTTTTGGTTTTATAGCTTTCTTATTCCTGAATCTCTTGTCAGGCCCTTTGTTCACTTGGCGTTGAGCAACTGGTTATACCAGCTATACCAGAACTTAATGAAACATGGACAAAGATTTTTGGTTTCACACCCCTTGAAGAGTCAAAGAGACGAGAAATGACGCGCATGAGCATGATTGTTTTCCCTGGCACGGATATGCTTCAGAAACCTATACCGAAGCATCAAGATACTGATGATCATATTACATCTACTGGTATTTCACTGTTGTATTATCATTTTCATTAATCACGCATTTTAATTTATATACTTAATGCATTGAACTTTTGTATTGTGGATCTACAAAATTCACAAAGTTCCTATAGGTCTAATGCAAGGTACTTTTCATGGTGACATTACAGAGGCTTCATCCGAGGTCGATCTCAACAAAAATGTAGTTACTGTTGAGCCTGTCGAATCCTGTGTAAATTCCTCTCGTGGCTTCTTGCAAGATGCAACCGACATGAAAACTGGCTTCGAATCTTTCATACCAAAGGAAGCCCTCAGGGTCCAATAGGTTGTAGCTTCTCACAGTGACTTGCTTCGGCTTTTTGAGCTCTGAGATCTTGTGATTTATCGCAAAATTTGTACATAAAGATTTGTTACTGGAGGGCTTCGCTTGCCAGCACAGATGTCAAGGATGGAATATGCATTGGACTAACCTACGTTTAACGACATAGATCTTGGCAGAAAATGTGAATACCTAACTGCGCAAGGTGATGGAAGAAATCGCTTATTTTGAAGGTAACATCTGGTCTCAAGTGCCTGCTAAATTGCAACCATCTTTTTTTGTTTTTCCAATTGAAAAATGTATGGTTTCAGTTTCTGTTTAGTGTTGCAGAGAGTAATAGTTTGTAACATGTCTGATTCTGATGGCTGATTGAGATCTGTAATCTTAGTGGCATTAGCATTCAAAGCTTAATGTTTTTCTAAGTGACAAATTCCATGGGATTTTGTAGTCTCAGACATTGTGTTAAGTATTAACTATGGTGTCTGGCAGTGTCCTCAGTTGCCCTCTCTCTTTTTTATTTTATTTTATTTTAAGAATTATGCTTGATTTTATTTTAACCCATATGTATTTTTATGAAATATAAATTTTAATTATTAATATATATAACACAAAATCTTGCTATGCCTTTACTTTATGTTGATGTTGTTAGGGTTTGTTTTCTTTTACTTGTTTTTTTAAAGTCTTTCTTTTATTTTTTATTGGAAAATGACACTTTTGAATTTTTTTTTTTAAAAATAATTATAGTGGTATAATCTATTTTTGCTCTTAACTATAGGTAAGTCACATTTAAAGTGGTTAATTTTATCTTAAAAGGGGTGAGTTCTTTATTCCCTCACGGATAATTAAAGAGGTAGTTTAGTGGGTGAGGCGTACTTTTAATACAAAAAAGTTAGAGTTAGATTTTTGCTAATATTATTTTAGTTAAATTTGTCATATAAGATCATTTTAGTGTGGTTTATTTTCTTGTGCACAAAAGAGTGGAGTTTATCTAGTCCACTTTTAGATTTTCCATGTTTATGGTTACATACTATCAATATTTAATAATTGTTTCTTAATTATCAATGTAGTGCTTAATTTTCAATTTCAACTAATTTGATCTACGGATTGTTTAAAATTTTGTCAATTAAATCTTTTAAGGGACTAAATTGACGAAATTTTAAAAAATGTAAAAAATCACCATTTTGACCTTTAAAAGGTTTTAATTGATAAAATTTTAAAAATTTTAAACAATTCAAGAATTAAATTAGTTGAAATTGAAAATTAGGAACTACATTGATAGTTGAAAAACAATTTGAGGGACCAAAATGATTATTAACTCTTATATAAAATTATAATCATTTCAAGAGTTTTGTTTTGTTTTGTTTTGTTTTTTTTTTTAAGTGGAAGAGATGTTAATAACTATGTTTTCTATTTTTTCTCCATAACGAAAAGTAAATTTTCTCAATAGCATTTTTTTTTTTTGAGGTACTAACTAGGGGAGAGATGAGGGAAAGAGAATAAGAAAAAAGAGGAAAAAAATAAAAAGCATGTCTGATGCAAAAAAAAAAAAAAAGAGTAATTGGTTTTCGAAAAAAAAAAGAGAGAGTAATTAATGCGCTAGTCGGCGCGTGTAGTTTATGTGTCCGTTTGGGCGCGGTTTGTACCGTTCACGCATGTGATTGTGTATCTCTTTTCCACTTTCTGTCTTATGTGGGTCCTACAAAAAATCAATTTTTTGCCGGCAGTTCCTAAACCTTCTCTTTCCTCTATATAAATTATACTTTTCTAAAAAACAGAACAAAAACCACTATTGTGATTGCTCTGTGCATTGATGGGTGGTGATGAATTGATGACACACAATACATATTTTATGCAAAATGCATATTCGTACATAGGGATGGCAATTTCAATCCGACCCGTGGATATCCACCCGAATCCACCCGCATGGATCGGGTTTTTTTGGGTGATGGTGGGTGGTGGGTCTTAAAAAAGCAAACCCGCGGTGGGTCGGGTTGGATTCGGGTTCTATGTACATGACCCGCCTAGAACCTCACCCGATCCACCATGTGTGTGTATGTATATATATATATATATATATATATATATATATATATATATATATATATATATATAATAGTAAAATAAGTACTAGTATGTAGTTATTTATAATAGTTTATATAACTTCGTGTATCTTTTTACTATTTTTTATATCAAAACTACTAAGTTTATTTTTAAAAATTAACAATTTTGTTATTATATTTAAATATTTCCATTATTTATGTTTTAGTATCACTAATGGATTTTATTTTTTTATTATGTGTAAATAATTTAAATATTATTTTTTGAAAAACATAATAAGATAATAAGTGGTGGGTACCCGTAGTGGGCACCCGCACCCGGTGGGGGTGGGGGTGGGGGTGAGTTCTGAAAAAGTCCACCCGATGCGGGTTGGAGGTGGGGATGGGTGGAAAAAATATAAGGTGGGTCGGGTGATGGATGTTGCCCTCCCCGACCCACACCCGACCCATTGCTATCCCTATTCGTACATGCATAATGGTGAAGATCTTACCTAAAAGATTAGCTATTGCACTAGCACATGCATGTAACCATATTAATCGCAACAAAATCTGTTTATGATAATATTAAGTAAAGCAAGCCAATTTTTGATGATGTGAAAGCACATACTATACGCTGCCTAATAATCACAATTCCAATCATTCAATATATGGGTCAGTCAGTGCCTTCCAATTGATCATTTACACTGCACAAAAGTTAAAGGCTTAAAGCTCCTTTAATTTCCCCATTGTAAATTATTAAATGGCCATCTTTTCTTATTTAAAAAAATTTAAATATTACCAACAATGCTCCTACAATTGACTCGACATAAGTTAAAGCCTCACTTTATATCGGTAAGGGCAACCATTCTTTGGGATTTTTTTTTTTTAATACAATTTTTGAGTCAAATTTGATGATTTGAAAGTGAAAGGTGATAAGTTAGAAAAAATCAGACCATTTATTATAATTTAATTTTAGTCAGAGAATAGAAGAAAAATAAAAGGATGAGGTTGCGTAAGGCTAACTCGCTCATTGGGTGCATCAGGGTGGTTGTCAATTGGCGAGCATAAAGATGTAAATTCCACTTGGCAAAATTATCCAAATGGAGTTTTTTCATTGAATTTGCTCTAAATGCAGGTGTAATTGTGTTGTTAAACGTTTAACAACAGTATGACAACACCTACACTCATTAATATAAAGTAAGACTTTAACTTTAAAAAGTTATAATGTCAAAATGAATTAAAAAAAACCCATCATATATATAATTGTATATTGTATATATATTAAAGGTGAGAATCAAAACATATCTGTTAAGTGCAATTAATTAATAGCATATAGGATAAAGAAGAAGAAAAGGGGAGGGTGAGGCAGACAGTATAATATTGTTGCAAACATGATGTCTTGTTTGTTGGCAGCACTACACGTTCAACATCAATCCTTCTTCTATAAACACAAATGTATACAAGTACCTGTACTTAAAAGGATAAAGATGCTACCCCCCCCCCCCCCCCCACTCCCCACCCAAAAAAAAAAATTGTTTTTTTATCTCTCTTGGCTATGATGACAAAGAACATGTCACTTGTGTTATTCAATTACCGTTTTGAATAATATAAATAGGATAAAAAGAATTATATTGTAGTTACAAGTAAGGTTATAAAACTATTATTATTGAATGGTTGTTATTAAAAGCGGATAAAATTAAGAAAATTAATATTTTTATTTGCCTTACTTTTATACATGCCAAACTGGTTTCGCCCTGCCATGGGCTCATTAGAGAAATGGCAATAGTTCCCGATCAGTTGTGCGATTCGAATCGTATTGGTCCTCCTCATAATTAAGTCCAAGACTAGCGACGTGCTCCCTAAACTCGGCGTGCCTGACTCGACTAGACCTTAGCGTCTAAGGCAGAATGCCCTTAATGCTATTGATGCCTCTTTATCCATTTGGCAAGCTAACCAGTTGACCCATTCATTCCTTAGGTCTTAACACGGTCACGGAAAACGGTCCGTGACATTAAAGTAATATTACTCTTGACGTGGAGAAGATTGAAGTGTGGTCATTTAATATGTATTTAATACTCTTCACAAGTCAAATTTTATCGTCTAGACAATAAAGTATCAATTAAGGAAAATACTCATCCCTATGCTATTCGTTATCTTCTAATGCGAGAATTATGTTCCACTCACTTGATTGTCTATTTTGGTATAAAATATCATCATTTGGTTAATATGATTAGCGAATTCAACTCTTCAATTGTTAGAGCATCTACATCAGTAGAGCATCACAAGTTTTTTCATGAATTTTAAGAAAGGTAAGATGAGGTGGAGGAGTAATAATGTGGAGAGAGAAGAAAAACAAACTTCCTGCAAGCATCGAGATATTGTAGGTTTGTGTGGGTCCCAACACTACAAGTAATAAGCATTGAACATCGCGTGAAGGCCAAAAACTCCTAATTTCATCATTGAATATCGCGTGAAGGCCAACACTTTAGTTGAGCGCGTTTATCTATCTACCAGACCTTTTTTTTTTTTTTTTTAAATAATAAATTCATCATTGTTTTGTTTTGTTTTTTTTTTTTCATCCCATTTTCTCTTTCCTAATCACACTTACAAAAACCAAAAAAACTCTACTATTATGGATGCTTTTAGTGCCTCCAAGTTTGTCTCTAATTTGATAATACTTATATATCAATTTATGAATCAAAAGGGGTCAATCCAACTAAATTGGTAGAAAAGTTCATTTAGTAACTACAATATTCAAAGTTCAATCACTTCAATGACTTCCTATGATAGCTTTCTCTCTCGGTTTAAGTCAATCAACTTTTATAATTTGTTGCCATCTAGAATCGAGTTGCACCCGTACATTTTGATAAAAATACAAGCTTTCTTATAAATTAAACAAAATTTTGAAACTAAAAGTATTGAAGTCAAAAATAAATAAATAAAATGAAGGGCAAAATGCAAAATATATCCTTGATAGCAAGGGTAAGCAAGCAAGATACCTTTATACCATCTTCCTCAACCCCGCAAAGCAAAGAACCAACTTATGATCGCTAACAGAAGTAACCAAATTTATTTTAATACGTTTAATAGTCTATTGTAGTATAAGTAGAGACAGAAATTATGTACAGTATTTTTTTGTTCCAAATATTATTGTTAATAATATCAAATACAACTGAATATATCATGGGATGTTTGATAAATAGTTGTTAGTTTTTTTCTTTGAAAACCAAAGGAACGAACTTTTATCAAATCAAATGTTGAATACAACTAGGAATAGAAAAAAAACACATGAAAGGATCAGTTTGTGAACGCGCAACCCTTGCTAAAGCGTGGTCAACCTTATTTACTGATCTTGGAATAAATCTGATAGACACTACTTCAAAGTGTCTTTGATACTCTCTTATTTCATCGATAAAACAACCGGCATAAGAGAAACAACACTTGGTAGAAATATGTTTGGTAAATTAGCTGTTAGCTGATAGCTGATTACAAGCAAAATGTTTTTTTTTCCCCCAAAAAAACTGAGTGAAAAAGTTGTCTCGAACATGTTTTTAAATTTTAACATTTTGGAGCAATAAGTGTTACAAAAAGCTAATTAATCAAATACTTATATTAGATGTTTAACCAAGTCAAACAGTTAATAATTATCAAATAAACTAAAATTAACTGATAAACAGACTATGTTGCCAAACATGACCTCTATATATATATATATATATATATATATATATATATATATATATATATATATATATATATATATATATATATATATATATATATATAGATTTACTCAATACTATCAGCATTAAAAATATATTCCCAATATATGAAACAACAAAAATTGTATATTTTAGTATAAATTAGGGAAATAATGTACACAAAGAAAAAGCCTGGAAAGTTATTTCTATTCAAAATCTAATCATCATTCTTCAAAGTTCAAAGTAAAAGAAGAGAATAAAGTAATATGGTGCATTCACTTATTTATTTTCAAATTCTATATTTTTAAAATTTAACTACTATAACATATCATATGAATAATCCCATCAAAATATCTTAATAATTATTTTTTAATAAAATAGTTACGTGCCATCAAGGATAGATCTAGAAATTTTGTTTAGTGTGAGTGAAAAATAAAAATATTTTATAGTAAAATATTTAATGATTGAAATAAACTATATCTCACCTCTATTAATATGGTATTCGTAAATACTTTTATTTTTAATTAGATAAAATCTAACTATTTCTAGAATAATTTAAATATGATGACATACATTTGAAACTTCTAAATTACATTGACTAGTTAGTTTAATTTTTATTTTGAAATATTTTTCATAATTGAACTATAAAACATATTTCGTATCAATTAAGTAATCACTTTAAATAATTGTTATCACATATAACACATTATAAATTTCACAATTAATATACAATTATAATTATGAATAAATCTCACAAATCACACTTTTAGTTCTAATGAGTAGATAACATTAAAAGATAAATATATGTTAAAAATGTGTAAGAGAAAGATAAATTAAAATATAAACAAATATTTAAGGTGTGTTAAGGTCATAAGGAAAGATAAAACTAAAATATAAATATATATTTAATATGTATTTGGAGTTATAGACTTATAGCAAATAGTGTAATGAGCAAGGTTTAATCTCTAAAACTTTCATAACAAATAATTACCAACTATTAACTAAACTATTTTTTTGAGAATTTTTATATATAATAGTATATTATTTACTTTTTTGTTAAGAATAATGCTCTATATATTATTGGTTAAAATTTGATAGTTAAAGAATTACGAGTGATTAACTTAAATCATAGATAGTAATATTTTAAAAATTAAAAATCACAAAAGCATGATAAAATAACTATACACTAATACACGGAAGATTCAGATGATATTAATTTGAGAAAATAAATTACGAAATATAAATGGATTTTAATGATATCAACAGTTCACCACGTGGGCACGTATGGGAGTGGGGATGAAAATGGTCCGAAAACTACGCATGGCATGTCCGTAATTACGCGGCATATTAGGGGGCAAAAAATGCAACGACCCGGCTCGAGGGCACACACAGTGATGTGAGCTATAATGCGGATTTAAATACGATTGATAGTGGTTTCAGATCCGTGGATTCTGGTTTTTGTTTTTCCTTTTTCTAAAAAGCTCTGACGCTTTGCTTCCTTCCAATGGCGTTTTGAAATTATTCACACCAAAAAATCTTCCGTCTATACATACATATACGAACGTAGAGTGAGAAAGTGAGATTCAAAGAGGGAAGAAGAAGAAGAGAGAAATCTCACTCGCACACAGTCGCAGTTGAAGGCCAGGGATCTTCGCTCGTTTACCTTCGCGTTTCGCTGTATACTGTTGTTCTGATTCATCAGGTGAGTTTTCGTTTCCAACTTTCTCGAAAAGTGAAATATCTGTTTGGTGAAATGGAAGTTTTAGCTGTTTTTGGTAACTGAGTTACTTGATTAGTTGAAGCTAGTATCGTTGATTGCTTTGCGTATGTTTTTTTGTATGTATAGATCTGAAGAAACTGAAGAGTGTGGTGGTACTTGTAGATATTTTCATACGAACTTATATGATCGATGAAGGTGATGCTGATCTGCTGAGAATATGGTGGTTATGGTGGAGATCTAAAATCTAGTGTTATGTAGTAGCATTTCTGAACCTCCTAATTGCAGATCTTGTGTTGATATAGAGATATAGTGCTCCCTTTTTGTGTCCAGTTCGTTTTTTATCACTTCCTCTAGATATCTTCAAGTTTGGACAAGTGAGTTAGGGGTATTTTGTGAATTCAGGGTAGGAGCCGGGTTGACTCAGTGGTTTGACTCAGATGGAGACGCTTGTTGTAGTTGCTCAGCATAGGAATCAGTACTATAACAAATCTAAGGGCCATGGCCCTGTTCGGTTTGGATCCTTTGGATCCCCTCCTTCTGGGAGCTTCCGGGAGATTAATTGCCGGACTTTCCAGACTGGATCGGGTATACTCCCAACCCCGCTCAAGTCTTATTCCACCCCGATCACCAAGCGATCTCGATCCGCTTCTGCTTCCTTTTCACCTAAGACACCTTCTCCCTCAGTTAATTCTCAGTCTGAAGATCAGAAAAACAAGATAAGATCTGTCAGAAGTAGTGCAATACCAATTAACCTCAAAGTGGGTGCCAGTTCTAGAAAGGGTAGTTCTTTCAGCGAGGGTGTTCATTTCTCGGAGCGCTGGGCTGGTCCTACGTATTCAAACTCACCTCCTCCTAGTTCTTTGCCTATGCCCAAGTTTTCTTTGAAGCCTAAAAGGACTGTTTCACTTGAGTTACCAACCTCGGCTTCTGCTATTGATGATTTTTGTCCAATTGCTGCATCTGCACCAGCTTCCCCTACCAGGGAACGCAGCCCTTCTCCGGGAGATTTGTTTGACCTTGATGACTCTGCGACGAAGTGTCTTCGTCGTATTCTCAATCTTGACATTACTGATGATTAAGGTTTACTGGAGGAAACTAGACCTCCTTTATATAGGGAAAGGATCTAGTTTCCTAAGGGGTTAGTGGTAGATTGTATATATATGGTGAATAAACCAGTTCTATGGTGACTACTTCTAGTATGTTGTTCAGTTTTTGTAAGTGGTTGTGCAAGGGCAAGAGCATACCTGTCAGGAAACAGAAAAGATTTAAAAAAAGGCTTGCAAGAACAGCTATGGTTGGCTATATGGTTGAAGGTGGTTCAAGGGTTTGAATGGTTGGTTGGTTGGTTGGTCAGCTATCTCCAGATTGGTTGAATGGTCTATTTACTTGGATGTTACAATTTGGACGGGTATTAAGAGTAGTGAAGTGAAATCAGAATCTGAAACTCACGAGTGGTGATCTGCTATTATAAAGCATTTATAGTTTGCAGTCCTTTTGACCCAACTTAATGGAGATTTCATCATACCTGCAGATTTGCATGCTGAATGCCTAATCCTTGAGTACTCTCCTGTCAAAAATCTCCATCTCTGATTTCCTCTTCTTCAGTTAGATTTTATTCTCACATATATTGTACATATACCCAAAATCCCTGACTTTGAATAGGTTTCACCTTGTTTAGGAATTTCCGTCATTGTAACCATAACCTAGCCCTTTGTTCCTGGACTTACCTCAACTTCCCCCGGTTTAATGATGAATTGCCTGTCTGTAACTTTAGCTTATATGCTAACTGAATAGGCTATTTAGAGAACTGTTTCATTCCAACTTCTTGTCCTTCAATCCCCAAGTTGTCCTTTTTTCCTCTTTACATTCTTATCTTCTTTCTTTAGTTTAGATAGGTTTCAGTTTTATACTTTACTAGTAGAAGATGCTTTCTCCTTCGCCATGTTTCTGGTTTTTTATAAGAAAATGGGAAGGGGAAAGCCAAGTTGGCTACATCCACCTCTGCTCGTGTTCTTTTGTTGTTAGCTGAGTTCTCTCTGCTAATCATGTTATCCACACTTCAATTCCAAGGATCCATGTTTTCTCTGGAGAATAGTTGATTATACCAAGCTGCTGTTCACAAGGTGAGTGTTCAACGTTTTCCTTTTATTTTGCTTACAGTTCCATTTAATGCTGTAATGCTCATGAACTGAAATTTTTTGTCTTCTCATTTTCATGAATCAGCCCTTATATGGCGGAACGAATGGAAGAAAGGTTGTTTCTGAACCTAGCTGTATGCGTTCTTGTTCTTGTTCTAGCTGGCGGTGTTCGTCTGTGGGTTATTTTATTCCATTTCTAGTGGTGTCTGTAATTTGGTTACTCCCCGTATGGTATGGTAACAAGCTGCGATTATGTGTAATGTCCTGTAATTGGTCATGCACTCACTTCACAAGTCACAAGTACTCAATCCCTAAGTAGTCATATGGGTAATGCTTTGTCTGTCTTTTGTTAAAAATGAATGTTTTTGTCGTTTGACTGTGTTCTTCTCTAAATGGTGTGTAGTGGTTTGTTTGAGATGTTATTACACACTCCCTGCAAATTTTATCGGTTGCAATTTTTCTTCACCAGAAGCAATGAACATTTAATAGGCATCATCATTGATTGCATTACCTATTCATTGCCAGAATTGCTACTGTTACAACGTAAGCCACTGAATAAAATAAACAAATCAAACAGTTTCATTAAAGGGAATACAATATACAATATAGACTGAAACTAGAAAACAATTAACATTATTATTATATATATATATATCATATCACTAAATGGTGCAATTCTTGATCAGCGTCATGTCATCTTTCGGCTGATCACAAGTCAAATCTGGGAAAAAGCTTAAAAAACAGCATCTAAACTTTAAAAGATGCTAAATTCCCTCTTCTTGTATCAGAAACTCTCAGAGGGCATTCTTCTTTTCTTCCATCTCCAAACCCATCTCTTGGCTGCGGCATTCTTCGCTGCAAAACGCTCTCTCCCCCCTATACACAATAGGAATAACATCAAAACCTGTAATAATAATAATAATAAAATTACACCTTAACTACCCGTTTAGACTTAGTTGAGATAGAACACATCATTTTGAATAGTTGTGGCCTCAAGTTGATCACATTGAGTCAAGATAAGGAATTTGAATACTACTTTAATTCTGATTTGTAATTATAAGGTAGGACAAAGTGGCCCCCCATGTGTAGTGACCTGATCAAATGCCATTATTAGGAATATGAAAGTGGAAGGTTTTGGATCAATGATTGAAACCCAATGATACCCCCATTTCAACCAAAACACAAGAAACCATATCCCCTTCACTCTTCTCCCAAAACGTTTAATCCCGAATCCCAAGAGTCCGACAGAACATTTAGGAGGATGTAAAACAGACAAAGCTAAATGTTTCTACGCACAAAAGATCTGTCCCCTTTAGGCATAATTCACACACTGCCACCGTGAGGTTCAAACTTTACTGTCTCCTAAATACTGATTGCCGAACCATTGAGCTAAGCTGGTGGGAACAAATATCCTTCACTCTTACCTATACATGTAGATGTCTTTGCCACCTCCAAGATTGACTTCACAGCCATGGCAGAACCTCAGAAAACTCAGTGGAGGAGAGGTTGCAGGGGAAGAAGAAGAAGAAGCATTCTCCCTTCTCAGTTCTGATGGCTTCATCACACCACAGCAGCTCTCCACCACGCAGTTGTCGAATATGTGTGTGGTTTTCGGGTTCGGGCCGTGGGTGATCACGCATGTGTAGTCCTCCGACAGCTCCATCTCGCTCAGGGAGAGATTCTCCACCGGAGGGGACTCTTTGGGCTGAGCGCAACAGCTCAGCAATGGCGGATTCCGGGGAGTCTTGATCCCGAAATCCGCCGGAGACTTGGGGGACTCCACCGGAGAAATCAGAGACGGGATTTGAACTCTCAGCTTTGACCCGAACAGAACACTCCTGTTTTCTTCTCTGGGTGATGAGTCAATGATTGCCAGCCCGACTCCCAAGGAATCGGGCAGTGGGTTGGCGTTCCGAGTCGGGCTCGGGCTTCTATCATACCCGAAAGGGTGGGCCAGATTGAGAATCTGCTTGCCGTCAAGAATGGAGGTCGGGCTTATGCTCATCCCGCCGCCGCCGCCGCCATTGTTCTCCGATCCCGACAGAGTCCTCCCCAGAAGCCCATTGAAGATCCTCGGAGAACCCAAAAACGACGAAACGGGCTTTGTCGGAGAAGACGGTGGTACACATGTCTGCTGCTCAGCCGCCATGAATCCTTGCTTCTTGCTACTCACTGCTTTTCTCGATCTGCTCCTCAGCATTCCAATCCCTTTTCTCTCCTCTTAGATTAAATCAAAACCATACCCCTGAAAACCCAAACAAACAACCTTAATTAACACAAAAAATTTCCCAGGTTTTCTAACAAAACAACAAAAGCTTTATTTATTTACCAGAAATGGAGCCTCCATGAAAGACCAAGAAAACCAGAAAAAAGTCCACCCTTTGGGGAAGAAGAAGAAGATGATTAAAAAACAAAAAAAAAAAAAAAGCTTTCTTTTTTCAGTCAGAAATCCCCAGAAAAACAGAAAGAAAATGCTACCAAGACTGTACTAAAACTCAGTAGCTTCCATTCCTAAACTCCTCGTGCTCTTCATCAAATCATCAAGAAAATTACAGAGAGAAAAGGGGAGAGAGAAACCCAGAAAGAAAGAAAGAAAGAGAAAATGTTAAAATGGAAATGAAGAAGTGTGAGTGAAACCTCTTTTTATGCAAAACATAGCACTGATCTGTGTTTTGTCAGCTTTCAATGGTATGAATAATAATAATGATTTTCTTTTTTGAAAACAATAATGATGACAATGATGTAATCTCTAACTCGCTTTTCTCACGCATCCAAGGGGTTGTACGTTGAATGAATGCACGCATTCAGAGGCAATAGTAAGATTGGTTTAACGTAGTAGTAGTACAACATACATACAACCACTCCACTGTAACCTTGTACTGCTTGCCATTTTCGTATATTATCTCCATTTTCCCCTCTGTTTTCAATCCCTAATTTAACATATATTTTATGTATATTACGGAGTATCTTTTTCTCCTTTTACGTGCTCAAGTTAAATTAGGGAGTAATATTTTAATTACTAAAATATATCTGAAAATATTTTATTGTTGTTAGTGCAAATGATTTAATCTGAACCTTGTTGTAGCATTCCCATTGTTTTTTTTTTTTTTTTTTTTTTTTGGGAGGGGTGGAGGATATATGAGAGGGGAAGGGTGGGGGTACTTGTGTTAAAAAAAAAGAAAAAACGTCGGTAAACGTGCTTAGCATATATGGCGTGTGTACTGTACGTGTCATGTTGGGTGCAGACTTTTCTTGAATGTGTGAATTGTTATAGATGTTATGTGATTTGAATTGCAATGTCAGATAGTATAATGACTCAATGATGATTGTAGTTGTGAACTTTGGTTTATATGAACTTTTGCATAATTTGGATCCAATTTTGCAAGAGGTACATGGATAAGATATTGTCACTATGAGAATAGAGCAACACCATAGCCATACCTCTCATTAGTTCAACTTCGCTTTGAGAAAAGAGAGTTGGAAGGCGACGAGAACGCCATGTGTTTGATTAATTGGTTCGATCAATTTGTTTGAGTCACCATGAGAATGTGACTTAAAGCTAATTGAGAATCCAATGTCCACGAAAGTGGCGTTGACACTTCGTTGCTTCTCTCTAGTTCTCTTGTTGAGGCATTACATGGTCTTTATCCTAAGAAACACTCTAGCATCTTTACAAAAGTGGTTAGGTCTGAGTCACTTCATTTACCATTGTTTGTTTGATCGTTCATTTTCTAGTGTTTACTATTCTTACATGATTCTCATTTCTTCATTCAGACTAGCTTGCAAGCACTATACACTTTTGTGCTTTAGCCATGTCACTCACTATTCAAGATCAATTCCTTTTCAGTCTACTCCTTGAGACGATACCTCGTGCTAGGATACGCTCTCACACTTCACTCTGTCACCACTAAAATATAACTTTCAGTACCGATTGAGTACTAGCTAAGCTAAATAGTTTTAGAAAACCCTTTATGTTTGTACTGAGTAGTTTGAGTACTCTGAACAAACTCAAAATATTCCCATTGACTTTGAGATTGTACTGGATACACGATATAAGGTGTCTAGCCTAGGAGAGAAATAGGAACTAATATGAGCCGTCCATATGAAAAGATTAATGGATTAGATATAATTTTTTTTTTTTTTTTAAAAACACGATGACATTTTTGTAAATACCTCTAATTTTGTGTGCAAGTAAAATGTGTTAAAAGTGTAAGTAACAAATGCAAGTTTGAAAGTAAAATGTGTTAAAAGTGTAAGTAAGAAATGCAAGTTTGAAAGTAAAATGTGCAAGTAACAACACTTAAATGTGCAACTATTTACACTTAATAGCGCAAGTAATTTTCCTTTTCACATTGGTGCACTTAATGATAATGTTTTTTCACAACGATGCACTTAATGTTAATAGAGTTAATTACTGAAATAGTCCCTTGACTATAGTGAAATTATCAATTTGGTCCTTGACTATTTTTTTTGATCAATTAAGTCCCTCAACTTTAAAAATCTTAACCAATTTGGTCCTCTGTTTGTTTGACCGTTAGTCAACCGTTAACTTAGGACCAAATTGATAATTTTGCTATAGTCAAGGGACCATTTTGGTAATTAACTTTAAGGGTGGGCAATTCGGTTCAGTTTTCTCAAACCGAATCGAACTAGTTTGGTTCGGTAATATACCGAACAACCGAACGGTTCGATAAAAGAACCGATCCGATCCGAATTGTTCGGTAAAAAATTGAACCGAACCGAACACCGTTTGATTTTTTTAAAAATATAATAATAATAATAATAATAATAATAATAATAATAATAATAATAATAATAAATAAATAAATAAATAAATAAATAAATAAATAAATAAAAAGTAAATCCAAGTCTCTTGGTGCTTGCTCTGTCGTTCAGCTCATATTCTCAGGGTATCTCTTGTAAATGTTTTATTTGATTTCTTTATGGTTTGTTATCAAAAGTTATATATTATGTGTTATGATGTTTACATAGTCCTAATCCAAAATCTAATATATAACAAAATAGCAATTCAAAGTTCAAACAGTATTCGGTTCGGTTCGATTTTTACCGAACAACTCAGTTCGGTTCGAGCTTTTACCGAACCATTCGGTATACAAGAATCTATTACTGTTCGGTTGTTTGGTATATTATCGAATCTAACTAGTTTGGTACGGTTCGGTTCGAGAAAACTGAACCGAATTGCCCACCCTTAAAGTTAATTACCAAATGGTCCATTGACTATAACGAATTACCAGTTTGGTCCCAAGTTAACGGTTGACTAACGGTCAAACAAACGGAGGACCAAATTGGTTAAGATTTTTAAAGTTGAGGGACTTAATTGGTCAAAAAAATAGTCAATGACCAAATTGGTAATTTCGATATAGCCAAGGGACCATTTGAGTAATTAACTCATGTTAATATTTGGTGCAACTAATGATAACCATTATGTGCACTTAGTATTGTTGCTCGGTGTATATTATATTGTTGCACTTTTAATACATTTTACTTGCAATTAGGTGCACTATATAAAACTGTTACTTGCACTTTTAACAAAATTTTCTTGCTCTTCAAAGTTTGAATTATTTATAAAAATGCCACTGTATTTTTAAAAACAAATATTTATGATCCGTTAGATCTTCTTCTCTATTTAGATGGATGGTTGCGATGAATTCTTATTTCTCTCCTAGGACGCTTATGATCCCATGAGAAATCAGTCCCAAGAGAAAACTAAGAACTAATCTCAGCCTTACATTTGTAAAAATTAGACGGATCAGATCAGGTTTTTTTTTTTTTTTTTTAATTTTTTTTTTTAATGCGGTTGCATTTTTGTAATAATCATCAACTTCACTTTACATACTTAAATACTTAAATATGCAATATTTAACAACTAAATGTGCAAACTTAGATAAATTTTAAAAATGAGTTAATACCATATGAGATCCTTCGAGTATAGTGGTTTTACCACGTTTAGTCCTAAACTTTCAAATTGACCATCCGTAGTCCTTCGACTTTCAAATTTAACCATTCTTGGTCCAAGTTAACCACCCATGGTCCTTCAAGTTTCGAAATTTAACCAGTCGTAGTCCTCTTGAAAGGACCATGGTTGGTTAAAATTTAATAGTTGAAGGACCATTGGTATTAACTCTTTTAACTCTTTTAAAAATCGTAAATGCTAACTCAGATGGTATTAACTCTTTTAAAAATCAATCGTAAATGCCAAATTTAACAACTTTGAAAAAGCTAAATTTAACACTTAAATATGCAATATGCAGTATTTAACAACTTTGAAAAAGTTAAATTTTAAATCTAAATCGTAAATGCTAAAACCTAAGCAGTCAAAAATGAATCCTAAACCATATAAAATAAAAAATTTGAAATCTAAAATCGAAACCAAGTGCAATGCACATTCGTATTTTTGTATGTGCAATCTTTTAATACTAAATGTGCAAATCTAAAAAATTTCAAGAAGTACAATTTTTAGTGTTCAAGTTTGCATTGTGAAATTAGTGATAATTATGAAAATGTCACTGCATTTTTATTAAAAAAATGTGATATGATCTGTCCAATTTTTTCATATGTAAGGTTGAGATTGGTTTTTAGTTTTCTGCAAATAATTTGTTCTCATGTGATCAAATACCAATATTATATATATATATATATATATATATATATATATATATATATATATATATATATATATATATATAGAATAGCGCTCATATGCGGCGGGGTCTTACCGTGCGGTGGTGCGGTCAAATTCCAGAATACACCAACAGTGTTAATAATATGCACCAACAGTGTAATAAAACACACCACAATGAAATGCAATAAAACATCACAAAATACACAACAGACTCAAAAAAATACACCATATAACTCACCACCCCCAATGGTGTATTTCCGAACAGTGTATGGTGTTTTTACTCACACCTAATGGTGTGTGTTTGGTGATGCAGGGCTCTGTTTACTCTGTTTTGTGTGGTGTATTTTCATAACGTTGATGGTGCATATTTGTTGAACTATTGGTGTTGCCGCACCGTAAGAAATAATCGCACCGTAAGACACTGCCGCACCTGAACCCGCCTATATATATATATATATATATATATATATATATATATATATATATATATAATTGATAGAATTTGAGAAAACTCAATGAAATGAGTATTATGTTCTTCTATAATTTCAAAATTTGAAGTGCGATGTTAATTTTAATAAAATTTATTAGTGATGGATTAAAAGTGTCACTTTACACATAATTAAAGCGAAATTTTGTATAACTTTAAAGATGTGGTTGAGTGAAAGAGACTCATTCATCCTTAATCAAATGTTAGATTTTATCTTTAATCTCTGTGATTACAATATATTTATATATGCGTGCGAGCGTTTTTTCTTGACAATTTTTAGTTCTTGGTATTAGACGTTAATAATTTCAGATAAGGATGAAGGATTAGAAACAATTCCTGACAAGAAAACTAGGGTCGCATGTCACATTCAACGTTTTACACAAAAAATTTATACATTTTTTTTTTTGACCATCTTCTATTCGATTTGTGACCTTCATTTTTTTTTTTTCTTTCTATATATTATGTGTATAAAATTTCAATCAAGTTAAAAAGAGATCGATTTCATGAATAAAGTTGATTGTAAATAAATAAATAAATAAATAAATAAATAAATAAATAAATAAATAAATAAATAAATAAATAAATATATATATATATATATATATATATATATATATATATATATATATATATATATATATATATATATATATATATATATATATATATATATATATATATCTACTATCTACTATACTAATAAGAGCCCAAGAGAGTTAGGCCTATAATGGGTAGAAAAAATGGCGGTCAAATTTTTTAATTAAATGAATGGCTCATATTGATCAGATTTTAATTTTTCCTTAAGATTTCCTAATTTATCCTTAATGAATATGATTATCCGTTAACTTTTCCGTTAAATATTATCTTTTCTGTTAGTTCACCGTTAACTTACTCATTGATTTCAATAAGAAAGGTCTTAAGTTCGAACCACATCCCAATCAAAGTTGGCATAATTAGTACTCTATTTTACTCTTATTAAATTAAATAATAATTTAGTAGCTACAACAAAAAATAATACATATGCATTTCTTTAATTTAGAATTATGTGTCTACAATGTCTTTATTCAAAAAAAAATATTCATTATCCATAAATTAAATAAGAAAAATAATTTTATTAGTTATATTGTCTTTATTTTTCTCCAATATAAAAATTCTTTATATTCAAATTCATCAATTGATTGTATTCGCTACATTGTCCCTACAATGTCTTTATTAAAAAAAATTATTCATTATCAATAAATTAATTAAGAGAAATAATTTATTAGTTATATTGTCTTTATTTTTCTCCAATGTAAAAATTCTTTACATTCAAATTCATCAATTGATTATATTCACTATATTGTCTATTATCTTTTCTGTGCACTATTTTTTTTAATTAATTATCAAAGTTATAATACAACATAATGTTATATATTTATTTACCACGAATTATATCAATGGTTGGTAAAAAAATATTTGAAAAAATTAGATATTTAGATTAACATGTAAAATGACCTAAGGGTATACATATATTTAATAATAATAATAATACTAATGATAATAATTGTTTAAAAAAAATAAAAATATATAATCAAGTCAGTTACATTAACTACTTGGGAGATTTATTGATAAAAAGAGTATTCAAATTACACAACAAATTGAAGTAAGAAACTACCTCGCAATGTCCTTGTTTGACAATCAACAGTTAGCTCTTCAATATTAGTATATATTTAATATTTTATGCTCTAATTTTTATTTGATCTCCCTTATGTCCTGTATTTGGTTTCGATCATACCTATACAATTATTTTATTGACAATTATAATCAATCTTGACTATATAATCTTGCATTTGTAAACTTAGAATTAGCTATTTAAATACGCAAATTCAACATTCAATTATCTATATATGAACAATTCCAATATAATCTTGCCTTGATATATACTTTAAAGTACTTATTAAAAAAAACATTGAGCATTATCTTAATCGCGCAATGCGCGTAAAAAACTAGTATATATATATATTCCTGACAAGAAAACTAGGGCCGCATGTCACATTCAACGTTTTACACAAAAAATTTATACACAACACACAAATGTCTCTCATGTTTTTTTTTTTTTGACCATCTTCTATTCGATTTGTGACCTTCATTTTTTTTTTCTTTCTATATATTATGTGTATAAAATTTCAATCAAGTTAAAAAGAGATCGATTTCATGAATAAAGTTGATTGTAAATAAATAAATAAATAAATAAATAAATAAATAAATATATATATATATATATACATATATATATATATATATATATATATATATATATATATATATATATATATATATATATATATATATATATAAATCAACTTTATTCACGAAATAAAGTTGATTGTAATATAACAAGTGTGAAGTGTTATTGGAATATAATATGACATGTGCTGTAGCGTAGTGAAGTAGATCGGAATGAGTGAAGTAGAATAGAGCAACATTACATGTCATCCTCCAAGTATAATATATGAAACACACAAGTTTAATTGTGTAAATATATTATTAGGTCATTTACAAATATGATACTTTGTAACTTTGGGGTGTATTATCATAAGAATTAATAACAAACCTTCTTCGATACACCTTTTATTTAATAATTTTTTTTTTTGGTCTTTGTTAGTTTGTGATCTCTTGCTCTCGCTTTCCATAAACACAAAGGGCCCATTTACTTTAGGAAACTATTATCTGTTTTCTAATTTTACAATTTTTGTTTTCTTTATTTTTTGTTTAGAAAATTTGTTTACTAACACTCATTTTTTCTAGACTAACGTTATTAAATTAACACAAGTTTAATTTCGAGTGATTTTAAACATTATATTTAAATTTTTTTTTTTGGGTTTAAATGGAATAAATATAACTTTTACGTTTAAATCTAATATATGTACAATTTTTACATTTGATATCCGTATATAACATAACTAAGAATATTTCCGAAGCACCAACCTATTAATTTGACCAAAACATTAGATGATATTAATATTTTTTGAGTTAATATTTAAAATATTTTTGGATATATTAATTTGAATGACATGTATATATATAATTTTTATATCAATTTGAAGTCTAATATATGTAAAATTTTAATATCCGATATACGGACCAAACTTGTATTACGATATAACATAACTAAAATATCCATACCAATAATCTATTGAGACAAATCTAAAACTTGTTGTAGAGTTAAAGTTTTAATTTTGATAATGTGAGTAATGTTTAATTTTATGCGTAAACAAATAAGTTATGTTTATATAAGTATATGCAAGTAGAGAAGATAGACGATGGTAATAACTAAAAGAATATTATAATGAATGTAGTCATACTAATGAATAAATATGCAAGTATATAATGGTGGGAATGTAGTTATAGTGATATATAGTCAAGTAAATGATACATAGTAGATGATTTTGTTTTTCATTTATAAAATAATTTTAAAAAATTCTCGAGTTTTCTAAAAAATTGAAACATATTTTTTATCTTCAAAATGAGAAACTGTGTTAGTCACATGTTTTCTATTTTATATTTTTTCTAATTAAAAAATAAGAAAAACTTTGCAGTTAGTAAACGGTCCAAAGAGTTTGTATTAAATTGGAAGTTTGTTTCCTAGTTTTGTATAGGATAGGATTAATATATAATTGGTCTGTAAACTTCAAGTACCACAAGCAAACTACATTGAATGGTCAACATATCTTTTCTCCATTTTCAATGTTGAGGAAGCAATGAGTGTTTTCATCATCTACCGTGTACGATATACATACACTAATAATAATAAGTAATAATACATATCAATCAATTTAACTACACCGTATATTATATATAATAAATGAATTTCTCAAAATTTTACTCTTTTACTTATACTCCATGATGTGGTAATTAAATAATATTTAACAATAAGGTATCTGTTGGTTACCGATAAATTTAACTTATTTAATAAAAAATAATATGTTTGAAGCTTTAATTACACATCTTTAAAGTTTATGTGCCTGATTGACTTTTAATGTAAAGTTTAGAGGCCTATTTCATTTTTTCTTTTATTTAATAAAGAGTAGAGAAAAAAATTCTAAGACAATTATGATATGATACCATACACCACACCTCAATAAACAAATACGTTGTTGTTGTTGTTCTTGTTGGTAATTTTAGGAATTTTGCACCTAGTTCGACACTACAACATTTTTCATAATAAAACATGTATGATTTGATTACAGAAGAATATCTCAACAAAGTCTATAGTGCAGATCAATACGAGTACCTCTTATATCGGGTATAAATTTTAAAATTTGTTGTGTTCGCTTTTAATTGTACTCAATACAATCGGCACTAGTGTCAAACATTATATTACATTTTAAAAATAATTTATATTAAAATAATGGTTGAAGATCTTTATTGTCTCTGATGTGGTAAATATCCTGGGTCTCTAAATATGCCTATGTATATTCTACGAAACAACTTATATAGTGAGTCAGAGGTTTCCGAGCTAAGATATATTGGTAATGAGAAAGTCTCCCAAGTCCATCCAGAAGGCATTACATTAAATGCGCCTTGTAGAGAGGGTTGAAGGGGACACATGCCAAGAACTTGGCATGTTGGCCGTGTCCTGCATGCACTGGCCCGGTCTAAATTGGTCCACGTGTGATGAGATTCATGAGCACTGCATTATGGAGATGTGATCGGGCGAGGTGGTCGGTCTAGGTACGTTAATCCCGTGAATAATAGATTCAATTGGTCCACGTGTGATGAGATTCATGAGCACTGCATTATGAATATAATTGTGAGCCCGAGGTAATCCTTTAGACGGTAAAAGGTCACTTTTTGAGTCACGAACGCGATAAATAACTAAAAATCTCCCGTGACTGTTTTTTTGCGTTGCTTACTGTACTAGGGTCGGGTTAGACCCGAACAAGGTCGGGCCTGCTCGGAACACGCATACGATGTACATATCGAGTGGATTTATCGTATTGAGAGCGTCGGGTAAATCCTATCAATTCTGAAAGTAAGATCTTGTGTTCTAAATTTCTAATGTATCGAAGGAAATTTTACATTTATATATTTAAAAATAATATTAAAATATCAATATGTTATAAATAAAATGAGGTGAGTCTTTTTCACCTTAACGAGAGGTTTCGAGTTCATACAAAGTCACCTTTGAAAGCAAAGCATTTTGAAAGGCTTGTATTTTCAGACCTTGTTACGTTTATGAATTGAAGTAATGGTATATATGGTAATTTTCTACAACCACCACCGTGCACTGCAACTTCTATGGCCATTATTGAGTTTAAGGGTTTAATTGAAGCATTTTGTAAATTGATGGTCGATCAATTGTATTTTTTTAAATAGTTCAAAGGTTTATTTGATCTTTAATTTTTTTTTTTTTTTTTTTTTTTTTTTTTTATGAAAGAAAAATGATGTCGAAGTTGAAGGGTTAAACCCGAAGCTTATAAGGTTGTGTTCACTTCAATTCTTTTGTTTTTAATTTTGTATTCTTTACAATTAAAAAAACATATAGATAAATACATTTGCTGTTTTCCGTTTTTCTTTTTGCAGTTAGTAAATACACCCTAGCACTTATCGCGATGAAGAACATGGCAAGTAAGTCATGCATATTGGTTTGGTAACTACAAATTTTTAAGTTGGACTTTTAGTGAAAGCGACTTACTAGTCTCTTTAGTTTGAATCAATCAACTATGGATAAACTAGACTAGTTTATGTCATTGAGGTCCTTTGCTGGCTAAGACCACAAGTTGAGATTTATCCGTGCACATCCTCCAAGTGGTTGCTGTAGGTAGTGAATAAGTCAATAAAACAATACACACACACACACACAAACAAATGGATTTAATTTAGAAAAATTAATCCCAACCAAAACTTGGTAAGAAACCAAATGATAGAATTTATTTATAAAAAAAAAAAATAAAAACAAAAAGAGGGTTTTAATTCTGAGAATTGAATATAAACCCAACAGAAGAAACGAAGAACGATTCAAGTCGTGTGTAACTCACACTTTCCTTAAAATTGATTCGCTACCTCCTGTGGGTGCTAGGAGCGTGGTAGACTTGTAGCGTTAGTCTTCCAGGATAAAATATATCACGGTTTAACGTTTGAGTACTCAAACAAATAAATTCAGTGAGAGAGAACATATCAATTTTTGAAGTTCTCAAAACAACATAAAAAACCATATGCCAAAACACCAAACATTTTTATAGATTTCAAACTCATTTCGGGATTTCCCCTAAGCACGAGAGAGAGCCTCTAAACTATAAAAATTAAACTCTATCTAAAAGGAAGGGTGTTGTATATATAGTGGTGCAAATCCACTCCCAAATCAATGTGGGACAAATTCTTCTTCAAAACCTTTTTACATTCATTTTTCAATTCAAATGAGCCGCCTACTTTGAAAATCAATTTCTCATTCACCTATTATTCATTTTAAGTGTACAATATATCAATTTTTTCGTCTCATTATGAAGAGTAGGAATTCACTTTGACTCGACCTAAATCAGAAGTGTACTCCATATATATTTATACCACAAAATAACCACTTAAAATACCATTTTTTGCTAAAAATTTCAATCATAGCGAACGGTCATCTAAAAAAATGGCATAGCACTTTGGCGTGATGGGCCATGCATTCTTGTTCCTTAAGAGAGGTCGAGAGTTCGAATTCCCTCTCGTATGAAAAAATCAATCTGGCCGGGACATGACCAGCACTTTGTCCCTTAATTGGGTAGATCCGGTGCGAATGAGGATTAGTCTAAATATGGTACGGGCTTAAAAGTGCCTAGGACTTAAAAGTGCCTACTATAGTTAGGGTCTGTATTAGATGAAGATGAAGAAACAGGCAACAATTTGATGAGGCCTTGATTGAGTCTTTCACGCACAACGTGACAGTCTATGTCAATATGCTTTGTCTGTTCGTGAAATACGTGATTCTCAGCGATGGCAATGACCGATTTACTATCACATATCAACAACCATTAGCAACATATATACTCTGGACGTATAGAGCTTGGCGGTTATAACTGCCCAGAGATAGAGAAAGACATAAAAGCCCTTATGATTATTTTAATCATCTAATAATATGCTCATGACACCTCGTGGTTTAACAAAAATAATGTCATAGTATGATTGTAATAATTAGAAATTAATGGAGTGAGGTATGGTATATTTTTTTTTTTTTGAATGCAGTGAGGTATGGTATATAATTGACCATTCTTATCCAAAAAGGTGTAATAATAGATGGTTACAGAGCTTGCTTTGCTTTTCATGCATGCATCTATGCGATAAAGTGTATTAGTATATTAGATGATTAAAGACAATTCTATTTAACCAGTTTAGTTGGTGTAAATGATTGTGTATCTTATCTCTTAAAGAGATTGAAAGTTTAAACTCTATCTCAATTTATATGAAAAATTAACTTGACTAGCACTTTACTCTTTAATTGGACTGACTCGATGCGAATGAAATACGATCTTAAATGTGCCTCCTATGATTAGAGCATACTTAGGATACCTCGTGGTCTAACCAAAAGAAAACTCTATTTTAACCTAACAGTTTATAACAATTAATAAGTGAATGATTAATAGAACTATATATAAAGTTAGAGGACTTTGTTAAATGAAAAAAATCGTGTGAGACCATCTCACGAATTTGATTCATAGAACAAGTCGGTTCAATGTGGAAATGTAATACTTTTACAAAAAAAAAAAAGTAATACTAATCATGAATAAAACGTTTGTTACTTATTATAAAGGAAAATGTAATACTTTTGAAGGAAAAATATAATACTTTTACACTTTCCCTTTTATAAGTAATGTTGACAAGTGTTAAGTTTGTTGCTTACAAGATAAAATGTACTCCTTCCGTCCCATTTTATGTGTCGGGTTTAGTTAATAATGATGCTTGACTGAAGTTATTTACAATTTAATTTTTCATAATATTAAGTTTAGAATTAGTATGTAAATTTTATTATATATTTAGAAACTACATTAAAAGTATTATTAAACAAAAAAATCAAATTTAAAAATTATAAGAAAATGCTAATAGAAATAATCAAAGAAGAAAGAGTTGGTTTGCCCCATGGATAGTAAATATGATAGATAAAATGGGACAGAGAGGGTAATACTTATTAGGAAAAATGCAATATTTTAAAATGTAAAAGTATTTACACTCCACCATATAAGTAACAAATACTTTATTCTTTCAAAAGGCTGAACCCCAACCCTAAGGGCCCCACACTCCGACTCGACGGAGCATTTGAGAGGATGTAAATCATGGTAACCCAACTGAACAAATACATACTTTATTCTTGATTAGTATCCGTGAGACGGTCTTACAGGAAAATCATGTTGTTAAATAGCTCTGATTTAGACTATTTCAATTACTTATCTTGCATATATTAATTAGTGATTGATATACTATATAAGAACATAACAAAATATCAACATATTTAGCGGATTAAATAGTTACCTCTTAAATATCTACAAATTTTAATATTTTATCAAAATTTATTGATAAATGAAATATCTACACTTTTTTTGGGAGAAAATATAACTTTCATTAAATCAAAGCATCCAAAGCTAAAACATTGAACAAAGTCGGAAAGGGAGCATATCTCCATTCGACACAACCTAACCTAGAAATGACATCCTTTGCAAGCAAATGGGCTGTTATATTCCCATGTCGTTTAACAAACAAAAAAACTAATTTCAACAAAAGACCAAAGTATTTCCTTAATGTCACGAAAGATAAGGTCAAGAGTAAAAACATTTGGATCCATCTTCAATCCTTCAATGACCAATATTTGACATCTGACTCCACTTGGATATGACAAAAATGACGCCCCTCAAGCTAATTCAAAGCCTCCCTTATATCTACAATTCTATGGTTTAACTTCAACTACGGTAGAAGAGAAATTAACCATCTATTGGAACTATTTTTATTTACGGATTTTTTATTGATAAATTAATTAATTTTTTCCTTAGTGATACTTATTCTTTTCTTTAAAAGATATGAACCATTCTTAAAACCACCCTCCATTATATTCAACATCAAAGGATGAATGATTAACTTTGGCACATTACAACGTAAAATGATTTTCCACATAGTGGATGTGGGACCCACGCAAGAAACTTGATTAAGGCGGGGTCACCTTTGCACTTGATGAACGGCAGTGATTTGACATCACAAAAAGAAATCATCCTTTAGCCTCAACTTCTATAATACTTTGGTAAGAACAACCTCACCAATGTCCAATGCAAGATTTTTGATAATTTTTACTTTTTACAAAGAGGAAAAATAGATAAGAGAAAAAAGGAAGAAAAAAAAAAGTTAAATAAAAAAGTTTAAAAAGTCTATTTACGCGCTCAGTTGCACTCGTACGTCTGTTGGGCGCGGTAATATTGCGTGATAACTTTTTCCAATTTCTCCATTCAACGAATCTCACAAAAATTTTAATTTTACAAAAATTCTACCTCCTTTAGTCTAAAAACCCACATCGAATTTTTTCTTCTAAAAAAATCTCCTCCTAGAAACCCCTCTTAGGAAAGCCCGACCCTAAGCTCCTGAGACATATCTTAATTAATTAGTCAATAAGAATAAATTGATACACTTTATTTTTTTAATCGTCACAAGTATAGACAAAAAAAAATGTAAACTAATTAAAACACTTCTCACAATTTATATATTTTACTCGCTTTTAAGACAAAAACTGTAATGGACCTTAGAGCATCATTATCAGTTGGGAATATTATGAGGATATTGTAAGAATGAATATGAAATAGAAAATGGGAGGGGAGAGAAAAAAGAAAGGAAAAAAAAATAACAAAATTGAAATTTAAAAAAAAAAAATAAATAAAAAAATGAAGCGTCAGGTGCGCTGTCAGCACGCCTGACGCGTCAGTGCATGCGCCCGTGTGGCATAGGCTATGCGCGCTGTTTTTTTTTTTTTTTTGTTTTTTTGTTTTTTTTTTGTTTTTTTATTTTGTTTTGTTTTGTTTTGTTTTGTTTTTTTGTTTTTTGTTTTTTTTTTTTGTTTTTTTTTGTTTTTTTTTCTGACATTCTTTCAAAATTTGTAGGAGAAATAATTTCCTAATTAACTCCATTCCACATCTATAAATAATCTTACCTAAATTATTTCATCTTATATTAATCTCATATTATACTCTATTGTAGATGCTCTTACGATGCTGAAACCCCACGGCCAACACCTTCCCTTTTTGGGCCTATCTTCTTTTCTTGGACGAAATTGTGTGGTGTTGGATGGGATTGATGGGCCCATCTTCATTGTACTATGCAACATGGGGGCACACTCTCTCATGGGGCATACAAAATATCTGGTCAAATATTACAGGCAACAAATTCCAATAATGAATTTATATGTTAGCGTTAGAGATGTCAAAATGGACTTTGTTCATCGACTTGACCTGTTCCGTCCCCTACTTAAGTAGGTAAATTATGTTGTACAACACACGATTGTTAAAATGACGTCGTTTTACTTTTTAAAAAATCATTTTTAATTGCCGTTAGTTACGTAAACATATGTTCATAATTTTATAATTTCATATTCTGAATGAATAGTTATGAAGTTATGGATGTGTAGTTATGCAATTCTGAATGTTTAGTTATGAGTTATGGATTATACATGCAATTTTGAATGTATAGTTATGAAGTTATAATTTCACATTTTGAATGTATAGTTATGAAGTTATGGATGTGTAGTTATGCAATTCTGAATGTGTAGTTATGAAGTTAATGGATGTGTAGTTATGCAATTCTGAATGTATAGTTATGAAGTTATGGATGTGTAGTTATGCATGCAATTCTGAATGTATAGTTATGAAGTTATAGATGTGTAGTTATGCATGCAATTCTGAATATATAGTTATGAAGTTATGGATGTGTAGTTATGCAATTCTGAATGTATAGTTATGAAGTTATGATTGTGTAGTTATGCAATTCTGAATGTATAGTTATGAAGTTATGGATGTGTAGTTATGCAATTCTGAATGTATAGTTATGACATTATGGATGAGTAGATATGCAATTCTGAATGTATAGTTATGAAGTTAATGGATGTGTAGTTATGCAATTCTGAATGCATAGTTATGAAGTTATGGATGTATAGTTCAAATTATGCACAACATAACGCTGTTAACAACAATCGGAACTGATTTTTTTTTCTAAGTTGAACGTCAAAACGACGTCGTTTTTTGCAACCGTGTGCACCAAGCATGGTGCACACAGTTGCACGGTGCACACGGTTGCACAACATAACGCTCCACTTAAGTAGGGGTGGATTTTAAAAATAGTAGCCCATTAAGAAATAGTTTTTTTGCCTGCCCTGCCTAGACCTAATCATTATTCCATGGACCATGGTCCACACATTTGTGTGAACCATAAATAAAAAGTACATTATTTGTATACATAAAGTACATTTATTGCACAAATAATGTACTTTTAGTATATTAAAAATGTATATTGCATTCATGGTTCACACAATTATTTGCCGCCTAGGCTCGCGAGCTTGGCGGGGTAGGCCGTGGGTTGCCTACCACTTATTTAATATATATATATATATATATATATATATATATATATATATATATATATATATATATATCACTTATATATATATATATATATATATATATATATATATATATATATATATATATATATATATATATATTATAAAATCTAACTATAACCTATTAAGTAATAACCACAACCCTAGTTTAATTTAATGTTTTAAAACTTCAAACTAGAACTTTATAATTATTGTTATGTATTATATAATGTCTTATGTTTGATGAACTATGTCTTATGTTAGTTATATAACAAGTTATTTAAATTATTTTTAGATTGTACAAATGGTAAAACTTAACAAAGTAACACACTAACAACTTAAGAGTTAAGAAGAAAACAAAAAATGAAAGAAAGAAAGAAAAAAAAGGGGTGGTGTGGCGGGGGCCCACCTAGCCCCGCCAGAAGAAAACAAAAAATGAAAGAAAGAAAGAAAAAAAAGGGGTGGTGTGGCGGGGGCCCACCTAGCCCGCGAGCCAGTGGCGGGGCGTGGCGGTCTGGGCTAGTAAATCCCAAGCCTGCCAAGGAGCAGGCTTTTTTGACCTGTCCCGTCCCGTTAACGCGTATTAACAGCTCTAGTTACCGATATCAATATAATAACGTTGTATATAATTAAATACATTATTTTTTCTTATATCATGTATTATTAGTATTAATGTCAATAAGACTTGGTATAATCAAGTATAATATACATGCATATTTCTATGCGATTCTATTAGTAATATAAAAAAAAGTGCTATGTTATTATATTTAAGTTTAGTTATGACTTATGAGTACTTTTCTAAATATTCTTGAAACAAAGTCACAAATTGTACATTTTTTTTTTGTTCTTGAGACACAGTTCAACTGGTTTGCATCTCTTAATAGCTTTACTTCGTTGGTTGCAGGGTTAGAGAACCTATAGACCTTGAGATAGATTCATGATTTACCTTTTTAATTTTTTTTACCAACATTTCGAAATATCGAAAAAAATCGTACCTTAGAAATTTGGTACAACTCTTTAAATTATACATTTCTTTATAGATTTAATAGGACGTTGGACTTTATTCTCTAAGTCTCCGTCTCAATATGTTAATTGATTCGTTGATCGCGTAACATGACGAATAAAACAACCAATAAAAAAAAACTATCACAAACAAATGAATTGATAAATTTCTCCATTGTGCTGATGACATGAAAGAATGGTGATCACCAAGAAAACCAAGGTCCAATCTAATCCATTCTCCATTCATTATAAATGGGGATAGCCATAGTGCAATCAATTTATTGGGCCTAAAGTAGGCAGCACAGTATAAAGTTTTGTTTGTCCCTACCACACCTCACATCAACTCATCATCAATCAATTTTAATGGGAACCTCAAGTTGTTATCCAATTATTATGCCGCGTTTTAGAGATTATTAATAGAGATTAGGATGTCGGATCAATCATGTTTTTCGAGAATAGAATAATGCGGCGAGACACTAGAGAAGTGCGATATGAAAATCAAGCCAAGATCTTAACTGCACCACAAAAATTATTTCACAATTTTCTGTGAATTTGATGTGAAATTGTATCAGAATATGTTTGTGTCTTATTTAAAGAAGTCCAAGTTAATTGTTCTTTGGGTATCTCTTCCTTAAAAAAAAAGTTCATTAAGTTAATATAATACATATATGTTTCATATGACGTGATATTTTTATCATTATGAAACTAATTTGAATTTATCATGGATGGTGTCTGTAAAATTTGACTATTAGTCTATTACTCAAATGTAAATTGACATAATACTTTTCAACATAACACTCTTTACCAAAGTTGAACTTTTATTAAAAAAGAGTAAGAATTTAATAAGAATAGAGTGATAGAAATGGTTCAATCACTCCTTATTCTATCTTCTTCAACCACCCACTTTAATAGTTCAAATCTCAATGTTCTCCCAAATGCAATTTAATTCTAGGGCAGGCAAGTAATAATATTATATTGATGGGCAATGAGTTCGTTAAAGGCCTAATGAGTGATTTAGTTTGTGTCAATGGGTCAATAGGAAATGGGTTTGGAGCGAAGGATTAATATGTGAGGGTGCATGATCCAATCCTTATGCCATAGAACCGTGTTCACCATCCAGATTGAACACGGTCCCAAACGGTAACAGTGTTTGTATCTTTCACCAATCTTTTTTCTTTTTTTCCTTTTTTTTTAACCGCGCGACTTTTTTTTATCATATTCACATTTTGTGGTTTCACTTCCTTTTCGCGCAAGTTTCTTTAACACTCATAAATTATGAATGTGCAAGCATGGATTTATGAATGTACAGTTATGAAATTATGAATTTTATTTTATGAGATTATGAATTTTCTGTTATGAAATTATAAATTTTCTGTTATGAGATTATGAATGTACATAAAATTCATAATTACATAACTGTAAATTCATAATCTCAAAACAGAAAATTCATAATTTAATAAATGTAAATTCATAATCTGAACATAGAATGCAAAACGCCGTTAACAGCACATTAACTAAATTTTAATTTTTTTTTTGATAAAAACGATGTCGCTTGGGCCCGTGTTCACCAAGCATGGTGAACACGTTTCCACGGCATAATTTGCGGTGCATGATCGATGTGGGTGGTTAAGTGGCGGATTGTGAATACTTCTTTATGTGTTAATATAATCGTTTTAACATTATAACTGAAGGGAAATTTAAGCAACGCCAACGTAGGGGCTGACAACTTTTTAAGAAACAAAGACAAATAGGGGTGTATGACTGTAAGAGAATCTGTCACTACAAGAAAAACAATTTTTAGTGACAGGTAGAGAAACCCCTCACTAAATGTGTTATTTACATGTTTTTTGTGAGTGTTAAAAATTACTCTAGCTAAAGGTTTTTGATTTTGTGACGAAATTTGAATTTTATATTTAATTTAAAATTATGCTCTCGTTATTGGTATGACAAATTTTGTTACTCTCGCTATTGATGCTTGAAAATTATTTTAGTCAAAAATACTTCCCATCAAAACATTTTTTTTTTATTGGCACCCTGCATCTCTTCCCTCTAAAATCTAATTATTTTACTAAAATTTAATTTAATTTACAGCCACACACATACCTTATGGCTTCTTCCAGTTCTCTCTTCTCTTTCCACCCGCACTCACCATCTCTGTACAATATCTCTCTGTCTCTCTCTTCTCTTCACTCTCTACTTCCCTTCACTACACCATAAGTCATTGTGGGGTCTCTCATATCTTCACTCTCTACTTCCCTGCACTACACCATAAGTCATTGTAGGTTTTCTTAGGTATCATCACTAAATAGTTACAAGGTAATTTTTTTATTTTTTATTTTTATTATTTATTTATTTATTTTTTTGCAGTATTTCTCAATTATCTTGTTGTTAGGGCTCAAAACCCTATGTGCTTAAACCCATACAAGTTAAGAGTCTCATAGGCCTTTGAATTTCATACTGGACTGGCTATTGGTTGAGGCTAAGAGAGATCTTTTCTTCGGAATTCGAACTAGATTGTAGGTTTGGAAGAAAAAGAGATGTACGACATTTGGGCTATATTTCTATCTTACATGGTAGGGCTATAGCTAATAGTCCACAGAGCTTTTCCTATTACCAAAACTCTAATAAGGTGCTTGCTATTAAGAAAACCTTTGAGAACCCTATAGCATTATCTGTAAAGTGTTAGTTTTTAATTTCGCTATTTTAAAAAAAAAATCTTTTCTCTGTTTCAGTTGGGTAAATTGATATTTATGTTTTGATTTATAATTTTTGACTATCTTGATCTAAATCTGCACTGGTTATTGTTTAGATTTGTATATACGAATCTTTATGAATTGTACCTGTAAATATATTTGTATGTATATTTAAGTTGACTCTCTCTAAATTATTTATTTTGTGCAAGTATTAAAAAATCTTACGGGATGATCACTAGATTATGCTGATGTTTTATGAGATTGAGTTTTTATAGTTTTACCATAACAACAGTACACTGATATTCTTGAGCAATTAATAAATTTTATAATATTAGTGATTATTTGGTTCAACTTCTACTTTTAATCACATTAGTTTTTATTGTTAGTGTTAGCTATGACAAGATTTAGTGTTTAGTGCATATGTGAGAATATACTATAGCAACTCGCCTTTGAATCTTTCATTCCGTTTTGGTCGGTAAATAAATACTCTCTCCTTACTCTCCATGATATGCTTGAATGAAACAGAATTTATCTAGTTTGAATGAGTAAACTTCATTAAAAGTTTTGTACTTTTTTTTTTTTTTGTTTGTTTGTTTAATTAAATCATAAATTTCTTTGTTTTCTTGTCTGTATTTTAATAAAAGAAACTAATTCATGGGAATTTGGTCGAAGAAAGGTAAACAAAAATAAGAAAATTTGATTCTTGAAAATCATGTAGATTTGGATATATTACATTATTTTTTAAAATACTTTATATATAAATTAATCTTTTAGTTAATAAAATATCATTTATATTAAATTCATGTTTCAATTTTTGCTATAAAGCTTCCATTATTCTATTTATAATGGCACCTAGCAAGAAATGGGTGAGTTTCTTCAATGACCGGTTGAATGAACAATATAAATTAAAGATGATGTTAAATTTTTTTTGAATTATGCATTTTTCAAGACGGGTGAAGAGCATAAAATACGATGTCCGTGTGTCAAGTGTAAGAATAGTGGTTATAGATCTCGTGAAGTGGTTGAAATGCATCAATATGTGTATGGAATTTTGCCAAATTATACATTCTGGTATCACCATGGTGAAAGGCGTGGTGAACCACAATCTGATAATGAAGAAGAAGGAGAAGAAGAAGAAGAAGGAGGAGAAGGAGAAGAAGAAGAATGTGAAAATGATGAGGAGATTCAAGAATTATTACAAGATGTATATCCTGATTATTATAGCTTTGATAAGAGTGGGTCTAATATTGGTACTTCAAGTCATATTGAGCATGAAGAGGAACCAAATGAGGAAGCAAATGCATTTTACAGGCTGTTAAAGGACTTTGAGCAACCGGTATACCCAGGTTGTGATACCTCTAAGTTATCGATCATTGTCAAATTGCTATATATCAAGAGCATTGGTCAATGGAGTAATGAATCATTTGATATGTTGCTACAAATGTTAAAAGACATACTCCCATTAGGTTCATTTTTGCCAGAAACATATTATGATGCCAAAAAATTATTAGAGATCTTGGTCTCTCTTATGAAAAAATAGATGCATGCGTTAATAATTGTATGTTGTATTGGAAATATGATGATGAGTTTGGTTCATGTAAAATTTGCGGTGCTTCAAGATGGAAAGAAGATATTCACAGTGGGGAAATTAAAATAAAAAGTAATGGCAAAAAAATGCCATTGAAGACAATGCGATACTTTCCTTTAAAGCCAAGGCTTCAGAGATTATTCATGTCTAGGAATATAGCTTCTTTTATGAGATGACATCATGACTCAAGAGTGGAGGCATCTGGCTGATTCTATGGCATCATGACTCAAGAGTTTATCAATGATTTCTTTTTATTTTCAAATCAGGTGGATGAATGAAAAAAGTAGCAAAGACATGAATAACAAGCTTCCTAAAATTTTAGCACCTGATATGTTGGTTCATCAGTGGCGTGGAAATAATAGATAAAATGCTTATCACCCTGGAAATGGTAATGCATCACATGTCTTTGGCTTATTCTTTTTTTTTTTTTTTTTTTTTTTTTTTTATTTATTTACCTACATATATAAGAAGGAGTAAATTTGGAACTTCACAATCATTGATTGCTCAAGAAATTCAAACTAGAAGCAATTATTCAAGTAATAGTAAGAACATGCATTCTTGATTTTTTTTTTTCTCATGTTAATATTTCATTTTATTTCCTAAACTAGTATTTATAATTCTAATTATTATTTTATTTCTTTTCAAAAGGTAGTTTCTCATCTTATACTCTGGTTATGCACTTTGAGGAACAACAATTTCAAGAAAAGAATTTTAATGAAGATAGTTCTTTTTTGGATATCTTAAACATATGTAAAAAGTTCATTGATATCTATTCTATTGGAATCAAAGTCACTGATAGAGATGGTAGGCCCTTGAAAAATGATTGAAAGTGAGTTATGCTTATTGTATAAATGTATTTTATATAACATTAAACATATCTTGTATACAAATATTGATTGTTTCATTATATTTAAAAGAAGAAAAAGCTAGAGGGGGAAACAAGAACAAAAAAATTGCAGCTTTGAAGAAAGGACAAAAACTTGATATTGTATTTTACAACAATCGTCCAGTGGGAAAAAATCATCAATATTGGTCAAGACACTTAGAAAAAATTGTGCGTGATCGAAATATTTGTCCAATGCAAGTGCTTTCATGGAAGGATATACAGAACACAAAAAAGCAGTACATGTGGGAAACAGTAAAGGTATTAAGTTAATAGTGCCAAACAATCAAAATATTTCTATGCATTAGTTATTTAACATTATTTACAAATTTAATAATTATGTATTGATATTTAAATTTAAAGATTTCTGTATTCTTTCAAATTCTTATAGGAATATTTTGATAATCCCAATATTGAATTATACCGTGATGATACCCTAGAGCATATGTGTACTTTGTGGACAAATTGGAGGTCAGTTTTGAATGTAAATTTTGTGAGGCATTGCAAAAGTAAGATTGAGGCTTTAAAAAATGTTCCACTTGAAGTAAATGTTGAAGATTGGAAGTGGCTTGTCACTAACAAGTTTATGACAGAAAAGTTGCTTTTATAGAAATGATGGTTTTACATATTATAAAAAAATTATCTTTTTTATTAAAATATTTGTTTCAATTGAAATTCATGCAGAACATCAGTCAACAAAATATTAAGAATAAGATATGAGAATGCCTCATCTCATAGGGAGTAAGCCACATAGAGAAATCATATATGAAAATATACTAAACTATACTTGTGGTAGTTGTCTATGAAGTTCTTCACCTAAAATGACTCTTTTTTTCCTCAACTTATAGGGAGGTAAAGATTCAACACCACTTGACTTGGGAGTAATTTTCTTTAAGACAAGATGCAAAAATGAAAAACTAAATGAGACAAGAGAAAAATAAAAATATGTAAGTGTCATTAGTTAGTTTCTTTGCATAATATTGTTTATTTTTATCTTGATACCTTTTCATTTACTTTTGACTATTGTAAACTTTTATAGGATGAAGTTGTGAAGACTATTATGACAAATCCACCACTTTCAAACCTTGAGGTTGTTGAAAAACATTTTGGACAGCAGTGCCACGGTCATGTATGGCTATGGGGGTGGAGTAAAGCGAAAAATTTTTAATGACTCTAAATCTACTTATATCAAAGAGTTAGAGGTTAAGCTCGATGAGAAGGATGAAGAAAACCGTGACCTTAAGAGGCGCATGGATGTATTTGAAAGTATGTTGATCCGAATAGAGAATGGAGATTTACCATAAGGAACTACAACTAGTGATGACATTCAACATGTATGTAAATTTAATTGAGACAAACATTTAGTTGTTGCTTACATAAAGAAATACGGAGTAACTAACTTCTATTATTTTTGGATTTCATTGTACCAAATGAATATATTTTTATCCTTGCAGGGTGCTTAGAACTCAGGATATTAACATTGTTTCTTTTGGCTTTAGTATTAAGGTAAAATACAAATTTCTGTTACTTTTACAAGTATATGTCTGCTATCTACTATACTAATAAGAGCCCAAGAGAGTTAGGCCTATAATGTGTAGAAACAATGACGGTCAAATTCTTTAATCAAATGAATGGCTCAGATTGATTAGATTTTAATTTTTGCTTAAGATTTTCTAATTTATCCTTAATGAATATGATTATCGGTTAACTTTTCCGTTAAATATTATCTTTTCCATAAATTTCTATTAGTTCACCGTTAACTTACTCATTGAATTCAATAAGAAAAGTCTTAGGTTCGAACCCCATCCTTATCAAAGTTGGCATAATTAGTACTCTAGTTTACTCTTATTAAATAAAACTAGTTTTTTATGCGCGATTGGGATAATGCCCAATGTTTTTTTTTTTTTTTTTTTTTTTTTTTTTTTTTTTAAAGCACTTTAAAGTATATCAAAGCAAGATTATATTTGAATTGTTCATGCATAGATAATTGAATGTTGAATTTGTGTAATTAAATCGGTAATTCTAAGTTTACAAATGCAAGATAATATAGTCAAGATTGATTACAATTGTCAATAAAATAATTGTATATGTGTGGCTGAAACCAAATACTGGACATAAGGGAGAGCAAATAAAAATTAGGGCATAAAATATTAAATATATATTAATATTGAAGAGCTAACTGCTGATTGTCAAACAAGGACATTGCGAGGCAGTTTCCCATTTCAATTTGTGATTTGGATACCCTTTTTGTCAATAAACCCCCCAAGTAGTTAATATGATTGACTTAGTTATATATATATATATATATATATATATATATATATATATATATATATATATATATATATATATATATATATATATATATTATTTTTAAACAATTATTATTATTATTATTATCATTATTATTATTATTATTATTATTATTATTATTATTATTATTATTATTATTATTATTATTATTATTATTATTATTATTATTATTATTATTATTATTATTATTATAGATCCATTTAATAAAATAATAATTTAGTGCTACAAAAAAAATACATATACATTTCTTTAATTTAGAATTATGTGTCTACAAGTCTTTATTCAAAAAAAAATTATTCATTATCAATAAATTAAATAAGAGAAATAATTTCATTAGTTATATTGTCTTTATTTTTCTCCAATATAAAAATTCTTTACATTCGAATTCATCAATTGATTATATTCGCTACATTGTCCCTACAATGTCTTTATTAAAAAAAATATTCATTATCAATAAATTAATTAAGAGAAATAATTTTATTAGTTATATTGTCTTTATTTTTCTTCAATGTAAAGATTCTTTATATTCAAATTCATCAATTGATTATATTCACTACATTGTCTATTATTTTTTTTGTGCAGTATTTTTTAATTAAATATCAAAGTTATAATACAAAATAATGCTATATATTTATTTACCAAGTATTTTATTAATACCATGAAAAAATTAAAAAAATATAATTAATAAAGCCAATCATATTAACTACTTGAGAGATTTGTTGACAAAGAGAGTATTCAAATCACACAACAAATTGAAGTGAGAACTACCTCGCAATGTCCTTGTTTGATAATCAACAGTTAGTGGATTATATTTGCGTATTTGACCAGCGAATTATATCAACGATTAGTAAAAAGATATTTGAAAAAATTAACTATTTAGATTAACATGTAAAATGACCTAAGGGTATACATATATTTAATAATAATAATAATAATAATAATAATAATAATAATAATAATAATTTTAAAAAAATAAAATTAAGCCTATCATATTAACTACTTGGGAGATTTATTGACAAAAAGAGTATTCAAATCGCACAACAAATTGAAGTGGGAAACTATCACGCAATGTCCTTGTTTGGCAATCAACAGTTAGCTCTTCAATATTAGTATATATATATATATATATATATATATATATATATATATATATATATATATATATATATATATATATATATATATATATATATATATATATAAAATATTTTATGCCCTAATTGTTATTTGCTCTCCCTTATGTCCCGTATTTGGTTTCAATCATACCTATACAATTATTTTATTGACAATTATAATCAATCTTGACTATATTATCTTGCATTTGTAAACTTAGAATTACCTATTTAAATACGCAAATTCAACATTCAATTATCTATGCAGGAACAATTCCAATATAATCTTGTCTTGATATACTTTAAAGTACTTATTTAAAAAAAAATATTGAGCATTATCCCAATCGCGCAATGCACGCAAAAAACTAGTACATATATAAGTTGTGACTTTTGAAAAAAAATTTTGTTAGATGACTTGAATGATCTAGGTGCGTATCAAGTTATTTATTTATTTTATTTTTGTATTAGCATAAGGTTATTACCTCCTATTTGAATATTCTTATATTTTGTATTACAATGTAGGTAACTTCTACTGACAATGTGCTTTTGGATGATGTAAGTTCACTTCATTTGCTTATATTGATATAATTTATTTTCCCTTTGCTTTGAATATTGATGCTTTTTGTTTAATATTGTTATGTTGTGTTGTGTTGGAACTAGCTTCATGTCATTAAGTTGTCTCATGGACTATATATAATTTAGCTGTTGCATTAGGGAGTGATTGATGAACTACATTTCAATCTCAAGGTATATATATATATATATATATATATATATATATATATATATATATATATATATATATATATATATATATACTTTTGTGAAAAACATATTCCTCGGAAGAATGAAAAAAAAAAGAGCAGCAAAACTTGTTGATACTTTTATCTTTGATTTCATCTATACCAACACTTGTAAATAAGTCCTTAAATGCACCAGTTTGAATGCATAATGGCTATACATACATTAATAACTCACAATTGCAAATTATTATTTATTCAATTATATTGAGTATATCTTTGTTGGCTATTTTTATTTAACAGGTGGTAAAATTATTGATAAAAATGGCATACCTAACACCGTATTGAAAGTAAACGTTTTTTGTATGAAGTAGATTGAATATTTTTGCTTTGGGGCGGTTTTTGTCTAAACTAAAAATGTTTATTTGTACAAGTGTCACCTTTAAAAATAGCTACATTACTATGGCTATTTGTTAGCTATAATTAGTTTTTTTTTTGCCTTTAGTCTTTACAAAGTTGTGTGAAACATATCATTTTGATAGTGATGATGAAGTTTTTTAATTTATTGATGAGTTTACTTTGATTGCATTATTGTAAATATTATAAATTGTACTAATAAAATATCTATAGTTACAACATAATGTTTATGATAAAAAAATGTATTACAAAAATTAATATTTATTGAGCAACAACAACATATACAAATTAAAATTAAAAAAACTAATATTTGACAATAAAATATAACATTTAGTGACAGACAAAATCTAATATAATGAGAGAAAATTTTGTTAATAAATAGCAATATTAATGACAGGATTCTCCATCATTAAAAGAATATATGAGATGAAATTATGTTAGTGAATAGTTGTATTAATGACGGGATTCTTTGTCACAAAAAGAACATTTTAGTGACGGTATATATACTATCACTATATGCTTACTAATGCCGGTATCATATCCTGGCATTAAATTTTTTTAACTGCGAAAGATATAACGACAGGTCGCGACTGTAAATTTCTCGTCATTAAAAGTCTTTTATGATGGTTTTTGATTTTTTAGTGACGGTTTTACCTCTCACTAATGACCAATTTTCTTGTAGTGTGTGCCGTGTTATATGACACTACTTTAAAAGCGTTATTTGCCCGGTGACGGTGCAGTTAGAACCCTGACACGCTTTCGATAGGCTACACAGACTAGCTACGCTTAGTTCGCACCAACTCTAGCGCAGATGAACCTGATTTCGCTCAGACAATGACACAGAGGGATTAAAGAAAGGAGGATATGAAGATGATTATTGAGTGAATGTTAATGAAGTTAGGTGGAATAACACTACCTTAAAAGCGTTAAACGTAGTTGAACCTCATTATTGCTCAGACTTTAATAAGCAGACACGAAAAGAAGAGAGAAAGGAAATGTTTTCGTTGGTGTGTTTAAATTCAAGGCAAAGCCATGTTTAAATAATAGAGGCCAAGCAATTTAGGCCTCATATTATTTAAAGAACCTTAACCACTCATTAATTTGTGATAAATGTTAAACCACCACATAATTAATGAGTGGATTGCTTTTTTCCCCATTTAAAAGCGTTATTTTAGCAACAGTCAACTACTCGAATCATGAAGCAGATTATAATAATTTTTTGGCGACATGATGATGTAGCAACAATAGATATTAGCATTGAAAGGCAGTAGCTTCATACAGAGCAATACCGGTGAAGCACACTGTTTCGGCTTATGTGTAACCCTTTAAGCAAGGGAGTACAACATAAATAATTATTGAGTTCATATCGGAGCTTTGACCATACTCCGATGATGTTTGTCTCCGCATATTTTATTATGACACATGCATATTTATATGATAATAGACTATCATATGCAAATGATTATTTTGAGCACAAGTAGTCATATATTATTGGGCATTGACCATATTCCCTTAAAACTATCATAATAGCATAATTTAGATGATGGTTTGCCTATATCTTTGCATCCATTTGATTATTATATTTTGGAGCATTTGAAACGTGAAATATATTGTGACAAGCATTTTAGAAATCACCATTTCATATTTTATATGGTGAGTGCTTTGAATATTATAGAGAAAATTAATAGCGGGGTACACAAGGATAAGTGAATTGTTATGTTCACATGGATGAGCTTTATGATTTTGTTGTGTTAGAAGTGTTGATTTAACACTACTGCTAAGTGATTAAATCATGAATCTAATTTAAAGCTTATAAATTGTGTACTTATGCACATATCGAATTTATAACGTTATGTGTTATATTGAGGATATGTTACACACATTGCACTATTTGATGAGATACATATATGCTTTACAGTCACTTAATCTTAAATATTTGAATTGTGTACCGAGACTAAATTCCAAGGCTTTACTCACATTGTGGTGGTAGCATGGAAAAGTCATCCTTCTTGAATACTTTGTTTAGTTAGGAAGATGGTTTTTATGTAAACTTCGGTTTCACCACTCGACCTGAGAGTTTTTAAGAATTAGGGTGTTGATCATGCAGGCTAGTTAGAGCGCCACATGATCTTCACCTGAAATGACGTTGACTTTCATATGTTGTTAAACAATCAAAGCCTTGCAATAGAAATTGTTGAAGTACAGCAATAGTAATTAACTGAAATAATACAACTGTCTAAAAACTACTTCTAGATTATCTAACAAAAATAAAACTCCAGAGCTCTATACTAGAATGGATGAATCGCTCTCATGCTCCAATTGTCATGCAACAACACCTGCAAAAGAACTAAGGAGAGGACAACCTCAGCATAAAGCTGGTAAGACTTACTCCACCCGTAAAAATTTTTGCACATAGCACATAACACACAGGATCAGATAATTGGCGCATAATATAACCCTTTAAAATATTATTATTCCTCTCCTAATTATTTTTGTTATTTGCACATGCATGGTATGAAACTTGTCATGCTATGTATGCAAACACACCATCATGTAAGGACATTACTCAACACTACATTAGTATTATATATATACAACACATGATAACATACTATAAATTACACTGTTGCAAAAATTGCGCCTAGGCGCCTTAGGCGGTCCCCAGACGCCTAGCGATTTTTTTAACATTGATAAATTATGACTCTACTATCAACATATACCACGTATTGTTCACTAATAATCGTGAGTTTTTCCAAAGTGAACATTATATCCACTTTGAAGATTCTATTATTATATTTTGAATTTAATTAATTATAATTATTTAAATTCAAATATAATAAATTTAAATAAATAAATATATTGAATTGAGGAAGCTGTGGAGCTGCATGCGCTGAAGATGAGAGGAAGCTAAGGTGATCCGATGAGGGCTGGAGATTATTGAATTGAGTAGAAGACGGTCGGAAGAAGCAGTAAAGCAATGAATTAATTTAAGGAATACCAGATCCACATTTAATTTTTGATAAATCCGATGAAAAAGTAAATTAAAGCATCCTATCCTAAAACAACGCAACACCACAACTAACTCTTAGCTTTAACTATAAATACCATTGCCCATATATACACACAATAAACACACCAAACAATAAACAATAAACGACAAACAATAAACAATAAACAATAAACAATAATGGCGGCTGCCCAGAAGTTGGTTGCAGTGTTTCTGGTGTGCATATTTGTCCTCGCCGCCGTGGCTGACGCTGGAGCTTACCGGCAATGCTTCTATTCTTGCCTTCCCCGTTGCATAACCAAAGGAAAAAACATCTACGTATGCGAGAGTAGTTGTGACACCAAATGTGCCGCCAAGGCGGTTAAAGGTATATAACCATGCCAAAAAAAGAGAGCATAATTTATGATGTGTTCTCATTTATATATTAAATTAGTTTTTATTCTTTAATAATTTTGAGGTTATTTTGTCATGCAGAAAAGCAGTCCGGCATGGAGCTTCGAAGTGAAAGGGACCAGAACAAGGCATTTAAGGAGGAGAGCAAGCACTGGCGGCGGACCCAGAAAAATAATTGAGTGAGGGCGAAGTTCAAATAATAAAAATTGTCTATAAGTCTATAACAAAATGTCAAGCATCAAGATCTTCTAAATCAGGGACAGATCCATAAATTTTTTTCAATGGGGCGGCGAAACATTAAAACAAAAGAGATGGCTTAAAAAAAATGAAACACTTAAAAAGTTAGCCATAAATATTGTTAGATATGAGCGAAAAATGAAACACATCAAAACTTTAATATTATTAGATATGAGCGAAATATAAAATACATCAAAACTTTATAAAAATATTTATAACAAAATAGGAAACATAATTAATTTGATAAAATAATTTTAATAGAAAACACATTATAAATTATAAATTACACATCTCATTATTAATATAAAACTATATATCACTATTAATTTGTTTTTTGAAAGCCTCACCAAGGCATTTAAGGAGGAGAGCAAGCAGTGGCGGACCCAGAAAAATAGTTGAGTGAGGGCGAAGTTCAAATAATAAAAATTGTCTATAAGTCTATAACAAAATGTCAAGCATCAAGATCTTCTAAATTAGGGACAGATTCATAAATTTTTTTCAGTGGGGCGGCGAAACAGTAAAACAAAAGAGATGGCTTAAAAAAAATGAAATACTTAAAAACTTAGCCATAAATATTATTAGATATGAGCAAAAAATAAAACATCAAAACTTTAATATTATTAGATATGAGCGAAATGTAAAATACATCAAAACTTTATAAAAATATTTATTACAAAATAGGAAACATAATTAATTTGATAAAATAATTCTAATAGAAAACACATTATAAATTATAAATTACACATCTCATTATTAATATAAAACTATATATCACTATTAATTTGTTTTTTGAAAGCCTCACCAAGTCAATAGGTATAAAAATTGCATTCACACCAACACGCCATAATGTGGTATTATGGCTTCAAACCCTTGACCTTCCATAAGCTAATACACACGCTCAGCCATCTAAGCTAACCTATTTCTTGTTTACATTTGCTGTTTTGTTTTTATTTATACTAAACCTTGTACTATATATACATACATACATATACATATACATATATATATATATATATATATATATATATATATATATATATATATATATATACAAGGGTATATATATATATATACAAGGGTATATATGGGGTGTGGGTGGGGGTGGGGTGAGTGGGGGTAGCTGCCCCCACTGTAGGTCCGCCCCTGAGAGCAAGGCTCTCAAGGACGAAGACAAGGCTTGATATTTTGCATTTCCTCGTTTTACGAAAATTATCAGAAATAGTTTGCTGACTTAGAAAACTGATAGATTCAGTTAAGCACCTACTTAGTAATGATAGATCATGGTGCGAACATCAGAGAAAAATAAACAAGCACACAGAGCGAACACTCACAATGTTTACCCAGTTCGATACAGTGTGTATCTACGTCTGGGGGACGATCACATAGGCGTCCAATCCACTAAGTCATAATCCAATGTACAAAGGTAGATATACAATAATCTTACCCAAGTGCCCCACACAAGGTACATACCCAGTCTACACAGGTTTAGTGGATTGTTGAAGATGGAGAGCCATGCATACAGAAGTCCAATGAAGTCCCTTCACTTGGAGAGCCAGCTCTGATGCAGTCCACTTCAGTGACGCTCTATAATGTTGTTCCCACAACAGTGTGATCTTAGTGTCCTTTCGTTTAAGCAGCAGTAACTCTTCTCAAGTTCATCATCTTAATCACCATGAACAAATTGTAATGAGAAGGTCCATAATAATCAAAGATCTAGACTCTTAAAGTTGATATGGAGTGTTTCTTTCTCTTATTTGGCGTAACCCCAGTTACCTTTTGGAACTGGTACTTATAGATCCTTCTATAAACACTCTCCATAAAAGATCTTTGATTGTAGAAGGTAGGACAATAGAAGAGGAATGTAATCTCAGCAGATTAGGTCCATTACCTTCTTTGAAGATACGCTGATCGTCTTTCCATACTGAGCTGATAATACCGCGTAAGACTCTTAAGGAAACAGCTTCCCTAAATCAGATCTTCAGTGTCAGTTCTTCTGTCGTTGCTTCTGCTTGATCAGTAAACTGTAGACCCAACCGACAGACTCTAAATCTATCTTAGTATGCCATAATAATATTGCCAATTATAATATGGGGTTTTTGAACATAAAAACACTAACAACCCCTATATCATGTAAAGATTATATGTCATTTTTTAATATTAGTTGAATATAAAGCTCATGTTTCACGGTTCTTATTGAATATAAATCAAAATTTAAAAAGTAGTGAATGATTATTTTATATTTTTCATATTAAAAATAATATTTTATCATTTTCGTATAGCACTAATAATTTAAAAAGTAATGTTTAAAAACTTCAATGAAATCTAAACTAATAAAAACATATTTGAAGATATCTTTCAATTAATTTAACAATAAGAAAATTAAAATATTATATATGTTTTAAAAAAAGATCACAATATTATTTATTAAATTAATTATAATATGATTATATTTTTAATTAAATTAATTATAAATGTCTGCGAATTACACTGGTTTGATTTTATTTTCACTACAAAATGTATTAATATTGTTGATCATGGATCTTACAAAATGCAATGAAATCCCCCAATTCACTCTCTTCTCTAATCAGATTTGGAAACGGTAGTCTTACCTTCTGTTCCCGGGGATGAATCAGAGTTAGAACATGATAAAAAATCCATTTGCCCAGATCACACTGCATCTTAGTTCCAATTCTAAATAGGAACCCTGCCAGAAGCTTGCCAACTGTGTTGAAATGAGCGGATGGAAGCCAGTTGTGCAGAGCCAGGCGATGTAGGATGACATATCTAGACGTGAGATGCGAGCTCAGCAAATAGTCCTTATCTCCTGTAGGACAGGATGTAGTATGTCCACCGGTAAGAGTTTTGGCCACCACGTCCCATTCAGTAACAGCTTCTTCTTGCACTGTAGGCAAGCCATAGTATTTATTTATTACATCTGGCCCAAAATCATACCACTTCCCTCTGATGAAGATTTGCATCGGTCGTAGCCCTGTGAGACTGTCAATCTCATCACTGAGATTGCAATAGAACTCATATGTGAGCAGCTTGGAGTAAGGGCAAACATCTGTAACAGTCTTCAAAAGACCAACTTCATTCAGTAAGGGCAGAATATCACAAACAGAGTTCAGTTGATTCTCATCCACAGTTCTTTGAACAATCAGCTCCCTTCTGACCATAGTGACCCATTTTGTTTGTGCAGCAGGTGATACAAACTGAGGTTTGTAAACAGAAGAATCAATTCCTTCAATAGGTGGAACCTCCGGAGTTACACTTCGACCTCTTGACCCTGTAGTAGGTTTCCCTTTTCTGGCAGAGGGAGCTGGTGCAGAAGTAGCTTGAGCAGCAGTAGTTCCTTGTTGCTTAACAGAGGAACGTAGAGTCTTGAAAACTTGGTGGATAGGTGGGTCTCCTTCAGGCTTAGCAATCTCACTCGACTTTCTCCTTTTCACAGGCTGATCCACATCTACATTATCAGCACTGGTTTCAACAACAACCTTTGTTGGAACATTCTTCCTTTTTGTCCGTCTTGTTTCTCTGGATGGGGGCTGAACAGGAGTGACCGAGTGGCTAGACTCAGAAACATTTGCAGATGAGCTCCCAACAATATTTGATATCTCTCGAATTCGGAAATTCGTGGAATCAGGATGAGCAGTTCCCTCAACAGTAGGGGCAGCAGAAGAAGGTGCTTGGGATCCATACACCTCAGCCAGTATCTTATCATCTTCACTGGAGGATTCGGAAGGGTGTATCACTCGATAAGGTTGAGGGATTGAAGCAGATGGTAATCCAGCAAAATGTCGCACATGTTCCAGGCTTTCTCCTAAAGATGTTGCAGTGTAAACAGGAACGCCACCTGTTTTTTCAGACTTGTGGGGACTTGATAAATCAACAGGTTTAACAGTTGTAGGTAAGGCAGGAGGATCAACAGCAGGACAAGCCTCTTTAGAGAAATTTACAGTTTTAGACGGAGGCAAAGCAATATTCTCAGAAGCATAAACAACCAGACTTAGTGGATTTGGCTCATCAGAAGACTTTGTTTTCTCATCAGACACACGCAACACATCAGATTTTTCATCATCAACATTAGTCACAGGCAAAGATAGAAGATTGACATTCACAGGGGACTTCTCGGAACCCAAAGCAGATAGATTTTCAGGAAAAACAGACACAGACGATGGAATAGAAGAATCAACAGGTCTATCAGGAGAAATTTCAATAGGAGTTTCAGAATCATTTACCCGTTGTCGAAGAATCTCCTGTCTGTGTGTTGCTTCTCTCTGAGCAGCTTCAAGATACAGAGCTTGGGACTCCTCTCGACGTCGAGCTTCTTCAACAGATTGTAGGGCACGTTGAGCAAAAAATTGAAGGAATGCCCCGACCCGATTTCCATCGAAGGGTTCTGGAATAAACACTGGAGAGACGTCATCACTGGCTTCGGCGACCAATACAAGAAGTTCAGTTACATCATCTGCCGACCATTCAGCATAAAATTCCGGATAGTTGGTCATAACAGTCACCAGAATCTCGTCGCGAAGCAGAGGATCAAGCTTGAGCTTCTTCTTCATAGCCAACTGTAGAAGCGTTTGAATGTGTTTGAGGGCTGCCGCCGGAGGATGTACCTTGCTTCCAAGCTTAATAATGATGTTTTTTACGGGGTCTGCCATTTAAGATTAAGTGCGAGGAGAAGAAAAGAACACCGATAGCAGTTAAGCACGGGAAATGGAGAGATGGGAGCTGAGGTGATTTCTTTCTTCTTGACCCGGTATCATATAGTCATAAGGGTGATAAACCCTAATTAATGCGGCAAGTCAAAATATCATGCAGAAGTGATTGATGGACACAACGGTACAGCTCCTTTTTAGGAAGGAAACGGAACCCAAGGGAATTTGAAATTCAAAAAGCATAGAGATCTTTTCGGATATCTTTTGAGAAGACTAAGCTTAGAAGATCTTCTTAACATAAAAAGAGAAGAGTCTTTAAGGAAATTCAAAGTTATAACACTGACCCGTATTAAACCAACTCCTCTCTGACGGACCTACTGCTTTAGTCAGTCAATTCTGCAAATTCCTAGAGCAGATCTGAGAATTTCAAAACGATTAGCATCCAGAGGCTTAGTCAGAATGTCCACCAGTTGTTTGTCAGTCTGAATGTATTCTAACTCAACTTCCTTGGATTCAACCAGGTCTCTGATGTAGTGATGCCTGATGTCAATATGCTTCGTTTTGGAATGTTGAACAGGATTCTTGGAGATGTTAATAGCACTGACATTGTCACAAAAAAGTGTCATTGTTCCTTGTGTAAGACCATAATCCAAAAACATCTGTTTCATCCAAATCAACTGAGTACAGCAACCACCTGCGGCTATGTATTCTGCCTCTGCAGTGCTTAATGAGATAGAGTTATGTTTCTTACTTAACCGGGATACTAAGTTCTTCCCAACAAAGAAGCATCCTCCAGAAGTACTTTTCCGATCATCAACATTCCCTGCCCAATCAGCATCACAATATGCAACCAGATTCAGTTCACTATCCTTGGAATACCAGAGACCATACTGTATCGTCCCTTTCACGTATTTCAGAATGCGTTTTGCTGCTATCAGATGTGATTCCTTTGGGTCAGATTGATACCTTGCACAGATTCCAACACTGAACATTATGTCTGGTCGACTGGCTGTTAGATACAATAGACTGCCTATCAAGCTACGATAGACTGTGTTATCCACTGATATACCAGTTTCATCTTTCGATACTTTTGTAGAAGTGGAGATCGGTGTTCTGGATGGTTTACATGATTCCAGATCAAATTTTTTGACAAGATTCTTAGCATACTTTTCTTGTGAAATAAAGTATCCTTCAGAACTTTGCTTGACTTGTAGACCTAGGAAATACGTCAGTTGACCAACCATGGACATTTCAAACTCTTCCTCCATGACTTGTACTAATTCATCAGTGTATTTCTGCAAGGTTGATCCAAACACAATGTCATCAACATAGATTTGAGCGATGGTTACATGACTTCCTGTCGATTTGACAAACAGTGTTTTGTCAACACTTCCGCGTTTATATCCGTGCTGGAGCAAATACTGTGTCAGATGTTCATACTAGGCCCGTGGAGCTTGTTTAAGACCATAGAGAGCTTTTCGAAGCTTATAGACATACGAAGGACGTTCTGGATCTTTAAAACCTTTAGGTTGAGCCACATAGATATCTTCATGGAGATACCCATTCAGAAACGCTGTCTTGACATCCATCTGATATAATGTAAATCCCAAAATGCAAGCGACAGCCAGCAAGATTCTAATTGACTCAAGTCTAGCTACAGGAGCAAATGTCTCGTCATAGTCAACCCCTTCAATCTGTGTATAACCTTGAGCCACCAACCGAGCTTTGTTTCTGGCTATATTCCCTGCTTCATCAGTTTTATTTTTAAAGATCCACTTCGTTCCTATTATGTTAACACCATCAAGTCTTGGTACAAGATTCCAGACATGATTCCGCTCAAACTGATGTAGCTCCTCCTGCATTGCATTGATCCACAGATCATCCTGTAGAGCTTCTTTGACATTTTTTGGTTCTATCTTTGAGGTATAGCAGTAAGACCCAGATATTTCTGTCAGATTATTTCTTATTCTGCTTCTGGTTTTCATTCCATCTGACAGATCTCTAATAATGTTATCTGATAGATGGTTTTTCTGAGTTCTGGTAAGTTTGTTTTTACCAACATCATTCATGAGATCTATCTCTTGTTCCGAACTTTCTTGATCTTCATCTGATGAATCTTGTGGTTTGAGCTGACTGTTGTTATAACTTGCATCTGAATCACGTAGAGGTGACTCTATCACTGTTGAGTCCACTGGTTCTTCTGGATTGTCATCGACAACCACATTTACTGACTCCATCACATACTGAGTCCTCTTGTTGTAGACTCTGTATGCACGACTGTTCGGAGAGTATCCAAGAAAGATGCTTTCATCACTTTTGGGTTCAAACTTCCCTCTTTGTTCTCTGTCAGCCAGCACATAGCACTTTGTCCCAAACACATGAAAGTATTTCAGATTTGGCTTTTTTCCCTTCCAGATCTCATATGGAGTTTTCGTCGTCCCTGGTCTAAGGTAGACCCTATTTATAGTATGACATGCTGTGTGTACTGCTTCAGCCCAGAAACATTGTGGCATATGTGAGGCATGTAGCATAACTCTAGCCATTTCCTGTAGCGTTCGGTTCTTCCTTTCCACCACTCCATTCTGTTGAGCAGTTCTAGGAGCTGAGAACTCATGTGAGATACCATGCTCAGAGCAGAAGTCTGAATATAGTGAGTTCTCAAATTCCTTTCCATGATCACTCCTCAATCTCTGAACTTTTATAATAGACTCATCTTTTTCCTTCTGAACTCTTATGCACAGAGTCTTGAAGACCTTGAAGGCTTCTGTTTTTTCTCTCAGAAAGTAAACCCAACTGTATCGGGAGAAATCGTCTACACACACAAATATATATTTCTTTCCTCCAATGCTTTCAGTCTGTGTTGGCCCCATGAGATCTATATGGACAAGATCTAGACATTTCTCAGTGGTGATACCTCTTACTGCTTTGTGTGGAGTTCTGATTTGTTTCCCAATAGCACATGTGCCACAAATTTTCTCTGGATCAATTCTGATCTTCGGTACACCTTTTACTGCTTCAAGTTTTATCAACTTATCCATATCTCTGAAATTTATGTGACCCAGTCGTCTATGCCAAAGTTTTGATTCATCAGATTTGGATTGGTGACAAGCAGTTTCATTTGTCAAAACATAACAGTTGTCTGAAGATCGAGTTCCGTCCATGACAAGTTGATTTGCTTTGTCACTCACTCTGCAGCAGTTACGATCGAAGCATACATTCTAATTTTGATCACATAACTGACTGATGCTAATAAGATTCGCTTTTAATCCACTGACTAGCAAGACTTCTTCTAACTGAGGTAAACCTGGAACATTTAGGACTCCTTTCCCAACGATTTTACCCTTTTGTCCATCTCCAAAAGTTACAGCTCCACTACTAGGTTGAACAGCCATCAGACATTTAATGTCTCCTGTCATATGTCCGGAACAACCACTGTCGAAATACCATCTAGCATCAGTTGTAGATGCAGTTAGAACAATGGTGGGATAACAGATAACTTATGACTTTCTGACCCAAACCTGTCTAGTGAATGGTGTAATAGTCTTATTCTGATATTTTTCCTTCCTTTGATCTCTGTAGAAAAAATAGCATTCGGGACGAGTATGACCTTTTGTGTGACAGTAGTGACAAATGGGAGTATAATATTTAACTTTGACAATCTTATTTTTGAATCTCGAATAATGAGATTTATAAGTTGATTTGTCCTGGTCAGTGTTCGTACCGTATCTCCCTTCCTTGATTTGTACTGACTGAGATGACTGTCCTTGTTCATACATGTGATATGTTGTGGTCTTAGACATTCCCTCTTTGATGAACTTTGGTGCGTTGTTCGAAGATTCTCCTTGCTCAAATCCCAGACCCTTTTTATTATTAGGGTTTCTGCCAGAGTCTAGAATTTTATCTAAGGTAGATGTGGTGTCCATCATCTGTATATTTTTCTTCAAGCTCTCCAACTCCTTGATCAATTTTCCTTCTCTGGACCGTATCTGAGTGATGAGATCTTCTTTTATGACCAATTCAGCATTCAGTTTCTTTATAAGATCATCTTTTTGCTTTAGATCGTCATTCAGATTCTTATTTACTTTCACAAGTTGTTCCCAGCTAGCGACAAGTTTTGCAAATTCTGCCTCAAGTTGAATATGTCTTTCTTCAAAATCATCTGTTAATATGTATGATTCTCCATCTGATTGATCTCCGTCTGATTGAATGTTTGTGGCAGTGAAGAACGCTACAAAGTTTCCTACATTATCATCTGATTGATCATTTGAATTTTCCTCCTCATCATCACTAAGAGTAGCTACAGACATAGCCTTTTTCCTTTTAAGATATGTTGCACATTCAGCCTGTATGTGACTGTATCCTTCACATTCCCTACACTGCACTAACCGATTGAGGGGTTTTCCTGTGTCTGTAGTACTATTTCTGTTTTGTCTCGATTGCCCAGTCTGAGATTGATTGTTCTGTGAGAGGGGTGCTGTTTCAATCTTTTGATATGAAGGGTTGTTGCCTTTGTATTGTGTTCTTGTAGACTGACCTTGACCCTTTCTGTTGAACCCTTTTAAGATTTTCTTGAAGTTTTTGGTTAGGAGAGCTAGGGTTTCATCATCTATGTCGTCTGTGTCAGATTCTCGATCAGCTTCAGCCACAAAAGCTACAGACTTTCCTTTCTTGTTGCTTCCAACATCATCATCAGCAAGAACTTCCAATTCATATGTGTGCAAGCTTCCCATGAGTTCTCCGACAGTCTTCTTTTCCCAACCTGTGTGTTCCTGAATAGCCGTTACTTTCATTCGAAAACGTTTAGGTAGGGATCTGAGAATCTTTTTGACCACTCTCTCATCAGTGAATGGTTCCCCAAGAATTGAGGCTCGGTTCATCAAGTTCTGAACCCTACTGTGGAAGGTAGAAATGGTTTCGTCTTCAGTCATTCTGAGAGCTTCGAATTCTGATAGAACCATTTGCAACTTTGACTGTTTGACATCACTGGTTCCTTCATATCTGGTTTCAAGAATCTCCCATACCCGTTTAGCCTCTTTTACCCCTGTAACAAGCGTAAAAACAGATTCATGTAGCGATCCAACAATTGAGTTTAGTGCTTTGTTGTTCAGATCAGAGGCATTCATTTCATCTTCTGTCCAAGTCTCTATGGGTTTTTCTTCAGCAACTCCTTGTGCATTCGGAGTAGTAGGTCGACTCCACCCAGTTAGGATGGTGCAATAAACCCTGGTTCCTTGTGCTTGAAGATATATCTCCATACGAGCCTTCCAGAAAGAGTAGTTGTGACCATCTAGTTCTGGTGGTTTCATACTTGCGTCCATCCTGAAATCAACAACCAGCCAACGAACACACAGACAGACTTCCACAAAAACAGAGAGAATGCAAAAAAGATAGCCCTTCGGACCAAGTCACTATGTAGACTTAAAAGCTCTGATACCACATGTAATTTTGCATTTCCTCGTTTTACGAAAATTATCAGAAATAGTTTGCTGACTTAGAAAACTGATAGATTCAGTTAAGCACCTACTTAGTAATGATAGATCATGGTGCGAACATCAGAGAAAAATAAACAAACACACAGAGCGAACACTCACAATGTTTACCCAGTTCGATACAGTGTGTATCTACGTCTGGGGGACGATCACATAGGCGTCCAATCCACTAAGTCATAATCCAATGTACAAAGGTAGATATACAATAATCTTACCCAAGTGCCCCACACAAGGTACATACCCAGTCTACACAGGTTTAGTGGATTGTTGAAGATGGAGAGCCATGCATACAGAAGTCCAATGAAGTCCCTTCACTTGGAGAGCCAGCTCTGATGCAGTCCACTTCAGTGACGCTCTATAATGTTGTTCCCACAACAGTGTGATCTTAGTGTCCTTTCGTTTAAGCAGCAGTAACTCTTCTCAAGTTCATCATCTTAATCACCATGAACAAATTGTAATGAGAAGGTCCATAATAATCAAAGATCTAGACTCTTAATGCTGATATGGAGTGTTTCTTTTTCTTATTTGGCGTAACCCCAGTTACCTTTTGGAACTGGTACTTATAGATCCTTCTATAAACACTATCCATAAAAGATCTTTGATTGTAGAAGGTAGGACAATAGAAGAGGAATGTAATCTCAGCAGATTAGGTCCATTATCTTCTTTGAAGATACGCTGATCGTCTTTCCATACTGAGCTGATAATACCGCGTAAGACTCTTAAGGAAACAGCTTCCCTAAATCAGATCTTCAGTGTCAGTTCTTCTGTCGTTGCTTCTGCTTGATCAGTAAACTGTAGACCCAACCGACAGACTCTAAACCTATCTTAGTATGCCATAATAATATTGCCAATTATAATATGGGATTTTTGAACATAAAAACACTAACAACCCCTATATCATGTAAAGATTATATGTCATTTTTTAATATTAGTTGAATATAAAGCTCATGTTTCACGGTTCTTATTGAATATAAATCAAAATTTAAAAAGTAGTGAATGATTATTTTATTTTTTTCATATTAAAAATAATATTTTATCATTTTCGTATAGCACTAATAATTTAAAAAGTAATGTTTAAAAACTTCAATGAAATCTAAACTAATAAAAACATATTTGAAGATATCTTTCAATTAATTTAACAATAAGAAAATTAAAATATTATATATGTTTAAAAAAAGATCACAATATTATTTATTAAATTAATTATAATATGATTATATTTTTAATTAAATTAATTATAAATGTCTGCGAATTACACTGGTTTGATTTTATTTTCACTACAAAATGTATTAATATTGTTGATCATGGATCTTACAAAATGCAATGAAATCCCCCAATTCACTCTCTTCTCTAATCTTACAGCAAATTTTGAAGTATTATAATGATAATATATTAGAATGGATGAATTGCTCTCATGCTCCAAATGTCATGCAACAACACCTGCCGCTACTGGAAATTATGAAATTTCCGACCACCTGAAAGGGATCTTAAATCAAGTCGAAAGCAAAAAGTGGTCGGAAATAGCTATAAAGGTTTTTCTGGACACCAAAAGTGGTCGGAACAAGGCTTTTGACTTGATTTAAGATCATTTTCAGGTAGTCGAAAATTCCATAATTTTCAGCCGTAATTAAGGAGGGGACAAACTTAGCATAAAGCTGTAAGACTTACTCCATCCGTAAAAGTTTTTGCACATAACACACAGGAGCAGATAATTGACACATAATATAACCCTTCAAAATATTATTATTCTTCTCGTAATTATTTTTCTTATTTGTACATGCATGGTATGAAACCAGTCATGCTAAGTATGCAAACACACCATTATGTAAGGACATTACTCAACACTACATTAGTATGATATATATGCAACACATGATAACATACTATAAATTATTACTCTACTATCAACATATAACACGTATAAAGCAACTATTAGTATGAAACATATTGTTCACTAATATTCATGAGTTTATCCAAAATGAACATTGTATCCACTTTGAAGATTCTATTATTATATTTGAATTTAATTAATTATAATTATTTAAATTCAAATATAATAAAATTTAAATAAATAAATAAATGTATTGAATTGAGGAAGCTGTGGAGCTGCATGCGCTGAAGATGAGAGGAAGCTAAGGTGATCTGATGTGGGAGCTGAGATTATTGAATTGAGTGGAAGAGGATGAAGCTAAGCAGTAAAGCAATGAATTAATTTAAGGAAGACCAGGCCAGATCCACATTTAATTAATTAATTTGTGATAAATTCCTATCCGATGAAAAGTAAATTAAAGCATCCATATCCTAAAACAACGCAACACCACAACTAACTAACCCTTAGCTTTAACTATAAATACTACCATTATTGCCCACCTATAATCATCAATCTTAAGGGATTGAAACACTACATCAATAATAAAACATCAAACAATAAACAATGTCGGCTGCCCAGAAGTTGGTTAATGTTGCAGTGTGTCTGGCGTGCATATTTGTCCTCACCGTCGACGCTTCGCTTTCTTCGGTTTACAGTTCATGCTTAACTCCATGCCATCCCGCTTGCAAAGACACAGGAAAATCCGTCTTTGAATGCTGGAGAGAATGTGAAAACGGATGTGTCGACAAGGCGTATAATGGTATATATAGTTATAGTTATATTTATGTATTAAATTAGTTTTTTTTTTCCATTAATAATTTTGAGGTTATTTTGTAATTGCAGAGAGCAAGCTTAAGGACGAGGGCAAGCCGTCCAAGCAAGTCATAGACGAGGAGAAGGAACTTTGGGCCTTTAAGAAAAAACATCTTGAGGAATTGATGGACACGCATTGTAAGGATAAGAAGAACAAGCAATGTAAGGATGACGACAAGCAATGTACGGCCGATGACTACTTCTGTAAGGACATGTATGAGCTCCTTAAGGAGGAGAACAGGCCGGATGAGGAAAAAACAACTTAATTAAGGACGGGTTAAAAATCTAGAAGAGTAATAAAGCGATCTATTATATTTAATGTGAAACATCATATGAATTCCTATATTTGAAGTCAAGATCATATTTTGAGATAGTGGCGGTTTTTCTTGTCACCCCTATCATGTAAAGACTAGAGGTGTAAATGAGGCGAGCAGTTTGCGAGTCGCTTGTGAGAGGCTCGGTCAAAGCTTGGCTCGAGCTCGGTCAAAATCGAGCTCGAGCGGCTCATTTAGTAATTGAGCTCGAGCCGAGCCTAGATATTCTAGGCTAGTGGCTCGTCAAGCCGCTCGTGAGCCATATTATATATAATATATATAATACATAATATAATATAATAATAATATATAAAAATAACAATTAGAAATTAAAATTTTAAAATCAAAATCCCTAAAAGATTTTTATTATTTATGTATGGATAAAACAAAGTAGTTTGAATTTTAAATCAAAATTATTAAATAGGTCAAATTCAATGTTAAAATCGAGCTCGAACTCGAACTCAAAGTTCAAACTCGAACAACCGAGTTGCTCAAGCTGAGCTCGAGCAGCCCAAAAATTATCGAGCTCGAGCTCGAGCTCGAACTTGACCGAGCCTCCATTAACGAACTTGAGCTCAAGCCTACCCAGGTTCGAGCTCGGCTCGGCTCATTTACACCCCTAGTAAAAATTATATGTCACTTTTGTAATAGTTGAAAGTAAATAAATATTTTATATTTTTTCATATTAAAAATTATATTTTATCGTTTTTGTAGAGCACTAATAATTTATTATTTATTTAATTATAATATAATCCTATGTTTAAATTAATAATTAATTATAAATGTCTGCAAATTATATTACACTAGTTTAATTTTATTTTCACTTCAAAATGTACTATTATTGTTGATCATGGATCTTACAAAATGCAATGAAATCCCCCTTCAGTTTCTTCTCTAGTCTTGTTCCATGCACTTCAACTAAATGATCGAAAGCGTATTTGACACAACTGGGGTTGACTGTTCTAGCTACTTTCACTCTTTGGTGGGGTCTGTTTGTGTCCTGTCTCAACCGGGGGAGGGATCGGCTCGACAGTGACCATTTTCGTGTAGGGAGCAGGGCTCGAGTGGGTAACCTCCTCGGGTTGGACGCCCAAGATGATGGGAAGGTCGTTACTCTCGATGGATTTCGCTGCATGTTCCATTAGCCAGTGGTAAAGGCACATTTTTCGAAGGCCCAAATGAGGTCCTGCTGGTTTGATTCTTCTCGTACTTTTGGCCTCCTTCTTCGTTCCTGACCACTTCTCGGGTTGACTTGAGCCAGCGTTTGAGGTCATTGATCTCGATCACATGGTCTGCTTTAGGGGTTCGGTCTCCTCCGCGGCCTTGGCTCGACGGTAGAGGGCGATGAGAATGCGAGTTAGCTGCATAAAGGATCAATTAATTTTACAAAGCAAATGATTAAGAAATATAGAATAGTGAGGCGCATATGTGCACCAGATCTTGGGCACCCCATTCGCCCATTGTGCATATCGTCGCCCGGGCGGATCAGGTCGCTAAGCTTCCCAGGAGGGTAGCTGGTTGCTCACTGCTCAGCAGAGCATCCACCCCGGGAGTCCAGGCCAGGGGGCTGTAGCACTAAGTCCGTTTTAAGGGAGCCACCTTCTCGACGTTAGAGTCAGTGGCTTTTTCCTTACCCATTTTGCTCTGAACCTGGACGACGAGCAAATTGTAACACCCCGTGTTATGATCTTCAAACCCGGATTAATTATGTAATTAATCCCGTCAAGAACAATTAAAAAGGAATTAATTTAGTTAGAATTCCCTTATTTAATTAATTTGGACCATGGCGGACCGTTGACCCTTGTCTATATTAAAGACCTTAAGCCTGTTAGGAATAAAGAAAGTTGACATTTTACTATTCAGATTCTAATTAGGAATTCTAGACCTATATATCTGTTAGGAATAAAGAAAGTAGGTCTTTACTATTCAGATTCTAATTAGGATCCCTAACTCTATAAATAGGGGATTAGAAAGCAATTAGAACCCTTCCCACCCATAGCACACGAAAATCCCCCGAGAGACCTAGCCAAGGAATTCCCTGTCACCAAGCCTAGGGAAGATCAATTGGAGGAGAATCTTGGGGAAGGACCTTAGGAGTTAAGGAAGATTTAATTAAGGCTAAGAGGTAGACCATGTCTTACAAAACCTATTTTCCTTGCTATTGTTCATAGATTTGCTCCGTTGAATGATTGAATGTATGATTTTGTATTTGTGCTTTGTTAGAGCGTGTCTTTAGGAATTTGTGGTATGGATCATTGTTATTCTTGATATTCTTGGTGACCCTGTGTAGTCTTGTTATGTTCTTGTATTTAATTATGTTTAGAGCTTGTCTGATAGGCATATTTTATCCTCATATTTTAGGTACATCTTTATAATAATTTTGCATTAATTATTTAATATTATTTAACAAATAGTTCTTTTTGAAGTTTAACAGTTAATGAGCTAAATATAGTCCTAAATATATATAATATATAAATACATACTAATATATATATATATATATATATATATATATATATATATATAATATAGAATACATTAATTATATATTACGTAGGGTACTAGCTAGTATATATATTATATATTATATTGTTAAATATTGCTTTGGTCCAACGGATGCATGCAAAACGAATTGAAGGTTTCAATTCGTTCGACTAAGGCAGCGGACAAAACGGAAGAATCCTTCAAACAAGTCAAAATGCTTCGCAAATTTCGACAGTGAGAGGCTCAAAATTAGGAAAATTGGGTGGTTGAGGTTCATTTAGCCTATTTTAAGAATACTATAAATAGTAGAAGTTTCTTATTGTAAAATGTTCATTCTTTAGTTCATTCTTCCCTCCTCTATAGTATTCCTTGAAGTTGTTATCAATGTCCATTTGTGGCTAATTTCTAGTTGGTTTAGTGAATTGAAGCCCCGGAGTTCATAACGCTGTAAGGTTATTTATTTAACTTTATTATATATATATGTTTTTATGCATTTTGAGTATTAAATATTCTTCTAAATTATTTGAATAGTTGTATCATTTAATTGCTAGGGAGGCCTACTAGTTATTTATTTGATATAATTATTTGCTATATTAGATAATGTTGTGCTACAAATTATTCTAATATTCAGTAGCAACTGAGGTTAATTATTGACGGCTTAGTGATAATTGGTCTCGGGTAGAATATTTTCCTAAATTAAATGCAACCGCTTGTGCTTGTGTTATTTAGTTTGTCGGTTTTCCTAGTTCCTATTGCTGCTATTAAATTAAATCTATAGCGCTTGTCTTAGATTATTTAGTAGTTAGGGGTAATTAAACCGCTTGTGCTTTATTTACCTACAACTAAGGGAAAACAGAAATGAAATAATTTCACGACAAATATTTAATTGCATATTAATTACTTTATTAATCAATGATCAGTGTTGAATTCCGGTGGTGGATCTTTACTAACCAAGGTTTCTTATTATAAGTGTTTTCGATATATTATTTTCACTGTTTATTCGTTCGATTAAATTTCTCGTTTATTTAATTTCTCTTTTATTTAATATTTATTCTCGATATATTCCAAACCCCCCATTATTTCCTTGAGCACAAAAGTTATACTAGTTACTCCTCGTGGGATCGATCCTTACTCCCGCTACTACGTTTGTAAGGTTTTAATTTGGGAACCTACGACAGCTCATCAAATTTTGGCGCCGTTGCCGGGGAGATTTTCTAGCTTATTTTGTGTTTATTTAATTACTTATTTCTTTATTTTTTTATTTACTTTTCATTTGCCCAAAAAAAAAAAAGAATTTTAAAAAAAAAATCTTCTCTTTCGTTACTTTTGCATAAATGCTGCAATATATTTTCTTTTCTTTTTTTATGCCTATAACTCGATCTGCTAATAAAAAAATCTTGCCGTACTATCCGGAAATTGAAAGAACTATACGCAAGTGGAGGAAACAAGCTTTGAGCAAATTGGAGTTTAGTGATCTGGCTACCGATTCTACCAATTCTGATTTAGAAGGGGAACTCATGGCTCAAAATCGGACTTTAAAAGAGCTTGGAGCTTCAAATCTAGATCAACAACCATTATGCATCACCTTCCCTGCTCTGGATGTCAATGTGCAATTCGAACTAAAGTCTGGATTAATTCATCTTTTGCCTTCTTTTCGTGGACTTACAGGTGAAGATCCTCACAAGCATTTAAAGGAATTCCATGTGGTGTGTTCGAGTATGAAACCCACTGGGGTTACTGAGGAACAAATCAAGTTGAGAGCCTTTCCCTTTTCGTTGAAAGATTCAGCGAAGGATTGGTTATACTATCTACCTTCTGGGAGCATCACCACATGGAATAACTTGAAGACAATGTTCCTTGAAAAATATTTCCCAGCTTCAAGGGCGGCCAACATTAGAAAGGAAATTTGTGGTATAAGGCAAAACAATGGAGAGTCATTGTATGAATATTGGGAGCGTTTCAAGAAACTATGTGCAAGCTGCCCACACCATCAAATCAGTGATCAATTACTCATTCAATACTTTTATGAAGGACTTTTTCCGACTGATAGGAGCATGATTGATGCCGCGAGCGGTGGTGCTTTAGTTGACAAGACACCAGACGCTGCAAGAACTCTAATTGCAAACATGGCTGCAAATTCTCAACAGTTTGGCAATAGAATTGTCCAACCGTCTAAGCAAGTGAATGAGGTAAATATCTCTGCTCTTGAACAACAAATTACTGGTTTAACTACTCTTGTTCGTCAATTAGCAGTAGTCAATATGCAAACTGTAAAAGCATGTGGAATTTGCTCGGTAGTTGGGCACCAAACTGATGCCTGCCCAACTCTTCAAGAAGAACCTACTGAACAAGTTAACATGGCTGGAGGTTTTCCTGGGCAACCTCAAGGTAAGTATGATCCATTTTCTAACAAATATAATCCTGGATGGAGGGATCATCCAAACCTTAGTTATGGGAACTCACAAGGAAACCAGTTTGTTCAGAATCGCCCCAATTTTCAGCAGTATAGACAACCATTTCCTTCCAAACAACAACCAGTCCAAAGCTCTAGCGCAGGTATGAATTTAGAAGAAATTGTTAAAACCCTTGCTACTAACACTTTACAGTTTCAGCAGGAAACACAACAATTTCAACAAGAAACAAGAGCTAGTATTCAAGAAACGAAGGCTAGTATTCAGAACTTGGAAAGGCAGATGGGTCAACTAGCGACTACGGTAAGTCGGTTGGAATCACAGAGTTCTGGCAAACTACCCTCGCAAACGGTGGTTAATCCAAGAGAAAATGCAAGTGCAATTGTGTTGAGAAGTGGTAAGGAAATTGAAGGGCCTGCGGTTGCTACCCCATCAGTGAACCAAGAAAAAGAGGGAACTAACAACAATGAAAAATCTCAAGGTAAGTCTCCCAACCCTACTGATTATGAACCAGTTCCCCCATTCCCCCAAGCTTTGTCAGAATCTATAAAAGGAACGAAAGATGAAGAATTATATGAAACTTTCAAAAATTGTGAAGTGAATATTCCATTACTTGATGCAATAAAACAAGTTCCTAGATATGCTAAATTCTTAAAGGAGTTGTTACAACAAAAAGGACACAAAAGTCAAAAAAAGGTGAGAAAGTGCTAATGGGTAAGAATGTTTCTGCTGTGATTCAAAGCAAGCTTCCTGAAAAATGCAAGGATCCAGGTATGTTTACTATTCCTTGTATGATAGGCGATACTAAACTTGAGAAAGCCATGCTAGACTTAGGAGCATCTATTAATGTTATGCCATATTCTGTGTATGCCTCTTTAAAACTTGGACCTTTGAATGAAACTAGTGTAGTTATCCAGTTGGCTGATAGGTCTAATGCATACCCCAAGGGTGTAATTGAAGATGTATTGTTGCAAGTTAATAATTTAATCTTCCCTACTGATTTCTATGTGCTAGATATGGAAAATAATGATCATTCTGCACCTATTCTGTTAGGAAGACCATTTTTAAAAACTGCAAAAACAAAAATTGATATTCATAGTGGTACACTTACTATGGAATTTGATGGTAATGTTGTTACATTCAATATTTATGATGCTATGAAATACCCTGGGGGTGATAACTCTGCTTATTCTGTTGATATTATTGATTCATTGGTTGAAGAAGTTTTTGAATTTCATGGTGAAGATAAGTTAGAAGTTGTTATTTGTGAACACCTTGAAAAAGGAAATAATGAGTTTTCTCTGAGTGCCAATTTACATGAAGTTATTGCATCATTGAATCATTGTCCCAAATTGCACCAACAAAATAATGTTTCTTATATGGCTTTACCTGTCTCTATCAAAAAATTGTTACCATCTGTCGTGCAGGCACCTATCCCTGAGTTGAAGCCTCTTCCCAACCATCTTAAATATGCTTTCTTAGGAGAAAATAAAACATTGCCAGTCATAATTTCAACTAAACTCTCTGCAATAGAAGAGGAAAAACTTGTCCAAGTGCTAAAAGAACACAAAACTGCCATTGGGTGGACAATTGCAGATATCAAAGGGATAAGTCCATCCACTTGCATGCACCGAATTCTTCTAGAGGAAGGAGCAAAACCATCTCGTCAACCACAAAGAAGGCTAAACCCGCCCATGATGGAAGTAGTCAAGGAAGTGGTCCTCAAACTCCTTGGAGCTGGGATAATCTATCCTATTTCAGATAGCAAATGGGTTAGCCCAACTCAAGTGGTTCCTAAGAAAACAGGGATTACAGTTGTCAGAAATCAAAATAATGAATTTGTCCCCACTCGTATTCAAAATGGGTGGCGAGTTTGTATAGACTATAGGAAGTTGAATGCTGTTACAAGAAAAGATCACTTCCCTTTACCGTTTATTGACCAAATGCTAGAAAGGTTGGCCGGTCGCTCTTATTTTTGTTTTCTTGATGGTTATTCAGGTTATTTCCAGATTCCAATCGCTCCGGAAGACCAGGAAAAGACGACTTTTACATGTCCCTTCGACACTTTTGCATATCGACGCATGCCGTTTGGCCTCTGTAATGCCCCGGGTACCTTTCAGAGGTGTATGGTTAGCATATTTTCTGATTATGTTGGGCATATGATTGAAGTTTTCATGGATGATTTTACAGTTTATGGCGACTATTTTGACTCCTGCTTACATAACCTTTCACTTATTTTGAAAAGATGCATAGAGAGTAATCTTGTGTTAAATTCTAAAAAATGTCATTTTATGGTTAATCAAGGTAATGTTTTGGGGCATGTTATTTCATCTAGTGGGATTGAGGTTGATAAAGCCAAAGTTGATATTATAGAGTCTCTGCCTTATCCTACTACTGTGCGGGAAGTCCGCTCTTTTCTTGGACATGCAGGTTTTTACCGAAGGTTTATCAAAGACTTCTCGAAAATAGCACTACCTTTATGCAAATTGTTGTAGAAAGAGACATCCTTTGAGTTTGACAAAAAGTGTAAGGGAGCATTTGACGAATTGAAGGAGTTGTTGACGTCTGCGCCGATCATTCAGCCACCTAACTGGAACTACCCATTTGAGATTATGTGTGATGCAAGTGATCACGCAGTAGGGGCTGTGTTGGGCCAAAAGATCGGGAAATCATCCCATGTTATTTATTATGCTTCTAGGACTTTAAATGATGCTCAGAAAAACTATTCTACTACAGAAAAAGAACTTTTAGCCATTGTTTTTGCTTTAGAAAAATTTAGGTCTTATTTGCTGGGCACAAAAGTTATAGTTTATTCTGACCATGCAGCTCTTCGCTACTTGATGCAAAAGAAGGAAGCCAAACCACGATTAATAAGATAGATACTCCTCTTAAGTGAGTTTGATGTGGAGATCAAAGATAAGAAGGGGTCAGAAAATCTTGTGGCCGATCATTTGAGTCGGTTGGTACACATTGAACCTGAACCTCCACTGCGAGAAGCATTCCCTGATGAGCACCTATTGGCTGCAACTGTGGTTTTACCTTGGTATGCTAACATAGTCAACTTTTTGGTTGCTAACAAGTTTCCTTTTGATTCCTCTAAGGCACAAAAAGATAAAATCAGGAGTAATGCCAAGTACTATGTATGGGATGAACCGTACCTCTGGAAACATTGTGCTGACCAAGTGGTAAGGCGGTGTGTACCTGATGATGAAATTGCTTCAATCCTTACCTTTTGTCATTCTTATGCTTGTGGAGGCCACTTTGGTGCTAAGAGAACAGCAAGGAAGGTATTGGAGTCTGGATTTTATTGGCCAACTTTGTTTAAAGATTCATACTCATTTTGCAAGTGTTGTGATGCTTGCCAAAAGTCAGGTAATTTATCCCGGAGAAATGAAATGCCACAAACTCCGGTCCTATTTTGTGAGGTCTTTGATGTTTGGGGCATTGATTTTATGGGCCTATTTCCTGTATCTTTTGGTTTTGTTTATATTTTACTTGCTGTTGATTATGTTTCAAAGTGGGTGGAAGCTAAAGCCACCAGGACTGATGATTCTAAAGTTGTTGCAGATTTTATCAAATCTAACATCTTTTCCAGGTTTGGCATTCCAAGGGCTATAATAAGTGATCAGGGTACTCACTTTTGTAATCGCACCATCGAAGCTTTGCTTAAAAAGTATCATGTCACCCATAAGGTGTCAACTGCCTACCACCCGCAGACTAACGGGCAAGCAGAGGTATCCAACCGAGAAGTAAAGTCAATCCTTGAGAAAACAGTCAACCCAAACAGGAAGGATTGGAGTTTGCGATTAGATGATGCATTATGGGCGTACAGAACCGCATACAAAACACCTATTGGTATGTCCCCTTATCGCGTTGTGTTTGGGAAAGCTTGTCACCTCCCCGCCGAGTTGGAACACAAAGCTTATTGTGCTGTCAAGAGCTTTAATATGAACATTGATGAAAGTGGCCTACACCGGAAGTTGCAACTTTCTGAGTTGGAGGAGATTCGCAATGAGGCCTACGAGAATTCAAGAATCTATAAAGAAAAGACAAAAGCATTTCATGACAAGATGCTTTTGAGAAAGGAATTTTCAATTGGACAAAAAGTCCTACTCTTCCAGTCACGTCTTCGGCTATTCCCAGGTAAGTTACGTTCTCGATGGGTTGGTCCATTTATTATAACTAACATTTTTCCTCATGGTGCGATAGAGATTCAAAGTTTACAGACTTCTAAGATATTCAAGGTGAATGGTCATCGGCTTAAACCCTACCATGAAGGGGCTCAAGTTGATTATATTGCCGATATACTTCTTGAAGATCCCAGCTACTTTGAATAATATGCACAACTAGAAGGGGAGTTTGTTCTATTCTCTTTTTCTTAATCGTTATTTTTCATTTAATAATCCTTTTCTGCATGTTTTTATTCAACATTGGGGACAATGTTGGTAATAAGTGTGGGGGGAGGAGATTTAGTTTAGTTTTATTATTTCTCTGCTTAATTTAGTTTTATTGTTTGTTTGATTAATTTAGTTTTATTGTTTGTTTGCTTATGTCAAAAAGAATTTTTTTTTTATTTTCTTATTTCATAATTTTCAAAAAATATTTTACTATTATTTTATGCAAAATATGTATTATTTTGAAAAATAATATTTTTTTTTTCTTTCTTGGAATGCATAACATGATTGAATAAATAGTTTGGCAAGTTGTGATTAGTTTGTTAGCATCTCTTGTTTGATATGTAGTGGCTATAGTAAGTAAGCAATAAACCTGTGAGTGTTTTGAGCCACTGACTGACACTTCGGTCTTATTTTCTTTCTTTTGTGTGATTTCTTCTATAATTTTGTTTCTCTAGAACTTGCCTTGATTCTCTTTTAAAGCTAATTAGACCATGCATGATTCAAGTGTGATTAAGGCCATTATTTGATTCTGAGCCTCACTAGCCAAATAACCGGTTTGTCCCATGATTTATTTTCCTTCGTTAACCCACTTTGAGCTTTATGGCCATTCCTTTCTTTATTTTGAACCACATTACAAGCCTTTTATATCTAAAATAAAGCCTTCACCCAGCTGAATAACTAGTGGAGCAAATTTTGGATTATTTTTGTAATCTACGTGAGGTTGGGAAGGATAAGTGTGGGGGAGATCACTTACTCTTATTAATATGATTGAGAGTGAGGTGAGTTGTATCTTCGTTGCCAATATGTCGTTGGTCTTCTATGAAAAAAAAAAAGAGGAAGCAGTTCACGATTCAAAAAAAAAAAAAAAGCATGAAAAATTGAAAAAAAAATGAAAAAGAATCAGCAATTGATTTTGAGTTGAAGTTACTTCTAAATAAATGAAGTAAGGGGAAATTCTGGTAATACTGAGGAAGCATTCTGTACCTCAATGGGATGTGTTTTTGATTGGAAATTGAGGGTGTTGGATTATTTGTATTTATTTGCTCCTCTAGTTTGAAGCTTTTGCTTAAGCTACTTTCCAAAAAAATTCCCTACCTTAACCCTAGCCCCATTACAACCTGTGGAAAGTCCTTATGATTTGTGTCATGCATGACTCTTGTAGTGGTGATTGAGAAGATATGCAAGCCTATGGTAGAGCAATTTTATAGGAATGAACTTGAGCGAAATCTATACCCATCAAACACTTGAGTGATGAGTGATATTCATGTGAGGGCTTACTTATTTAGTTTTCTTCGTTTTCAAATAGGAATGCTAACTTATTAATTGCAGGGTGCTTCAGATTGTTGTTCATGATATGTTATGAGTTTTGGGAATTTCGTTTCAATTTACTTCGCAAATAATATTTTTGCTTGGGGACAAGCAAATGTTTTAGTGTGGGGGAATTTGATAGGCATATTTTATCCTCATATTTTAGGTACATCTTTATAATAATTTTGCATTAATTATTTAATATTATTTAACAAATAGTTCTTTTTGAAGTTTAACAGTTAATGAGTTAAATATAGTCCTAAATATATATAATATATAAATACATACTAATATATATATATATATATATATATATATATATATATATATATAAAATATAGAATACATTAATTATATATTACGTAGGGTACTAGCTAGTATATATATTATATATTATATTGTTAAATATTGCTTTGGTCCAACGGATGCATGCAAAACGAATTGAAGGTTTCAATTCGTTCGACTAAGGCAGCGGACAAAACGGAAGAATCCTTCAAACAAGTCAAAATGCTTCGCAAATTTCGACAGTGAAAAGCTCAAAATTAGGAAAATTGGGTGGTTGAGGTTCATTTAGCCTATTTTAAGAATACTATAAATAGTAGAAGTTTCTTATTGTAAAATGTCCATTCTTTAGTTCATTCTTCCCTCCTCTATAGTATTCCTTGAAGTTGTTATCAATGTCCATTTGTGGCTAATTTCTAGTTGGTTTAGTGAATTGAAGCCCCGGAGTTCATAACGCTGTAAGGTTATTTATTTAACTTTATTATATATATGTTTTTATGCATTTTGAGTATTAAATATTCTTCTAAATTATTTGAATAGTTGTATCATTTAATTGCTAGGGAGGCCTACTAGTTATTTATTTGATATAATTATTTGCTATATTAGATAATGTTGTGCTACAAATTATTCTAATATTCAGTAGCAACTGAGGTTAATTATTGACGGCTTAGTGATAATTGGTCTCGGGTAGAATATTTTCCTAAATTAAATGCAACCGCTTGTGCTTGTGTTATTTAGTTTGTCGGTTTTCCTAGTTCCTATTGCTGCTATTAAATTAAATCTATAGCGCTTGTCTTAGATTATTTAGTAGTTAGGGGTAATTAAACCGCTTGTGCTTTATTTACCTACAACTAAGGGAAAACAGAAATGAAATAATTTCACGACAAATATTTAATTGCATATTAATTACTTTATTAATCAATGATCAGTGTTGAATTCCGGTGGTGGATCTTTACTAACCAAGGTTTCTTATTATAAGTGTTTTCGATATATTATTTTCACTGTTTATTCGTTCGATTAAATTTCTCGTTTATTTAATTTCTCTTTTATTTAATATTTATTCTCGATATATTCCAAACCCCCCATTATTTCCTTGAGCACAAAAGTTAAACTAGTTACTCCTCGTGGGATCGATCCTTACTCCCGCTACTACGTTTGTAAGGTTTTAATTTGGGAGCCTACGACAACTCATCATTGTCCTTAGGGTTTATATTGCAAATCTTGTTGTTGTGAAGTTTATGGGGTTCTTGGGTGAGTTTATGCATGCTCGGGTGTTGATTCAAGGTTAGGGCTTTGCATATAGATTTCATGACGATATTGAGGTTCTTGATGCTCTTGGACCGTTATGTGTTAAATCACGAGTCATGACATGTTTAGGGATTGTGTTTAGGGTATAATTGTGGTGTTTCTTAGTTTGTTACCATCGTATCAGCGGGGGAGGGGGGGGGGGATCGGTGGGGGGACGAATCCCCACCTGACCACTCGCCGGGTACTGCCCACCGTACTAGTGGGTAGAGGGCCACCCGTCATGTACCCGCTGGTACAGTACCGCCCACCAGTGGGTGGACGGCGGGTGGTTGACATCCCGCTGGTACGGGCGGGGCGGGGTGCTATTTTACCCCGTTTGTTGTTTCCCCATTCCCCGTTGTGCCCCGTTTGGTGTTTATGAGTCTTGTGTGATGTTTCTGGGTACTGTTTTAAGAGTTGTGTGTCGTGGTTATTGTTGTTGTTGAACTTTGATTGTTGTATTTGTTGAGGATTGACTATTGTTGTTGATTGAGTGTTGTCGGTTGCTGTTATCACTGAGTATTGGTTGTTGTGATTGATTTGTCCATAATGAGAAAAGAGATGTGATTGGTGGAAAAGATTTGTTGGCGGTTTAACACAACGAGTGCTCGATCATTGTGCTATAGGCACAAACCACCCTTGATTAGTTTGCTAAAGGCATAGATCAAGTTATTAGCGCTGTGGTGCCATGTCATGTGCTATAGGCACTGACCCCTTGATTATAGTGCTATAGGCACGGGTCATGCGAATGGTACTACAGTGCTACCATGTCGGTGGGGAGCATGCATGCTCGGGAGGGATAAGGGAGGCGTTATAAGGGTGGCCTGGAGGTACATGTTGGAACTGATATAAGGATGGAGAGGAGTAATGGTTGGAACTTGGTATAAGGTTGGATCATGGATGTACTCTCTGTTGATTGCTTGTTGTTGAGCCCCGATTATTGCCGTTGTTTGTTATTATTGAGCTTTGTTATTATCTTATATTGCGAGCTTAGGATGCATGCTAGTAGCTTTATGGTGTTCATAGTGTCAACTTGTTGTTGTGTCTTGAGTCTTGATCTTGGTTTTAAAGCTAGCGTTGCTTAGGATTATATATGTATTCCAGTCTCAAAATGATTTTCTTATATCTACCGATATTATACTCAACTCATGGGAGTGTGTTACTAGCATTATTCGCTGATGGTTGTTATACCATATGTTTTTCAGGTATTGATCAGTAACTTCAGAGCGCGCTAGTTCGACTCGCGGATTTAGCTTAGATAGCTCTAGTATTAGTTAGATGGCCTGTGTGCCTTGAATTGTATTTGAATATTGATTTGTGGATTATACATGTTTAGTTAGTTTAGCCTGTGCATCTGGGTTCTCAAACCTAGATGTGGCATAGCACCCCGACTCTTATGCTTAGCTTCTGCTCTATTTAGGAATTAATGATAGATTCGTCTTTATTTCATAAGCTTTAAATATTTTAAAAATTTGGGGTGTTACACAAATCCTGGCTCGAGTTGGTGAGCAGCGTTGTGGTCGTGGCGGCTAAGGGAATAGCAGTTGGCACGGTTGGCTCGCATGGATCGGACACCGAAGAGCTTGCTTTCTTTTCGCCTAGGGCGGCCTTAGGGCAGGGCTTCTGAGGTGCTGAGAGAGCGGTGTCAAAACCTCTATCCTGCCCCATAAATGCAAAAGAAACTACGACATTAGTATTATTCATTTATACTCGGTCAAATCTGACCTAGGGGACTTAAGCCGAAATTTAGTGAAAAAATTTCTTCTTGCAAGCATTTAGTTAGGGGACTCCAATCCTTCGACATCGGGTTCAGATGTTGGGGGTGGGACTGTGATAAGTGCATTTTTGTCTATATTTTTACCCCTTCTTGAACCCATTTTATTTGTGAATTGCCTAAAAACTTGTGTGAATTGTGACTAAATTGTGTTGGTTTTATTTCAAGGTGCAATCATTCACAACAAGTGAGGAATTCAATGATTTTTCGGAAGATTCGAGCAATTCTTGGACCAAGAGATCAACCAAAGAGTTTGGAATGCCACATAGGAAGTTCCAGCAGCATCGTACTGCCTCCCGTACGCCCATCCATCAGCCCATCCAAGATCTCAAAAAAGAAGCAGGTGGCGTACACCCTTGCGTACGCCCGTACGTCCATTCCAGTGTTCACTGGAAATGCACCAAAAATGGTACTGCCTGGCGTACGCCCATCCCTGAGGCAGTACCTCTGTGCTCTGTTCACTATATAGTCGCGGATTCACTTATTTTTACACGGTTTTGACCCATGGTTGAGCCCTAGCTTCTCTCTTTCACTTCCTTTCATATTTTAGTGTTAGATTAGACATAGATTTAGATTTCTTAACACTTTTCAAGCTTGCAAACAAGGATTCAACACTTGGATTCCAAGATTTGCCATCCATTTCTTAGTGAAGTTTTCTTTCTCTTATCTCTTTCTTTTACAAGATTTATGTTTAATGCTTGTGTTTTTGTGTTCTTTATGCTATTTAATCATGTGTAGTTAGTTTTTGGACTTGAGTTAGGGTAGTATTTTCTATCTTGATGCCTGATTTGTGATTATTGCAAAAAAGGGGAAGAACTCCAACCTATGGTTCATGTGTTTGTGAAGGTTTTGTATTTATATCTGGTTAATGTTTGATGTACACATTCATTAGCTTGTTTTTGGAGGATTCCTTGCCTCAATGAGAGTTGGGTGATGAATCCAAGCCACCCCTTGCATAGACCCGATTTCTTCCTATGAAAATAGGGGAAATTGGCCGGGGGCTTTAGATGCTTTGTGTGCTTGATGGACTTGGAATTGATTCACCACGAAAGTGGGGAAATTCCTTGTTCTAATCCTTGTTTATTAATCACGAGAATGGTTCGTAGACTAGGATACCTACGTGCATTCCCGCTTGTTTCCTTGGTTATTTGTTCTCCCTAATCCCTTAGGTTGTTAAAACATCTAGAAGATAATGCTCCCTAGCTTAAGTACTATTTCTTTATTTCGTGTTTACATCTTGTTCATATGTGTTCGTGTTATTTTGTTTAGTTACCGTAGTCTTAACTTCGTTATGATTTGCTTAGCTTCTTGTTGGTTTCCTTATGCTAGTGCCTAGTTTATTGCGATTGCATATTGCGTGCCACAACCCCCAATCCCCTGAGGACGACATAACACACCCGTGCACTCACCATCACTCCTTTTTACCACAATCAGACTGCAACGGTGATAGCCAAGGGCTCGGGTATACACTTCTCCTCGAGATCATACCATGGACGTTGGAGTTGAGCCACAACGTACTCCTCAGGCGTCCGGATTGCAATGAGCGCGTGTATTGTTCGGGAATTTGTGCTCGATGATGTGGGTGGACCACGCCCAAGGAACCAGCAGCTGCCATGTGTATTGGATCGATAAGATTCAGTTCTTCCACTCCTTGTTGTTCTCGAGAAGATGGAGGATGTTGCAGTGGTGTCCCCGTGATTGCGCCATAAAAAACCCACCTCCGTGTTTGGGCGGCAAAACCCGGAAAGAGTAGAGATAATTAAAAATCTCCATAGTGCATGGGAGATCATGTCGAACGCAGATCTGTAGGAAACAAGCTATAATTTGATGGGTGTTAGGGTAATTCTCTGACCGGGGAGGACCTCGTAATATTCGAGAAAGGTGAGAAAGAAGGGAGAAAACACAATGGTCCCGGAGGGGGGGAGGGGGGGGGGGGGGACTGGGAGAGGGCTATAAGGGAGTCCAGATGGATCCCGAGCTAGTCTCCCCAGGTTCGTCTTTAATGTTCTCCAAAAATCAACGGGTGTTGAAAATAACTTCAGTCAAGCCTCGTTAACCGAACCAAACAAATAAAATGATACGGAGGAAGTATAAATTATTACTCTACTATCAACATAGAGCACGTATGAAGCAACTATTAGTATGAAACACATTGTTCACCAGTAGTCATTTTTACTTGCATACAAATATCACATTAAATTTCCATTCTTTTTCCTATATCAATAGCTATAACCATATATAAATATATTTCTCATACAAAAATAGAATTTACTCGCGCCAAAATAGAGTTTATATTATATAATAGGTATAACATTCCACCACAAAATAATTACAAGTTATAGCTCCATAAAATTTCATAATTTATCACCAAATGTCACCAAGTCAATGACGAGGAAAAATACCGAGCAATAGTCATTACTTCGGCCCCAATGACTCGACCTCTAAGTATTACTTCGGCACCAAGTTAATGTTTTAGCCCCACTACCGAATATTTCTTGATCCGCCTCTGAAAATGAGGGCTCTATTTATAGTCGAGAAAATGTAACTTCCACCCCACAACAAACTCCTTTAATATTATATTAATCCAATAAATAAATAATTATTTAGGATGAATAGTAAGAGTACAGTCTGTCCAAAATGAATATTTGTTAGATATATTAAATATAATATATTTGATATAATATATATTAAATATAATATAATATATCTATAATATATATATAATATATATTTGAGAAGAGAGAGAGAGAAGGAGAATTGAATTCACTTGATTGATAATTAGAAATGCTTGAATAACAAATCTATTTATACTAGATAAGATAATTCAAATGCTAAAATAAAGGAGTTAATGCTCCATGTAAAGCTAACATCATGGCCATGTACTGCACCTATAATTACTCCCATTATTTTTAACCAATTAACTAACTACTTGGTTTAATATTACTAATAATAATAATATTATTATTATTATTATTATTATTATTATTATTATTATATAACATTGCCTCCTTTAAACCAAGTTGAATATATTGGTCATCCCAATATCATTCTTCAATTTAAGAAATGTCTCTGTCTTCAACGGCTTCGTAAAAATATCTGCAACTTGACACTCACTCGAACAATACTCAATGTTGATTTGTTTTTCAGCAACCAGTTCTCTGAACAATGTGTTTACTGCGACCATGAAAGACAGGATTCTTGGACAACGAAATTGCTGACTTGTTGTCACAAAAAATAGTTGTTGGTGCTTCCTGCTTGTGTTGTAAGAACTCCAAAATTCTCCTCAACCAAACTGCTTGAGTAGCACAGTTTGCTGCTGCAATATATTCTGCTTCTGCGGTTGAAAGTGCTACAGTCTGCTGCTTTTTTGAAGACCAAGAAAATATGGCTGAACCAAGATAGAAGGCATATCCTGATGTGCTTTTTCTGGTCTCAATATCTCCAGCCCAATCACTGTCTGTATACCCAACAAGTTCCACTACTTCATTAGTAGAGTAAAAAATTCCGTCATTAATCGTACCTTTGACATATCTCAGAATTCGCGTTGCTGCAGCCCAATGTGATTCTTTTGGTTCCTCCATGAATCTGCTAAGTATCCCAACTCCAAAAGAAATATCTGGCCTTGTTGCCACCAGATACCTCAGACTTCCAATTAAGCTTTTATAAGACGTAACATTCACATTCTTACCACACTCATCTTTGGACACCTTTAACTTTTCAGCTACCGGAGTTGAAGCTGGTTTGGAGTTTTCCATTTTGAACTTTTTCAAAATACCAGCAGCATACTTCTTTTGTGAAATAAAGATTCCACCATCCATCTGAACAACCTCAAGGCCAAGAAAGTAAGACATAAGGCCCATATCGGTCATTTCAAACCTCTTAATGAGTGCCTCCCTGAATTCTGAGATTAACTTCAAGTTATTTCCAGTAAAAACCAGATCATCAACGTACAGACATATTAGAACAATATCACCAGAATCCGTGCATTTGACATACAAGGTGTGTTCATGAGGACATCTCATAAAACCACTTTCAACAAAATATGAATCAATGCAACCATACCACGCCCTAGGCGCTTGCTTTAAGCCATACAAAGCTTTTCTCAACCTGTACACTTTATTTTCCTCCCCTTTTTTCAGAAATCCTGCAGGTTGTTCAACATATATTTCTTCTTCAAGAAAACCATTCAAAAAAGCAGACTTGACATCCATTTGATGCAATTTCCAATCATTTTGAGCAGCAAGAGAAATAACCATTCGAACTGTATCAAGTCTACTTACAGGAGCAAAAACCTCAAAATAATCAATACCTGGTTTTTGCTTGTAACCCTTTGCTACTAACCGTGCCTTAAAACGGTCAATCTCTCCATTTGACTTGTACTTCGTTCTGTAAACCCACTTCACTCCAATTGGCTTCTTTCCAGGAGGTAAATCTGTTAACTCCCAGGTACCATTCTTCTCAATGGCACGTATCTCCTCATCCATCGCCTTAAGCCAATGAGTTTCTGTAGCAGCCTCCTCAAAAGTTAAAGGATCACAATCTGCAAAGAGAGCAAATTGAACAATCTCTTCATCAGACAGGTCATTATCATGACCCAAAACATAATCTTGCAAGAGAGCTGGTAAGTGGCGCTCGCGCTGAGATCGCCGAACTGACGACTCTGGCTGTGAAGGAGACTGGACATTATCTGGAATCGGTTGCTCATCAACAATATTTTCAACAACAGGAATAACAACTGAACTTTCATCTTTAGCTAACCAATCCCAAGCACCATATTCATCAAAAGTGACATCACGACTTATAACAACCTTTTTAGTTTCAGGATTGTATAGTTTATAAGCCTTTGAAGCGTCACTATAACCAATGAATATGCATTTCTCACCTTTATCATCCAACTTCTTTCTCAATGGATCTGGCACGTGGGCATATGCCAAACATCCAAAAACCTTGAGATATTTGATAGAGGGTTTTCTCCCACTCCAAGCTTCTTCGGGCGTCTTATCACGGACACTCTTAGTTGGACACCTATTCAACACATAGACAGCACAAGCAACAGCTTCTGCCCAAAAAGGTTTAGGCAGATCCTTGGATTTCAACATGCACCTCACCATATCCATGATTGACCTATTCTTCCTCTCAGCCACTCCGTTTTGTTGTGGAGTGTATCTAGCTGTCATTTGGTGCTGAATACCCTTTTCTTTCAGAAAATTATCACAAGCAATATATTCTGTACCTCTATCAGATCTCAAGATTTTAACTTCATAACCACTTTGCTTTTCAACAAAAGCCTTAAATTGTTTGAAAACATCACATGCTTCAGACTTTTGCTTCAGAAAGTAAACCCATGTTTTCCTACTGAAATCATAAATGAAAGTAATAAAGTACTTACAACCTCCATATGAGGGAACCTCCAACGAACACAGGTCTGAGTGAACAATCTCCAACTGTTTTGTGGCTCTCCTTGACTTGCCCACGGGAAAGGGATCTCTATGCTTCTTCCCAATCACACAAATCTCACAGATACGATTAGGGACATTCACAACAGGTAAATCAGAAAAAAGTTCCTTTCTCGCAAGATAGTTTAACCCAGAAAAATGAAAATGCCCAAACCGCATATGCCATAACCAATTATCATCACAAACTTCAGAATTAAAGCAAGCAAGGAGAGTATGCTTAATTTTCAAAGGAAATAGTCGATTTTGGGACATATTTACCTTTGCAATCAAAACTCCTTTAGCATCTGCAATGGTACAACACCCCTGAGCAATATGTATCTTATATCCTTTTTCTGACAACTGACCCATACTCAACAAATTTTGGTGTAGTTCAGGAACATAGAACACATCGGATATAAAATTGTGAGTACCATCCTTCAACTGAATAGAGATTTTACCTTTTCCCAAAATTGGCTCTTTTGACTTGTTGCCAAATGTCACTTCAGACCGGACTGATTCATCCAGTTCAGAAAACAATTCTTTCTTCCCACACATATGGTTACTACACCCAGTATCCAAGAACCATATGTTCTTATCTGCAGAAAAACTATCGCTGGCTAAAAGTAAAGTTTCAGAACTCTCACCAGACTTTTCAGCAGTGTTTTCAGCAATGTTTGCTTGATTTCCACGATTGTTGTCCTCATTATACCAACAATCTGCAATCTTGTGCCCATACTTGCCACAATTGTAGCAATGAAATGGAAATTTACCTTGTTTGGTATTACCTCCACCTCTTCCTTGGTTGGAGTTACCATGTCCTCCTCATTGGTTGAAGTTACCACGACCTCTTCCACCAGAACCTCCTCTTCCTCTTCCACGACCTCTACCAGATCCTCCACCTCTTTGATTAGTGCCAGTCACATTAAGGGTGACTTGACTCTTCAAAGCTTCTTCTGCTAGTGGTTCTGATTTTGACGCAATCCTGTCAATATGACTTTCTACCATACCTTTCAGCTCTGCAATTGATAAGAGCTCGGTTTTGTGTGACTCTGTTATTGAAGCCACCACATGGTCATACTTCATCGGCATAGTTCGAAGAACTTTTTCAACCACTGCACCATCTTCAATCGTATCTCCATATAGCCTCATCTTATTCACCATATCAATAAGACGAGTGAAATACGCATCTACTGTTTCTGTAGAGGTCATCTCACAATTATCGTACAACCTTCTCAACGACTGCAACTTAGACTTCTGTGCCCGATCGACTCCTTTGTGTGACACCTTTAAGATGTCCCAAGCTTGTTTTGCTGTTTGAGCACGAGCTAATTGCCCAAAAATGGAATAATGAACACCTTGGTGAATCTGACCCAAGGCCAATTTATCTCGCCGTATAGCGGCTGCTTCAGCTCCTTCGGGTAGACCGGGATCAACAAAGCTCCAAAGATTTTGAGCTTGCAAATGTGTGAACATCATAATTTGCCAATAATTGTAATCGAGTTTCCCGTCCAATTTGGGACCCGTCCATACAATATTGAAATTTGCAGCCATATTTCACTACGGAAAATATTTCGGGGTTGAAAGGTTGACTGGCTCTGATACCAAATGTTAGATATATTAAATATAATATATTTAATATAATATAATATATCTATAATATATATATAATATATATTTGAGAAGAGAGAGAGAGAAGGAGAATTGAATTCACTTGATTGATAATTAGAAATGCTTGAATAACAAATCTATTTATACTAGATAAGATAATTCAAATGCTAAAATAAAGGAGTTAATGCTCCATGTAAAGCTAACATCATGGCCATGTACTGCACCTATAATTACTCCCATTATTTTTAACCAATTAACTAACTACTTGGTTTAATATTACTAATATTATTATTATTATTATTATTATTATTATTATTATAACAATATTGTATGCACTTTCAAGATTCTATTATTATATTTGAATTTAATTATAATAATTATAATTATTTAAATTCAAATATAATAAAACTTAGTAAAATTTTAAAAAATAAATATAGTGAATTGATGAAGTTAAGGAGGTCTGATGAAGGAGCTGAGATTATTAAATTGAGTAGAAGAGGATGAAGCTAAGCAGTAAAGCAACGAATTAATTTAAGGAAGACCAGGCAAGATCCACATTTAATTAATTAATTTGTGATAAATCCCTATCCGATGAAAAGTAAATTAAAGCATCCATATCCTAAAACAACGCGACACCACAACTAACTAACCCTTAGCTTTAACTGTAAATACAACCTTTGCCCATCCATAATCATCAATCTTAAGGAATTGAAACACTACATCAATAATAAAACAACAAACAATAAACAACGTCGGCTGCCCAGAAGTTGGTTAACATTGCAGTGTGTTTGGTGTGCATGTTTGTCCTCACTGTCGACGCTTCGCTTTCTTCGGTTTACAAGTCATGCTTCGATCCATGCCATTCCGCTTGCAAAGACAAAGGAAAAACCTTCTTTGTATGCGGAAAAGAATGTGATATCGAATGTACCGACAAGGTATATATAGTTATAATTATATTTATATATTAAATTAGTTTTTTTTTTCATTAATAATTTTGAGGTGATTTTGTAAGTGCAGAGGGCAAGCTTCTTACGGGCGAGGAGAAGCTTCTTACGGACGAGGAGAAGGAACTTTGGTTCTTTAAGAAAAAACATGCTGAGGACTTTATGGGCATGCATTGTAAGGACTTTAAGAATAAGCAATGTAAGGACGACGACAAGCAATGTAAGGACGAGGAGCAGTTCTGTAAGGACATACATAAGGAACTTAAGGATGAGAACAAGCAACTTAAGGATGAAGACAAGCTTCTTAAGGACGATAATAAGCTAGTTAAGGACGAGGAAAAAACAACTTAATTAAGGATGGGGTAAAAATTAGAAGAATAATAATGTAATCTATTATATTTAATGTAAAATATCATAGGATTTCTATATTAATTTGAAGTCAAGATCGTATTTTGAGATAGTGGCGATTTTTCTTGTCACCCCTATCATGTAAAGACTATATGTCACTTTTGTAATAGTTGAGAGTAAACAAATATTTTATATTTTTTCATATTAAAAATAATATTTTATCATTTTCGTATAGCACTAATAATAATTTAAAAAGTAATGTTTAAAAACTTCAATTATATCTAAACTAATTAAAACATAATTGAAGATATCTTTTAATTAATTTCACAATAAGAAAATGATGAAAATATTATACATGTTTCAAGTGATCAAAATATTATTTATTTAATTAAAATATGATCATATGTTTAAATTAATAATTAATTATAAATGTCTGCAAATTATATTACACTAGTTTAATTTTATTTTCAATGCAAAATGTACTAATATTGTTGATCATGGATCTTAAAAAATGCAATGAAATCCCCCTTCACTCTCTTCTCTAGTCTTACAACAAATTTTGAGGTACTATAATAATAATATATTAATATATTAATATTAAAACACATATATGTTCCATGCACCTCAGATCAACTAAATGATCAAAAGCGTATTTGACACAACCCAAAAATAGTTTTTCTAAAATTTTATTTTATAAATTTCAAAATAGCTATTTTCACATTTTCAAAAATTTTTGTTTCGAAAACGGCGTTTGAATTAAATATTTTAAATCGAGTTTTTAAATACCGAGAACATTTTATTTCGAAAATCTTAAATTTTGGGTACATTTATGTACTAAGTTTTGATCCAAAAAGTCAATCTGAGTGATGGTTCATGATGCAAGGTGAACCATAAGCTTTCCACCAAATTTCTTAATTGCCCTCCACCAATCATTGGCAATCGTCCTAGGGTTTTAAACCCTATAAAATGCCTCACTATTCACATTGTTTCCCTGATCCCTTTTCTTTGCCTCTCCAACCTTGAGCTCTCTGCAAACAAGAAGAAAGCTCAGCAAGAAAACATTGCAGTAAGTTTCCTCCATTCATTTTTCATCCATCTTAAGGTTTCCTCTTCTCTAAGCTTTCGATCTCTTAGGTTTCTTAGTCTTGGCTTGTGTTTGAGATGTTTATGTGGTGAAGGAGGTGGTGTTTGAGTAAAGAGGAGGTAGAGATCCATACAAGAAGAGAAGCTTCAAGAGGTATAACCCCATGAACTCCTTCTTTGATTTTGGCTTTGTGAAGCCTTTGATATTGAGTAGAAATGAGTAAAAATTATGAGATTTTGTTGTGTTTATGATTGGAAGTGATCTAGTATTTGTTCTTGAGTTATTGAGAATGAAATGCCTATCTGGTACACACACAGTGTGCACCAGATCAGACAAGCGGCCCTAGCCGCGGCCCATCAAGAGGGCCGATGGCTAGAGCCGGGGTTACCCGGGCCTAGGGCACGACCCTAGGAGAGGGCCGTTGCCTAGGCCCTGGCAATGTAACGGGACTCATGGGGCGGCTCATGAGGAGTCCCGCCCCAGGTCCCTGAGTATTAATCTGAGAATTTTTGTGCAGTGGCCGGACCCTTGTAGCTCAGCTACGTGTCGTTTCGGGCCAGGTGTCACGGGCCCTTGTGGCTCGGTACCTCGGGATCGTCTCGATGCACGTTTTGGCTTTGACTTCGTTGAATTTGGATAAAAAAAAATGAATATGTTATGATGAATTTATTGAATGATTTGCTACACAGTATATATATATGTTAAGTTTACTGTGTATGAGAAATTCTTGGCTAAGTGATCTGATGTTACTTTTGTATTGAGTAGAGAAGCATGATCATTTGAGAATATGATTTATTATGAAAGCATGACTAAAATGTGATATTTGATCAAAGAGAATTGAAGCATGTTTTGTTGATAGAAATGTATAGAAATTTCCATCTCGCAAACTAAGTATAATATGATATCCTTGAGAATTTCTATGGATTTTTACAAGATTTAGAAGCATGTTATAGAATATTTTGCATCCTATCCTAAAACAACGCAACACCACAACTAACTCTTAGCTTTAACTATAAATACCATTGCCCATATATACACACAATAAACACACCAAATAATAAACAATAAACAATAAACAATAAGCAATAATGGCGGCTGCCCAGAAGTTGGTTGCAGTGTTTCTGGTGTGCATATTTGTCCTCGCCGCCGTGGCTGACGCTGGAGATTACCGGCAATGCTTCTATTCTTGCCTTCCCCGTTGCATAACCAAAGGAAAAAACATCTACGTATGCGAGAGTAGTTGTGACACCAAATGTGCCGCCAAGGCAGTTAAAGGTATATAACCATGCCAAAAAAAGAGAGCATAATTAATGATGTGTTCTCATTTATATATTAAATTAGTTTTTATTCTTTAATAATTTTGAGGTTATTTTGTCATGCAGAAAAGCAGTCCGGCATGGAGCTTCGAAGTGAAAGGGACCAGAACAAGGCATTTAAGGAGGAGAGCAAGTACTGGCGGCGGACCCAGAAAAATAATTGAGTGAGGGCGAAGTTCAAATAATAAAAATTGTCTATAAGTGTATAACAAAATGTCAAGCATCAAGATCTTCTAAATCAGGGACAGATCCATAATTTTTTTTCAATGGGGCGGCGAAACATTAAAACAAAAGAGATGGCTTTAAAAAAATGAAACACTTAAAAAGTTAGCCATAAATATTGTTAGATATGAGCGAAAAATAAAACACATCAAAACTTTAATATTATTAGATATGAGCGAAATATAAAATACATCAAAAATTTATAAAAATATTTATAACAAAATAGGAAACTTAATTAATTTGATAAAATAATTCTAATAGAAAACACATTATAAATTATAAATTACACATCTCATTATTAATATAAAAGTATATATCACTATTAATTTGTTTTTTGAAAGCCTCACCAAGGCATTTAAGGAGGAGAGCAAGCAGTGGCGGACCCAGAAAAGTAGTTGAGTGAGGGCGAGGTTCAAATAATAAAAATTGTCTATATAAGTCTATAACAAAATGTCAAGCATCAAGATCTTCTAAATTAGGGACAGATTCATAAATTTTTTTCAGTGGGGCGGCGAAACATTAAAACAAAAGAGATGGGTTAAAAAAAATGAAACACTTAAAAAGTTAGCCATAAATATTGTTAGATATGAGCGAAAAATAAAACACATCAAAACTTTAATATTATTAGATATGAGCGAAATATAAAATACATCAAAACTTTATAAAAATATTTATAACAAAATAGGAAACATAATAAATTTGATAAAATAATTTTAATAGAAAACACATTATAAATTATACATCTCATTATTAATATAAAAGTATATATCACTATTAATTTGCTTTTTTGAAAGCCTCACTAAGTCAATAGCTATAAAAATTGCATTCACACCAACACGCCATAATGTGGTATTATGACTTCGAACCCTTGACCTTCAATAAGCTAATACACACGCTCAGCCATCTAATCTAACCTATTTCTTATTTACATTTGCTGTTTTGTTTTTATTTATACTAAACCTTGTACTACATATACATATACATGGGGTGGGGGTGGGGTGAGTCGGGACAACTGCCTCCACTGTAGGTCTGCCCCTGAGAGCAAGGCTCTCAAGGACGAAGACAAGGCTCTCAAGGACGGGGGCAATGCGCTCAAGGACGAGGGCAATGCTCTCAAAGACGAGGGCAATGCTCTCAAGGCCAAGGGCAAGGACGAGGACAAGGCTCTCAAGGACGAGGACAAGGCAATACAACTATTGTTACTCTCTTATAGCATTATTATATTATTATTACCGGTAACGTTATTACCGTCACTTAGCATAAAGCTGTAAGACTTACTCCATTCGTAAAATTTTTTGCACATAACACACAGGAGCAGATAATTGACACATAATATAACCCTTCCAAATATTATTATTCTTCTCGTAATTATTTTTCTTATTTGTACATGCATGGTATGAAACCAGTCATGCTAAGTATGCAAACACACCATTATGTAAGGACATTACTCAACACTACATTAGTATGATATATATGCAACACATGATAACATACTATAAATTAATACTCTACTATCAACATATAACACGTATAAAGCAACTATTAGTATGAAACATATTGTTCACTAATATTCATGAGTTTATCCAAAATGAACATTGTATCCACTTTGAAGATTCTATTATTATATTTGAATTTAATTAATTATAATTATTTAAATTCAAATAAAATAATAAAATTTAAATAAATAAATAAATGTATTGAATTGAGGAAGCTGTGGAGCTGCATGCGCTGAAGATGAGAGGAAGCTAAGGTGATCTGATGTGGGAGCTGAGATTATTGAATTGAGTGGAAGAGGATGAAGCTAAGCAGTAATGCAATGAATTAATTTAAGGAAGACCAGGCCAGATCCACATTTAATTAATTAATTTGTGATAAATTCCTATCCGATGAAAAGTAAATTAAAGCATCCATATCCTAAAACAACGCAACACCACAACTAACTAACCCTTAGCTTTAACTATAAATACTACCATTATTGCCCACCTATAATCATCAATCTTAAGGGATTGAAACACTACATCAATAATAAAACATCAAACAATAAACAATGTCGGCTGCCCAGAAGTTGGTTAATGTTGCAGTGTGTCTGGCGTGCATATTTGTCCTCACCGTTGACGCTTCGCTTTCTTCCGTTTACAGTTCATGCTTAACTCCATGCCATCCCGCTTGCAAAGACACAGGAAAATCCGTCTTTGAATGCTGGAGAGAATGTGAAAACGGATGTGTCGACAAGGCGTATAATGGTATATATAGTTATAGTTATATTTATATATTAAATTAGTTTTTTTTTTCCATTAATAATTTTGAGGTTATTTTGTAATTGCAGAGAGCAAGCTTAAGGACGAGGGCAAGCCGTCCAAGCAAGTTATGGACGAGGAGAAGGAACTTTGGGCCTTTAAGAAAAAACATCTTGAGGAATTGATGGACACGCATTGTAAGGATAAGAAGAACAAGCAATGTAAGGATGACGACAAGCAATGTACGGCCGATGACTACTTCTGTAAGGACATGTATGAGCTCCTTAAGGAGGAGAACAGGCCGGATGAGGAAAAAACAACTTAATTAAGGACGGGTTAAAAATCTAGAAGAATAATAAAGCGATCTATTATATTTAATGTGAAACATCATATGAATTCCTATATTTGAAGTCAAGATCATATTTTGAGATAGTGGCGGTTTTTCTTGTCACCCCTATCATGTAAAGACTAGAGGTGTAAATGAGGCGAGCAGTTTGCGAGTCGCTTGTGAGAGGCTCGGTCAAAGCTTGGCTCGAGCTCGGTTAAAATCGAGCTCGAGCGGCTCATTTAGTAATTGAGCTCGAGCCGAGCCTAGATATTCTAGGCTAGTGGCTCGTCAAGCCGCTCGTGAGCCATATTATATATAATATATATAATACATAATATAATATAATAATAATATATAAAAATAACAATTAGAAATTAAAATTTTAAAATCAAAATCCCTAAAAGATTTTTATTATTTATGTATGGATAAAACAAAGTAGTTTGAATTTTAAATCAAAATTATTAAATAGGTCAAATTCAATGTTAAAATCGAGCTCGAACTCGAGCTCAAGATTGAGCTCGAGTTCAAACTCGAACAACCGAGTTGCTCGAGCTGAGCTCGAGCAGCCCAAAAATTATCGAGCTCGAGCTCGAGCTCGAACTTGACCGAGCCTCCATTAACGAACTCGAGCTCAAGCCTACCCAGGTTCGAGCTCGGCTCGGCTCATTTACACCCCTAGTAAAAATTATATATCACTTTTGTAATAGTTGAAAGTAAATAAATATTTTATATTTTTTCATATTAAAAATTATATTTTATCATTTTTGTAGAGCACTAATAATTTATTATTTATTTAATTATAATATAATCCTATGTTTAAATTAATAATTAATTATAAATGTCTGCAAATTATATTACACTAGTTTAATTTTATTTTCACTTCAAAATGTACTATTATTGTTGATCATGGATCTTACAAAATGCAATGAAATCCCCCTTCAGTTTCTTCTCTAGTCTTGTTCCATGCACTTCAACTAAATGATCGAAAGCGTATTTGACACAACTGGGGTTGACTGTTCTAGCTACTTTCACTCTTTGGTGGGGTCTGTTTGTGTCCTGTCTCAATCGGGGGAGGGATCGGCTCGACAGTGACCATTTTCGTGTAGGGAGCAGGGCTCGAGTGGGTAACCTCCTCGGGTTGGACGCCCAAGATGGTGGGAAGGTCGTTACTCTCGATGGATTTCGCTGCATGTTCCATTAGCCAGTGGTAAAGGCACATTTTTCGAAGGCCCAAATGAGGTCCTGCTGGTTTGATTCTTCTCGTACTTTTGGCCTCCTTCTTCGTTCCTGACCACTTCTCGGGTTGACTTGAGCCGGCGTTTGAGGTCATTGATCTCGACCACATGGTCTGCTTTAGGGGTTCGGTCTCCTCCGCGGCCTTGGCTTGACGGTAGAGGGCGATGAGAATGCGAGTTAGCTGCATAAAGGATCAATTAATTTTACGAAGCAAATGATTAAGAAATATAGAATAGTGAGGCGCATATGTGTACCAGATCTTGGGCACCCCATTCGCCCATTGTGCATATCGTCGCCCGGGCGGATCAGGTCGCTAAGCTTCCCAGGAGGGTAGCTGGTTGCTCACTGCTCAGCAGAGCATCCACCCCGGGAGTCCAGGCCAGGGGGCTGTAGCGCTAAGTCAGTTTTAAGGGAGCCACCTTCTTGACGTTAGAGTCAGTAGCTTTTTCCTTACCCATTTTGCTCTGAACCTGGACGACGAGCAAATTGTAACACCCCGTGTTATGATCTTCAAACCCGGATTAATTATGTAATTAATCCCGCCAAGAACAATTAAAAAGGAATTAATTTAGGTAGAATTCCCTTATTTAATTAATTTGGACCATGGCGGACCGTTGACCCTTGTCTATATTAAAGACCTTAAGCCTGTTAGGAATAAAGAAAGTTGTCATTTTACTATTCAGATTCTAATTAGGAATCCTAGACCTATATATCTATTAGGAATAAAGAAAGTAGGTCTTTACTATTCAGATTCTAATTAGGATCCCTAACTCTATAAATAGGGGATTAGAAAGCAATTAGAACCCTTCCCACCCATATCACACGAAAATCCCCCGAGAGACCTAGCTAAGGAATTCCTGGGGAGGAGAATCTTGGGGAAGGACCTTTGGAGTTAAGGAAGATTTAATTAAGGGTAAGAGGTAAACCATGTCTTAATAAAAATTGTCTATAAGTCTATAACAAAATGTCAAGCATCAAGATCTTCTAAATTAGGGACAGATTCATAAATATTTTTCAGTGGGGCGGCTATACATTAAAACAAAAGAGATGGCTTTAAAAAAATGAACCACTTAAAAAGTTAGCCATAAATATTGTTAGATATGAGCGAAAAATAAAACACATCAAAACTTTAATATTATTATATATGAGCGAAATATAAAATACATCAAAACTTTATAAAAATATTTATAACAAAATAGGAAACATAATTAATTTGATAAAATAATTCTAATAGAAAACACATTATAAATTATAAATTACACATCTCATTATTAATATAAAAGTATATATCACTATTAATTTGTTTTTTGAAAGCCTCACCAAGTCAATAGCTATAAAAATTGCTTTCGCACCAACACGCCATAATGTGGATTCAAACCCTTTACCTTCCATAAGCTAATACACACGCTCAACCATCTAAGCTAACCTATTTCTTGTTTACATTTGCTGTTTTGTTTTTATTTATACTAAACCTTGTACTATATATACATATATATATACAAGGGTATATATGGGGTGGGGATGGGGTGAGTGGGGGTAGCTGCCCCCACTGTAGGTCCACCCCTGAGAGCAAGGCTCTCAAGGACGAAGGCAAGGCTCTCAAGGACGAAGGCAAGGCTCTCAAGGACGAGGGCAAGGCTCTCAAGGACGAAGACAAGGCTCTCAAGGACGAAGGCAAGGAGTAGGGCAAGACTTTCAAGGACGAGGGCAATGCGCTCAAGGACGAGGGCAATGCTCTCAAAGACGAAGGCAAGACTCTCAAGGACAAGGGCAAGGCTCTCAAGGACGAAGACAAGGCTCTCAAGGACGAAGACAAGACTCTCAAGGACGAGGGCAAGACTCTCAAGGACGAGGGCAAGGACTAGGGCAAGACTTTCAAGGATGAGGGCAATGCGCTCAAGGACAAGGGCAAGGATGAGTGCAAGGCTCTCAAGGACGAGGACAAGGCTTTCAAGGACGAAGGAAATGCTCTCAAGGACGAGGTAAAAATCTAGAAGAATAATAAAGCAATCTATTATATTTAAGGTGAAACATCTTATGATTTCTATTTTAAGATAGTGGCGATTTTTCAGTCACCCCTATATCGTTCTTCCAAAAGGTTGAACCCCAACCCTAAGGGCCGCTCTATTACAATGTAGTATCTGTTCATATACTTTTCTCAACCTATTGAAACACAAAGAACCAATAACGCTTCCATTGAGGCTCAAACTCATAATCTTCCAAATGGAAGTCCAACCCGTATACCATTAGACCACATAGTCTTGGTTGTCCTTTTTTAATATTAGTTGAATATAAAGCTCATGTTTCACGGTTCTTATTGAATATAAATCAAAATTTTAAAAGTAGAGAATGATTATTTTATTTTTTTCATATTAAAAATAATATTTTATCATTTTCGTATAGCACTAATAATTTAAAAAGTATGTTTAAAAACTTCAATGAAATCTAAACTAATAAAAACATATTTGAAGATATCTTTCAATTAATTTTACAATAAGAAAATTAAAATATTATATATGTTTAAGAAAAGATCACAATATTATTTATTTAATTAATTATAATTATATTTTTAATTAAATTAATTATAAATGTCTGCGAATTACACTGGTTTGATTTTATTTTCACTACAAAATGTATTAATATTGTTGATCATGGATCTTACAAAATGCAATGAAATCCCCTAATTCACTCTCTTCTCTAATCTTACAGCAAATTTTGAAGTATTATAATGATAATATATTAGAATGGGTGAATCGCTCTCATGCTCCAAATGTCATGCAACAACACCTGTCGCTACTGGAAATTATGGAATTTCCGACCACCTGAAAGTGATCTTAAATCAAGTCGAAAGCAAAAAGTGGTCGGAAATAGCTATAAAGGTTTTTCCGGACACCAAAAGTGGTTGGAACAAGGCTTTTGACTTGATTTAATATCATTTTCAGGTGGTCGAAAATTCCATAATTTTCAGCCGTAATTAAGGAGGGGACAAACTTACTGACAGGATAATTGGGCTGGCACCCGACCCGGATCACAAATGGGCATTGACTCAGCATCACATGGGAACCCAACGGGCAGAACTCCAACGGTCAGGAATTCCAACAGGTGCCACTTTACTACCATTGAAGCCAGCATTGAAGTCCCCATTTATGAGAGAGAGTTAAAGGCTAGGCTCTCCATTTATATCCCATGTTGTTACCGTTAGGACTCTAAATATAAATGGGGCTCCCCTCAGCTAGCAATGGACACACTGTACTTTCTATACTGAGACAAAAAGCAATACAACTATTGTTACTCTCTTATAGCATTATTATATTATTATTACCGGTAACGTTATTACCGTCACTTAGCATAAAGCTGTAAGACTTACTCCATTCGTAAAATTTTTTGCACATAACACACAGGAGCAGATAATTGACACATAATATAACCCTTCCAAATATTATTATTCTTCTCGTAATTATTTTTCTTATTTGTACATGCATGGTATGAAACCAGTCATGCTAAGTATGCAAACACACCATTATGTAAGGACATTACTCAACACTACATTAGTATGATATATATGCAACACATGATAACATACTATAAATTAATACTCTACTATCAACATATAACACGTATAAAGCAACTATTAGTATGAAACATATTGTTCACTAATATTCATGAGTTTATCCAAAATGAACATTGTATCCACTTTGAAGATTCTATTATTATATTTGAATTTAATTAATTATAATTATTTAAATTCAAATAAAATAATAAAATTTAAATAAATAAATAAATGTATTGAATTGAGGAAGCTGTGGAGCTGCATGCGCTGAAGATGAGAGGAAGCTAAGGTGATCTGATGTGGGAGCTGAGATTATTGAATTGAGTGGAAGAGGATGAAGCTAAGCAGTAATGCAATGAATTAATTTAAGGAAGACCAGGCCAGATCCACATTTAATTAATTAATTTGTGATAAATTCCTATCCGATGAAAAGTAAATTAAAGCATCCATATCCTAAAACAACGCAACACCACAACTAACTAACCCTTAGCTTTAACTATAAATACTACCATTGCCCATCCATAATCATCAATCTTAAGGGATTGAAACACTACATCAATAATAAAACATCAAACGATAAACAATGTCGGCTGCCCAGAAGTTGGTTAACGTTGCAGTGTGTCTGGTGTGCATATTTGTCCTCACCGTCGACGCTTCGCTTTCTTCGGTTTACAGTCCATGCTTAAGTCCATGCCGACTCGCTTGCAAAGACACAGGAAAATCCGTCTTTGAATGCTGGAGAGAATGTGAAAGCGAATGTACCAGCAAGGCGTATAAAGGTATATATAGTTATAGTTATATTTATGTATTAAATTAGTTTTTTTTTTCCATTAATAATTTTGAGTTTAGTTTGTAATTGCAGAGAGCAAGCTTAAGGACCCGTCCAAGCAACTTACGGACGAGGCGAAGGAACTTTGGGCTGTTCAGAAAAAACAACTTGAGGACTTGATGGACACGCATTGTAAGGATAAGAAGAATAAGAAATGTAAGGGCGACGACTGTACGGGCGATGACTACTTCTGTAAGGCCATGTATGATCTCCTTAAGGAGGAGAACAGGCCTCCTCCTAAGGATGAGGAGGAGGAGAACAAGCCTCTTAAGGATGAGGAAAAAACAACTTCGCTTTCTTCAGTTTACAAGTCATGCTTATATCCATGCCATTCCGCTTGCAAAGACACAGGAAAAACCGTCTTTGTATGCGAAAGAGAATGTGAAGACGAATGTACCGGAAAGGCGTATGGCGGTATATATAGTTATAGTTATATTTATGTATTAAATTTGTTTTTTTTTTCATTAATAATTTTGAGGTTATTTTGTAATTGCAGAGAGCAATCTTAAGAACAAGGGCAGGCCGTCCAAGCAATTTCCGGACGAGGAGAAGGAACTTTTTGCCTTTAAGAAAAAACAACTTGAGGATTTTATGGACATGCATTGTAAGAATAAGCAATGTAAGGACGACGACAAGCAATGTAAGGCCGATGACTGTGGAAGAATGTATGAGCTCCTTAGGAAAGGATGACAATAAGCTAGTTAAGGATGAGGAAAAAACAACTTAATTAAGGACGGGGTAAAAATCCAGAAGAATAATAAAACAATCTATTATATTTAATGTGAAACATCAGGATTTCTATATTTCTATATTTAATTATAATATGATCATATGTTTAAATTAATAATTAATTATAAATGTCTGCAAATTTTATTACACTAGTTTAATTTTATTTCACTTCAAAATGTACTATTATTGTTGATCATGGATCTTACAAAATGCAATGAAATCCCCCTTCACTCTCTTCTCTAGTCTTGTTCCATGCACGTAACTAAATGATCGAAAGCGTATTTGAAACAACTGGGGTCGGCTGTTCTAGCTACTTTCACTCTTTGGTGGGGTATGTTTGTGTCCTATCTCAACCGGGGGAGGGATCGGCTTGACAGCGACCATTTTCGTGTAGGGATAGGGCTCGAGTGGGTAACCTCCTCGGGTAGGACGCCCAAAATGGTCGGAAGGTCGTTACTCTCGATGGATTTTGTTGCATGTTTCTTTAGCCAGTAGTAAAGGCTCATTTTCCGAAGGCCCAAATGAGGTCCTCGCCGGTTTGATTCTTCTCGTATTTTTGGCCTCCTCCTTCGTTGCTGACCACTTCTCGGGTTGACTTGAGTCGGCGTTTGAGGTCATTGATCTCGACCTCCTAGAGCGACGGTAGAGGGCGATGAGAATGCGAGTCAGCTGCATAAATGATCAATTAATTTTACAAAGCGAATGATTAAGAAATATAGAATAGCGTGCACCAGATCTTGGGCGCCCCATTCGCCGATCTGGTCGGCTGTCCAATTGTGCATATCATCGCCCGGGCGGATCAGGTTGCTAAGCTTCCCAGGAGGGCAGCTGGTTGCTCACTGCTCAGCAAAGCATCCACCGCGGGAGTCTAGGCTAGGGGCTGTAGCTCTAAGGGAGCCACCTTCTCAATGTTAGAGTCAGTGGCTTTTTCCTTACCCATTTTACTCTGAACCTGGACGACGAGCAAATTGTAACACCCCGTGTTTTGATCTTCAAACCCAGATTAATTATGTAATTAATCTTATCAAGAACAATTAAAAAGGAATTAATTTAGTTAGAATTCCCTTATTTAATTAATTTGGCCCACGGAGGACCGTTGACCCTTGTCTATATTAAAGACCTTAAGCCTGTTAGGAATAAAGAAAGTGGACATTTTACTATTCAGATTCTAATTAGGAATCCTAGACCTATATATCTGTTAGGAATAAAGAAAGTAGGTCTTTACTATTCAGATTCTAATTAGGATCCCTAACTCTATAAATAGGGGATTAGAAATCAATTAGAATCCTTTCCACCCATATCACACGAAAATCCCTCGAGAGACCTAGCCAAGGAATTCCCCGTCACCAAGCCTAGGGAAGATCAATTCCCCCCTAGGGAAGATCAATTGGAGGAGAATCTTGGGGAAGGACCTTAGGAGTTAAGGAAGATTTAATTAAGGTTAAGAGGTAACCCATGACTTACAAAACTTATTTCCCTTGATATTGTTCATAGATTGGCTCCGTTGAATGATTGAATGTATGATTTTGTATTTGTACTTTGTTAGAACTTGTCTTTAGGAATTTGTGGTATGGATTATTGTTATTTTTGATATTCTTGGTGACCCTGTGTGGTCTTGTATTTAATTATGTTTAGAGCTTGTCCTTATGGTTTATATTGCAAATCTTGTTGTTATGATGTTCCTGGTGTTCTTGGGTGAGTTTATGCATGCTCGGGTGTTGATTCAAGGTTAGGGCTTTGCATATAGATTTCTTGACGATATTGAGGTTATTGATGCTCTTGGACCGTTATGTGTTAAATCTCGAGTCTTGACATGTTTAGGGATTGTGTTTAGGGTATAATTGTGCTGTTTATTGATTTTATTCTTATTGTTCGAGTCCATATTGTTGTTGATATGTATTGGGATGTGTTTGGACTCGATTTTAGGTTTAATTGATGAATTCCCGAAAGGGAAAAATGCTGAGTTACCATCGTATCAGCGGGGTATCGGTGGGGGGATGAATCCCCACCTGACCACTCGCCGGGTACCACCCACCGTACTAGCGGGTGGACAGCCACCCGTCGTGTACCTGTTGGTACAGTATCGCCCACCAGCAAGTGGACGGCGCGGGTGGTCGACTACCCGCTGGTAAGGGCGGGGCGGGGTGCTGTTTTACCCTGTTTGTTATTTCCCCGTGCCCCGTTGTGCCCCGTTTGGTGTTTATGATTCTCGTGTGATGTTTCTGGGTACCGTTTTAAGAGTTGTGTGTCGTGGTTATTGTTGTTGTTGAGCTTTGATTGTTGTTGGTGTTGAGGGTTGACTACTAGTACTTGTTGTTGTTTATGAGTGGCATGATAACCTGAGCTTGCTTGTTGAGTTTTAATTAAGTATCTCTTTATCTATCAGTTTGAGCATGAGTATTGCATGATGAGCTATGATTAGAGATATCTGTTTAAAGCATGAGAATTGTATTTAAGTTGAACACTTGACAAAGCATGTTTATATGAAATAATATAAGTTGCAAGCATATAGAGTTGTTATGAGCATGTATTGAGATTGTTGTTTAAGTGTTATAAGTACTTGAGAATATGTGGGATTGTCAAATGTTTTCCAAATCTATATTTATAGTACTTTACCGGGGTTGAGTGGCTTTATACTCAGCATTAATTTGCTAACGGGTTTATTTTCTATTTTTTTTTATAACCCCTTTCAGGTGGGTCCAGTGTTTGAGAGTGCACGAGTTAGATTAGTGCGTAGTTATAAGTTGGTAGATTCTAGATTAGATTCTACATTGGATATTGATGTTTAATTAGATGATGTTGACTGATCTTTTGTTGGTGTTTGAACACCGGGGTTTGTTCCCCAAGTATTGATGTTGTTTTTGATTAGCTTGACTCTAGTTAGTTATCCTTTTGCACCCTGTGCAGTCACCATGAGTGGTGACTGTGGCGGTGAAACCCGTATCTTTTGGATTAGTTAGTTTTTAAGTTAATTAATCTTACTTGTCTTTCTTGTTTCAGTTAAAGTAATTGGGATTTAGATTTTAGAAAAGTATTTAGATAATAATTTTATCACAATTTCTTAAAATTTATAAATTTAGTTCAATTATAATTCTAAGTTTCATGATTTGCATTGGCAAAACATGTATTTAGTTACTTCCCAAAATTTAGCCACATATATTAATTGTTTCACGAAGCTTACTTGGTTATTTGGATCAATAGAGTAAGTTATGTGATATGATATACCTCTTTGGATTCCAAGAATAAAATGTACCTTTTGAGCCAAATTTTCAAATTGGTTTTGGAAAGTGTATTTTATTATTTTAGTATGTCCAACTATGGTGGGGAGTTATGTCCTCATTAGTTATTTCTTTAGTTGGACTATAATTTGAACCAAATATTGATTATATAGTTTGTCCAAATAATGGTGGGGAATTATATCTTCGTTATTTAGTTGGTCAAATCAATTATGAGTACGTATATCATTAATTTCGCTGAAAAATATCTTAATAAGTGAGAGTGATCATTTAGAAAATGATTATTAAGATACTCCACTAAAGATTTTGGATTTTAATTGGCTTCATACATCCCAAATTGGATTGTATGTCAAACAATAAGCCCAAAAGATTCACAAGTATTAATCTTGTATTTGTTCATATAAATTCATAAGTTCAAATTATTGAACATTTGGTTGTACAACATATTTATGAAAATGTTGTGGGGCACTGTTATTTAATAAATTCTTTAACAATTAATATAGTTTTTAGTTTCTTCAAAATTGATCCTAGGCCATTTTGGTTTGTAAGACTCAAGACAATTTTGCGAAACATAAAATTAAGACTCATAATATTCAGTTCATTATGAGGTGGACCTTGAGATTATTTGGAAAGTTATGGTGCGTGTATGTTTAACATTCCAAATTTATGGACTTAGAGTTTCGGTTTATTATCTAAGTTGTTGGAGTGCTTTTATGACTAAACTATCTTTTGGCTATTTTGATGTGTGGGAGTGACAGACGTCTTAACTCCAAGCTCCTAGCCGTTAGAGGTAGTGCTTAAGTTAAGTTATAAATAAGTCATGGAATATAATTAGCATTATGCTAACATTAATAGATCTCTACTTAAGGCATGCTTTTAAGAATTTTAGAGATCATACAGTGTACTCTTTTGTACAATTTCAATGATTTTCTCTCTTTAAGTTGTGCATATATATTTTATTTTGAGAAACATCCCTTAAGGTACCAAGAATAAACATTGGGTTTGTTCATAAAGGATTTAAGTTGGGAAATCAAAATGCATGTGATCATAGAAGATATATATTACTCACTTATTTAGTAGATGACATATTACTATGATTCATGTGTTTTATTCTTTGATGAGAATTGTTCTAGTACTTGCACCAAGTGGGAGACTGTAAGACGTACTTTTCCATACGGGCCTTAATTATGCGGTGCAAGTGGACTAGGCCCATTAAGTAATTGGTTGGACTGGACATTAGGTTAAGTCTGTATTCCACCAATATGCCTATATAAAGACGGTATTGATTGGATACAAGACACATTCATTATATAGCACCTATAGTTATGGTACTCATACTGCTAAGAAAATACTAGTACACCATCTAGGGTTCTGAGTCAAGTGTGAGATCGATAAAACGGCTAACACCCTGCAAGTTTACCGTTCAAGAAGCAACACAACATTAAGAAGCAACACAGCATGATATCAACTATGACTGGAAATCTACATGCTTCCGCTTCCGCTACTACGAGGTTAGGTTTCTCGTAGATTATACTCTGTATGGTTAGATTAAATTTAGATCTAATAACATAAAACACATTGTTCACCCATAGTCATTTTTACTTGCATACAAAATATCACATTAAATTTCCTTTCTTTTTCCTATATCAATCGCTATAACCATATAAATATATTTCTCAAATAAAAATTGATTTTATTACAATAAATGTAACTTCCACCCCACAACAAACTCTGATCCTTTAATATTATATTGGAATAAGGGTCAAATAGGCCATCGAACTACACACCAAACTACAATTAGGCCATCCAACCCAAAAAAGCTACAATCAGGTCCCTAAACCGCACAAATTCAAACAATTAAACCTAAAGTGACCTGTTGACCGGGTAATTAGATAACGTGGCTGTCATCAAATTAATTATTATTATAAAAAATTATTTTAATAATTTTTAAATAAAAAACTTAAATGAAAAAAAAAAAGAAAAAAAAAAAGAGGAAATCTCGCCGGCCAGCCCCTTCCCCCTCCTTCCTCTCCGATTGCTACCTCTTTCCCTTTTTATTCATTTCCACTCCAAACTATAATGTTTATTTGCCTTTCACGTCCTTGATTGGTTCTTGCCCATTTGTTAAAATCAAGAAACTTCTCTCATTTCCGGTCATCAAATCATAGCAGGAAGAAGAAGAAGAAGACGAAGAGGCTTGCTAAGATTATCGCCATTAATCCCATTATAATGCCCAAACTGTAAGATTTTCCCTAATAATATATATTGTATATTATATATTAGGGCCTTAATTAAGTGGTGCAAGTTGACTAGGCTTATTAAGTGGTCTGGTTGGACTTAATAACTAGTAGTTGTTAGTCAACCAAACTCTGTGCCTAATATAATCTGGATTGATGGGATACAGGATTATGGATTAGATAGCACATTCAGTTACGGTACTCAGACCGCTCAGTAGACACCAAAACACCATCTAGGGTTCTGAGTCAGGTCTGAGGCAAAACATGGCTAACGGTCTACCGTTAAGAAGCAACACAACAGGAACATCAACTATGGCTGGAGATCAACACGGCTACGCTTCCGCTCTCATACGAGGTCAGGTTTCTCGTATACTATTGTTTATTATAGTTAGACTATTGTATATCTAACATTTGGTATCAGAGCCATTATAATCTCTGCCTAGTTGATTGTTTTTGCCTAAAACAATATTAAGTTAAATTTTCATATACATCAAGTTTTTGTATATGTTTCATATATTAATTCTTTGGAATATACATACAAAATATATCTATTTAGTCATGATATAATTAAGCAATTTAGTGTGTATATTTTGAATGGATTAATTACAAATGATTATGTAAATAATTTTATGAGCCTCAAGAATAATTTTGATTTGTTCTTCAAAATTATTGAATCTAAAATTTCCTACTGTTTGAGTATTGTCGGATTCATCTTTTCGGTATCAATTTTCCGGTTAGCCGTCGGTATGCTTTGTTTTTCATACGAGCGCCGATTTTCCTTATACGAGCTGCCGTTGTCACACCATTATACAAGGCGTCCACAGCGGAAGGAGAATCGAAGCTGGCGTTGCACCAGGAGGGACGTCGCTGCTGGTTCTTCCCCTTTAGGCGACGCCGGCGACGAGCAGCTGCTACTCCATCTCCGTGCTGCTCTTAGGGACGACGGCGGGCTGAAGGCGGTTGGCGGCGGTTGTTGGCGTTGCGCAGAGAAGATACCTGCTTCCTTCTCTCCTTCAGACAACACCGGCGACGTTTGCTGCTACTGTTCCTCATAGCTTCGGCAGACGTCGCGACTTGGGACTAGGACAACAACGACGAGTCTCTTTGGCGTTGCAACGACGTGAGATGGCGGAGACGGGCTGGTTCCGGCGACCGTTGCTGCTTTCTCTCTTCCTTCAGGCGACAATGGCTCTAGTTTTTTTTCCCTTCAGTTCCGGCGACTAGCTGTTTCAGCTAGGGTTGCTTAAAGAAGATGATGATGAGAGATTATGGATTGGGCCGGGTCTGGCCCAATTTGGCCAGACCTGGACCAGTCTTAAAAAAAAAATAAAAAAAATAAAAACATTTGGGCCTATTTAGTATTTTGGGCTTGCTTCAGCTACCATCATCATATTTTTGGACTTCTTTAGCTCAACTTTCCGTTTAATTCCTCTTTAATTAATTATTAGATTATCATTCAATTTGGGCAGATATTAAGTTTTAAATTTGCTATTTGAATTTTAATTTAATATTGAGGTTTATATTAAATTGCCAGAAGTATTGCAATTTATTTAGACTTTATGGGTTAATAATATATTAATATGCAAATCCAAGCATGCAACGTATATTTATTAAATAATTATTTTATTGTTATAATTATACATTCGTAATAGCATGCATTAAGGTTGGATTTAGCATATTATTAACTCATAAATTCATTATCAAATATCATTCAATTTTGGATCGTTAGGCCAATTTTAGTCATTACGGCCTATTAAAGGTAGTTTGTTGTGGTTTCCCCTTAATTTTGAACACATTTTAGTTTTATGTGTCTTTGGGACTTTAGAACCTATATTTGAACAAGCTATTAGGGACTTACCTTGGGTCATTAAAGTATGAATCCCATCATTTTGATTGATATTTAAATTTAAAAAAAAAAATAATTACAGCATCTTATAACATGTTTATTAAGTTTTAATTATTACTATCTACCATATTTTGGTATTCATTGTTGGTAATAATATTAAGTTTTGGGTCTACTTTAGTATTAGACCATTTTCCATCCATGTTATAATTCACTTGGGCCGTTAAGGTTTGTGAGCCTAATTTGAGTGACTAAGTGCTATAATTATTGTTTTGGCCGGTTTAGAGACATTAAGGATTTAATTGTTATTTTGGCCATTAATAACTATAACTATTGTTTAAGTTGATTAAATTTTTTAATCTATCAATAGTTTTTCAGGGTCTTAATAATAATTTTTAAGTCTTTAATTTTATGGCAAAAGCAATATAGTTGGTATATTGTCTGTATGATATAATGGTAATTTGGTTATTACCTTAACTTCAGTCTCCCTAAGTATCATAATTGTCATGGTTAATTATTATGTGGTAAAATTGAGATTAGTATTTGGCATCCCTTGATTACAGTTTTGCCATTTATTAAGTTCAATTTGGTATTATTAATTACTGTTATTAAGTTTAGGGGCTAATCTCATTTTATTACTTTTCATAATAATTATAATTTCATGGTAATATGCTATATTTGGTACATTGGCATGATTACCACTTCATTTTACATGACTATTATTGTTGGTAATTAAGTCCTACCAATAAATTTTAACGTACCATTTGACGCTGCATCGAGTTTATTGACACCGATAGTGAAGATTGGGAGAATTCTGGAGTCTTTTCTTCTCTTGTGGATTGTCATCGTTGTTAGCGCAATGGGCAGATGCGGTTTGCATCATTAAGGTTAGCCATTAATTATCTTTTATGATTATTATTGATAATTAGTGCTACAGTTACAGTTAACCGCTAATTTGGACTAGTCACATATTTTATCTTTAGAAAAATGAAAACATTAAAAGTGCATCACCATACTTTAGTTTGTCATTACTATGTTAATAGTGATTATAATGTTACTTATTGCTATTAATAATTAGTTAATTGATGATGACATTAATATTGTTATGGTATTCAGTTATGCACCTTGAACTGTTTTTCAAATAAATTTATGTGACAATACTCCAGTTCAGAAAATAATTTTCTGAACATTAATGTTTTTCGGACTTCAAATTTTATTAATTTTTCAAAATTTTATCCGAAAACGTTTATAAATGTTAGCAGTTTTAACCATTGTTTTTCCATATTTAGTCTCCTACATACATAATGTGATAATATTATTATGGCTATTTAGTGCTATTTTGGTTATTTGCAATTTTGCCATTCATAATAATAATATTATTATCTGAGTTGTGGAGAGTGATTTTGAATCAATTTAGTAATCTTGGAAAAACATATTTGCTAGGCAATTGACTTTTGCCATTAATTCCATAGTTCATTTAGTTCTTGGAATTATGATTTTAGTTCTGATTGCCCATTTTTGGTTAAGTATGAATAAATGAATATTTTGTTTAAATTCATATCCTTTAGTTGGTTCATACTCTTTAGATTGTTTTATGCATTCGATCACATTAAGTACATAATATTAAGTTTAATTATGTAATTAAGGTTTATGAGATTTTAATTTACAAATGCTAACATATCCTTTTGGTTTGATATTGTTTGAATTTGTAAATTCAATTATTTCTCATAAATTTGATTTTTTATGCATTAAAACATTTTCCCATGGGCTTATAGTTTAAAAAAAAAAATTTAAAGTATATATTCAGTACATTATTATTCAAAATGTTGGGTCTCTTTTGGTTTGGACTCATTGGTGTTTGAATATTAAGTTTATACTTTAAAATCTCATATTGTAAATTGCTTTAAGTTATGCAATTTATTTGGAGTATATGAGTTTAATGCTTAATTTTATGCATATTTGTCCACCGCATAATGTTATGTTTTTAAATTATGCAATTTTATTATGCCTTTAGCAATGCATACTTTGAGATGGAATTATATTAGTTCCTATTTAAGTTGGACTTACGCATAAACTTTAGTTGCGGTAGTGCCTGAATTTAAGCACGTTTAGTCCGCTATTTTTAGTTCACCATTTAAGCTTTAATCATAGGTGAACCATACAGTTTACTGGTGTATACCCTACAGTTTTAGGTTCATACCCCCAAACAGTTATACATTAAGTATATATGAATCGGGGAGACATACTAGTTTTAATGGCCATGACTTAAGGACATCTTGAGCCACTAGTCTCCTAAGATTAATACTCTATCTAAGGAATTGGTTTTCAGTGAGACTTTGTCTTTAGCCAACTTTATTGGAGTATATTTAGATTTTCCCATCACAATCTGGTATAATCTGTTTGTCAAAATTTTAAGTATTCCTTGCCAATGTGATTTGATTTCGGTTCATTAAAGAATACCCAAAGCATCTTTAATTTACTAAAGTCTCTTAAGTTTTCAATCTTGGTTAATTAAGGAATAGCTACAACATATTCAGCTACCTAAGATTATTAAGTTTTAATCACATAAAGTTTAGGCATGAATTTGATAATTGTCTAGTGATCTTATAATTTTAATTTGGTTTTGGAGTAGCCACATCATCCTTAATCTGTTAAAATTATATATTAAGCAGTTTATTTTGATCACATAAAGTTTTGGACATATCATTTGTGATTAATTGTATGTAATATGATGGAATTTAGCCCACAGGCAATTTCGTTATATTTGTATAATTAATCAGGATGAAATACTGGACTACGGTCATAATTTAGCCCACAGGCAATTATGTATCGGAATGTAGTTTAGTAGTTTTATCAGTGATGATAGAAATAAATTTATTTATTTACTATATGGTTGTTTGTAAATAATTTTCAATTCTATCATGAAGTTTAATTTTATGATGTAAACTTTAGATCATATTTCTTAATTTGCCCACAGGGATTAAGAAAAGGAACATGATTAAGTTTTTTATCATAATGATAGCAATGAATCTTATTGACTAAAACTTTAGCCTACAGGCAAGTTTTATATCATTTGATTCTTCAACTCATTTGATAATGGTTTCATCATAAATATATTTTTTCAGTTGGATCTAATTGAGTAAAACTTTAGCCCACAGGCAAGTTTTATGTCTCTAGATTCTTCTGGCTCTTTAGTAATTGTGAAAAATATTATCATAAGGGTTTCTTAATTGGATTTAATAGAATTAAAACTTTTGCCCATAGGCAAGTTTTATGTCAATAAATCCCTCAACCCATTAGATAATAATTTTATCACAATTTCTTAGAATTTATAAATTTAGTTCAATTATAATTCTAAGTTTCATGATTTGCATTGGCAAAACATGTTTTTCAGTCACTTCCCAAAATTTAGCAACTTTTATTAATTAATCCACGAATCTTGCTCGGTTTTTCAGACTAACTGTAGTAAGTTACGTGATTTGACATACCTTTTGGATTCCAATAATGATAAAATGTATCTTTTGAGCCAAATTCTAACTTGGTTTTGAAAGATGTATTTTGTTTCTTTTAGTATGTCCAACTATGGTGGGGAAATATATCTTCATTATTTAGTTGGACTTTAATTGGAACCAAAAATTGATTATTTAGTATGTCCAACTAATGGTGGGGAATTATGTCTTCATTTGTTAGTTGGACAATAAATCAATTATGAGTATGTATATTATTAAGTTCATTTATTAATTTCGCTGAAGAATATTTTAGTCAGTGGGAGTGATCATTTAGGAAAAGATCATTAAGATACTCCACTAAACTTTTTGGATTTAATTATTGTATTCATACATTCCAAATTGGGTTGTATGTTAAACAATAAGTCCAAAATATTCTACAAGTATTAATCTTGTATTCGTTCATATAAATTCATAAGTTCAAATTATTGAACATTTGGTTGTGCAACATATTTATGAAAATGTTGCAACAATATTAAGGATTTTATTAGAACAAAAACATTTAATTTGTGGTGCACTGTCATTTCATAAATTCTTCAGTGATTAATAGAGTCTTTAGTTTCTTCAAAATTAATCCTGGGCCATTTTGATTTGTAAGGCTCAAAACAATTTTGTGGGACATATAAGTAAGACTTATTATGTTCAGTTCATTTAAAGTGAACATTGAAGTTATTTGGGAAGTTATGGTGTATGTTTAAGATTCCAAATTTATGGACTTAAGACGTTTGGTTTATTGTCTAAGTTATTGGAATGCTTCTGTGACTTGACTATCTTTGGCTATTTTTGATGAGTGGGAGTGACAGGCGTGTCAACTCCAAACTCTTAGCTGTTAGAGATAGTACTTAAAAGTTAACTTATAAAGAAGTCATGGAATATAGTTAGCATTATGCTAACATTAAGAGATCTCTACTTAAGGCATGCTTATAAAGTTTTAGAGATCATACAGTGTACTCTTTTGTACAATTTGGATGCGTTTTCTCCTTCAGTTGTGCACATAATGTATTTTGAGAAACATCCCTTAAGGTACCGAGAATAAACATAGGGTTTGTCCATTAAGGACCTAAGTTGGAGACTTAAAATACATGTGACCATAATGGATACTACTCTGATTAAATAGAGGACATATCACTATGATTCGTGTGTTTTGTTCTTTGATGAAGGTTGTGCTAGTACTTGCACCAAGTGGGAGAATGTAAGATTTTCCCTAATAATATATATTGTATATTATATATTAGGGCCTTAATTAAGTGGTGCAAGTTGACTAGGCTTATTAAGTGGTCTGGTTGGACTTAATAACTAGTAGTTGTTAGTCAACCAAACTCTGTGCCTAATATAACCTGGATTGATGGGATACAGGATTATGGATTAGATAGCACATTCAGTTACGGTACTCAGACCGCTCAGTAGACACCAATACACCATCTAGGGTTCTGAGTCAGGTCTGAGGCAAAACATGGCTAACGGTCTACCGTTAAGAGGCAACACAACAGGAACATCAACTATGGCTGGAGATCAACACGGCTACGCTTCCGCTCTCATACGAGGTCAGGTTTCTCGTATACTATGGTTTATTATAGTTAGACTATTGTATATCTAACACAAACTTCTGAAGACTTTCTAGCATAGGTGCGCTGTTTGGTTGGTACCAATGCTACCTCGGCTACCAAACCTCTGAAGATCCCCAAACCTCGATCGGCTGCCATATGTGCGCTGTTTGGTTGGTAGCCGATGAATCCGTCTCGCCGTCGAGTGAAGGAGCAGGGGTGTCAGGCCCCAGTTCACCGGCATCATCGGGGGGAAGACGTTGGTGGTGATTGGAATGGCGGAGAGTTTGAAGGTGGCAGCAACTTCCTCGGCGCGAGTGCAAATGCAGGAGACTTGCCTGCCAGTTGCGGAGACGACGACGGGGCAATGGAATCAAGGCCGGGAGGGATAATCAAGCTTCTAACCTGCAAAATCGATATGTGGTAGCCCTCATGAGCCCTTCATTGCCGGTAGCCATACCCGTCGACTGGAACAACGTCGTCAACCTCTTCGTCTTTTTCTCCAAGTTCATGAATATCACCTCCTCCGGCGGGTTTTTCCCGTTTTAAACAATTTCTTTTTTACATTTTTTATTTAAAAATTATTAAAATAATTTTTTAAAATAGAAAGTAATTTAGTAACCGCCACCTCATCTAATTACCTTGTTAACAAGTCATTTTAGGTTCAATTGTTTGAATTTGCACAGTTCAGGGACCTAATTGTAGTTTTTTTGAGTTGGATGGCCTAATTGTAGATTGGTGTGTAGTTCAATGGCCTATTTGATCCTTATTCCTATTATATTTATCCAATAAATAAATAATTATTTTGGAAGAATAGTAAGAGTACAGTCTATCCAAAATGAACATTGTATCCACTTTCAAGATTCTACTATTATATTCGAATTTAATTATAATTATAATTATTTAAATTCAAATATAATAAAACTAATTAGTAACATTTAAAAAAATAAATATATTGAATTGAGGTATTGAAGCTGTGGAGCTGCGCAGAAGAGGAAGCTAATTAAGGTGATCTAATGAGGGAGATTATTGAATTGAGTGGAAGAGGATGAAGCTAAGCAGTAAAGCAATGAATTAATTTAAGGAAGACAGGCCAGATCCACATTTAATTAATTAATTTGTGATAAATCCCTATCCGATGAAAAGTAAATTAAAGCATCCATATCCTAAAACAACGCAACACCACAACTAACTAACCCCTAGCTTTAACTATAAATACTACCATTGCCCATCAACAATCATCAATCTTAAGGAATTGAAACACTACATCAATAATAAAACAACAAACAATAAACAATGTCGGCTGCCCAGAAGTTGGTTAACGTTGCAGTGTGTCTGGTGTGCATGTTTGTCCTCACTGTCGACGCTTCGCTTTCTTCGGTTTACAGGTCATGCTTCGATCCATGCCATTCCGCTTGCAAAGACAAAGGAAAAACCGTACTTGTATGCAACAGAGAATGTGAAATCGAATGTACCGACAAGGCGTATAAAGGTATATATAGTTATAGTTTTATATTAAAATTTATATATTTATATTTATATATATTAAATAAAATTTATATATATTAAGATTTTGTTTTCTTTAATAATTTTGTGGTTATTTTATAATTGCAGAGGGCAAGGTTAAGGACGAGGGCACGCAACTTACGGACGAGGAGAAGGAACTTTGGGCCTTTAAGAAAAAACAAGTTGTGGAGTTTGTGGGCATGCATTGTAAGGACTTTAAGAATAAGCAATGTAAGGACGGCGACAACCAATGTAAGGACGAGGAAGAGTTCTGTAAAGACATGCATAAGCTCCTTAAGGATGAGAACAAACAACTTAAGGATGAGGACAAGCTTCTTAAGGATGACAATAAGTTAGTTAAGGACGAGGAAAAAACAACTTAAATAAGGACGGGTAAAAATATAGAAGAATAATAAAGCAATCTATTATATTTAATGTGAAACATCATAGGATTTCTATATTTGAATTCAAGATCGTATTTTGAGATAGTGGCGATTTTTCTTGTCATCCCTATCATGTAAGACTATATGTCACTTTTGTAATAGTGTAAAGTATATAAATATTTTATTTTTTTCATATTAAAAATAATATTTTATCATTTTCGTATAGCACTAATAATTTAAAAAGTAATGTTTAGAAACTTCCATGATATCTACACTAATTAAAACATAATTGAAGATTTCTTTTAATTAATTTTATAATAAGAAAATGATGAAAATATTATACATGTTTCAAAAGATCAAAATATTATTTATTTAATTATAATATGATCATATGTTTAAAATAATTAATTATAAATTTTTGCAAATTATATTACACTAGTTTAATTTTATTTTCAAATCAAAATGTATTAATATTGTTGATCATGGATCTTACAAAATGCAACGAAATCCCCCTTTATTATCTTCTTTAGTCATACAACAAATTTTGAAGTACTATAATGATAATATATTAATATTAACACATATATGTTCCATGCACCCCAACTAAATGATCAAAAGCGTATTTGACACAATTGGGGTCGGACTCCTGTTCTTATTACTATACATTCCAGTTTACACCTGAATCTATAACCTTTGGCAAAACGACTAAGGCATTCTGTTCTTGTTACCTTCACTCCTTTGGTGGGGGCTTGTTTCTATTTTGTCTCGGCTAGGGGAGGGATCGGCTCGACAGCGACAAACTTCGTATACCCAGTCTGAATTATGGATTCTATATCTAAGCGATTGAAAGTCTACTGTGACAACTCTGTAGTCTTCCTATCTACTGTGACAACTCTGCAGTCTTCCTAGCTAGAGAGACATGCCACCATTTAAAAGGATTTGGTTCAGAAAATGGGACTTTCGCCCAATTTGTAATTTGTATATATACATACGTTCAGTTTCAATAAAATTCTTTGGTATTCAAACATTTTTCACAATTAAGTGTGTACACCCGGAAAAAGGCCTCCGTCGCTGACTTGAGCAGTGAGGCGACTCGGGTCGTTGATCTTAAGCATAACCTCTTGGGCATATTCCCATGTACTTTTGGCATCCTTCGTCGTTGCAGACCATTTCTCGGTCGCTGACTTCAGCGCTTAATTGCGGTAGAGGTGAGCAGTGAGGCGACTCGGGTCGTTGATCTTAAGCATAACCTCTTGGGCATATTCCCAGGTACTATTGGCCGCTTTCTTCGTTGCAGACCATTTCTCGGTCGCTGACTTCAGCCTGCGTTTGAGGTCATTGATCTCGACCTCCTAGAGAGAGACGGTCTTCTTCAGGGGTTCGGTCTCCTGCGCAGCCTTGGCTCGACAGAAAAGGTCGATGAGAATGCGAGCCAGCTGCATAAAGGATCAATTAATTTTACGAAGCAAACGATTAAGAAATATAGAATAGCGAGGCGCATACTTGCACCAGATCTTGGGCGCCCTGTTCGCCGCGGCCTTGGCTCAACAGTAGAGGGCGATAAGAATGCGATTCAGCTGCATAAAGGATCAACTAATTTTACGAAGAAAACGGTTAAGAAATATAGAATAGCGGGGCGCATACCTGCACCAGATCTTGGGCGCCCCATTCGCCGATTTGGTCGGCCGTCCAATTGTGCATTTCGTTGCCCAGGGGATCAAGTCGCTAAGCTTCTCTAGGAGGGCAGCTGGTTGCTCACTACTCAGCAGAGCATCCCCCGCGGGAGTTCGGGTCGGTGGTGTCACAACCCAAAAATAATTTTCCTAAATCCTATTTTATAAAATTCCAAAATAGCTATTTTCACTCTTTCAAAAATTTTATTTCGAAAACGGTGTATGAATTAAATATTTTTTTTACCCAGTTTTTAAATAAATTCAACACCAAGAATATCCTATTTCGAAAATCCTATGTTTCGGGTACATTTATGTACCAAGTTTTGACCCAAAAAGTTAATCTAAGTGAAACCTGAAAGGAACCTGTGAAACCTGAACTAAGTATTTTGAACTAGAAACTACTTCTAGAAAATCTACTTTTGACCCCAAGTTATCCAAAATCATTTTTGAGACCTTGGTCCATGATACAAGGTGAACCATGCAATTTCCATAAACCTTGTCTGATATTTTAAGAATCAAGCCAAATTACTCATTTTCCCTCAACCAACCATTTGTGATCAACCTAGTGTTTTGCACCCATATAGATAGAATAGTAACTCCATGTTTTCTCCTGATCCCTTTCATTTGCCTCTCTACTCCTTGAGCGCTCTGTTGGCAGAAGAAGAAAATCACAGTAAGGTTTCTAGCTTTCATTATCATCTATCTATTTCATCTTATTCCTTAAGTTTTCATCTCCTTTGCTTCCCATCTCTGAGAATCTCTCTTTAAGCTTTGTAGGTATTATTTGCTTGAGGTGTATAGGCGGTGAAGGAGGTAGTAGTTGAGTAGAAAGGAAGAAGGGATCCACACAAGAAGAAAATGGAGAAGCTAAGGTATAAACCATGGACTCCCAAACCAAATTTTTGGCTCTGTTAAATGCTAGCTAGAATTTTAAATAGATGCTTAGAAATGCTAGATAATATTTGTTGTTGAGCTATTTGTGTGTTTTTGATGATCTATGATTGATCTATTGAGGTTTGAAAGTGTTTTTGTTTATCTGAGAATGCTACAGATGAAGAAGAAGGGGTCAAGTGCACACAGATGGTGCACCACTAAACCCAACAGACCTAACCAACGAATCTAGCTAGGCATGATCCGTTGGCTAGCTCCGTAGTGAGGCGGACCAAGGCAACAGATCACAGCTAGATCCGTTACCAAGGACCGTTGCTTGGCGGAGCCAAGCGACGGGGCTTCACAAGCCCCGTCACCAAGCTCCTCCAGGCCAAAGTTGGTTCTGGCCGGGCCCTCTGTGGCTCAACTACGCGTTGTTCGAACTGGGACTCGTGGGCCCTTGAGGCTCGGACACCCGGGCTCATTACGACGCACTAGTAGAAGTTAGTTACATTAGATTTGGAGTTAGAAAACATGATTTACAGATAGAAATGTGGGAAATGAATATTTTGTTGTTGTTGTTTGTGAACTATATCAGTAAAGGAGTTTATAGCTTTTGAGCGTTGTTATTTGATTGAGAAACATGCCTTGATTACTTGTTAAGTATTTATTGAGAAGATTTGCCAAGTGTTGAGATTTTAGTATAAAGCAGTGCATAATTCCTTGTTTCACAGTGAATGAGAATTAAAGCATATTATTTCACAATAAATGACATGTTAGTAGATTTCATTGCCTAAAGTGCATTTTTTTCTCTAAGTAAAGCCTGAAATCTATTTCAAAAACCTATATCTATTTTGGAAAATCATTATCTATTGGCATTGAGAAGATTGCATGATATTTGATATCCAAAGTGTGAGAAAGAGGAGTTGTTGAAAATTATGTGCATAAGCTTGCATAAGTTAGAATTGTTGCATGAATAGAAGTTGCATGAGATATATCTATGTGCTATCTATTATGAGAAAATAGTATTTTGGAGGCCCGTTTGGATTTGGTCCTTTCGGGAGAAAAGAGAAAGAAAGGAAGTTTGAGAAAGGAAAGAAACGGTCAAAGAGGACCGACAGAGATTTATGAAGTAACTTGGTCGATATTCCCGAGTTACTAGGTTGGATACTACCCGCCGGGCTTGGAATCCTGGATAGGGGATGTGCACACTGACAAGTACGATACCTGATTTCACAGAGATTGAGATAAAAAACAAAGACAGTGGTTCTGTGGGTGAGATGAGTATTAGGCCGGCTAGATGCAGAGCCCGGATATGTTCATTCACCATTCGTGAAGTTCCTACCTCGCCCACGAGTACAGTAAGAAAGCAAGAAAGCAAAGAAGAGAAAAGCGAGTCAAGAGACTCAAGTGAAAGAAGAGAAAAGCGAGTCAATGTGACTCAACAGAAACCTCCACAGAAAAAGTATTTCTTTTTACATAAGAGCGAGAGTGTATATATATATATATATATATATATATATATATATATATATATATATATATATATATATATATATATATATATATAACATCATGACATAACTTGTTATATGACTTGCATGATTTGCATTTAGAGTATGATGAGAAGTACAGTACTTGTTGTGGTTTATGAGTTGGCATGATATCATGAGCTTCCTTGTTGAGTTTTAAGTATCTCTTTATCTATCAGTTTGAGCATGAGTATTGCATGATGAGCTATGATTAGAGACATCTGTTTAAAGCATGAGAATTGTGTTTAAGTTGAGCACTTGAGAAAGCATGTTTATACTAAGTATAGGTTGCAATGGCTTTATACTTAGCATTAATTTGCTAACGGGTTTGTTTTATACTTGTTTTTATAACCCCTTTCAGGTGGGTCCAGTGTTTGAGAGCGCACGAGTTAGATTAGTGCGTAGTTATGAGTTGGTGGATTCTAGACTAGATTCTACTTTGGATATTGATGTTTAGATGATGTTGACTGATCTTTTGTTGGCTTTTGAACACCGGGGTTTGTTCCCCAAGTATTGATGTTGTTTTTTATGAGCTTGACTCTAGTTAGTTATACTTTTGTAGCCTGTTCAGTAATCATGAGTAGTGACTGTGGTGGTGACACCCGTATCTTTTGGATTGGTTAGTTTTAAGTTAACTAATCTTACTTATCTTTCTTGTTTATGTTGAAGTAATTGGGATTTAGATTTTAGAAAAGTATTTAGATAATAATTTTATCACAATTTCTTGGAATTTATCAATTTAGTTCAATAATAATTCTAAGTTTCATGATTTGCATTGGCAAAACATGTATTTAGTTACTTCCCAAAATTTAGCCACCTATATTAATTGTTTCGCGAAGCTTACTTGGTTATTTGGATCTATAGAGTAAGTTATGTGATATGATATACCTCTTTGGATTCCAAGAATAAAATGTACCTTTTGACCCAAATTTTCAAATTGGTTTTGGAAAGTGTATTTTATTATTTTAGTATGTCCAACTATGGTGGGAAGTTATGTCCTCATTAGTTATTCCTTTAGTTGGACTATAGTTGGAACCAAATATTGATTATTTAGTATGTCCAACTAATGGTGGGGAATTATAACTTCATTACTTAGTTGGTCAAATCAATTATGAGTACGTATATCATTAATTTCACTGAAAAATATCTTAATAAGTGGGAGTGATCATTTAGAAAAGGATCATTAAGATACTCCACTAAAGATTTTGGATTTAATTGGCTTCATACATCCCAAATTGGATTGTATGTCAAACAATAAGCCCAAAAGATTCACAAGTATTAATCTTGTATTTGTTCATATAAATTCATAAGTTCAAATTATTGAACATTTGGTTGTACAACATATTTATGAAAATGTTGTGGGGCACTGTTATTTAATTAATTCTTTAACAATTAATATAGTTTTTAGTTTCTTCAAAATTGATCCCGGGCCTTTTTGGTTTGTAAGACTCAAGACAATTTTGCGAAACATAAAATTAATACTCATAATATTCAGTTCATTCTGAGGTGGACCTTGAGATTATTTGGAAAGTTATGGTGCGTGTATGTTTAACATTCCAAATTTATGGACTTAAAGTTTTGGCTTATTATCTAAATTGTTGGAATGCTTCTATGACTAAACAATCTTTTGGCTATTTTGATGAGTGGGAGTGACAGACGTGTTAACTCCAAGCTCCTAGCCGTTAGAGGTAGTGCTTAAGTTAAGTTATAAATAAGTCATGGAATATAGTTAGCATTATGCTAACATTAAGAGATCTCTACTTAAGGCATGCTTTTTAGGATTTTAGAGATCATACAGTGTACTCTTTTGTACAATTTCGATGGTTTTCTCTCTTAAGTTGTGCATATATATTTTATTTTGAGAAACATCCCTTAAGGTACTAAGAATAAACATTGAGTTTGTTCATAAAAGATTTAAGTTGGGAAATCAAAATGCATGTGATCATAGAAGATATACATTACTCACTTATTTAGTAGATGGCCTATTACTATGATTCATGTGTTTTATTCTTTGACGAGAATTGTTCTAGTACTTGCACCAAGTGGGAGACTGTAAGACTTTTCCATACGGGCCTTAATTATGCGGTGCAAGTGGACTAGACACATTAAGTAATTGGTTTGACTGGACATTAGGTTAAGTCTGTATTCCACCAATATGTCTATATAAAGACTGTATTGATTGGATACAAGACACATTCATTATATAGCACTTATAGTTATGGTACTCATACTGCTAAGAAAATACTAGTACACCATCTAGGGTTCTGAGTCAAGTGTGAGTTAAAACGGCTAACACCCTGCAGGTCTACCATTCAAGAAGCAACACAACATGATATCAACTATGGCTGGAGATCAACATGCTTCCGCTTCCGCTACTACGAGGTTAGGTTTCTCGTAGATTATACTCTGTATGGTTAGATTAAATTTAGATCTAATAACATGAAACACATTATTCACCCATAGTCATTTTTACTTGCATACAAAATATCACATTAAATTTCCTTTCTTTTTCCTATATCAATCGCTATAACTATATAAATATATTTCTCAAATAAAAATTGATTTTACTACAATAAATGTAACTTCCACCCCACAACAAACTCCGATCCTTTAATATTATATTTATCCAATAAATAAATAATTATTTTGGAAGAATAGTAAGAGTACAGTCTATCCAAAATGAACATTGTATCCACTTTCAAGATTCTATTATTATATTCGAATTTAATTATAATTATAATTATTTAAATTCAAATATAATAAAACTAATTAGTAACATTTAAAAAAATAAATATATTGAATTGAGGTATTGAAGCTGTGGAGCTGCGCTGAAGAGGAAGCTAATTAAGGTGATCTAATGAGGGAGATTATTGAATTGAGTGGAAGAGGGTGAAGCTAAGCAGTAAAGCAATGAATTAATTTAAGGAAGACCTGGCCAGATCCACATTTAATTAATTAATTTGTGATAAATCCCTATACGATGAAAAGTAAATTAAAGCATCCATATCCTAAAACAACGCAACACCACAACTAACTAACCCTTAGCTTTACCTATAAATACTACCATTGCCCATCCACAATCATCAATCTTAAGGAATTGAAACACTACATCAATAATAAAACAACAAACAATAAACAATGTCGGCTGCCCAGAAGTTGGTTAACGTTGCAGTGTGTCTGGTGTGCATGTTTGTTCTCACTGTCGACGCTTCGCTCTCTTCGGTTTACAAGTCATGCTTTGATCCATGCCATTCCGCTTGCAAAGACAAAGGAAAAACCGTCTATGTCTGCAACGCAGAATGTGAAAGCGAATGTACCGACAAGGCGTATAAAGGTATATATAGTTATAGTTATATTTATATATTAAATTAGTTTTTTTTTTCATTAATAATTTTGTGGTTATTTTGTAATTGCAGAGGGCAAGGTTACGGACGAGGGCAAGCAACTTACGGACGAGGAGAAGGAACTTTGGGCCTTTAAGAAAAAACAAGTTGTGGAGTTTGTGGGCATGCATTGTAAGGACTTTAAGAATAAGCAATGTAAGGACGACGACAAGCAATGTAAGGACGAGGAACAGTTCTGTAAGGACATGCATAAGCTCCTTAAGGATGAGAACAAGCAACTTAAGGATGAGGACAAGCTTCTTAAGGACGACAATAAGCTAGTTAAGGACGAGGAAAAAACAACTTAATTAAGGACGGGGGGTAAAAATCTAGAAGAATAATAAAGCAATCTTTGAAGTCAAGTTCGTATTTTGAGATAGTGGCGATTTTTCTTGTCACCCCTATCATGTACCGCCTATATGTCACTTTTGTAATAGTTGAAAGTAAATAATTATTTTATTTTTTTCATATTAAAAATAATATTTTATCATTTTCGTATAGCACTAATAATTTAAAAAGTATTGTTTTAAAATTTCAATGATATCTAAACTAATTAAAACATAATTGAAGATAACTTTTAATTAATGTTACAGTAAGAAAATGATGAAAATATTATACATGTTTAAAAAGATCAAAATATTATTTATTTAATTATAATATGATCATGTGTTTAAATGAATTAATTATAAATAACGTGTTTGATTTTATTTTCACTGCAAAATGTACTAATATTGTTGATCATGGATCTTACAAAATGCAATGAAATTCCCCTTCACTCTCTTTCTAGTCTTACAGCAAATTTTGAAGTGCTATAATGATAATATATTAATATTAAGACACATATATGTTCCATGCACCCCAACTAAATGATCAAAAGTGTACTTAGCTTGACATAACTAGGGTCGGGGTCCTGTTTTAGCTAGCTTCACTCTTTGGTGCAGGCCTGTTCGTGTTCCGACTCGGCTCGGCAGCGATCGGCTCCATAAGTGTACTTGACATAACTAGGGTCAAGTTCTTGTTTTACCTACCTTACTCCTTGGTGCGGGCTTGTTCGTGTTCCAAGTTAGAGGAGAGATCCACTCGGCAGCGACCGACTACGTGTAGGGAGCAGGGACCGGGTAGGCCACCTCTTCGGGCAGGATGCCCAAGATGGTAGCAAGGTCGTCGCCCTTGAAGGAGCCCATTCCGTCAAGGTTGTCCGAACCTCTTGCTGCATGTGCCTTTGGTCAGTGGCAAAGGCCCATTTTCTAAAGGGCCAAATGAGGTCATCACCGGTTTGATTCTTTAGGAACGCCCAGGTGAGCGGTGACTCTGGTCGTTGATCTTAAGCATAGCCTTGGGCATCTTCCTGGGCACTTTTGGCCTCTTTCTTCACTGCCGATCACTTCTCACTTGAGCCGACTCTTGAGGTCCTTGATCTCGACCTCCTAGAGAGAGGGGCTTCTTCAAAAGTTCAGTCTCCGGCCTTGGCTTGGCAGTAGAGCTGAGGACGGTGAGAATGGGAGTCAGCTGTATAAAGGATCAATTAATTTTACCGAGCAAACAGTTAAGAAATATAGAAAAATGCGGTGCATACCAGATCTTGGGAACCCTGTTCACCGATTTGGTCAGCCGTCCAATTGTGCATATCGTCGCCCGGGCAAATCAGGTCGTTAAGCTTCCCCAGGAGGGCAGCTGGTTGTCCACCATGGGAGTCCGGGCCAGGGGGTTGTAACGCTAAGTCTGTTTCAAGGGAGCCACCTCCTTGAGGTTAGAGTTAGTGGCGTTTTCCTTACCCCTTTTTCTCTAAACCGGGGCGGTGATCAAATCCTGGCCCCGAGTTGGTGAGTTGCGCCGTGGTCGTGGCGACTAGGGGAACAGCGGTCGGCACAGTTGGCTTAGCATGGATCGGGCACGGAGGAGCTTGCCTTCTTTCCGCCTAGGGAAGCCTTAGGGCGGGGCTTCAGAAGTGTTGAGGGAGGAGTGACGAAACCTCTATCGAGCCCCATACATGCAAAAGAAGCAACAACATTAGTATTATTCATTTATACTCGGTCAACACAATAATAATATACAAACACGATAAGGCTAAACACGGACATGAAATGTTAAGGTTAACGGGTTTAAATTCTTAGCACGAATACGAACATGATTTGTAAACGGGTTGATACGATAAACATATTTTGTTAATAGATTTTGGGTTGTGTCGACACGATATGACATGAAACCCGTTTAAACCCGCTAAACCTATTAATACATTTCTTTAAAAAAAAAAAACTAAAATTTGAAGTAAAGTTATATAGAACTGTTCAGGTGTGAACTTTTGTTTAGGTGTGAACTTGTGTTTAGGTGTGAACTTGTGAACTGCTGCCATCCGTTCATCTTGGTTTGATCAACGCTGGCGAACGAGGGTGCACGGCCCATTATGGGCGTTTTCGCACTGGATCGGAGCCCTTGTAGATGAAGTTGTGTGGTTTAGTTCCTCTTCGACTCAATCGCCCAGACCCCTTCTCAACCCCCGACTCTTTCGAGCGATGTGAACCCAATCAAAACACTGGATACCCAAGCAAAATTCTAGCGCTCAGACAAGTGATTTTGTTCCCCTTCGACTCAATCGTTCAGAGCTCTTCTCAACCCGAGTTATTTTGTTCCTCTTCGACTCAATCGCATAGAGCTCTTCTCAACCCGCGACGGACTTCGAGCTCACGTCTGAACACCATCGAGATCCTAGCGCTCAGGTAGTCGGAACAGCTTGCATGGCCCGGTCTAGTGGGTGTAGTCGCCGGACGAAGCGTGGAAGGGCCGGCCATCAATTGTCGCCGTTGACACCTCCATCAGCATCGCGGTCGTTCAAACGGCGGTCCATCGCCGGAGTTCCATCGGCCGTCCGAACGGCGGTCATCACAGCGGGAACAACTGGTCGGCGGCGGGGATAGCGGCCAGGGTGTCGGCACGAAAGAGGGTGGCGCGGCGATTGGGGCAGAAAGGTTAGTCTTTTTTTATTTTGCCGGGGTGGGGCTTCGACGGTGTTTTAGGGATGTTCTGGAATTTGCTTTTTTTTTTTTATTGCATCAATTACAGTGTGTGGGGTGGGGGGTGCACGTAGTTGGCAAGCTAGGGAGAAGCTATTGCTTGGCACAGTGTAAGGATGTTGTAGCAACAGGATGCTTTACATGATGATATTACAGTGGCTAGGGTTGTTTTCAATGAAATAACTAAATCATCCATAAAATATTCCCTCCAGGCTCCAAGAGAGATTGATGGGAATTTAATAAATGCTTATCTTGTAAACATCTCTCCATTGCTATGGAGGAAACTTCCTATTATTATTTTTTTTTGTTTCCATCTTTTAAAATAAAATTAATATTTTCTGCCCTCCAGGCTCCAAGAGAGATTGTTGGGAATTTAGTAAATGCTTATCTTGTAAAAATAGCCTATATAGAGAACTGTTCAGGTGTGAACTTTTGTTTAGGTGTGAACTTGTGAACTGCTGCCATCCGTTCATCTTGGTTTGATCAACGCTGGCGAACGAGGGTGCACGGCCCATTATGGGCGTTTTCGCACTGGATCGGAGCCCTTGTAGATGAAGTTGTGTGGTTTAGTTCCTCTTCGACTCAATCGCCCAGACCCCTTCTCAACCCCCGACTCTTTTCGAGCGATGTGAACCCAATCAAAACACTGGATACCCAAGCAAAATTCTAGCGCTCAGACAAGTGATTTTGTTCCCCTTCGACTCAATCGTTCAGAGCTCTTCTCAACCCGAGTTATTTTGTTCCTCTTCGACTCAATCGCATAGAGCTCTTCTCAACCCGCGACGGACTTCGAGCTCACGTCTGAACACCATCGAGATCCTAGCGCTCAGGTAGTCGGAACAGCTTGCATGGCCCGGTCTAGTGGGTGTAGTCGCCGGACGAAGCGTGGAAGGGCCGGCCATCAATTGTCGCCGTTGACACCTCCATCAGCATCGCGGTCGTTCAAACGGCGGTCCCATCGCCGGAGTTCCATCGGCCGTCCGAACGGCGGTCATCACAGCGGGAACAACTGGTCGGCAGCGGGGATAGCGGCCAGGGTGTCGGCACGAAAGAGGGTGGCGCGGCGATTGGGGCAGAAAGGTTAGTCTTTTTTTATTTTGCCGGGGTGGGGCTTCGACGGTGTTTTAGGGATGTTCTGGAATTTGCTTTTTTTTTTTTATTGCATCAATTACAGTGTGTGGGGTGGGGGTGCACGTAGTTGGCAAGCTAGGGAGAAGCTATTGCTTGGCACAGTGTAAGGATGTTGTAGCAACAGGATGCTTTACATGATGATATTACAGTGGCTAGGGTTGTTTTCAATGAAATAACTAAATCATCCATAAAATATTCCCTCCAGGCTCCAAGAGAGATTGATGGGAATTTAATAAATGCTTATCTTGTAACCATCTCTCCATTGCTATGGAGGAAACTTCCTATTATTATTTTTTTTTGTTTCCATCTTTTAAAATAAAATTAATATTTTCTGCCCTCCAGGCTCCAAGAGAGATTGTTGGGAATTTAGTAAATGCTTATCTTGTAAAAATAGCCTATATAGAGAACTGTTCAGGTGTGAACTTTTGTTTAGGTGTGAACTTGTGAACTGCTGCCATCCGTTCATCTTGGTTTGATCAACGCTGGCGAACGAGGGTGCACGGCCCATTATGGGCGTTTTTGCACTGGATCGGAGCCCTTGTAGATGAAGTTGTGTGGTTTAGTTCCTCTTCGACTCAATCGCCCAGACCCCTTCTCAACCCCCGACTCTTTTCGAGCGATGTGAACCCAATCAAAACACTGGATACCCAAGCAAAATTCTAGCGCTCAGACAAGTGATTTTGTTCCCCTTCGACTCAATCGTTCAGAGCTCTTCTCAACCCGAGTTATTTTGTTCCTCTTCGACTCAATCGCATAGAGCTCTTCTCAACCCGCGACGGACTTCGAGCTCACGTCTGAACACCATCGAGATCCTAGCGCTCAGGTAGTCGGAACAGCTTGCATGGCCCGGTCTAGTGGGTGTAGTCGCCGGACGAAGCGTGGAAGGGCCGGCCATCAATTGTCGCCGTTGACACCTCCATCAGCATCGCGGTCGTTCAAACGGCGGTCCCATCGCCGGAGTTCCATCGGCCGTCCGAACGGCGGTCATCACAGCGGGAACAACTGGTCGGCGGCGGGGATAGCGGCCAGGGTGTCGGCACGAAAGAGGGTGGCGCGGCGATTGGGGCAGAAAGGTTAGTCTTTTTTTTATTTTGCCGGGGTGGGGCTTCGACGGTGTTTTAGGGATGTTCTGGAATTTGCTTTTTTTTTTTTATTGCATCAATTACAGTGTGTGGGGTGGGGGGTGCACGTAGTTGGCAAGCTAGGGAGAAGCTATTGCTTGGCACAGTGTAGGGATGTTGTAGCAACAGGATGCTTTACATGATGCTTTACATGATGATAGTTCAAACTCGCCGGAGCCTTTTTTTGTAAAGCCGATCTTGGCTCCGCAATTAACTCTATTAGAAAGACGACGGCGCCGCTCCCGCTTCTCTCTCCCACCTAGTACCCGCTCATTACCGGGAGGTTTATTACCACCACCTTTCACCCCTTGCCGACTACACACCAAATAGCGTGAGTAGATTTTCCCGTCTCGGTCGCGCTTCACGGCACTCTGGCGGACATCAAACCCGCTCATTCGAGCGTAGTTGATATAGCACTGGATACCTTCATTGAGTGTTTTAAATACACGCCCCTGCGTCGGCCTCATGGAAGCATTCACGATGGGGGTCCATTGTTGTTGGCCAGTCAATGTTAAACCCATAGCAACGCCTGGTTTAGTCTCGGTGTCCGTCATCATCGCGACGCCTTCTGCACAAACACCGATCGGATGTTACGGGGGGAACAAAAACAGTGCGGTAGCGATGCATGGGAATAATTATTCTCAAACCTGTTACGCCGCCGGTACCGGGGTTGATTGTCGTCATCCTACGCTGTTCGCGCACGGGTGTTTTACGGAAGAGGTGTCCGAACCGTAGCAGTGTTAATCTCAATTCAAATGCTTTGTGCGTGGGAGGGAGAAGTCTGGTTGCTCTTGGACACTGGGTGTATCACATGTTACGTGGTGCAAGGGGGGTGATGTGCGGATGTTATCTTGGGCCGTAGGATTAAGTACATCAGCGCACCGGATTGGTTCACAAGTTCACATGTTAATAATGGTTCGCACCAGAAAAATAGCCTATATATATATATATATATATATATATATATATATATATATATATATATATATGTATGTATGTATGTATGTATGTATGTATGTATGTATGTATGTATGTATGTATGTATGTATGTATGTATGCATGCATGCATGCATGCATGCATGCATGCATGTATGTAGTAGTAGTAGTAGCTTCAAATTGTTGAATAACCAAAACACTTTCTTTAGCATTTTGATCTGTGGGTTACATCATATTAATAATAATGGTTGAACTAAATGAACACCTGAGCAAAACACCTAAAGGACTAGTACCGTTAATCATTCATTGATATTGTATATATGTGCATTAATTAAATATATTAGAACCCTTTGCAACAAAAATACTTGGTTACTATTTTAAAAAAGTTTAGTAACAATTATAATGAATCTCCTATATTACATTGTATTCATATACTATGAATTACATATTTAAATAAATAAATTAGACATTAAATTACTTATGTTGAACCTATCATATATAATCTTACATTGATATACTTTCAAATATTTATTTAATTATAAACATTGGTAGAAAAAAATGACCGTCAAATTATTAAATCGATCAAATGAATAGTTCGGATTATTCAGATTTTAATTTTTCCTTGAGATTTCCTAATTTATCCTTAATTATATGATTATCCGATCCGTTAACTTTTCCATTAAGTACCGTTAATTCACCATTAGTCTAATTCTAATATTAAAGCCTAATATAGAATTATAACTACAACATTAATCTAATTCTAATATTAAAGTCTTTTTTTTTTTAAAGCCAAATCAACTTTGGTATATTAATGAAAGAGCATAGCAATGGAGTCAGGAGGGACCGAGTCCCAATACAAAGAGTGATCCTGTTTGAAAGCTAATGATGCTAAAGTGTGTGCATGTAAATTTAAAGTCCTAGAAATATAACTCAAAGAGCTGTGTGAAAATAAAGATAAAGGCCCTGTTTGGTAAAAAATTGGCCTATAGGCCAATTTTGACTTAATTGACCACTATTAATTGTTTGATTTAGTTAAAATATCAATATAAATGTTTGGTTAATTAACTTTTTGCAACTCCAAAAGGCTAAAATTCAAAAAGCTACTCCAAGCAACTTTTTCAATTAGCTTTTTTAGAAAAAGAAATTATACCAAACAGCTATCAGCTAACAGCTAATTTACCAAACACTTTTTTACAATCAGCTAATGTTATCAACTATTTATACCCTCAACTTAACACAATCAGCTAACAGTTAACAGCTATCAGCTAACAGCCATTTTACCAAACAGGGCCAAAGATGCTTTGCATTGGTCCACAATCACACCAACATAGGACAAAGTCGTTGTTGCGCTCGAGTACACCGCATTTCTTAGTTTGGGGACATCCCTAGATGCAGCCCAGAATCCGACGGCTCCTCCCACTATAATCTGATCAATCTGAGCCATTCATTTGATTAAAAAAATTTGACCGCCATTTTTTCTACCCATTATAGGCCTAACTCTCTTGGGCTCTTATTAGTATATATATATATATATATATATATATATATATATATATATATATATATATATATATATATATATATATATATACTAATAAGAGCCCAAGAGAGTTAGGCCTATAATGGGTAGAAAAAATGGCGGTCAAATTTTTTAATTAAATGAATGACTCAGATTGATTAGATTTTAATTTTTCCTTTAAGATTTCCTAATTTATCCTTAATGAATATGATTTTCCGATAACTTTTCCGTTAAATAATATATTTTCCGTTAATTTCTGTTAGTTCACCGTTAACTTACTCATTGATTTAAATAAGAAAGGTCTTAGGTTCGAACCTCATACCAATCAAAGTTGACATAATTTGTACTATATTTTACTCTTATTAAATTAAAATAATAATTTAGTGGCTACACAAAAAATAATACATATGCATTTCTTTAATTTAGAATTATGTGTCTACAATGTCTTTATTCAAAAAAATTATTAATTATCAATAAATTAAATAAGAGAAAGTATATGAACAGATACTACAATGTAATAGAACTAGTAGCTTATGTGGTCTAATGGTATCTGGGTTGGACTTCCATTTGGAAGATTATGAGTTTGAGCCTCAGTGGAGACGTTATAGGTTCCTTCTGTTTCAGTAGGTTGAGAAAGTATATGAATAGATACTACAATGTAATAGAACCGGTAGCTTTCAAAAAAATAAGAGAAATAATTTCATTAGTTATATTGTATTTATTTTTCTCGAATATAAAAATTCTTTACATTTAAATTCATCAATTGATTATATTCGCTATATTGTCCCTACAATGTCTTTATTCAAAAAATTTATTCATTATCAATAAATTAATTAAGAGAAATAATTTTATTAGTTATATTGTCTTTATATTTCTCCAATGTAAAAATTCTTTACATTCAAATTTATCAATTGATTATATTCACTACATTGTTTATTATCTTTTTTTGTGCACTATTTTTTAATTAAATATCAAAGTGATAATACAAAATAATGTTATATATTTATTTACCAAGTATTTTATTAATACCATGAAAAATTTTAAAAAATATAATTAATAAAGCGAATCATATTAACTACTTGAGGGATTTGTTGACAAAGAGAATGATTCAAATCACACAACAAATTGAAGTGAGAACTACCTTGCAATGTCCTTGATTAACAATCAGCAGTTAGCGATTAGCGGATTATATTAGTGAATTTGACCAGCGAATTATATCAATGATTGGTAAAAATATATTTGAAAAAATTAGCTGTTTAGATTAACATGTAAAATGACCTAAGGGTATACATATAATAATAATAATAATAATAATAATAATAATAATAATAATAATAATAATAATAATAATAATAATAATAATAATAATAATAATAATAATAATAATAATAATAATAATAATAATGATGATAATAATAATAATTGTTTTAAAAAAATAAAAAATATATAATTAAGCCAATCATATTAACTATTTGGGGGATTTATTAACAAAAAGAGTATTCAAATCACACAATAAATTGAAGTGGGAAACAATCTCGCAATGTCCTTATTTGGCAATCAGCAGTTAGCTCTTTAATATTAGTATATATTTAATATTTTATGCCCTAATTTTTATTTGCTCTCCCTTATGTCCCGTATTTGGTTTCAACCATACATATACAATTATAATCAATCTTTACATTCAAATTCATCAATTGATTATATTTGCTACATTGTCCCTACAATGTCTTTATTCAAAAAAAAAAATTATTCATTATCAATAAATTAATTAAGAGAAATAATTTCATTAGATTTATTGTCTTTATTTTTCTCCAATGTAAAAATTCTCTACATTCGAATTTATCAATTGATTATATTCACTACATTGTCTATTATCTTTATTGTGGGATATTTTTTAATTAAATATTAAAGTTATAATACAAAATAATGCTATATATTTATTTACCAAGTATTTTATTAATACCATGAAAAAATTAAAAAAATATAATTAATATAGCCAATCATATTAACTACTTGAGGGATTTGTTGACAAAGGCAGTATTCAAATCGCACAACAAATTGAAGTGAGAACTAACTCGCAATGTCCTTGTTTGACAATCAGCAGTTAGTCGTTAGCGGTTAGCGTTAACGGATTATATTAGCGAATTTGACCAGCGAATTATATCAATAGTTGGTAAAAAGATATTTGAAAAAAAATTAGTTGTTTAGATTAACATGTAAAATGGCCTAAGGGTATTATAATAATAATAATAATAATAATAATAATAATAATAATAATAATAATAATAATAGTAATAATAATAATAATAATAATAATAATAATAATAATAATAATAATAATAATAATAATAATAATAATAATAATAATAATAATAATAATAATAGTAATAGTAATAGTAATAATAATAATAATAATTGTTTAAAAAAAATAAAAAAAAATATAATTAAGACAATCATATTAATTACTTGGGCCAGGACTATGTGGTCTAATGGTATCCGGGTTGGACTTCCATTTGGAAGGTTGTAAGTTCGAGCCTCTATGGAGGCGTTATTAGCTCTTTGTGTTTCAGTAGGTTGAGAAAGTATATGAACAGATACTACAATGTGTGGGAAACTATCTCGCAATTGACAAAAAGAGTATTCAAATCAGCAGTTAGCTCTACAATATTAGTATACATTTAATATCTTATGCCCTAATTTTTATTTGCTTTCCCTTATGTCCCGTATTTGGTTTCAACCATACCTATACAATTATTTTATTGACAATTATAATCAATCTTGACTATATTGTCTTGCATTTGTAAATTTAGAATTGCCTATTTAAATAAACAAATTTAACATTCAATTATCTATGCATGAACAATTCCAATATAATTTTGCCTTGATATTTACTTTAAAGTACTTATTTAAAAAAAATATTGGGCATTATCTCAATCGCGCAATGCGCGTAAAAACTAGTGTATATATATATATATATATATATATATATAAGAGCCCAAGAGAGTTAGGCGTAGAAATGGTAGAAAAACAAATTGATAGTCAAAGTTTTTAATCAAATGAATGGCTCAGATTGATCAAATTTTAATTTTTCTTTGAGATTTCCTAATTTATCCTTAATTATATGATTATCCCTTAAATTTTCCGTTAAATATTATCTTTCTCCGTTAATTTTTGTTAGTTCACTGTTAACTTACTCATTGATTTCAATAAGAAAGGTTTTAGGTTCGAACCATATCCTAATCAAAGTTGGCATAATTAGTACTCTATTTTACTCTTATTAAATTAAATAATAATTTAATATCTACAAAAAAAAAAGATGCATTTCTTTAATTTAGAATTATGTATCTACAATGTCTTTATTTAAAAAAAAAAATTATTCATTATCAATAAATTAAAAAAGAAAAATATTTACCAAGTGGTATGTAGTTCATTGGTATTGGGTTGCTCCTCTAAGTGGGAGGTGATAGGTTCAAACCTCACTTGAGACAAGTAGTCTGTATATGTAGGGTATCTTACTTCCTTATAACAAAAAAATTATTAGTTATATTGTCTTTATTTTTCTCGAATATAAAAATTCTTTACATTCAAATTCATCAATTGATTATATTTGCTACATTGTCCCTACAATGTATTTATTAAAAAAAAATTATTCATTATCAATAAATTAATTAAGAGAAATAATTTCGTTAGTTTTATTGTCTTTATTTTTCTCCAATGTAAAAATTCTCTACATTCAAATTTATCAATTGATTATATTCTCTACATTGTGTATTATCTTTTTTGTGGGCTATTTTTTAATTAAATATGGAAGTTATAATACAAAATAATGCTATATATTTATTTACCAAGTATTTTATTAATACCATGAAAAAATTAAAAAAATATAATTATGCCAATCATATTAACTACTTGAGGATTTTGTTGTCAAATAAGGTATTCAATTCACATAACAAATTGAAGTGAGAAACTATCTCGCGATGTCCTTGTTTGGCAATCAGCAGTTAGCGGTTAGCGTTAGCGGATTTGACCAGCGAATTATATCAACGGTTGGTAAAAAGATATTTGAAAAAATTAACTGTTTTGATTAACATGTAAAATGACCTAAGGGTACAATATGTAAAGAGATGAACTTTACTGAGTCAAAGCAAGATCGTCGGCTATGGACCGCATGTCATTTAGGAAGGCAGTGATACCATGTAAATAGAAGAACTTCAGTATTATTGATGTGAAGCTACTGGGTACAAATAGTATACAAGAGAGAGTTAATAGCTAAGGAGTTGTAACAGTTAATCTAAAATAACTATTCTAAAAGAGAATAATTAGAACAACACAGAGATAAAAAAACATCAACCAAACATATCCTTAACACAATAATAATAATAATAATATAATAATAATAATAATAATAATAATAATAACAATAATACTAATATAATAATAATAATAACAACAACAACAACAACAACAACAACCATAATAACAATAATAATAATAATAATAATAATAATAATAATAATAATAATAATAATAATAATAATAATAATAATAATAACAATTATAATGAATCTCATATATTACATTGTAATCATATACTATGAGTTAAATATTTAAATAAAAAAATTCGACATTAAATTACTCATGAAAATGTAAGTATTTTTTTACAGCTTTCAAGAATATTATTATTATTATTATTTGCAATTGTCGCTTGAAGTGTTTTTGGTGCCATTGAATCCAACGGATTGGACGTTGATGGAGACCCGGGTAACATTGACTACAAAACTGATTTCGTAATTTTTCGGTGGCAAGGAAAGGGCAGCGTTTTTCTTATCGGAAATCAAACTCTTCTTCTCCTCACAGGCAACGAAGCACTTTGCTGAATCAGAAAGTGATTCATTTTTTTAAAAAAAATTCTCTTTATTCCTCTGAGATAATTACAAGATGTATACGAAGAACGAAACAAAACCATGGTTTCAATACCAAAAACACAAAAGTTAAGGATAGAGATCGAGCACTAAGTCACGAATCTGAACTACCAAGCATTATTTAGTTTTTTAAGAAAACAATAAAAATTGAATCAAGATAAAATAGCCAGATTTGTCCAAAGATAAAAGAAAGTTAAATATCAAAATAGCCGAATAAGCTAATACAATTAATACAAAATTATATAAAAAAAATCCTCATCCAGATCTAGAACGATTTTAGAGACAAAGTTGAAGATAAAGGTGAAAAAAATTATCAATTTTACAGTGAAATTGATGATTTTTTACCTTTTATCTTCAACTTTGTCTTTGAATTTCTGGGAAAAAAACCCCCGAAAAAAAAAAAAAAATCAAACATTAACTTAAAATTGAAAAACAAAATTGCTCCTAAATACAAGAAATTATTATAGTAATTTTATGTTAAACTCCATTTACACTCTTTCATGAAATTATTATGATAATGGCAGTGATTTTGATAATTTTGTAGGATTTTTTGAAACTTAGAGTTAGTATGTTGACTTCGAGGTTTGTACATGCTATTCAAGTTTCTATGTTTTTTTTTTTTTTTAACAAGCGGCGTTTAGGATTTACACGATTCGCTTGGCAAAACAGCAATCAAAGCAAAAGCTAAATCAAATTGAGAGGGAAGGACGTTGTAGATGAAGGCGCTTTTTTCTCATCCTACTTTGCCTTTTTCTACGGAGAATAGGAATGTAACGGTGACGAAAGAGAAAAAGGAAATAGAGATAATTTTTTTTTTTTAAACCAGAAGTTTCTATATTTTCTTATACAAATTTATAATTGTAAATTTATTGTAATAAATAATTATTAAGGCAAGTATAATTTATTTTATATTTTGGACACATTATTTTTAATAATTTTGATTTAATAATAGAGTTAATACCCAAAATCGTCCTCGACTATAGTGGTTTTTCTCAATTTCGTCCTAAATGACTTTGGTGACCTAATATCGTCCCATACTTTTGTGTTTCGCTCAATTTAGTCCTCCATTTGTTATTTCGTCAAATTGGTGTTAAATAAAGAGACAATTCAGTAATGTCAATATTGATCTCTCTTTACTTTCAACTTGTGAAGTGCGAAATTCATCTTTCTTGTACGAATTGCACCCAGAATTACTCCCGGACCTGCAAATCAAATTTTATATTCGCAGTTTTAGGAGTAATTCTAGGAGTAATTCGTAAAAAAAACGGGATTTCGCTGTTCACATGTCTATGAGTAAAGAGATGCCAATATTAAAATTACTGAATTGTGTATTTATTTAACACCAAATGGACAAAATAACAAATGAGGGACTAAATTGAGCAAAAACACAAAAGTCTGGGACTAAATTGAAACTCTACCTAATTATTTTAGTATTAAATGACATACAATAATTACCATAAACAATGTTTCATAGTTTATAAATTCTATTAGGCAATAAAATTACTATTATAAATGTTTTATACTAACAATGTTTAATAGTTGGTATACTGTTCACACATTATTTTTAATTATTTTGATTTAATAATATTATATCTTATTTATAAAAATTGAAAGTAATACTTTTAGTACTATTGTTGTGACTAAAAATTATCTTAATTATTAAGGCAATTAATAGTTTTAAAAAGTCTTCAAATGTATGAACATCGAATCAATTAGTAGGACAATTATATTAGGTAATGTAATTAATAATTTACTTTTTAAATTATATCACATTTCAATAATGAATATTTTCTTAAAGTATATACACAGACTATGCTTATCAATATATAATTAAAAGTGTGTGTGTGTGTGTGCGCGCGCGTGTGTGTGAGTGTATGTGTGTGTGTGTGTGTGTATACACACACACACACACACACACACACACACACACACACACACACATTCACACTTAATGTATAATATTATTAGTACATATTAAATTATATTTTCCTTAATAATTAATTATTAATAGTATGGTAATGTATTTAAATATTGGAAGAGAACAAATATTATAATTAATGAAATTATTATGGTACTTGCCACAATATTTGATAATTATAATTGATGAAATTGAAAGTATAAGATTTCTTCTGTAAAAATATTTTTGCCAATTTCATTAGATTGTAATTAATAAGTATGAAATATAATTAAGGAAATAAAATTATAAAATTAACAAAATATAAATATTTATAAATTTTTGTAAATACATACATATATACACTTATGCACTGTACTAACCATACAAAATTTAAATGCTACATTTTTAATTATAAATTTATCAATATGAATTATAAATAATAAAATTATATTATAGAATTTTCCTATATACATATTAATAAATATTATGTGTATATACAATGTATTATATAATCATATAAGGAAATGTGTCCGATTAGAGTTTAAATTTACCCATATAAAATTTAAAATTTACATTTTCTAAATTTATTTCTGAGTATAATTCTCTTAGTTATAATGCATATTTTTAGAATTATAATATAAATGAATTACAATTAGGAATAAATTAACTTCATTATGTGAATTTTTTCTATAAATTTATGTAAATATTTACATGATTAGAAATTATATTAACCATACAAAATTTAAATTTAAATATTGTACGTTATGAAAATAGATATTTGACCAAATATGTAAATATCCAACTATATTATTATATGTCCATTTTAACATCTTTTCATTTCTTTTCTATTTTTTAAATTTAAATTCATAATAACAAAAAAAAATTACGTGCAACGCACGGGTACAACACTAATAATTCTTATTATCATAACATAACATAGTCCGTGCATCGCACGGGAATTATACTAGTCGGATTAAAAATAACTACAGTATTACTCTACTATCAACATTTAGCACGTATGAAGAATTGAAGCATGTGCTCCATCTCAACTAAAAGCTTAAGCTGATAGTTGAATTGCACATTAATGGCTACATGCTCACACGCCCCCTCACGTGTGCGGTGGGTTCCAAGCAACACGTGGACCGGTAAACCGTAGTTGCTTATGAGTGACACTGAGATTCGAACCCATGACCGTTGGTCTGACTCTGATACCAAATTAAAGCATGTGCTCCATCTCAACTAAAAACCTAAGCTGATAGTTGGATTGCACATTAATGGCTACATGCTCACATGAAGCATCTATTAGTATGAAACACATTGTTCACCAATAGTCATTTTTACTTGCAAACAAAATATCACATTAAACTTCCTTTCATTTTCATATATCAACAGCTATAACCATAAAAATATATTTCTCATACAAAAATAGATTTTACTCGCGCCAAAATATAGTTTATAATATATAATAGGTATAACATTCCACTACAAAATAAATTCAAGCTATAGCTCCAAAAAAATTCATAATTTATCACCAAATGTCACCAAGTCAATGAGCAATAGCCATTACTTCGGTCCCAATGACACTACTGGAAATTATGGAATTTTCGACCACCAAAAAGTGATCTTAAATCAAGTTAATACCAAAAAGTGGTCGGAAATAGCAACACAGGTTTTTTCGGATACCAAAAATGGTCGGAACAAGGCTTTCGAATTGATTTAAGATCACTATTAGGTGATCGAAATTCCATAATTTTCAATACTGTGACTCGACCTCTAAATATTATTTTTCAAAATATCTCATTAGTTTTTAATTTTCCGCCCCCACTACCCAATATTTCTTGATCTTCCTCTAAAAATAAGGGTTCAATTTATAGTCGAGAAAATGTAACTTCCACCCCAAAACAAACTCCTTTAATATTATATTTATCCAATAAATAATTAAGAGTACAGTCTATCCAAAATGAATATTGCATCCACTTTCAAGATTCTATTATTATATTAGAATTTAATTTAATTATAATAATTATAATTATTTAAATTCAAATATAATAAAACTTAGTAAAATATTATATATATATATATATATATATATATATATATATATATATATATATATATATTTTGGATCCAGTGCACACCCCCTTGGCAGATGAGCTCGTGAGATCAGATCTGGTTCGTTTATTTTTAAATTTTAACGCTTCAGATTGCTTTGCATTTTTAATGCGTGTGAGCTGAGTTTGTAAATAGACAAGGGTGTTCTAGTCTTTTGACATTATATTTATTATGTTACCTTATTTATTTCCTACTTTTTATTGGAAGGTGCAAAGTTTTTTTGATTCTCAAATCCCTATTCTTGGTTGCGTCCACATCTCTCACTCCTCCGATGAGAGCCTTTGTCCTCTGATTTTTTATTCTCGAATCCTTGTTCTCCGATCGCGTCTATGTCTCTCACTCCTCCGATGAGAGCCTTCGTCCTCTAATGGGGTGCAAGGTAATTTTTTTTTTATCAAATTCTTTTTGGTGTGGCAGGGTTTTCCGGCGAGGGTGTTGTTTGGTTTTGGCACGGGGGTTAGCTGCTTTTCTGGGCGGGGGGGGGGGGGGGGGGGGGGGGGGAGGGGGGTGATTTTTCAATTTTGTTTTGTTAGGGGTTATGATTTACTTATTTATTTTTCGGGTTATGGGTGTGGGGTTGTCTGGGTTTGTCTGGTATGTGTACTGATGTTGGGTGGGGGTGGGAATTTAGGTTTGTGTTGTTTACTGTGTGTGGTGTGAGATTTGTAGTGATGATCACCTGTGTGTCTTCTGCTTTAGTGTGTGCGTTTGAGGTTTGGAGTCTGTGTGTGTATGGAGGCATTGGTGTACAGATGTGTTGTAGTGTCCATAATGTAGTGGCTGGATGGCTTTGAATTCTTCATTCATAATCATGTGCTTAAAGTGATATACAGAAAGCAAAATACAACCACCATGGTAACGTAGCTTGCTGTTTTTTTTTTTTTTTTTTTTTTAATTTTTTTACAAGTATGCTAGGTGCGTATGGGGTAGGAGGTTAATGCATTATAGTATTTGTAATGTACTGGAAATATTGTTTGGGTATTTGTTGGTATTACTGTGTATATCTTTTTTTTTTTTTCCAATTTCGCTATGTGCGTAGGGGGTTAGAGGTGAATGCAATATAGTATACCCTTGTTGTAGCTTTATTTACTATGGGTTTGTGCGTACATAGTCTGTGATTAGTGTATTTTTTTGTGGGGGGGTAGGGGGTTGGTGGTCATGCTAATGGTGTTGTAACTAGTCTGTGTGTGTTTTGTTTCGTATTGGGATTTTTTTTATTATGCTGAGGTTAGATTTTTTCCGGTAAAATAGTTTAAGTTGTTTTTTCAAGTATGCTATGTGCGTAGGGGTTAGGCGATGAATGCAGTGCAGTGTAAACATGGTGTAGCTTTAATTAGTATGGGTTTGTGTGTAATGGGGTTAAGTTTGTGTTTGTTTCGTAATGGGGTTTTTTTTTGCAATGAGGTTGGTTTCTTGCTGGTAATGTAGCTTGCTGTTTATTTATTTTTTTTTTTTATAATTTTTTTTTTACAAGTATGCTATGTGCGTATGTGGTAGGAGGTTAATGTATTATAGTATAAACATGGGATGTAAAGGGGTGGATGCATTGTAATATGAACACAATTTTTTAATGTTGCAGACTGTGGCTGCGATATATGCTGAGAAGTCCGATGTGTTAGCTGGAGCTTTGGAGGACATGGCCCACTTTATGGAGCTCCATGATGACCTCCTGGGCCTGACTTTCGAGTCCGATGCGTTAGCTGGGGGTTCTGACTTTGGTTCCCCTTTCCAAGTAGTTGGTGTTAGTTTTTGAATTTCGACCTTAACATTTTCGTAATAAAGATGTGTCCTCCAGTTCCACTTAATATTATCATGTGTTTGAAAATCCCAGCACCTACGCACATGCCTACGCTACTATCATGCACACGCCTTTTTTTTTTTTTTTGCACAGGCCAATTTCTTCATATGCACAGGCCAATTTCTTCATATGCTTTTGTTTTTTGTACAGGCGATATGCACAGGCCTATTTCTTCATATGCTTTTGTTTTTTGTATTTGGTGTGTGCATTGGAATGTTATGACGTGTACAATAGACCACATGATGCAAAGTTCCATTGCCAAAAATTTGCACACGCCATACCATAAAAATGCACACACCAGTGTAAATAACAAAACTAAAAAAAAAAAAAAAAAGACACGGACCACATGATGCAAAGTTCCATTGCCAAAAATGCACAAAGTTCCAAAGCAAATGTCTATATCTAGAACTAAATTAATTTACACACGGATCCAGTTCTCAATCAATTTTTAGGTCATGCATCTAATTTTAATTAAACCTTCTTGCTCAAGAATCGCTTGGTTCACGCACCAACCAAACAACACACACGCATCAACCTAACAAAAGAAACGCAAATAAACTAAATGAGAAAGACAGGAAAATATAAATAATATTGCCAATTAGCAACTAAACCACACCTTATCTTGCACACGGTAAGACACTGCTACGCACAAACAACCACACCAAACAAGGCAACCCCCAAAAAACACATCAACACGAAAACAGTGGTGCACCGGCCTAAAAAAAGAAGAAAAAAAATAGTTTGTTCACCAACTGAACACGCACACGCTACGCACATAATAGATATTCTAGTTTGTCCACCAACCCCCACCCCCCTCCCACCATCCCAGCGGAAAAAACCCAATTATTCAGTGTATGCACAGACGATGGCACGTAAATGCACTTACCCATTCGTTTTCTCCTCAAGCCTTGTTCACGCCAAATTCACCTCATCAGCCTTTGTAGTAATTCAAAGTATTAATTTCCATCCACAAACTCCCTAATTTAATGCTACAGATTCCAATAAAATTATGTCCATAAATAAATTAGAATTACAATTACTAATATATCCTTTACATTGAAAAATGTCATTAATTACTACCCTAATCTCTTATAATCTCAACCATTGATGAAAATTGAATCAATGGATATTAGGAGGCCTCATGGTCTCATCTATTAGAGGGGGTGCACCGGATTCGAAGCATATATATATATATATATATATATATATATATATATATATATATATATATATTAAATTGAGGAAGCTAAGGTGAGGAGCTGAGATTATTAAATTGAGTGGAAGAGGATGAAGCTAAGCAGTAAAGCAATGAATTAATTTAAGGAAGACCAGGCAAGATCCACATTTAATTAATTAATTTGTGATAAATCCCTATCCGATGAAAAGTAAATTAAAGCATCCATATCCTAAAACAACGCAACACCACAACTAACTAACCCTTAGCTTTAACTATAAATACTACCATTGCCCATCCATAATCATCAATCTTAAGGAATTGAAACACTACATCAATAACAAAAACAACAAACAATAAACAATGTCGGCTGCCCAGAAGTTGGTTAACGTTGCAGTGTGTCTGGTGTGCATGTTTGTCCTCACCGTCGACGCTTCGCTTTCTTCGGTTTACCAGTCATGCTTCGATCCATGCCATTCTGCTTGCAAAGACACAGGAAAAACCGTCTTTGCATGCGGAAAAGAATGTGAAAGGGGATGTACAGACAAGGCGTATAAAGGTATATATAGTTATAGTTATATTTATATATTAAATTAGTTTTTTTTTTCATTAATAATTTTGTGGTTATTTTGTAATTGCAGAGGGCAAGCTTAAGGACGAGAGCAAGGAACTTAAGGAAGAGGAGAAGGAACTTTGGGCCTTTCAGAAAAAACAAGTTAAGGAGTATATGGACATGCGTTGCAAGGACTTTGAGAATAAGCAATGTAAGGACGACGACAAGGAATGTAAGGACGAGGCGAAGTTCTGTAAGGACATGCATATGGCCTTTAAGGAAGAGAACAAGCAGCTTAAGGATGAGGACAAGCTTCTTAAGGACGACAATAAGCTAGTTAAGGATGAGGAAAAAACAACTTAATTAAGGATGGGAATAATAATAAAGCAATCTATTATATTTAATGTGAAACATCATAAGATTTCTATATTTGAAGTCAAGATTGTATTCTGAGATAGTGGTGGTACGGTTTTTCTTGTCACCCCTATCATGTAAAGACTATATGTCACTTTTGTAATAGTTGAAAGTAAATAATTATTTTATTTTTTTTTTCATATTAAAAATAATATTTTATAATTTTCTTATAGCACTAATAATTTAAAAAGTAATGTTTAAAAACTTCAATGATATCTAAACTAATTAAAACATAATTGAAGATAACTTTTAATTAATTTTACAATAAGAAAATGATGAAAATATTATACATGTTTAAAGAGATCAAAATATTATTTATTTAATTATAATATGATTATATGTTTAAATTAATTAATTATAAATAATGTGTTTGATTTTATTTTCACTGCAAAATGTACTAATATTGTTGATCACGGATCTTTTAAAATGCAATGAAATTCCCCTTCACTCTCTTTTTAGTCTTACAGCAAATTATGAAGTGCTATAATGATAATATATTAATATTAAGACACATATATGTTCCATGCACCTTAAGTAAATGATCAAAAGCGTACCTGACATAACTAGGGTCAGGCTTCTGTTTTAGCTAGCTTCACTTGGCAGCGACCGGCTCCGTAAGCGTACCTAATATAACTAGGGTCAGGTTCCTGTTTTAGCTACCTTTACTCCTTGGTGCTTGGTGCGGGCCTGTTCCGACTCTGCTGGGGGAGAGATCCGCTCGGCAGCGACTGGCTCCGTGTAGGAGCAGCGCTCGGGTGGGCAACCTATTTGGGCAGGACGCCCATGATGGTAGCAAGGTCGTCGCCCTTGAAGGAGTGTCCGAACCTTTTGCTGCATGTGCCTTTTTTTGGTCAGTGGTAAATGCCCATTTTCTGAAGGCCCAAATGAGGTCATCAACGGTTTGATTCTTCAGGAATGCCTGGAATACCCATTTGGTGCGGGCCTGTTCGTGTTCCGACTCTACTGGGGGACGGCTCGTGTTCCGACTCTGCTGAGGGAGAGATCGGCTCGACAGCGACCGGCTTCGTGTAGGGAAGGGAGAGATCGGCTCGACAGCGACCGGCTTCGTGTAGGGAGCTGGGCCCGGGTGAAGGATTCGTGAAGGATTCAGTCAAGCTTGTTCAAACACCTTGCTGCCTTTTTCGTCATTTGTGTCGTTGGTCAGTGGTAAATGCCCATTTTCTGAAGGCCCAAATGAGGTCATCAACAGTTTGATTCTTCAGGAATGCCTGGAATACCCATTTGGTGCGGGCCTGTTCGTGTTCCGACTCTACTGGGGGACGGCTCTTGTTCCGACTCTGTTGAGGGAGAGATCGGCTCGGCAGCGACCGGCTCCGTGTAGGGAAGGGAGAGATCGGCTCGACAGCGACCGACTCCGTGTAGGGAGCTGGGCCCGGGTGAAGGATTCGTGAAGGATTCCGTCAAGCTTGTTCAAACCCCTTGCTGCCTTTTTCGTCATTTGTGTCGTTGGTCAGTGGTAAATGCCCATTTTCTGAAGGCCCAAATGAGGTCATCAACGGTTTGATTCTTCAGGAATGCCTGGAATACCCATTTGGTGCGGGCCTGTTCGTGTTCCGACTCTACTGGGGGAGAGATCGGCTCGTGTTCCGACTCTGCTGAGGGAGAGATCGGCTCGGCAGCGACCGGCTCCGTGTAGGGAAGGGAGAAATCGGCTCGACAGCGACCGACTCCGTGTAGGGAGCTGGGCCCGAGTGAAGGATTCGTGAAGGATTCCGTCAAGCTTGTTCAAACCCCTTGCTGCATGTGCCTTTGGTCAGTGGTAAAGGCCAATTTTGTGAAGGCCCAAATGAGGTCATCACCGGTTTGATTCTTCAGGAATGCCCGGAAAAAGGCACCTGTTGCTTGATCGTGGTAGAGGTGAGCGGTGACTCGGGTCGTTCATCTTAAGCATAGCCTCTTGGGCACTAACGATCTTAAACATAGCCTCTTGGCACTTTTGGCCTCCTTCTTCACTGCCGATAGGGGCGGACCCAGCATGCGGGGCAGCTGCCCCCCTCATCGCACCCCCACTCCAAATATAACCCTTGTATGTATATATGTATATATAGTACCAGTTTTAGTATGAGTATAATAAAATAGATAAAAGTTAATATAATATGACTAGATTAGGTGGTAAGGTGCTCGTGCCATCTTTTTAAGATGCCAGGGTTCATGTTATATTTTTGTATGACTTTATTATATATATAACTTTCTTTTATCTTTATATATATATAACTTTCTTTTATATTAATAATGAGATGTGTTTATAATGTATTTTTTTTCGAATTATTTTATCAAATACGTTTCGCCCACACTGAAAAGGTTTTTTGGGTCCGCAACTGGCTGCCGACCAATTCTCGGTCGCTGACTTGAGCAGGATCTTGAGGTACTTAATCTCAACCTCCTAGAGAGAGACGGGCTTCTTCAAGGGTTCGATCTCCTCCGCGGCCTTGGCTCTGCTGTAGAAGGCGGTGAGAATGCGAGTCAGCTGCATAAAGGATCAAATAATTTTACCGAGCAAACAGTTAAGAAATATAGAAATGCGAGGCGCATACCTGCACCAGATCTTCGGCACCCCGTTCACCAATTTGGTTAACCGTCCAATTGTGCATATCCTCGCCCGGGCAGATCAGGTCGCTAAGGTTGCCCAGGAGGGCAGCTGGTTGCTCACTGCTCAGTCAAACATCCACCACTGGAGTCCGGGCCAGGGGTGGTAACGCTAAGTCCGTTTCAAGGGAGACACCTCCTCGAGGTTAGAGTTAGTGGCATTTTCCTTACCCCTTTTGCTCTAAACCCGGAAGGCGAGCAAATCCTGGCCCGAGTTGGTGAGTTGTCTCGTGGCCGTGGCGGCTAGGGGAACAGCGGTCGGCACGGTTGGCTCGCATGGATCGGGCACCGAGGAGCTTGCCTTCTTTCTGCTTAGGGGGGGGGGGGGGGGGGGGCTTCAGAGGTGCTGAGGGAGGGGTGACAAAACCTCTACCGAGCCCCATATGGGCAAAACAAAGCAACAACATTAGTATTATTCATTTATACTCGCTCAACACAATAATGACACAAACACGATAAGGCTAAACACGAACATGAAATGTTAAGGTTAACGGGTTTAACTTCTTAACACGAATACAAACACGATTTGTAAACAGGTTTATACGATAGACATATTTTTTTAATAGATTTTGGGTTGTGTCGACACGATATGACACGAAACCCGTTTAAACCAGCTAAACCTATTAATACATTTCTTTAAAAAAACTAAAATTTGAAGTAAAGTTATATATATATATATATTATATATATATATATATATATATATATATATATATATATATATATATATATATATATATATATATATATATATATATATATGAGTCCAAGAGAGTTAGGCGTATAAATGGTAGAAAAACAAATTGATAGTCAAAGTTTTTAATCAAATGAATGGCTCAGATTGATCAAATTTTAATTTTTCTTTGAGATTTCATAATTTATCCTTAATTATATGATTATCCCTTCAATTTTCCATTAAATATTATCTTTCTCCGTTAATTTCAACTTACTCATTGATTTGAATAAGAAAGGTCTTAGGTTCGAACCATATCCTAATCAAAGTTGGCATAATTAGTACTCTATTTTACTCTTACTAAATTAAATAATAATTTAATATCTACAAAAAAAAAAAAAAAGATGCATTTCTTTAATTTAGAATTATGTATCTACAATGTCTTTATTTTCAAAAAAAAATTATTCATTATCAATAAATTAAAAAGAAAAATAATTACCAAGTGGCATGTTGTTCACTGGTATCGGGTTGCTCCCCTAAGTGGGAAGTGATAGGTTCAAACCTTAATTGAGGCTAATAGTGTGTATATGTAGGGTATCCCACTTATAAAAAAAAAAGTTATTAGTTATATTGTCTTTATTTTTCTCCAATATAAAAATTCTTTACATTCAAATTATCAATTGATTATATTTGCTACATTGTCCCTACAATGTCTTTATTAAAAAAAAATTATTCATTATCAATAAATTAATTTAGAGAAATAATTTCATTAGTTTTACTGTCTTTATTTTTCTCCAATGTAAAAATTCTCTACATTCAAATTTATCAATTGATTATATTCACTACATTGTGTATTATCTTTTTTGTGGGCTATTTTTTAATTAAATATGAAAGTTATAATACAAAATAATGCTATATATTTATTTACCAAGTATTTTATTAATACCATGAAAAGATTAAAAAATATATATAATTAAGCCAATCATATTAACTACTTGAGGGTTTTGTTGACAAATAAGGTATTCAAATCACACAACAAATTGAAGTGAGAAATTATCTCGCAATGTCCTTGTTTGGCAATCAGCAGTTAGCGGTTAGCGTTAGCGGATTTGACCTGCGAATTATATCAACGGATGGTAAAAAGAAATTTGAAAAAATTAACTGTTTAGATTAACATGTAAAATGACCTAAGGGTACAATATGTAAAGAGATGAACTTCACTGAGTCAAGGCAAGATCGTCAACTATGGACCGCATGTCATTTAGGAAGGCAGTGATACCATGTAAATAAAAGAACTTCAGTATTATTGATGTGAAGCTACTGGGTACAAATAGTATACAAGAGAGAGTTAATAGCTAAGGAGTTGTAACAGTTAATCTAAAATAACTATTCTAAAAGAGAATAATTAGAACAACACAGAGATAGAAAACATCAACCACACATATCCTTAACACAATAATAATAATAATAATAATAATAATAATAATAATAATAATAATAATAATAATAATAATAATAACAATAATACTAATATAATAATAATAATAACAACAACAACAACAACAACAACAACAATAATAATAATAATAATAATAATAATAATAATAATAATAATAATAATAATAACAATTATAATGAATCTTCATATATTACATTGTAATCATATACTATGAGTTAAATATTTAAATAAACAAATTCGACATTAAATTACTCATGAAAATGTAAGTATTTTTTTACAGCTTTCAAGACTATTATTATTATTATTTGCAATTGTCGCTTGAAGTGTTTTTGGTGCCATTGAATCCAACGGATTGGACGTTGATGGAGACCCGGGTAACATTGACTACAAAACTGATTTCGTAATTTTTCGGTGGTATGGAAAGGGCGGCGTTTTTCTTATCGGAAATCAAACTCTTCTTCTCCTCATAGGCAACGAAGCACTTTGCTGAACCAGAAAGTGATTCATTTTTTTTTTTTTAAATTCTCTTTATTCCTCTGAGATAATTACAAGATGTATACGAAGAACGAAACAAAACCATGGTTTCAACACCAAAAACACAAAAGTTAAGGATAGAGATCGAGCACTAAGTCACGAATCTGAACTACCAAGTATTATTTAGTTTTTTAAGAAAACAATAAAAATTGAATCAAGATAAAATAGCCAGATTTGTCCAAAGATAAAAGAAAGTTAAAGATCAAAATAGCCGAATAAGCTAATACAATTAATACAAAATTATATAAACAAAAATCTTCATCCTGATCTAGAACGATTTCAGAGACAAAGTTGAAGATAAAAGGTATTAAAAAAAAAAAAAACTTATCAATTTTACAAGTGAAATTGATGATTTTTTACCTTTTATCTTCAACTTTGTCCTTTGAATTTCTGGGGAAAAAAACCCCGAAAAAAAAAAACAAACATTAACTTAAAATTGAAAAACAAAATTGCTCCTAAATACCAAGAAATTATTATAGTAATTTTATGTTAATCTCCATTTACACTCTTTCATGAAATTATTATGATAATGGCGGTGATTTTGATAATTTTGTTAGGATTTTGAAACTTAGAGTTAGTATGTTGACTTCGAGGTTTATACATTCTATTCAAGTTTCTATGTTTTTTTTTTTTTTTTTAACAAGCCGGCGTTAGGATTTACACAATTCGCTTGGCAAAACAGCAATCAAAGCAAAAGCTAAATCAAATTGAGAGGGAAGGACGTTGTAGATGAAGGCCGCTTTTTTCTCATCCTACTTTGCCTTTTTCTACGGAGAATAGGAATGTAACGGTGCCGAAAGAGAAAAAGGAAATAGAGATAAATATTTTTTAACCAGAAGTTTCTATATTTTCTTATACAAATTTATAATTGTAAATTTATTGTAATAAATAATTATTAAGGCAAGTATAACTTATTTTATATTTTGGACACATTATTTTTAATAATTTTGATTTAATAATATTATACCTTAAATATACAAACTCCACCTAATTATTTTAGTATTAAATGACATACAATAATTACCATAAACAATGTTTCATAGTTGATAAATTCTATTAGGCAATAAAATTACTATTATAAATCTTTTACACCTAACAATGTTTAATAGTTGGTATACTGTTCACACATTATTTTAATTATTTTGATTTAATAATATTATATCTTATTTATAAAAATTGAAAGTAATACTTTTAGAACTATTGATGTGACTAAAAATTATCTTAATTATTAAGGTAATTAATAGTTTTAAAAGTCTTCAAATGTATGAACATCGAATCAATTAGTAGGACAATTATATTAGGTAATGTAAATAATAATTTACTTTTTAAATTATATCACATTTCAATAATGAATATATATATTGAATTGAGGAAGCTAAGGTGAGGAGCTGAGATTATTAAATTGAGTGGAAGAGGATGAAGCTAAGCAGTAAAGCAATGAATTAATTTAAGGAAGACCAGGCAAGATCCACATTTAATTAATTAATTTGTGATAAATCCCTATCCGATGAAAGTAAATTAAAGCATCCATATCCTAAAACAACGCAACACCACAACTAACTAACCCTTAGCTTTAACTATAAATACTACCATTGCCCATCCATAATCATCAATCTTAAGGAATTGAAACACTACATCAATAACAAAAACAACAAACAATAAACAATGTCGGCTGCCCAGAAGTTGGTTAACGTTGCAGTGTGTCTGGTGTGCATGTTTGTCCTCACCGTCGACGCTTCGCTTTCTTCGGTTTACCAGTCATGCTTCGATCCATGCCATTCTGCTTGCAAAGACACAGGAAAAACCGTCTTTGCATGCGGAAAAGAATGTGAAAGGGGATGTACAGACAAGGCGTATAAAGGTATATATAGTTATAGTTATATTTATATATTAAATTAGTTTTTTTTTCATTAATAATTTTGTGGTTATTTTGTAATTGCAGAGGGCAAGCTTAAGGACGAGAGCAAGGAACTTAAGGAAGAGGAGAAGGAACTTTGGGCCTTTCAGAAAAAACAAGTTAAGGAGTATATGGACATGCGTTGCAAGGACTTTGAGAATAAGCAATGTAAGACGACGACAAGGAATGTAAGGACGAGGCGAAGTTCTGTAAGGACATGCATATGGCCTTTAAGGAAGAGAAAAGCAGCTTAAGGATGAGGACAAGCTTCTTAAGGACGACAATAAGCTAGTTAAGGATGAGGAAAAAACAACTTAATTAAGGATGGGAATAATAATAAAGCAATCTTATATATTTAATGTGAAACATCATAAGATTTCTATATTTGAAGTCAAGATTGTATTCTGAGATAGTGGTGGTACGGTTTTTCTTGTCACCCTATCATGTAAAGACTATATGTCACTTTTGTAATAGTTGAAAGTAATAATTATTTTATTTTTTTCATATTAAAAATAATGTTTTATCATTTTTGTATAGTAATGTTTAAAAACTTCAATGATATCTAAACTAATTAAAACATAATTGATTTTAACTTTTAATTAATTTTACAATAAGAAAATTATGAAAATTTATACATGTTTAATAAGATCAAAATATTATTTATTTAATTATAATATGATCATATGTTTAAATTAATTAATTATAAATAATGTGTTTGATTTATTTTCACTGCAAAATGTACTAATATTGTTTATCACGGATCTTTTAAAATGCAATGAAATTCCCCTTCACTCTCTTTCTAGTCTTACAGCAAATTATGAAGTGCTATAATGATATAATATTAAGACACATATATGTTCCATGCACCTTAAGTAAATGATCAAAAGTACCTGACATAACTAGGGTTAGGCTTCTGTTTTAGCTAGCTTCACTCCTTGGTGTGGGCCTGTTCGTGTTTCTACTTGGGGGAGAGATTGGCTCGGCAGCGGACCGGCGTGCGTACCTAATATAACTAGGGTCAGGCTCCTGTTTTAGCTACCTTTACTCCTTGGTGCGGCTCAATGATCAAATTGGTATCAGAGCCGTACGAACTTTGGAGCATAAGAGCCTAAGTTTATGACCTTAGGAATAAAATTGGATAGGAATTTATAATTTT